>NC_083315.2:51247132-51847132 GCF_963455315.2 Globicephala melas
CCATGTGGCAGCTGACTGGGCAAATGGAGGCAAAACTCCTCCCTCAACTTTCTCATCCATCCACTCACCCATCTACCCATCCACCATCTATCCACCCACCCACCCACTCATCCACCTATCCATCCATCCATCCATCTACCCATCTATCCATCTATTCTGCACTCCTGCTTTCCAGGAATTGTGGGTACAAAACAAATGAGCCACAATCTCCCACCTCAATAGGAAAACAACTAGCATAGTAATAATAATAATATCAGCAACAGCAGCAGCAATACCAATCAGCATAGCGGTGTGATAGATGCACTGACATATGTGGAGGGATGCCTGCTGGAGACACAGTTAACGGTAAATACTGACTAAATGCTGAGGAGCTGTCCAAGCCTCCTTCCCCTCTAAGGAGCCTGTGCTTCCCAAGGTGGACTAAGGCTGTCAGTCCACATGCCGGGACCTACCCAACCTCCTTGAGGGAGGATTATGGGGTGTTGAGCAACCCCCCCCAGGATCTGTTATGGCCAGACCACTCAGCCAAAGTGGGGTCCAGGCCAGCCCCCCACCTGCCTGCCCTGTGACCCCACATTCCTAGGCTGCCAAGTCTCTGCTCGTACAAGATGAACAAACCCAGGAACCCCCAAAGTGTGACCTTGCCTGCAGAGGATCCTGGCTGAAGCTGCCTTTGCAACTTTGGCTTCCTTTCAGAAGAGTTGGAAAATGTGCTCTCAGAGCCTGGCCATGGTCCCAGCTCTTCTGTCCTGGAGCTGTGTGGCTGCTCAGAGCTTTGGAGGCCCTGTCTGTAACACGCAGACCCATTCATCTTGCAGAGTTGTATGAGGATTGGAGACAATGTGAATAAAGGCTTAGCTGGGGGCTGGCATACAGCTGGTGCCTAATAAATGTTACACATGGTTACAAGGTGAGGAGGGTTCCCTTCCCACTCTCACAAACTCTAATGCTATAAACTAGAGATTTCAGGCACACAGCATTATTCCTATAAGTTCACAAGCCTGAACAAAACCATCCTGTGCATGGGCTCTGGTTTGTACTCAAAGGGAAAGGGCAACAGGCCATAAATCAAAACACTTTGACCTGTCTGGGGAATCTGCTCCCCCGCACACTTCACCTGAGTCTTTGGAGAATTTTCACCACATATGTCAACATGCCGGTCAGCCAGGAGGTCTGAGGCCTCCAGGGAACTACATTTTACAAGCATGCACAGGGCCACAGAGCCTGGATTCATGGCAGGTGGTCAACAGGGCGTTGCATACCTGAAAGTGAGCTGGTTGGCTGCATTTCACTGCTGGTTATGAAAAAGTTCAAGACCAGATCAATTAGTTATAAACGCAGCTTTAGAACTGAGTGGGCCATGGGTTTACAAAACTATTTCTCCCCCACAGGAACATATCCTACAGGCAATATTTGCCTGAGTGTTCAAGAGAGATGAAGCAACAAAGATTTCTGGAACACGAGGTGTTGGGGTATGTTTGAGGGAGAGACAGATAAGTCATTCAAACAACATTTATTTATTTAGTGCCTATTCTTCAGGTACTCTGCTAGTCAGTGAATAAGACAAGGTGGTCCCTGCCTTCATGGGCCTGGTATTCAAGTTGAGGAGCAGATAAGGAAATAGTCAAACAAAATGATTACAAGTGTTCAAGTGATATGAAGAAAATAAAGGACTGAGATCATAATAACAATGGATGATCAGAGGCCTCCTTGATAGCATGACATTTAAACTGAGATCAGAAGGATGGAGAATGAGCCAGTCATGGGGAGAGTGCAAGGAAAAACATTACAGACAGGGAGTAGTATGTGCAAATGCCCTGGGGCAGGAAAGACGTTGCCATGCTCAACCCCCTGAAAGACTGAAGCAAAATCAGAGAGTTAGGAACAGAATGACATGGACCACATAAGCCATAATAGAGAGCATGAATTTTATTTTTTTAGTTAAATGAAGAGCTATTGGAAATTGCCCCAGAGGAGCTATGTGCTTAAGAAATACCACTCTTCTGTTGCTGCATGGAGAACAGACTAGAAGAAACTAAAAGTGGAGGCAGAGAGATCTATTAGCAGGCCTTGGAGCAATCCAGGTGAAAACTGATGATTACTTGAATGAGAGTAATGGTAGTAGGATAGGGAAAAGTGGGGAGAATTCAAAATATATTTTGGATATCGAACCTGTTGCAACTTGCTGCTAGGTTGGATTTCAGGTTGGAAGGAAAGAAGCAGAATCAAGGGTATCTCATGTATTCCTGGCTTTAAAATGCTGGTACCAGATGCTGATATTAGTACACTGATTGAGGGTGGGTGGATATATTAAAAAGGGAAATCAGGAGTTCTGTGTTGGACCTATGATGTTTGAGATGCCTGTGGAACAACCAAAAACAAGTGATCTAAGGGCATTAGGAACTCAGAGGAGAGATCTGACCTAGAGATAGAAATGCGAGGCCATCAATTCACAGATGAAATCACCTAGGTGGAGCAGGACCCCTCAGACTTAGAAGCTTGGAGGAGGAGGAAGAGTAAGCTGAGAAGACACAGAAGGGGCACAGGAGGAGGAGGAGGAAACCTAGGAGAAAGTGGGGCTGTGGAAAGCAAGAGAGAAGTGTTTTAAGAAGAAGGAGGTCAACATGTCATCTGCTGAAAAGTTAGATGAGCGCCAAGACCTGCCTGGGGATGGCTGGGGAAGCCACTGGGGACTGACCAGAGCAGATCCATTGTGGCTGTAGGACAGGAGGCAGTGGGTGTGGAATGAAAAATGAAGGAGAGATGAGAAAGTGGAAATAGCAGGTGGGGTTACACATGTCATGTTTGCTGGCTTCCCCACAGCTTGAGAACACTCTGGCTCTGTTTGGGGGCCCTTCCCACCCTGAGAGTCCTGTGTCCCTGAATATAATGGAGAAAACTCTCTTCCTGGTCTCCTTTGAAACCAGGGCTCAGGCATGTGACCTGGGATCCTCCAATCAGATTCAACCTCATGAGACATCAAAATCCCTTCCCAGACTCCTTTGCAGCCAAGGCACAAGCATGTGATCTGGCTCCACCAATCAGATTCAATCTCATGAGATGTCAACTTCTTTTTTTTTTTTTCCCAACTTCTTTTGCAGCCAGGGCTTAGGCATATGACCTGACCCCACCAATCAGATTTGCCTCATAAGGCATCTATCCAGGGGGAAGCTTCAGAGGGTAGGAGTGGTCGAGCTCCAAGCACTAGAGGGATACTGGTGGTGGCAGCAGTGCAATGGCAGTGAGGTCAAGCTCCAGGCAACAGACCCACTGTAGCATCTGGTGCTCCATGGGGCAATGGCAGTGGTTTCCACTCTGGCTAGTCCTGTGATGTTATAGTGCGGGAAGTTGATCCTTGGGACTTAGTTTCCAGCTTGCTACTTCAGCCTTCCCCAAAATTCCTTTTAATAAATTCGTCTTTTGTTTACTCTTCTTGACACAACTTCTGTTGCACAAATGAAGAACTGTGCCTGATTTAGTACGACAGAAAAAACAGAAAGAGCAGAACAGGAAACAAGGAAGAACCTGAGTGCCCTGAAACCCCTGGATGCTGGACCAGCCCAGGACTACCTCAGACTTCCTGTTGTATGAGACCAATAACTCCCTCCCCATTATTCAGATTTTCTTGCAGCCAAGTGCACTCCTAACTGAGCCAAAATCTAGTGGCTGGCAGGGGAGCATTGCAGGAATGGGCTGAGGGAGGAGGAAGGGGCAGATAATGAGAACCTCAACTTTGCAGGACAGCCATGCAGTGGCAAAACATTTGGCCAAATGGTCCCCTGCTGCATGGTGGGATACAGATCATACACTAACTGAGGCTGTAGAGTTGGGGAAATGTTAGGAAAAATCCAGAGCAGAGCTGTTATTGGCTACTTTGGGCAATGTTCTACAAGAGAGGAATGAATTGAGACCAGAGACAGCCAGATGTCAGGCAGTGATAGGAGGGAATGTGATGGTTCTGAGTGAAGCTCCCTCTCTCAGTGGCCTGCAAGCTGAATGGAGTGAAGTTTCCAGAAAGTTCCAGAAAAGTCTTGCAGGATTTTGCACACACACACACACACACACACACACACACACACACACACGGTTTCTTTACCCCAGACTGAAATTCTTGCTTGCAAATGACAGCCATAGTAGGAGATAAAATTGGGACACAAGGTCTTTCTCCAGAATCTTCTCTTAAGAATTCCATCTAACAGAGATGCCTCCAGGAAAGAGTGTATGAAGGGGCATCTCCCGCGAGGCCATTGTTTTGAATACAGTAACAAATCCGTTAGGATGAGGGCAAGAAGGTAAATCACTGGAACTGTTGTGTAAGACAGGCTAGGGGAGATCTCTGGCTACGGTTCCTTTCAAACGGAACGAGCCCCCCCCACACACACACACAAAAGACCAAAAGCCTACCAAGTTTTTGAGTAAAATTATTACCTGAAATAATTCAATGGGTGACTGCCAATCCCCGGCCCTTAGGACCCCAAATTCACTCCAACCGGAAGTTGTGTGGCCCCAGGGATGGCATGCCCCCTACAGCCTGCTTCATGTGTGGCCATGGAGAGTAATGGACAGGGAGGACCCCTGCAGAGGGCAGAACCAAGTCCACAGGGGACAATGGCTACCGCAGTTGCTCCCAGGAACAGAGCAGGGAGCCAGATGGCCACCCAATGAACAGGGTGTCCTCATAGGGCAGGACCTTTGCTGCATGTACCAGTGACTGCTGCCTATGTTGGAGCAGATAACTTGTCTTATAGTTTAAAGGTCTTAGGACCACAAGGAGCGTTATGGAGAAGACTGGCCTAGATGTAGAGATATGAGACTTCTGCTGTCTGCTGTGGGAGACAGTGACATTTCCTGTGTGTGGGGGAAGGGTGGGATGAGTGCTGAACAGCAGAGAGACAGACTGTGCACAGTTACTGCCTGCTGCCTCTTCAGTATCCACCCCTCCTTTCTTCTTTACTAACAGAGGCCTGGTTTGGGAGGGGGTATATAAGTGCCCTTCTAAAATGCTCATTTTCTCAGTCACGTGGGAACAGTGCCATCAGTGATATTCATTCTCCCAATCTATTTAAGTGGAGTCAAAAAATAAAACTGAAATCTAAATCAGCATTAAATTTTTATGGTATTAATAAATATTTCAGTCTTGCTTTGGCCAGTTGGCTGACTTTCCAATAGAATAGGGAGGTCAAGAAGAGTATGCTCTCAGACGGGCCTTGTTGGGATTCAGAGGTGAATATGGAAGGAGAATCTGATGACTGAATGGGGGCATGTGCCCCAGGCTTACAGACTGGCTAGTCCCCATGGGCCATCCGGTGGAAGGTTGGAACAGAGAGCAGGACATCAGGCAGCTAAACCACAGATCCTTCTGGTTGTCAGGAAAGTGTTGGGAAAGCGTGATTTTCTCCCATAGTTTCACAACTTCTTAGAGGCCATCCACAGAGCGTAGCCTTGTGTGGTGAAGCCTTACATTGCATACATTTGTCTCTTCCTTGAGCTCCGTGTGGCAGGATGCATAGACTCATCACCGAGTATAGATGCTGCTCCTGCGCCCAGGACATTTAGGGGACCTTTGGAGACCATATAAAAAGGAAGAGAGGGCTTCCCTGGTGGCGCAGTGGTTGAGAATCTGCCTGCCAATGCAGGGGACACGGGTTCGAGCCCTGGTCTGGGAAGATCCCACATGCCGCGGAGCAACTGGGCCCGTGAGCCACAACGACTGAGCCTGCACATCTGGAGCCTGTGCTCCACAACAAGAGAGGCCACCATAGTGAGAGGCCCGCGCACCGTGACGAAGAGTGGCCCTCACTCACCGCAACTAGAGAAAGCCCTCTCACAGAAACGAAGACCCAACACAGCCAAAACTAAATAAATAAATAAATAAATTTATTAAAAAAAAAAAAAAGGAAGAGAACTTGGCCAGGAGCCCACATTTCCTAGGTATCTACCAAGGCTATGGTGCTGTACACATACAGAGATGTGATCTCATTTTAATCCTCACAGCCCCCCTGTGAAGTAGGGATTATACCCTCATTTTACAGATAAAGTAACTGAGGATAAGAGAAATTGAGTAATTAGCCAAAGTTACCTAGTTGGAAGCCACGGTGCTGGAGTGCAGCCCAGGTCAGTGCTTGGAGTTGTAGCTCTGCCCCCAGATCCAGCTGCTGGCAGTTTCCTTAGGTGTGTGAGCATTTGTTATCTTGCAACACTGAAGAGCCATACAGTGCAGTGAGTAAACTCACAGGCTCCACAGCCAGACAGCCTTGGTTTGATTCCCAATTCCCCTACTCACTAGCTGTGTGACCCGGGGCAAGTTTCCTAAACTCTCTGTGCTTCAGTTTCTGCATCTGTAAAATGGGAATAATGAGAGCAGCATCTACCACATAGTTAGACCGTGTAAAACCCTTAGAATAGTAGCTGGCACATGAGAAGCCCCGAGTAAGTATCAGCTATCATTATTTTATTGTTGCTGATGATGACACTGGCATGGGTGAAGGAGCCTGTGAAACTACATGGCTGAAGTAGTAGTGGGGGAAGGAGTCCCGAACTCCACCGATGCTGAAAGCCCCAAAAGTCCACTTCAGCAGTGGCAGGCGTGGAGGATGGGCTCCAACTCCCTGGCACTGCCCCCACCAAGAAGTGGTTTTGGTTTTGTCTGTTTGGTCTGAGTGTTCAGACTCAGGTCTCCTTGGATTTCTGTCCCCACAGAGCCTCCCACCCTACTGTCCGAATAAACATGCCCATGGTCATGTCCTGGGCAGGCCCCTTCCAAGGACTTGGCCTCCCTCAGGGGTAGTCAGAAGAGCGGGCTTGCATTCCCAACAGGCACCTGTGGAAAGGTCAGACACTTCTGCTGGAGGATGCATGCAAGTCTGTGGCCCAGCCAGTGTGGGGACACTTGCCCATCATTTCTGAGCCATGGGTCCTTGTCTGTCCCTGGGAAGGCCCAGCGACCAGAGAGAAAAGCTTTGGCTGGAGGGCAGGGGCATCCCTGCACCACTTATCTGCTCTCTGGGCATTAATGCTGCCTGGACCCTTCTACTGGTTCCCAGGGAGCCCTACTCTGCCTGAACTGAGCCCAGCACAGCTCTAACCCTCAGGGCCCAGCCACCCTACCTGAGCCACTGGCCTGAGGACCCAGACTCTCTCAGGGTACTCTGGGTCTGGCCAAAATCACCCAGGCCTTTACCTTCTTGAGAGGGCAACGCAAGAGCACTGGGTAAGCAAGTCTGCCTGACCCTGTTTGGCAATCCCCTCAGATGTGTCACTCCCCACCTAAAGTGCGAGCTTTGAAAGGGTGAGAATGGAGTCTCTACAAACAGAGCCTGTCACCCCTCACCAGGTTCCCCAGACTGGAACCCTACACAGCAGGCACTTAAACTGGCAGCAAACAGTCCCCAAATACCCTTATCAGTCCAGATAGCCATAAAGCTTCCTGAGTGCTGCAACCTGATCTCACAAAAATAGAGCTGCTGATTGGAACCTTACGGAAACACTAAAGCCAGAGTCCTTCAAGGTACTGGAGGAACATTCTGGTGAGCTTTTCCTGCCCCATTTTACCTTTGAAAAATTGCAAGAAATTTATTTTCGGTTTTACAACATCTTTGAAAAGAAACCTACCACTATCTTTAAAAAGCAATAAAAATATCCATCCCCTTTTACCCAGAAATCTCATTTCTGAGAATGTAGCTTAAGGAAATAATTGAAAGGAAGAAAAGAGAAATAATGGTCAAAGCTTCCCACTACAGGTTTGACTAAAACATCTAAGCTGACTCTGGAAATGGCCTCATGTCTGTCCAACACCAGAAGGATGGCTATGTTCGTGCACGTCTATCAACTCAATGGTGTCCTGTACGGCTGTTTAAAATTATGTCTGTTTCACAAGGACAAACATATAAGTGACAAAGGAATAGTAAGTTCACCAACTGACACGTGCCTGCATGTGACCCAGAAGGAAGTGTGTGGGGGGCATTGAGATTGTGGATGACCCTCCCTTCCTCCTTCCTTCCTTCCTTTCTTCTTTTCTTTCACACTTTCTTTCTTCCTTTAACTGAGGCCATGGGGTTTACTCTTCAAGACACAAGGATGAGAGCCCCCAGGAGAGAGGAAGAAGTGCCCTCAGACTGCTTCCCAGCTTTCCCTGTTGAATCCAAATATTTGTTCTTCCTCTCAGGCCCTGTGGAATCCAAATAGCAACAAAATAGCATCATTATCACCATTGCCATTGTCATCAAAGGGAGAGTCACGCTAAACACCCTCCCTGATGAATCCACATTTCCCCCAAAGTCCCTGCCTTGACACTCCAGCTCCAGAGAGATCTGCCCTGGAAGGCACCAGGTGGCAGTCACTTCATAGATGCGTCCTGGAGCCCTAATGTCCTGAGGACAAGTCATACGCAAGCATTCCAGCCAGTCCTGCTATGGGGAAGCACGTTAGGTAGAATAATAAAATTCCAGGCCTGAAGGAGGAGCTGATGGCAGTGTGTGAGGGTGGTTAGCAGGCTGGACCTGAGGGATCCTGGGCAACATCAGAGCCCAGGTGTCTTTGGGCTCACTCTGGCCTTGGGAGGCCAAACTTGTGTGGGCAAATCCTTAAGAGGAGCAGACTAGGCTGGAACCTGGGCACCAGGTTACCAAAGCATCTGAAGCACTGTCTGCTCCCATGTAGAGCAGGGATGGAGACCTCAGCCTAAGAAGGCTTCTCAAGCAAGAACCAAAAATTACCAACCATATGGGAAAAATTGATTCATTAGACCTTTATGTTGCATTATGAATCATTATCAAAAGACATAATGAGGAAAGTAAAGACAAGTCACACACGGACAGTATTCGCAACATTTGTAACCAACAAAGAGTTATTATTCAAAGTATGAAAGAACGCTTCCAATCTGACATGGGAAAGATAAGCAGTCCAATGGAAAAATGAGCGAAAGACACACAGAGGCATTTGTAAACAAGGAATCTCAAATTGTAAAGAAAGGAAATGTTGCTTAACCTCAAAGGCACAAGAAAGCCAAGGTAAAAATGTGTAGCCATGGGAACCCTTTGCTTATGCGAGTGTGATTCAGCACAACCGCTCTGGGAGCATCTAATGAGGGATCTGGCAGCACTTAATGAGGGGATATGTACCTGCCCTATAACAGAGCAAATCCACTGTTTGTTAGGTGTAAGTCAGAGAGGAAACTCGTGCACAGGCAGTCTAGGGGCCAGGCAATAGTCACACCCCATCCTCCAAAACACAGAACCCTGACAACAGTGCAAATAACCCTCAAAAGTAGACTACTTACTATTTAAATATGGTCTATTCATTTATTAACCACATAAATCTCAAAATCATTGTTTTGAGCAAAAATTGGGAGAGTCACAGAATTTAAAAATATCTTTGATCTTATTTCTAGAAAGTACAAAAATAAGGAAAACTATCAAATACATTAATTTGAGATGCACACATACAAAGGTGCTAATGTTACTGAACCAAGCTCAGGTCTGCTCACCTGTGTGCGGTAAAGATAATCTATTGACACCTGGCTGTAGCGAAGGAAAAGCACAGTGTTTATTGCAGGCACCAAGGAAGGAGTCCAGGCAGCTAGTGCTCAAAAGGCCTGAACCCTTCAAAGGCTTTCAGGGAAAAGTTTCTAAAGACAGGCTGAGGGAGGGGTGTTGTGGGGTGTGTGATCAGCTCATGGACTTTCTCTTGATTGGTTGGTGGTGAGGTAATTGGGAGTCAACATCATCAACCTTCTGGTTCCAACCAGTCTGGGGTCTTCATGCTGTGGACAGCATACAGTTAAGTTCTTCCACCAGGTGGGGGTTTCAGTATCTGCAAAACAGCTCAAAGGACCTGGCTCCGAATATTCTCTATAGCCCTTGAGGAGGAACTAAAGTTTCTTGACTTTGTTTAATGGCTAAACTATCAAATATTATTACTTTGTCTTGTTTGACTGTTTTCATTTCTTCTGTATTTTCTCACTACTCTGATTAAATTTATTCTTTGACTAAAGTTTTTCTACAGACAAAAGGCAGGTGGAGGACACTGTTGGGGGGGGTTCTGTTCTGGGAAGGCCCCATAAGGTCCTGCTCGGTTACACTAAGAGCCTAAGACTTCATTTAACTACTGCTATCTATTTAAGATGTACCTAAAATGACATTTGTACAATATGATTCATTGCTCTGTTGTTTGTAACAGCAAAAGATTGAAACAACTCGTGTCCATCAGTAGGGAGTAGTTCAATAGATTAAGGTTCACCAATTGTCACTGTGCAAAAAAACACCTAAAGCAGGCTGTCTGTATAACCAGATCACTGTGATATATTGCTAAGTGGGAGAAATAAAGCCAAGGTGTAGAGCAGGCTGTGGGCATGCTTTCCTTTTGTGTAGAAAATGAAAAAAAAATAAGAAAACATTTTTGTTTGTTTGTCTTTGCCTGCTCTTGCTCACAAAAACCAGGTGACCATCTGTCCCCATCCTAGTTTGTGCCTGCTGTCCTGGCATAATTTAATCACACCTTTCCCTGTTGGTAACGCCCTGGTTGGACCAAGAAGTTACCTGTGTCACCCTAATCCAAATTCGTTGCTTCTTTTTCCTGAGAACAAAGCTAGACTACATTTCTCAGTCTCTCCCACCATTAGGTTTGGCCATGAGAGTGAGTTCTAGGAAGTGGAATTTAAGTGGAATTGTCATGACTTTCAGGCCTGGCCTGTAAAACTGCCATGTGAGATCCTTTCCCTTCCAGCTAGCTGGGTGTCAATGTCAAGGGCAACCTCAGAACCCTGAGCTGAAGCTAGAGCAGCCCCTGGCAGCCTGGATCCCTGAGTGACCATGTGGAGAACAGCTGCCCACCCTCCTCTCCCTGCCTCTTTTGCCTTGCTTTGGTGAGTAGAAAGAAACTTCCATGGGTTTTAGTCATTAGGCATTTGAGGGTTTATTTGTTACAGCAGTCACCCTAACTCAGGCAATTAATTTCTTATTAAAAAATAAAATAAGTGTACAAATATACATTACATGCTTCTTTATTTGTAGGATATATTTTACAGGGAAACGTATTTAAAATAGAGTTCCTTAACCTACAGGATTACTATGAAGATTAAAAAAATTATGTATATAAAGCCTTCCTCAGTGACTAAACCAGAGTTGGTGCTCTAAAATGTGTAACATCCATTAATTATCTATTTACCAATTGTTAAATTGAGGCCATTGTCAGGGCTGAACACTGTCCCATCACCAAGGCTGTTCCCTCTCTCTTTTCTGGATGAAGAGGCCCCACCCTGCTGGTGGCACCTCCAGCAGGTACCTGAGCTTACTTAGCTCTGCAGGAAGCGTTGGCAAACCCTTCTGGGTCAGGACTGGAAGGTCAGTGAGAGCCTTCCCTGTTCCTGGGAGAACAACTGCCCCTCACCTCCATCCACCCAGGCCCTGTGTGGGAAGAGGAGGACTCTGGGCAATTAACTCCATACTCCCTCACTTTTTATCTTCTTTTAAATTCTTAAAGTTCCCTTCTCTCCCATTCCAATCATTAAAGTAATAAGTGTTCTTTGTAGAGAATTGGGAAAACATATTAAGGCTCAAGGAAGAACATTAAGATGTCCATAGTCCCACTCACCAGAAATAATCTGGGGGCTTCCTGGTGAGGTGAAGCACTGAGGAGCAGGGCCAAGCTCAAAGTGTGTGTGTGTGTGTGTGTGTGTGTGTGTGTGTGTGTGTGTGTATGAAACTATACTTAAACAAAACTTATCATCATTTTCAAGTGCACAGTTCAGTGGAATAAATACATTCACATTATTGTACAACCATTACCACCCTTCATCTCCAGAACTTTGAAACTCCATACCTATTAAACAATAACTCCCCATTCTCCCCGCCCCCAAGCCCCTGGCAACCACCATTCTAATTTCTGTCTCTATGAATTTGACTTCACTCATGTAAGTGGGATCATACAAGATTTGTCCTTTTTGTGACTGGCTTATTTCACTCAGCATAATGTCCTCAATGTTCATCCCTGTTGTACCATGTGTCAGAATATCCTTCCTTTTTAAGGCTGAATAATATTACATTGTATGGATAGACCACATTTGTTTATCCATTTGCCCAAATGCCGAGGTCTCGTCTGAGTGTTCTGTGAACTCTCCTCCCCTCTAATACTTACTGGGATCCGGAGGGCCGTTTTTCCCTCTCGTTCACAACAAAGTCTCAAAGAAGGTGCAAGAGCAGATTCAGGTTATGGGCCTGGAGGGCCAGGAAGGCAGAGACTCTGAGACCAGGAGAAGGGAGAGGCGAAGGTCAGCTAGAATCATTGGGGGACAGGATAGTGGTGGACAGGACACTCTCCTGTGACCTGGGCCTGCTGCCCAACAGTCCTGGACACTTAGGGGCCTGGGGCTAAGGAAAAGACCTTGTCCCTAACAAGGGGACAGGAGCTGAACCAGGGAATGTCTCAGGAATCTTCCTAAGAAAGACAGTGGTGGACACGTGACCTCTCTTCAATTTGCACAGATCTACAGCCAAAACCCTCCTACCAGCTGTGGGTGGGTTAATTGAAAAAGACAGTTAATGTGGGCAGTCATGAAGTAAAACCACTCACAATTTAAAGCTTCTAACCGAAAACATACTTAATAACTACACTTTTTTTTTTTTTTTTTGCTGTATGCGGGCCTCTCACTGTTGTGGCCTCTCCCGTTGCGGAGCACCGGCTCCGGACGCACAGGTTCAGCAGCCATGGCGCACGGGCCCAGCCGCTCCGCGGCATGTGGGATTTTCTCAGACTGGGGCAGGAAGCCATGTTCTCTGCATCGGCAGGCGGACTCTCAACCACTGCGCCACCAGGGAAGCCCTACACTTTTTTTTTAAATATAAATTTATTTATTTATTTATGGCTGCATTGGGTTTTCTTTGCTGTGCACAGGCTTTCTCTATTTGCAGCGAGCGGGAGCTACTCTTTGTTGCGGTGCATGGGCTTCTCACTGCAGTGGCTTCTCTTGTTGCGGAGCACAGGCTCTAGGCTCGCGGGCTTCAGTAGTTGCAGCAGCAGGCTCAGTAGTTGTGGCTCGTGGTCTCTAGAGCTCAGGCTCAGTAGTTGTGGTGCCCGGGCTTGGTTGCTCGGCGGCATGTGGGATCTTTCCAGACCAGGGCTCAAACCTGTGTCCCCTGCCCTAGCAGGTGGATTCTTAACCACTGCGCCACCAGGGGAGTCCGGCTTCACCACTTTTGAGTATTTCTCACCAGCTGTAAGCAACTCACGCAGCAGAAGCAGGACTCTAAGAGTACAACTGGGGAAATGAACTTGGTGTGAGCATAAAACAAGCCTTCCAAACAGCACTAGCAAAAATAATGCAAGGCACACGTGATCCATGGACATAATAATGTATAGCACAGAACTTGCTCCACAATACCTGGGTTCAAGAAACATTTCTTTATTTTTCAAATAAAAATTTCAAAACAAACAAAAAAAAGTTGTCTTTGAGCAAGTCGCCCCAGAACACATTCCAGAGGTGCAAGCCCAGCACCAGGCACCAGCCTCTACCCCAGTCCCTCCAAGGTCCAGCTCTGGGCCCCAGGACTGAACCATAAGACCAGAGGCTCCTTGTGGAGACGGCCCAGCCATTTCCAACACCTGGGGGCAATTTCCGCTTCCTGGTCTGGTGGGTGGGAAACCCTCTAGGGAGAACACAGCTGCAAAAAGAAAAGCCACACGCTCAAAACCCACAACAAGGAGACACATGGTCATGTTTTCAGCAATTACTCACCTTTCACACACTCCCTCCCTAAGTCCCTGCAGACCCTGTGTTCCTCTGTTCCTAGGCTGGGGCTGAACTTCTGCCCAAGGCTGCCCCAAGGTGTGGGTGGGTGAGGTGGGGATGCTGGATGTTTCCCTCGCAAGTCCACACCAGCCACCACAAGGATTATTTTTCTCATAAAGACTCACCCTGTTACACAAGGTACAGACAGTGATTGTATAATGAGAAGGTCTTAAGGCACAGGGCAGGCAGAGGGTTGGAAATCAGAACACTTGGAAAGCTGTCTCCCCACTCACTGACTACTGGAGATCCCTAGAGGGAACAGCCCTTCCGGCCAGGCATAAAAGGCAGAAGAGTGGGTAGATGGATGCATGGAGGGACAGATAAAAGAACTGGGAAGTGGGGGGGCGGGGTTACATTAGTTAGAACTTCTTCTGTTATGAGTGACAGAAACTGAATTCAGGCCAGCTTAGGCAAAAGCAAATCTATTGGCTTATGTACCTGAAATATCCAGTGGGGGATCTACTTTTAGATATGGATGGATCTAGGGACTCAAACAATAATATTAGTCTCTCTTCACTTTCCTTGTCTTGACTCATTTTACATTTGTGTGTTGACATTTTCTTTCTCCCTGCAGATGGGCTATGCTGTCAAGGAAGAAGCCAGTAGCCCAGGCTTATATCATCCCAGCTTGGCAAGCCAACCAGAAAGAGACATTCTCTAATAGCCACATAGATTGGCTTGGATCGCATGTCCACCCCTGAGCCAATCCCTGATACCATGGTGATGGGAGCACTAGGATTGGGCAGGCCTGGGTCATGTGCAGTCAATGTGTCCAGGACAGGGTGGGGACACTATGACCCATAGTCTCACCAGAACTATTTTGATAGAAGATGGAGGAGGGTAGTCCTTGTATAGATAAGAAAAAGCCTTTCTGCTACAGCTGTGTATGTTGTTGGAAGTGTATAAATAAAGGCCTGAACATGGGAACATAGAGCTAGAAAAAATCATTGTGAGAGAAGCAGAAAATGAGATGGAAGGTGGGTCAGGGCCCCCTCACAGAGGACCCTTGAAACCCCATGAAGGGCTCGTCTTCTCAATCCATTTTGCCATCTATCAAAACCACCTGTGGATACAACTCAACAAAAAAACCCACAATTTAAAAATGAGCAAAGGACTTGAACAGACATTCGAAGAAGTTATATGAATGGCCAATAAGCACATGAAAAGTTGTTCAGCATCACTCATTAGAGAAATACAAATCAAAACCATAATCACCTCACACCCATTAGGATGGCTATTACTGGGGAAAAAAAAATACCAATTGTTGGTGAGGATATGGAGAAACTGGAACCCTTGTGCACTGTTGGTAGGAATGTAAAATGGCACAGTCACTGTGGAAAACAATATGGCAGCTCCTGAAAAAACTAAAAATAGAATTACCAAATGATCCAGCAATTCCATTTCTGGGTATATACCCAAAAGAATTGCAAGCAAGGTCTCAAAGAGATCTCTGTAAGTTCATAGTAGCATGATTCATAATAGACAAAATGTGTCCACTGACAGATGAATGGATAAATAAAATGTGGCCTATATATATATATACAATGGAATATTATTCCATTAAAAAGGAAAGAGATTCTGACACATGCTACAACACAGATGAATCTTGAAGACATTATGTTGAATGAAATAAGCCAAACACAAAAGGACAAATAGTATATGATTGCCCTTACATGACATACCTAGAATAGTCAAGTTCAGAGAGACAGAAAGTAGAATGGCAGTTTCCAGGGGCTGGGGAAGGGGGGATGGGGAGTTAGTGTTTAATGGTTGCAGAGTTTGACTTTAGGAAGATGAAGAGCTCTGTGGATGGATGGTGGTGATGCCTGCAAAATAATGTGAGTGTACCTGTCTTAGTTGGCTCAGGCTACTATAACAGAATACCACAGGCTTGGTGGTTTAAACAACAGACATTTATTTTCTCACAGTTCTGGAGGCTGGAAGCCCAAGATCATGGTGTCAGCCTGGTCAGGTTCTAATGAGAGCCCTCTTCCTTGCTGCGTACTCATATATCCTTTACTCAGAGGGTGGTCATGGGGAGAGAGAGGGATCTCTCTTCCTCTTCTTATAAGGGCACAAATTCCATCATGAGATTCCCCACCCTTATGACCTTATCTAAACCTGATCACCTCTCAAAGACCCACCTCTGTATATCATCAAAATAGAGATTGGGGCTTCAACATATGGACTTGGGTGGGGGGACACAAAAATTCAGTCCATAATAGTACTTAGTGCCACTGAACTGTATACTTAAAAATGGTTAAAATGGTAAATTTTATGTTATATGTATTTTACTACAATATATTTTTAAAGTTATACAAGTAAAAAATCTTGTGTAGTAAGTTAAAGACTCTGGTCCTTGGGCACCACCACGGATGATCTGATTGCTGGAGCTGCGATGGGACCCGGGAAGCACTGATCCTTTATGAGCTACAGGCACATCTGAAGCACACCACAGTTTGAGGAGCACCAATCTAGGTGATAGGGAGCCATGAAAGATTTCAGAGCAGGGTTGGGCAGAATGCAAGTGGAAGGTTAGGTCGCAGTGTGCAGAAAGAAGTTCCAGAGCCATCCTGCACTTATGGCTAAGGGGGGAAGTGGGAAGGGAGGGAGAGGAGCAAAGCTGTGAGGAGACAAGATGAATAATCTCCAGAACAGGGTGAATGATCTCCAAAGTACTGAACATACTGAACAGAAAACACTGACCACATGGCCATTTCCAGCCTGGCCAGTAGCCCCTCTCAAAGGAAGGGTAAATTCCACTCCCTGCAGCTCCCTCTCCCAGAGCCGCCTGACCGAGGTGGCTTGTAATGGGACCGTCGGCAGACACAGAAAGAGCAGCTTCTTCCACTAGAAGAAACCAGCCAGCATCTCTGGGGCCTCGCCAAGGGACAGAATCCAAGCTTCGGAGCGACCAGCAGGGACAAAGGCATCTGTGCTGTCCTGGCCAACACCTGCCAGGAGAGAAATGCAAAACCCTCACTGGGAGCCCAGAGGCTCAGCTTCGACTTGATGCTTTGGCCACAGATGACCGCTTATCATTCAAGGAGACAATCCCGGCGTGGAGACAGTCCTGAGGCCAACCTTGCACTGGCCATTTCTGCTGCCACTGGAGCAGAGAGGCCCTTCTTGTTTGGAGACACTGCAGCAGCTGGAGGAGGATGGCTGAGATGGGGTCTTTGCCAGGAAAGATCAGAAATGCACTGCTCACAGTGCCTCTTTCTGCTCTCCCAGGGCTTTTCAAGGCTCAAACAGCTCTACCCAGAATAACAGAGAGGTGTGGGAACCCCGAGCCCCAGGCATTGGTTCCTTCCTTTCCCTCCAAGGGCAGTCCAGCCACGTGGCCATGGGATTGCACCAGAGAAAGGTCAAGCAGAAAGGGGACAAGGTGGGGGTCTTCCTCTGTCCCACAAAAGAAGACCCCTTGGTAGTGCAAGGGGCAAATGGGTTTTTTATGTTAGTTCTTAGATCCTGCTGCTAACAAAGTGATCACTTGGAAGAATATTTTCAGAAGGTCACCGTCCCTGCACTTGGTGCTGATTTTTGGCCTCAGACGTGCTCCCCTGGGTCACAGCCTCCAGAAGGCCTTTCCCAGCACAGCACATTGTCAAAGTCGCTATGACTTATCTGCAGAGAATCTCAGATTTCCTTCCACCCCATACCGCCCACCCCCACCAATTATACATGGTTTTTGTGTGTGAAAACTTGAACAATAATGTATGGGTTGAATGATATCCCCTCCCCTAAAATTCATTTGATGGGAGTCCTAACCCCCAGTACCTCAGAAAGTGACCATATTTGGAAATGGGTCACTGCAGGTTTAAGTTAGAATGAGCTTATACTGGAGTAGGGTGGCCACTAATCCAGTATGACTAATGTCCTTTATAAAAGGGGAAATTTGGACACAGAGATACATACACAGAGGGAAGCCCACATGAAGACCACAGAGAGAAAGCTACCTACAAGCCAAGGAGAGAGGCCTGGAACAGATCTTTCCCGCCTAGCCCTCAGAAGGAACTGACCCTTCTGTTGCCTTGATCTTGCCTCCAGAGTTACGAAACAATGTATTTCTGTTGTTTAAACCACCCAGCCTATAGTATTTTGCTACCGCAGCCCGAGAATTAAATACAGAAGGGTGTAAAGTACAAAGGGAAAGCTGACTCTCGCAGGCACCTCCCTTCCAATCCCCCTCCAGAGTAACCCCCATGGGTGGTGTGCTGCGGCCACAACGTTCTTAATTCCATTCACCAGATTTTGTACACCTGGGTTCTGCACATGAATTAGTTTCACCAGTGAGAGACATTCATGTGTAATTTGGAAAGTGGGATTGAGGGAGAAGCCAGCCTGTGGCTGCTCCTCCAGCTGGCGTGGGGCTGTGGCTGTCTGTGGCCCACGTCAACATATCACAGCATCTCAAGATGTTTCACAGGTGTGAGAGGTGTGTATGGCAGTGGCAGCTGGGGCAGCAATGACCTCTGAATCAAAGCTACATGGTATGCCCTCCCACAAATCAGCCTCTGGCTCCCCTAGCCTTCCAACAGCACAGCAGGCACCTATTCCCCTCTCTTAAATGCCTTTCCTGGAAATGCCTTGAGAGGCTCCCATTTCCCACAATGGATCCTGATAGATAGAAATGATTTGATAAGTCTTATTCCAGACTTTTCTGCAGAGAATTTTATAACATTTATTGATGTCCTAATTAAAACTAGAAAATTAACATCTATTCATTAAAACTTTGGAATTACTTGAGTATACAAGAGAAAAGAATCACTTTTAACATTTTTGAAGTTTTTCCATTCAATCTTTTCACTGTGAATATGTCCATTCCCCTCTAACCTGGGCGTATAATGTGCATACAGTTTTGTAACTTGCTTTTTCTTTTTTTTTTTTAAATTTTAGCTATTGCATAAAAATGCTTTTAATACAGAAGACATTAGCTCATTAGATGGGGCCAAAAAATGAAACATGGATAAAGTTAAATATCATACAATTCACATAATATCTTACGTTTTAATTAAAAAAACAAAAACAAAAAAACCCAGTCGCTAAACAGCCAGTGAGGGCCATCTCCTCCAGGAAGCTGATTAAGTGAACTACAATTGTTTATTCTCCATGCAATGAACAAAACAATAAAAACAACTTTAAAAACTGAGTCCAATAAAACTCTTAAATACCACAGAATGGGGAGGGTGGAGGAGGACTTCTTATCTCTAATTTCACACTACTAGAGAGGGGGCATCTTAAGGTTTTCAGGACCATACCTGGCATAGAGAAGAAATTAACTAAAAGTCACAAAGATAATAATCTCGGATTTTTATCAGATCGAAGGACCTAGTGAATATCATGGGACCTTCCTCTTTTCACATTCTTCTATCTCCTAAGTCATCTGAAAGTGAACATGCCTTCTCAGAGTCAGAGGGAATAATAATTTTAAACACCAGATTTTATCACTGTATTCCTCCTTCCTCAGTGATATAACCTGCTTTTTATTCTTATTAATATGTGGACAATTTCCCATGTTGCACAGTTGTCATCAGGAAGATGAGTTTTAATGGAAATATAGGGCCATTTTTTGTTTTAACTCACTTCTCTTGTGAGATAACTACTAAATATAACAGAGGCCATTAACATATACAGTTTAAATTAATTATAACATGAACACTCAGGTAAGGAAACAGAACATTTACTGTACTCCAGAAACCCTTCCCCTACCACTATCCTGACTTTATGATAATTTTTTCCCTGCTTTCTTTTTTTTTTTTTTTTTTTTTTTGCAGTACACAGGCCTCTCACTGTTGTGGCCTCTGATTTTGAGGAGCACAGGCTCTGGACACGCAGGCTCAGCGGCCATGGCTCACGGGCCCAGCCGCTCCGCAGCATGTGGGATCTTTCCGGACCTAGGCACGAACCCGTCCCCTGCATCGGCAGGCGGACTCTCAACCACTGCGCCACCAGGGAAGCCCCTTCCCTGCTTTCTTAGTAGTAGTTTTACTGTTTTTGGATTCATCTCTGGACAACATTGTTTAGTTTGGCTGTTTTTTAATGGAAACTTACAATGTCTTCTGCTGGCTTCTTTGTCTGTAGATTCATCTATTGTTGCATGTAACAATAATTTGTTATTTTTCATTGCTATATAGTATTTCTTGTATAAATATATGCTTACCTTTATTCATCCACTTATGTTGTTGTGGACCTTTGGGTTGTTTCCAGTGTTTTATTATGAACAATGTTATTATGAACATACTTTTATATGAATCCTAGTGCTCATGCCATGCATTTCTGCTGGGTAAACACTTATGAGTGGAATTGCTCCTAAGACAAACTATACGTGGCATCAACCTGATTAGGTAATGATGAACTTGTTTCCAACGTGTCTACACCAGTACACACTTCCATCAACAGTGGATGAGTTCTCATTTCTCTACAACCTCAGCAACACAAGGGACCATCAGACTTTAACATTTTTACTGGTCAAGTGGTATGTGAGCGTATTTCATTGTGGTTTTTCCCTCTATTCCTAGTTTGCTGAGTTGATATCATGGATGAGTGTTGAATTTTATCAAGTACTTTTTCTGCATATATGAGATGATTATATGATTTTCTACTTTATTCTATAATATGATCAATTCTAGTGACTGATCTTTGAATGCTGTA
This sequence comes from Globicephala melas, assembly GCF_963455315.2. Lineage (NCBI taxonomy): Eukaryota > Metazoa > Chordata > Mammalia > Artiodactyla > Delphinidae > Globicephala > Globicephala melas. The sequence goes on from NC_083315.2 coordinate 51,267,570, forward strand.
ACAGCCCTACATTCCCTACACAACCACCACACATTGCTAGACTCAGTTTGCTAATAAATATTTTGTAAAGGATCTTTGTGTTGATAAGAGATATTGGTCTTTTCCTGTGATATCTTTGTCAGGTTTTGTACTGGGGTTATGCTGGCCTTAAAAATGAAATTGAGATGTGTTCCCTCCTCCTCCATTTCATAACAGAGTTTCTATGAAATTGATATCATTTCTTCATTAAATATTGATATAATTAACCAGTGAAGCCATCTGGGCGTGGAGTTTTTTTCTCTGGCCATGTTTCTCTTTACAAATTTAATTTTTTATTATATGTAGGGCTATTCAGATTACCTGTTTCACCTTGCATCAATTTTAAGTTGTGTTTTTAAATGTGCCCATTTCATCTTTGTTATTGAAGTCATTGGCTTAAAGTTATCTTATTACTCTTTTAATAGCTTCAAGATCTATAGTGATATCCTCTTTTTAAATTCTGATATTCATAATTTGTGTTTTGTCTTTTATTCCCCTTGATCAATCTTTGCAGGGTTTTGCTAATTTCTTTCATCTTTAAGGAAAAAAAAAAAGACTTTTTGAACTTTTCAATATGCCATTAAGTCCATCTAGTGAATTCTTCATTTCAGATATTGTATTTTTCAGAATACAAATGAAGTCCTTTTTATTATTTTCAATTTCTCCTAAAGATTCCCCATATAGTCACTTCTTGGCTATTTTATAATAGCTATTTCAAATACCTTGCCTGAAAATTTGAACTCCTGACTCATCTAAAGATCTGTTTCTATTGCCTGAATTTTCTCTTGACTATAGGTCAATTTCCCTGTATCTTCACATGTCTACTAATCAAAAATTACTAGTCTGGTGTGGCAGCCAATCACAGTTCTTGACAAGAAGCCCCCATCTAAGCACTAGAATTTAACAGGGCATAGTGCAAAGAGGGTCCAGGATCAGAATGGGGAGTCAGGAGTAAAACTGCTCAAAGCACTAAGAAAGGCTTGGCTGAGGAGGAAATGCTGGATATCTGTTTTACAAACTCTGGATTCTATCATCTTCCTCTGGAAGGTGTTGATTTTTGTGAAATTCCTGACTTAAATTCCTGGCTGAACATCTCAATTTTGTGAAGACTTATTTTTCACACTTATTAGGGGAAGTCTGTTTGGATTTTGCCATTGGTTTTAGGATAAATTTGAGACATAGTCTTTTCTCCTAATATGTAGCCCATTTGGAGTTTCAATGGACATCCCAAGGTGTTTGGGAAGCTCCTCTAACCTAGTAGTATTCTAAACTCCAAACTCTGGCTTCCCTGCAATGGGAAGCAGCTGAAATTTTGGACTAGCTTTTTCAGTTATTTCTTTCCACTATGTTGCTTTGAGTCTCCCCCATGCAACCACAGTTCAGGAGTAACTGAAGTAGGAAGGGAGTTGATATGCAGATTTTGAAGTTCCCCCCTCCATGTCTCCCTGCTTCCTAGGATTTCCCTTTTTCATTTCCAGCTCAGCTCTAAACTCCATCCTCAGATGCCTCAAGCCAATAATAATGGGACTTTCTTAGTCCTAATCCCCCAGTGCTCTGTGGCCTGGAGAGTGGCCTCCAGGAAAGAGCTAGGTAACTAATATGCATGATTATAATAATATGCAGTTCTCTTTTTCAAGGGTCAAATCTCCCCCAGCATCTGCCTGATTTTGGTCACTCTCCAGTGTTTCAAATAATTTTTTTCTTTTGGTGGTTTTTTTTTGGCTACTTTGTCCATTAAAGTTTATTGTCGCTATTTGTGGGAGGGTTAGTCTGATACAAGATACTCCACTGTTACAGGAACTAAAACTCTGCTCAATACTGTATGTTTTACTACATCTACATTGAATTGCATGCTTTGGAATCTTAAAAAAATATTCCGCCTTTAAAAAGGCAGAAAAAATTTTAATGATAAAGTATTTATGTGTTCTGCCATTCTCCTATGGTTATGAAAACATCCCGTTCAGTGGGCTCCCATTTCCTGGTAATCTGTGAGCGCTTTAAAATTGAGCACCTAAATCTCCCTGACAAGTAGATGTACCGTTTCCCCCCACCACCCTGCCCCAACATGAGTTTTGGAAAAAGGCTGATCTGGTGTGAATTTTGGATTTGCCATTTATTAGCTCTGTGACCTTAGCCATGTCACCTAAGCTCTCTGAGTTTCCATTCCTCCCCTGTAAACTGAGGTCAAGCATACTGATCCCACAGGGATTAAGTAAATGAAGTAACTTATATAAAGTGTCTGGCACTTAATAACTGTTCCATAAATGTTAGTTTCATGTTTCTAGAGAGAAAGCATTTCATGTCTCTGAAGTAAGATTCTTGTTCTTACACAGAAAACTATTTGATTGTTTTCAACTAAAAACTGGATGTCCCAGGCTGTGTGTATAGAAATATTTTATCTTAGTTGTTATTTTCCCTTGGCAAATAACCCACCAAGACCCTAGAATAGAAGTAAAGAGAAACTAACATTGGCTGCACACCATGACCTGCCAGGTCTCTAGTGGCTGACAAAGGTGAGCGAGCCTTAGTCAGGGCCAGTCTGGTGTAGTGGCCAGGGACCCAGCAAATGAAGGCAAGAAACCCCCAGTGAGGAGCTGAAACTTACAAGGGCGAGTGGAAAGGGGCCTGGTTGGGGTGAGAAGGCTTGACAAAACTCCATCTAAGTGCCCAGGAAGGCCAGAGCGAAGGGGTAATATGCCATAGAATCTGCATGTTTGCTCAGGGAGAGAGGAGGTGGGCATTCCAGGGCCAGGATGCTATGTGGACCAAAGCTTGGAGTTTTAAGAGAGATTTCCTGTCTCTTAGTGGGGAGGTGTGGTGATGGGGGCAGGGGTTAGAGCTCAGAGTCTGGAAAAGGCAGGTGGAGGTGGGGCCAAGCAGAGCCTTAGGGCAGTCAGGCCATGATTTCTGGGCTTGAACGGTGTCCTGTCCAAGCAGAAGAGTCCAGATAATGTTTGCTTCTTTAGGAAGAAGAGTGTGAAGACCCAGAAGAGGCTGACCTGGAGGAGCAGGAAATGGGCAGGATATGTCCTGTACATCAGCTTTGTGGGGAGACGCTGGGGTGAGAGGAGGGGCCATCCTGGTGACTGTATCCAGGAGGGGTTTGAGAGATTTGATGACTCAATGGATATGAGTCTGGAAGGAGTCTTGAGCAACTGAGATGTCTAGGTGGGGAGGTGGTGTGGGGGTGACACATTAACTGAAACAGTGACAGGAGGCACACCAGGTCCTATGAATTCTCTCATCAGTCTTGGGAGGTAATCATAACTGTGCCCACTTCAGTGGAGGAAGTCGAGCTCTGCTGCAGGTAACTCATCCGAGGTCACACAGCTGGACTGGCACAGGGCCTGTCCCATCGTCTGTGGAGTTGATCCAAACCAGTGCAAACCAGTGCTGTGCTGGTAAATCCAATTCCCTCTCCCCCAAAAAAAGCCTGATTTGAAGCATTTGCCATTTCCTGTGGTGTATATATTCCTCCCACCTTGGCCAATTTCAGGCCACCAGCATGATGTCACTGAACGTGGAGTTTGGAAGGGCTGTGCACAAGCCATCATGAGTGGGTACTAGCCAGTACTAACCGGTACTAGCCAGCTCACTACTGACACAACCCAGGTCTGCCTGGTACTTGAGGCCCCTTCTCCCTCCACAGTGACAAACCAAACACCTCACAGCTAATTCAGATCTTTGTATTTTCAGTCACTGTCCTTCACCCTGAACTCTCCTGGGTTTATCTCCCCACAGCTTGGTGTAGCGAATGGGTTATAGGGAAATACCTATCACTGAGGTAGGTCACTCTCCCCCATTCTGTGCCCAGCCTCTTGGCCCTGCAGTTTCAGAATGTCCAGTGTAGTGAATTCTCCTGGAGTTGTATTCCAGCGGCAAATCTCACGCAGGGCCTTTCTGCTGAGTGAGCACAGGAAGCATTCCAGCTGGCACACGGCTTGTATCTGGAAGACATGGAGGAACCAGGCAGCACTCCTGGACCAGCAGGATCAGATATCTGATCACCATTCAGAACTCAACAGAGCGGTTTCCTGTCCCAAGTAGGAATGGTGTTTCTGGTGTCACAATCTGAAAGTGGATACAATTTGCACAGCAACTGTCTTCAGAGTTGACAATGCTACATCCTCATGGACAATTCACTTTAAAAGAATCTGCAGCATTTTAGTACCAAACCTATGAAGATCCTCTTGTGTCACATTTTCTCTCCAATCTTGTGGTTTGTGGATATTTTCCTTCTAACTTGGGACTGACTGCTATGCAGGCCGAAGAAAGGAAAACACGCCAAGCAAGGAATTAGGGCAAGTGGAACCCCACTGACTGTGCACCTCTGTGGGTGAAGAAGGCATGGGGATTTAGGTGAAACAACGTGATTCTGTGACGGACTCATCTCCCAAAGCAACTTGGGGGCAGCAGGCTGTTGGAGTAGCCACTCTGAGAGAAAGGGCAGTGTTAAGCCCTCAGCCGGGAGGCGAAGGTAATGACACTGCAAGGCCTGAGCTAACTGGAGGTCCCCAGGGGATGAAGTGGAGTCACGTGTCCTCCCAGCTTGGGGGACACCTGGCAGCCAAGCCCCAGGCCCTGGGTAGGCACAGTGGCCAGGCTGCCCCCTGACTCCCTGCAGAGCCGCGGGCCCCTGGCTGGGGCTGGACAGGGCTTCCTATCCCTCTGAGCTGGCCAGCTCAAGCATCACATCCTCCCGGGTACACGGCTCATGGGGGACTGCACTGACAATCCGCCTCAGAGAGACTGGGCCTGGTGAGCTTTTGCTGGAAGACACGTCCTTTCAGAAGAAGGAAAGGCCCTTGCCCAAATCTAATTTTAAAGGTCTGTGAATCATAACCCAAACTGCTCATTACCTAGGGACTGCATGGTGACTGACTTGGACCTTCAGCTCCAGCACAGAAGTTGAGAAGGCACACGTTAACCATGGTTCTCCTGATCCCAAGACTCTCTCAGAGACCTCCAGCTCATCAAGGCCCAAAAAGTGTCTCTAGACGCCCTTTTCTAGCACAAGACGCCCTGTATCTTCCTGTCACAGCTGCTCCTATTGAAAAAGGATCATTCCCAGAGGCCCCAAAGCCCCAGGCTCCAAATACTGCCTTGAAATCTAGTCATGGGCTTTAGCTCCCAGGTAGCGCAGAAGCCAAGTAACAGTAAATTGTTTATTAATATATATTTTATATGATGTTATCTAAGATATAGAATGAAACCTCAAAACCTGCCTACAATATAGGTAAGGGGTCAGTGGTTTCATCTTTGAAGACTGAAACTAATTCCCATTTGTGTTCAAATGTACACTTTTCTCTCTGGAAAATGCACTCGCTTCTGGTTGCATGGAGCCTGGTGTCTCTGGGCATGTCCACACCCTCCCAGACATCCACCGCCTCTCAAAGTCTGGAAACGCCCCTCTTATCTTGAGCTGCCACTTCCGTACGTCGCCCTGTGCTTTGATCTCCTGGGACAAATATCTGTGACCTGGGAGTGGAGAAATGTACCTCGTTCCCAAACAGGCCATCTGTCTGCAACTTGCCTCTCCTCAACCCTCGAGTCATCAGTAAATCTTTCTGCCTTTTTTCTCACTTTGCAGTGACTCAAGTTTTGCAGCAACAGAGTTGGCTTTGTGGTTTCCGTTTCCACAGGATGATGTAACCAAGACACTGGGTGCAATATTCCCATAGTATTTCTTGAAGGTCATTTAGTTGTTCAGGTTTATTTTTAAAAGGTTTTATTAGAGTGGCTAGTAGGTACAAAATGCCAGCGTTGACCGAGTAAAATACCAAATGACTTAACGTTAGGTCAGAAACGGCCAAACACCAAGGTCCCTAGAAGTGAATGACCTACTTCTGGAAATCTATCCAATGATCCAAAGTATGAAGAGGGCTTTGTACAAAAGACTTCATCTGTGCTGTTATCCAAGATGGAACAGGACACTCAAGGTGGCCAACCAAGAGCAGGGAAATTCTCAATTCTAAGAGAGACGAGGGCCTTTAAAGATAAGTTTAGAGAATTAATGTATTTTAAGTGGGGGAGGGGGAGCAAGATGCCAAATTGTATGTACACGTACATCAAACTATAAAGACGTTACAAAAACCCCAGAGGAAGTTACCAAAGTGGGAACAGGGTGGTGCAAGAGGAAGGTATTGTAGGTCATTCCTTTTCGTTCTCTACTTCCCAATAAATCTATGTTTGCATTGTGATGACAATGTTATTTACAATGGAAGAGACAGGCTTCATCTAAAAATCCGAAGTGTTTCCTTCACAACACGAATGTGATCACTTGAATGTGCAGTTTTAGAAACAGTACATTTCTAGTTTGCAGAGGGCATTTTGAGCACATGAATGAGATCTCTCCTTTAGTTATGTAACAGAAGTGTTTGCCCAAAGAAAGACCTAAACTTAATTCAGAATTAATCAATTTGAAGGTCATTCTGAGTTTGACTAGAAGTGTTTTCTTTTCTGCAGTGGGAATGTGTACTGAGCTAGGCATGCGGGGGGCTGGGGCCTGACATGGGGTAATGGGTTGAGGCAAATGAGTAAAAGGAAAGAGGAGGTGGCAGCCCAGAGGCATCACTGACTTAATTAACTGTGGTAGACTGCTTAATGGAGAGAAATTCAATACAGATGCATCAGCTTTAGGCAGATTCCAGATATGGCCTAATTTGCACTATTAAAAGATTTAATCAATTTATTATATTTTCTCATTAGAAATCAGGCACGTATAATGGATAACTCTTACCATTTTAAAGGAAATGTAGTTAGAATATTCATAAAGAAAAAAAATTTGTTTTTGTCTACAATAATAAAAAAAGAAGACCCTCATAACTGGAATATAATGAATAGTAAATGGAATGCATTAAAAAAATATCTGACAACAGGGCCTTAAGTGGTTTAACTGCACTGATGACAAGCCAGCCCCAAATCTGGTTGGTCCTGTGGTTTCCTGTGAACATCTTACACCCATCCCCTCTTCCACACATACATCCCTGTAGAAAAAACAAACAAAACCCTGAAGCATAGCAACACTAACATAAGTTTTTGTTTTTTTCCTACTGAAAGTCACACAAAATGAGTTGCTATTATTTGATCCATTGCGTTGTAACATTTACATCTTCATTGTATTTATAACAAGACTAAGCAGATTTGGTGTGAGCTGCCTTTTCCTTCAAGCAGAACAGGGACATCCTTCGAGGGCTGGGAAAGCACAGTGGCACCCATCGAGGCATGTACAGCCACGTACAGCCACTTCAACAGACAGATCCCTCGCTGGCCCCCAGTCACTGTGGCAAGAAGCTCCTTTGCAGCTGAGATTACATGCAGTAATGTAGCCTAACCCCCTCAGGGAGGGCCGGCATCTGCTTCCTTCCATGACAAGGAAGCACCAGGGGAGACCTTGGAGGTCTGGAGCCAGGGCGTAGCCCCTCAGCCACCGGCAAGCCGTCCAGTGGGTAGGCAGCCCCAAAGGTGTGTCATCTTCCTGAAGAAGAGGAAGTTTCTATAAGGCAAGAAAAGCTTCTGTAAATCCACTGTTCTCTTAACCTGACCACTATCCTTGGGAGGTAGTGTGGAGACTGTGGCTCAACTGGCACCCCACGGCACATATCCTACCCCATGGACACACTGAGTAGTGAACGGAGATGACTGCAGATAACACCTGAACCTCCAGGTGACCCTTCAAAGCCCAAGAATTGAGGCAAAACGTGACTGTCACTTAGCCTGGTCACACATCATGATAAATGGTGTGAGCATTAGGGGGTGAAGGTGTGTGTTAGCCATGCCCCTGAGTCTGCTGTCTGCACAGCAAGTTCCTCTTTGCTCCAGCTGTATCAGGCTGAGGCTGGGCTTTGTGAAATAGGTGTGGTCAGAGAGCTGGGCAGCAAGGAGGCGAGGACAGACTCACCTGTGGAGATCAAGAATTTGACTGTCTGAACTGATGGTGTTTGGGGCAGTGGGACAAAGACCAGCTGGGAGGGTCAGAGCTTCTTCTGTGTCTGGGCTCAGGAAGGGCCCCGCCGAGAGTTCACCAGCACCACCCAGCCCTTCTGCTCTCAAGACTCTGAAACGGATGGCACCACCCTCACACCAAGAGGACCATCACATGACCTACATTGTGTGACACGTGGCCTGTCTCCAACCATCAAAGTCCCACACGCTCGGGTCTGTGTGTGTGTTCTCATGCTGGCCCAGAGTAAGTGTTGGGAAAGCGATGCCACTTTCCAGAAGTGAGGTGCCTGCGCTGTCTGCCCTGCGATACAAGGCTCTCCAGCCTCCACTTGGGCAGGGCTCCCACACATGCAACCACAATGCCTAGGAAGCCCACCCAGCCTGCTCTCAGAACCCAAGTCCGTAAGTCCGTCCTGTGGCAACAAAGGCTGGCACAGATCCATGTGCCCAAGCAAGCATGTACCCCCTCATCTGTGTAAATGAATTTTTAAAATGCTACTGATGCTAGCCTATGTACAATTCATCCCACCCTCCACACCAGAACCCCACAAACCTGGTGGTTCTTTGCGGGAAGGGCCTGAGGGCTGGATGGTTGGAGGAGGGAGAGGCCATTCACACCTTTGTGCATTGTGATTCCCACCCCCCTTCACCACTTTCACATATTATCCTTAATTTTTAATTATTAACAGGAGTTATCTGGCTTGGGGGTTATGGGCCATTTCATTTTCTTAATACTTTTCTGTAAAGTAATGAAAGCTAAGAGAAAGTCTAAAGTAACAAACGAAGCAAAGAGGTCTAACTAGAAAGTGTTCCAAGTTTAAGGGAAGAAGGAATCATCTTAGGTCAGGAGCGTGGGGCCCACAGGGTCACAGGCCATGCAGTTCCAGGTGGGAGCAGTGGGCAGGCAGGACGGAGGGCATTCTGCTGGGAGGAGTGCACGGCGGGGAATGGAGCACTGATGGAGGGGCTGGGGTAGCGTGGGGCACTGCTGGCCGTTCCAGACACGAGGGCCCAGCATGCTGGATCACCACCTAGAAAAGAGACTCAGGCCTGCAGTCCAATGAGACTGTCCACTTGTGTCACATCCACACTGGAAGGGTCTGAAATGACACCAGAGTGGACCATCGGGGAGTTTCAACGGGCTCCTGGAAGATGAGTCCAGGTGGCCAGTGGAGTAAGGTGGTGAGAGAGCTCCAGACAGAGGGAAAGCACAGGCAGGAGAGAGACTGATGTCCTCACAAACGAAGAGCCCAGTTCGGCTGGTAGCAGTACCCTGAAGGGTGTCCTACAGAATCCACTCTCTGGGCAGTGGAAGAGGGCACCAGAGCTGCTGATTTGGAGGGGTGCTTTAGGAAGAGGGAGTGGCCAGGTGGAGAATGAGCCCACAGGCCAGTGGGCACAGAATCCAGGCACGGCACTACGAGGGAAGAGGATCAGAGTGAAGGGGTCCAACGGCATTTCTGGAGATGGAGTCTTGATGAAGGGAGGTCAGCACCTCCATCGACATTAACGGTGATGTCAGGGAAAAGGAACAGACGTGGGCAAGAGTGGGATTAGGGAAGGAAACAGCCAGTGTTAACAAAGTGTCACCAGGACATCTGATGGACATTGAAGCTCAATAAAGTAATTGCTCACACCCTGTCCTACAGTTCCTTATTATGGTAAAGAGAGACAATTTAAGTGACTTTGTCATCAAGATGTATATTATGTTCTTCCTTACTGAGGAATAAATATGTCTTTGCTTTTTTCCAAGGAAAAACTAAACACTCCCACAAAGCAAATGGCAATTAGGATGAATGACAGCAATTCGTACTGTGAGCACAGTGTCATTATACTGGATCTTCACTGTCATTACATGGTAAATACCTGTCCTGGGAGTGTAATTTGCATCCACAAAGCTTGCTACCTTGGCATCAAAGATCTTACTTTTTTGATTCTTGGATTATATGCCAACTGCAGGTAATTTATCCTGTAGCTAGATCCATCCTAAAACCCTGAGCACATTCGTGCACACAGGATCACGTGGGCACTTGTTAAAATGCAGATTTTAACTGTCCTGGCAGGTGCACTAAGGAGGCCTGGAAGGTACATTTGTACCAAGAAGCCAGATGGGGCTTGGACCTGGTTTGAAGAACTTTGTTCTATAAAACACAAGATTCAGCAAGTTCTTTAAGAGGAACAAACAAAAGGTGACAAGTACATTCTAAGGAAAAAATAAAGGAAGAGGCACTTGAAAGTTTCATTTCATTCCTGAACTGCAGTGCATACAAATATTCCCCTCAAATAACTTGAAAAACCTTATGAATCAGTGTTTAAGTTTTTTACTCTCCAAATGTAATACAATTCTTCAGCTAAAACAAGAGTAATGAGACAAAATGGTTCTGAAAAGTACAATAGAAAAATATTGTCCACTGGTTTATTTTTCCAAATGAGCAATAGGCTATTTACAAATAAGCAGATCTCCAATGATGTATATTAAAATGGCAAATCTATTACTGTTTGAAATCTAAATGAAAAAAAAATTTAAGGCACATTTGTTCTGTGAATTTAAAACAAACTTTCTGGTTTAATGACAGATTCATTTCACTTTTGTCCCCAAAACACGTGAGCACCAAGATTATCAAAGAACACTTAATATTTAGTAAAACAGTAAGGAATGTAAAAATTAAGGAGGGGGAGAAGAGTTTTCAAAAGGAAATCTTTGGAGATCAGTTTACTGCAAATAAAATATACTAAACATTCCTAATACACATAAATACTAATAACTAACAGGTACTTGGGAAATGGCAGAGTTCTAAACGATGGATATTAAATAAATTAAAGGTATTTCAGATATAAAGGATAAAACAAAACAGTAATTAAAGAATGAGACACCCATCTCCATCAACATAACACGGACAGGATGAAGTGATCAAAATCTGATACATTTCCCCCCAATGCTTTCATTAGGGTTGGGTCTTTTTTTTTGTCTTTGTTTTAGCTTGCATACATTAGATTTATGACAATAATTCTTATTTGCCATTCTAAATATTAATATTTTACCCTTTAAAAAGAAGGGTCTGGAGAAGAGAAAATGCCAGACCCTTCTTGAAATGTAATGCTAGGTCCATTAGGCCACACTAATTACAACAAGAACAGCCATCTATCTTTTACCGTGCTTTCCCTTCTCCCTTTGCTTTGAAAAACCTTCAAAAATGAGACAAGATTGGGGGAAACAATCACCTTTGGAAAGCTTTCTTGAAGATGATGATACAGTTACTATCACATTTCTTTATTTGACAACTGCAACATAAAATGGCTTAAAAAAATTGCTGTAAAAAAAGACAAAAGGTAGAATCTGTGCAAAGTTAACAGTTACAACAAAACGTTTACCAGAGTTACAGTGTTTTGTTACAATAATACTTTGCAGGAACGTTCATGTTTTCTGCCATAGGACTATAGCAAAGAGGTCTGAAAAAGAAATATTAAAAAAAAAGTTTTGTTCATCAGGTACATTTCAAGTCATAATTAAGCAGGTCTGCTACATAATGTTCAGCAAGAAAATGTGTTCAAAAGGCAAACATGATCACATTTTTGTTCAAAAAACTCAATCTTCAAGGAGTCCTCTGTAAGAAAATCATGTGTAAAATATATCCTTGTATGGACTTCAAAAACTGATCATACAAAAAAATTTTGAAAAATAAATTAGGTAATTAAAAATGTCTTTTCCAGCAAAGCTGGACATTAGGCTGTCCTCACTGAGCCATTATTATTGCTGCTTTTACTGTAATTTGGGTCATTTTTTTCTAGCCACATTTCAGCCAACTGCTGTGTGGACCCATATGTTGATGCTTTGGACCCCAAGCACATTTTGTACTGTTTGGGATCAAGGTTGGGATCACAAAAGACAGGATGGTGGACGTGGACTACTCCTACTTCTTGGCTCCTAAATGTCTTCAAACCTGCCTGGACAACCTTGTTGAAAAGGTCGACATCCTCGAGCCCCCAGCCTTGGATAGAAACATCAAAGCCACCTACTTGGACGAGATCTCCCTTATAAATACAAGTAATGCCAAACCCATAGTTTCTCCAGAAGCCAGTTTTTTGAGTAAAGGCAAAATGGTTGTCACTGGGAACCTTCCCACTATAAACAATCTTAGGATCGTACTGGCTAAAGATGATTGGAAAATATATTTGTTGGCCCAGAACTGTATTTGCTCGACATCGCTGAAGAAATTCTGTGGTAAATACAAGGTCAACGTCACAGAAGAAGAGCAAAGATTCATTATTAAATTGGGAAGATCCCACTTCTAGGGCCAGAGCTCTTGAAAATTCTCCAGACACAGGCAAAATCTGCATGTCGGCTTTCGGGTACTTAATGCGGTAATCTCTCATGAGTTCAACTTGCTTGGCCTTGTCGGGGTTGGAGTCAGAATTAAAGAGTAGAACAACGAGCCTGACATTCTGATTCGGAATGAGACATGTCTTCTCAAAGTTCCCCATGAATCTCACAAACATGTCAAAACGTCCAGACAAAGGAATCAATATATTGATCTTTTTCTCTTTGGGTTCTTTGTGCTCATCCTTGGACCCAGGGAGCTGAAAGGGAACAAGCTTCTTCAGGGAATTCGAGAGAAAGGACAAGGATCCGGATTCTTGATTGATTTTGTTGGCCAGTTCCTTTGCATCCAGCTCCTCGTGTTCCACAAACTGGATCTTGCTGAAGGTCTGCTGTAAATACGCATGCCTCCGCACAGGCACCGTCATTTTCTTTCCTTTGTGTTTTTTGTACAGAAGCAGCAGGTCCAGAATGTACTCGGCCCCGTACATGGGATTCACTCGGCGATAGCCGTACTGTATCTCCTTAAAATCAATAACGCGCCCTCTGGTCTTGGCGTTGGCATTGATCATCTCCATGACCTGCATGACAATGTCATCCAAGGCCTCCCTCTGCGCGGAGTCCATCCCTCTTCGAGGGGGTTGGCTGTCAGCAGCCGAATACAAATATTTCCCAGTCAGAAACTCCCATTCCAGAATCTCCTCTCGCTGGCGAGGCTGAAACCTCATGAAGGAAGGAGGAATTCCCAGCTGGAGGTCTTCTTTATGAATCTCGGTGTTGCTATATTTGCTCATCAGGACAATCTCTCGGTGCAGCTGGATGGTGCGGTGTCGAAGCTCAGCAATCTTGCGGCTGAGCATGTAGCTGTGGAGCCTGTACTGGTAGGGTGGGTTTTTGTTAGGGTGCAGTGTGATGGCTCGGTGAATTTTACTATTATGGAGATCTCTAATGTACCCCTTCTTGTTCTGTTCATAATTCTCATAAAAAAGCTGCTGCATCTGTTAAGAAACAAAAAAAAGATTGCTATTAGTATTACATGACTGAGTGTCCCTCTATTCTTATATTTCCTTATAGACCTGCATACTCTAAAAAAAAAAAATCTAAATATTAGAAATCTTTCTAAATGAGTCAGAGCATATCTAAGATCCCAGGTAAAGCCCGATCTACAGCAGTCCAATGAGAGCAGAAGAATTATAAACCACTTAAAGAAACAAGACTTCATCAATAACCAGAGTTAGCCAATACAATTCTGTAGGCAAACAGAATTATGAAAAGGTTTTCCCATGAAGTAAAAGTGTAATCCTGAGCTCACAGCACACCAACTCAACATACCTGGAAGAGAATGCCACTGCTGGTCCCCACCAAGCCCGTGAAGGGGACCTAGGAGCCAACGTCCCCTCCCTGAAGACTGGCACCCAAAAGGAGCTGCCATCTGAACAGGAATAAACTGCATTGGTGGAGTGAAAAGGAGAACTCCAGGAGGATGACCCGAGCGCAGGATTAATGCTGCTTCCAGGGAGTTGAGCAGAAGGAAAGCCATCCAGCCACATGCAGGAAGAGGCCTGCAACTGGGAAGGGCATGCTGTAGGTAAAACCAAGGGTCTGCGAGGTTACTGGGAGCACACTTGGAGAATCCTTTAAACATCTCTGTGTTCCTGTGCAGGCAGGAAAGGGCCTGCTTGCTAAGCGCCACGTCTCGAGCACCAGCAGAGCCAGCACATGGGGGCTCAGAGTGTGGAGTTGAAGGACAGGAAAGGCAAGGGGACTCATTATCCCACCCCACTCTCCCTCTGTTCTAGGACATTGACTGGGAGAAACAAAAGTTTGAGATCCATCAGCCAAAACTGGGTCTGTTCCCTCAAGCTAGATAGGGAATATACTTAATTCTCCAGTACATTCAAGCAACAGGATGGTGAGCTCTACAAAGCCTTCTAGAGTAAAGAACAAAAATTTCCAAAAAATTTTAGTAAAAATAACACTTGTGGGACTTCCCTGGCAGTCCAGTGGTTGGGACTTTGCCTTCCAATGCAGGGGGTGCAGGTTCGATCCCTGGTAGGGGAGCTGGGATCCCACATGCCTAGCTGCCAAAAACCCAAAACATAAAACAGAAGCAATATTGTAACAAATTCAATAAAGACTTTAAAAATGGTCCATGTCAAAAAAAATCTCAAAAAACAAAAACATTTGTGGTCGGTATCTGATAAACTAGTCCTATTTTATTTGTGGCTCAACTTTGTTTTTCTTGATCATATTATTAAATACTAACTCTTGATAAGGGTGCATGGATTTGGATCAAGTAGGCCTTTGGACAGTCGTATTTTTGATTTTTTTTCCTTGAGCCACTAAAGTTATAATAATAGAAAAATACAGATTAGCATTTTTACACCCCTTTTTCTTTTTCTATACAATTACTACAAGCTACCAATAAATGAAGCCAATAAGAGCAAAAAGAAGGGAAAAGCTTCTGAAGAATGGCTTAAAAGAAAAAAAAAGAGCACACAAGTAACGCTGCCGGTGCTGAGCAGGGGCTGCACACGCACCCACTCACTCACTCAATTCCCTGGAGCCATGAGTCTGCTGAACGCTGACCACCTGTGTCTTGTCCTCAGCGGAGCAACTAGCCTGGAACTGCAACACCTCCTCGCAAGTGCCCTTACCATTTCTGACTTTGCTTTCCAACATCATCTACAATCAACAAACGAGGTATGTGCATACACGGAATTACCCGCTGAAATGATTTCCAAACGTTACATTACTTAGATAAGACAGTCAAGTAAAAAAAAAAGGAAAGAAAAAAAAGAAAAGGAAAGGAAAGGAAGCAGAGTGTCTCTCACCTCTGAGAGAGAGCACCACCTTTCTCAAGTGTGCAGCGGGCAACCCCACAAGCGTGCAAGTGTCCACTCACTGTTTCTCTCAGCACAAGCAGCACTTAGCTACTCAAATTCTTGACTTAATACATGGACCAAAATAAAGCAGTTTGGGATTTGCTGAAAGAGGGCTTGAAGAAACTGATGTCCGAACTCCTCCAACCCTGGATAGACAGGCCACAGAATGATGACCAAGAAAAATGACAAGGTAATCAAATCATAAGGACCACAAGAATTTATCTTTCTTTTAATTTCACTCCTCAGATGGGTCACAACAAAAGAGGTTTAATGAAAATCCTGTCGAAAGTGTTTTCACTGTTCATTTTCTAGCTGGGCTGATTCCTGGGTACAAACTGCATGGCTGCAAGGTGACAAGTGAGTGTCATCTGAGGATTCAAAACCATGAAGAAACACTGAGGAAAATTCTTTGCAGGTGCTAAAACAAATGCTGTCGTTTCCTTCCTCTGACCCTCACCCCTGTATGCCCCAACAACTTGAGGCCATTTTTCCAGTTTTAACAAAGTTAGCCTTTACAACATGCATCAAATAGCTGAGCAAGCCACCTGACTCCATGACTCCACCTGAGGACACCACTGTGTGAGGAGAGGCACTCAAAGGTTGGCAACATGCCCATCACAGCAAAGAACTCAGCAACAACCCAATGCTCCATGGTCGGGGACTACTACAGTCACTACCGTAAGCTATATGGTGGAAGGCTTCCTAACAATTTTGGCAGAGATTTTAAATATTTGTTATAATTACATATTACTTCCATTTTATCTGCTTATAATTTCAAAATTTTTAACAATGAGCATGAAGAACCACGTCTTTTTTTGAAAGGTCCCTTTATGTTTCCAAGAATGCAGGCACACTGAGCCATCAGTCTGGCCTTATAAGCTGCTCTCCAAAACTAAGAATACTCTGAAGCAGGTGGTGCTCCTTCCTCTCCCCGTGCTGCCAATCCCATCTCCCCGGGTATTTCAGACCCTGCTCTGCTCCTGCCCTGCTGGGTGATGTCTCAGTCTCCCAATGGGTCTTCTTGCAGAACTGTTCCTTCCTCAATTCTGCATGGTAGCAAAACCAATCTTCTTAAGAATATGAGTGGTAGAACCCACATGATTCTCTCTTCCCAAATACTCTTAAAAGAGAATAAAGAATGCAAAAGGAATAAACCCATAAGGACCAAGAGAATGGGGTAGGAGACACAGACACAGTAGAGAAGAGATGTCCCAAAATTCTAAGAAAATGGAGAGTGAAGGAAGATGAAACCCAACAGACTGCTCTGAAGAGTAAGCCAATTTATTTAATCCTGAGAACCCTGCGGAAAGATACCAGTGTTGCAAGGCGGGTGGAGGCTGGGGCTGAACACAGGGAGATTGGAGGAACTGGATATATGGAGCAGTGAGAGCCCCACAGTTCCTCCCCACATACCACCATGGCGGGTGGTGGGAGATGCCCAGCAACTTCAAAAACACGCTCCCAGTTATTCCGGCATTTAGATGATGGGTCTCTTGCCAGAATTCATGCAGGGTTGCATATCAATTGTTGCAACTAAACTAGGACTGGTGAGTAGTAAATATTGGCGGTTTCTTGACACATTCATCTTTTTTAAAAAATAATTAATTAATTTGGGGCTGTGTTGAGTCTTCACTGCTGCGTGTGGGGCCTCTATAGCTGCGGTGAGCGGGGGCCGCTCCTTGCTGCGGTGCGCGGGCTTCCCATTGTGGTGGCTTCTCCCGTTGCAAAGCACAGGCTCTAGGCGCACGGGCTTCAGCAGTTGCAGCATGCAGGCTCAGTAGTTGTGGCTCACAGGCTCCAGAGCACAGGCTCAGTAGTTGTGGCATGCAGGCTCACTTGCTCTGCAGCATGTGGGATCTTCCCAGACCAGGGCTAGAACCCATGTCCCCTGCATTGGCAGGCAGATTCTTAACCACTGTGCCACCAAGGAAGCCCTAACACATTCATCATTTACAGTAGTTATTCCTGAATGTCACTGTCTATAGGTTATTTTCCCTTACTCCTCTGGGTTTACTTCATTGATAAGCACATAAGCCTGAAGTTCAATCTGTCCGCAAATGAAATCTGAACACCTAGAGAGGGATGCGTTCAAGGCTGACAGTAGAGGGGAAATGAAAGTCTAAACAGTAGGACCCCCCAGTCCTCTTCTCCCAAATGGCTCTCAGAACACTGGTCCCCCGCTTCTCATTCCAAGTAGGAGGCTGGAAGCATCTTTTCTGTATCAACTAAATAGCCCCATAGATATCTACAGTCCTCCAACAAAAAACATCACGCAAAAGTTGATCACTACAGCAAGGATACTAGTTTAAAAAAATCTTGCCTATAGAGCTTCTAGTTAGTTTTTCAATGCTTCAGCCTCAAATGACAATTGACAGCCAAGGACCATCAGGCAGTTGAACGAGGGTTCCAATGGGAAAGATGGAGACAAAACAAGGAAACAAAAAGCTTGGTGGAAATAGAAACAATGCAGTGACTAGAAGAAAAACTCAACAACAAAAAAAACCAAAAATTATAAGGTATTCAAAGAGAAGCTACTGTATCTGCACAACAAAAATGGAATACTATAAAAAGATAATCAGAAAACAAAAAAGCTCTTGAAATTAAACATAAAATAGCAAAACAAAAAGAGTAGAGATTGAAGATAAAGTTGAAGAATATTCCAGAAAATAGAAAAACAAAACAAAAAAAAACAGGAGAGAAAAGTATTCACTCTAGAAAGAGAAAGCACATGGGGAAGAAAACACAAAACATGGGTCCAAAATTACTCAGGTGCCTGGATTGAACCCTAAGTGCCCAGAACAAAGAGTACAAATTGGGAACACTACAGATAAAACTATTAAAAACTTGCATAGAGGAGAAAAAAGGCCATATACAAATAATTCAGAAACTGGAGTGGCACTAAACACAGACAAAACTAAAGAACAATACCTTCAAAAGTGGGAGGAGTGAAAATTATTCTCCACATAGAATTCTCTTCCCAACCAAACTATCCATCAAGTAAAAGGGGAGAACAAACAGCTTCAGATATTGAAGGACTCAAATTCTACCTTGCATTCATTCTTTCCCAGGAAGCTATTAGAGGATGTGCCCATCTAGAATGAGGGGTTAAATCTGGAAAGATGACATAGGATCCCAGAAACAAGGAGTACAACACAGAAGGAAGAAAAGAGAGACCCAGAATGACAGTGCAAGGAAATCCTACAAGAACAGTACTATGGACTGCATGTTTGTGTCTCCCCAAATTCATGTGTTGAAACTCTAATCCCCAATGTGGCACTATTAGGAGGTGGGGCCTTTGGGAGGTGACTGAGTTTAGATAAGGCCGTGAGTGTGGGGCCCCCATGATGAGATCGGGGCCCTTATAAGGGGATGAAGCACCAGAGCACTGTCTCCCCACTATGAGGACACAGCAGGAAAGCAACCATCTGTAAACCAGGCAGAGCCCTACCCGAACCCAACCATGCTGACACTTTGATCTTGGACTTCCAGCCTCCTGAGTGTTTAAGCCACTCAGTCTACAGTATTTTTGTTCTAGCAGCTGGAACAGACTACGACAAAGAGCTTTGCAGCAGGGAACCAGTGCACACGGTAAAAGGCACAGATGTTCACTGCTTGCATCTCCAGAATCCAGATCAGTGCCTGACACGCTGCAAGATACTCAACAGAGAGCTGATGAATTAATGATTAACAGCAGTCTTAATGCATACGAAGTATCAAGAAACTGGAAGATCTCAGTGCAGAAGAACACAGCTGATGTGGATAGACACAATACAATATACTTGTGTTCCTGTGACCAGGATACATGTTAAAATGTAAAAATCAGCAGCACATTTTGAAAAAGAATACACACCCTTCCACCAAAGGATATAGCTGTCATTTGTTTTTTACTCCCCAGAACACCAGTATATAAGTGTACATTTTATTCTTAGCTATCAAAACCCTGCACAAGGGGAGAGAGGTCCATCGGGAGTCCTCTATGAAAGCAGGTCTTCCGTGCATGACTGATTATTTCTTACAGACTCGATAGGACAACATGTCCCCAAACATTTTCAGGAAAACATTTCTCAAAACATTTTAGAAGCTGTCTGTGGTCATTACTTTCATAGTGACTGAAGTCTAGGTAAGCTTTATCTGAAATACAGAGTGTGTGTGCTAAAGGCATAAATACAGAGAAGAGAAAAATATTGACTGGCAGGCTTCTGAAAGGCTTAAAATCCCCTGGAACCACTGTAGACTGAAAATTTTAAGCTACAGTAAAGTTGTTGTAGGAACCTTCTGGCTGAAGTCTGGCTGAAAGGAATGTTGTGTTACATTCTTTTTCTCTTTTTATGAAGAAGAAATCTGTTGCAAGACAAAAGTGTGTGTGCGTGTGTGTGCAGCATGTGTGTGTGTTTGGGGGAGGCAGCACTTATTTTATTAAAAATAAGGTCAACTCTATGCCCAGATTAGCTGGTGCCCCCCCATGTCACCCCAAAAGATTTAGTCTACTAATATTGCTATAAAATAAATGTTTTAGACAAAGAAGCCACTCACTTGGCAGACTAGATGGAGTACATACCTGCAATGATCTTTAGAAAATCTAAATAAATGCCAGTGAAATAGCTCCCTTTCTAAAAGGACAAATAAGGGTATAAGTACTTCACAGATGATTAGATAGAATGTAACAGGTGAGGACATGCACTTCCACATAAGGATATTAATGGTAATACTCAGACCCTGCCCGAATCGGCTTCCAGTGGCACCTTTTGGTCCTTTAGCACATTTAGCAATCTCCCTCAACTTCTATACAAAGTCTTATTACAAATGACTTTGGTGTAGAGGTAAGGAACCATTTTCGTTTCACCCTCAATGTGGTGCAACAGGAGAGGAAGAGGAAAAATTCAGATTTCAGGGAAACTTTTTTGGAGAAGAGAAATACATGTCACAAATCAACTTCAAAATTAAGAACAGGAATATAAAGTATAATTCAAAGTAAAAATTTCAATGAGATATTAAGGCTAAGTTAAGGAAGAACGATCCAGAAATCATCTGTGATCCTGAAAAGGAGCCGGGCGGCTGGAGGGAAGTACTGGAGAAGCAACCCAGTGCTTAGACTCTGCCCTCTCCCAACCCCACCTGACCAGACCTCCAGGGCCAGCCCCCGGCTGAGTGCACAGCGCCCCACCTACTGTCATCTACCCCCTTAGCACTTTTATCCCAGGTCACACTATCCACAGTTCACATGAAGCCATCTTAGTACTCTCGGGTCTCATTTTTGCCTTTGTAGTATTTCTGGCATTTGCATTTGATTTTGGACTCCCTGGCAAAGTTCTCAAGTTATCTTTGTTTTCACCTTGACTAGTTTCTCTGCTGTTATTTGGGTTTTTCCTACCTTTTGTTTTTCTTTGAAGGTGCCTGGTTGCATTTAAGAAGGCATGCTGTGGGTGGGATGAAATTGAACCACTTCGTTCTTAGGCACTTTAATGAGAAATAGTTGGATCGTTAAGCTGAACATCTATACCTTCTATCCATTGTCCCTCTTTCCCTCATGTTATAGCTAATTCCACTGCTTACTACAATATTCCCCATTAAGCAGTCTCTAAGAGGAATAATCATATGACTAAGGGAAGTGGTTAGCAATTTTCTAGTAACAGAAATGAAACTATTATTTATCTGGAAGAAAGTTTAGAATATAACAATTTAAAGAATAAAGGTTAAGAAATAAGGCTACATAGAGACATTTACTGCTTTTATACTACCAATAAGTTGTAAGACTTGGACAAGTCATTTGAATTTGTTGGGTTTCAAGTTTTCTCATTTATAAAATGACGGTATAGAGGTTCCTTCAAGGTGAAGAATTCTAAGATCTTATGTGCTAATTTTAGAACCAGTCTCATATAATTCTAAAGTCATGTCCTGATGTTCTTTAACCCATCCATCCTGATATGGTTGAAGGTGTAACATCAGAATGTTACAGGATTCTAGGTTCACCGAATCAAACTGTATTAAACGGTTAAAAACACATCCCAATGAACTGTTTCCATCCCATAAAAACAAACCTCCAATTCTGTTACAAATGAAAATAGTTAAGAATATGAGATTCATAACAGTTCATTTTAGTAACTCTAGGGGTAACAAATATGTAATTTTTTGGTAATAAAGAACATGTATTTTGAATAGTACCAAATTTAGAACAAGGACTTTGTTATTAAAAAGTACTTCAATAATCTATTACTTGGCACAGTCTTTGGAAGAATATTATAAAATGGAAAGTTAAAAAGTACTGCAGAAGACAAATCAATGCACATAGGTTATTTAATAATCACAAGGAATACCTTATTTAAAGCACACTAAAGAAGCCTTTTTAAGATGCATGGAATACCACTGATGGTTTAAAGTTAATTTCCAGTGTCCATAAAACAGCCCTTAATCTTTGTTCTAAAAAGTACCCTCATAGGGCTTCCCTGGTGGCGCAGTGGTTGAGAGTCCGCCTGCCGATGCAAGGGATACGGGTTCGTGCCCTGGTCCGGGAAGATCCCACATGCCACGGAGCGGCTGGGCCCGTGAGCCATGGCTGCTGAGCCTGCGCGTCCGGAGCCTGTGCTCCGTGACGGGAGAGGCCCGCGTACCGCAAAAAAAAAAAAAAAAGTACCCCCATAATCTTGGATTCCAGCAAAGCCATCTCCCTTACTGTGAGGTGTTTCAGGACTCTGAGTCAGTCTACAGTAAATCTGAAAGGGGCTAATAAATATCAAGGTCACGCGATTCCCAGGAACTTCTAGCCAGCTGGGAATAACCATTAACTACCCATGCCTAATCTTCAGTTAACAAATACCTCTAGGGTCTTCATTAGCAAATGTCCTTCTCCTCTGCAATGAAGGCCAACATTCTCATTAAGTTAAGGCTCTTCCCATTAACTGTTTACATTAATGTCATCATAAAGTACATACTTCAGCCATATCAACAGACTATCACTGCTCCAGATGGACAGCTATTTCTAATTCTGATTTATACAGTGTTTTAATTCACTGCAGAGAATTTGTTTTCTTACCCTTTTGTTCTGAGAACTGATTCAAAGAAAATATGGGTTGTCTAAATGTCAGGAGACCATAACTGGTGGTAGTTTCAAAATAACCATATTCACAAGTTTTAAATATTTAAATTAACAATGTCATACACCTGCAGGTAGGGTTTCCAGATAATTTATTGTCTGAAGCAGGATCTTCTGAGATGAAAGAGGAAATCTGTTAATAATTAGGCCAAGATCACTGGTATAAACTGGGCCTGTCCCCAGCTCTCAAGACATATGGTTACCCTACATGTCCCTATTAGGTCTCCTCTAATTAGTTTTGTGTAGGCTTTGCCAATTTTCAACCAATTAAGTTCAAGTATTAGGTGCTTAGTATTTTTTTTTTTTTTTTTTTTTTTGCAGTACGCGGGCTTCTCACTGTTGTAGCCTCTCCCGTTGTGGAGCACAGGCTCCAGACGCGCAGGCTCAGCGGCCATGGCTCACGGGCCCAGCCGCTCCGCGGCATGTGGGATCTTCCCAGACCGAGGCACGAACCCGTGTCCCCTGCATCGGCAGGCGGACTCTCAACCACTGCGCCACCAAGGATGCCCAGGTGCTTAGTATTTTAAAGACTCTATTCAAGAAAGTAAGTTTTTCATGGGAATTAAGCTGGGTCTCTAATGGTAAAAAACGAGAACTATGTGTGTATGTGTGTGGGTGTGTCTTGAATGGTTACTGTCAAATTCTGAAATCCAAATACCTTTTAAAGAAGCCTGACACATTTCAAAATAGTTGAGAATTAACCTTGGCAAAGTAAACAAAAACTGTTGGTAGTAATTTAAGACTTCTACTGATACATAAGACAATATAAGTGATCAAGACCTGAAATCAATAGAGTTTGCAAGTGAACATTCCATGGTCTGAATAGTCAGCAGGGACAGTGGACAGGGGAGAGAGCCCTTATCTGCAGTCAGAACACTGTATCTAAACTTCCAGCTCAGGTCTTTACTCAGGTCTGACCTAGTGGGAGTCACTTAAAGCTTTTCAAGCATCACCTTTTTTTTCCCATAAAGCAGCAAACTTGGCAGGATTATGCAGAATGAATGTATGCAGAACTATCTTTAAATGACCAAATTCTTACGCAAATGCAGCACCAAATACTTAACTAAACATTCACATTAAAGGCACTGTACCAGGCAAGGAAAACTTCACAAGGCCACATACAAAGAAAGGATAAATGTGCGCGTACACATACACATACACACACGTGCACGCACACGTATACGAGACAGAGCATGGCACTGGGCAGACTGACACGGGACATAAACGAAGGGCTCTCTCTAAAACTCGACTCACAGCTGGCACTTGGGTCTAGTCCCCACTGGCCTCCGCTGACACATCACTCACAAGGCTGTTCACTAACTCCAGTCAACATGTGACACACCAGCTCTCTCATTTGACCAAAAGTCTATATGATAAACTGAGTTAACTAAGCTGTGATCTAGGGGATCACCAAAAAACAAACCAAAACAAAAGTAAAACTAAAGACACACAGGGGCAACATGAGAGAAGTGCACCAGGTTGGGGAGTCAGGAGAGCAGGACATACAGAATACAGCCCAGTGAGGTCCGATTTTTAGAGAGAAGCTAGAAATCTGGCTATTTTGTGTAGAGCCTCCTAACTTTTAAGTCAGTAACCAGAGCTCTACACACCACCAGTCCTTCCCATCAAGCTTCTTAGATAGCCAAATCCACCAGAGGGCAGACAGCAGAAGCAAGAAGAACTACAATCCTGCAGCCTGTGGAATGATAACCACATTCACAGATAGATTAAATGAAAAGGCAGAGGACTATGTACCAGATGAAGGAACAAGATAAAACCCCAGAAAAACAACTAAATTAAGTGGAGATAGGCAACCTTCCAGAAAAAGAATTCAGAATAATGATAGTGAAGATGATCCAGGACCTCGGAAAAAGAATGGAGGCAAAGATCCATAAGATGCAAGAAATGTTTAACAAAGACCTAGAAGAATTAAAGAACAAACAAACAGAGATGAACAATATAATAAATGAAATGAAACTACACTAGAAGGAATCAATAGCAGAATAACTGAGGCAGAAGAACGGATAAGTGACCTGGAAGACAGAATGGTGGAATTCACTGCTGCGCTGCAGAACAGACTAAAGAAAAAAGAATGAAAAGAAATGAAGACAGTCTAAGAGACCTCTGGGACAACATTAAATGCAACAACATTAGCATTATAGGGGTGCCAGAAGGAGAAGAGAGAAAGGACCAGAGAAAATACTTGAAGAGTTTATAGTCGAAAATTTCCCTAACATGGCAAAGGAAACAGCTACCCAAGTCCAGGAAGTGCAGCGAGTCCCATACAGGATAAACCCAAGGAGAAACACGCCAAGACACATGGTAATCAAATTGGCAAAAATTAAAGACAAAGAAAAATTATTGAAAGCAGCAAGGGAAAAACGACAAATAACATACAAGGGAACTCCCATAACGTTAACAGCTGATTTCTCAGCAGAAACTCTACAAGCCAGAAGGGAGTGGCACGATATACTTAAAGTGATGAAAGGGAAGAACATACAACCAAGATTACTCTACCCGGCAAGGATCTCATTCAGATTTGATGGAGAAATCAAAAGTTTTACAGACAAGCAAAAGCTAAGAAAATTCAGCACCACCAAACCAGCTCTACTACAAATGCTAAAGGAACTTATCTAAGTGGGAAACAAAAAAGGACCTACAAAAACAAACCCAAAACAATTCAGAAAATGTTAATAGGAACACAGATATTGATAATTACCTTAAACACGAATGGATTAAATGTTCCAAACAATAGACACAGGCTTGCTGAATGGATACAAAAACAAGACCCATATATATGCTGTCTACAAGAGACCCACTCCAGACCTGGGGACACATACAGACTGAAAGTGAGGGGATGGAAAAAGATATTCCATGCAAATGGAAATCAAAAGAAACCTGGTGTAGCAATACTCATATCAGATAAAATAGACTTTAAAATGAAGAATGTTACAAGAGACAAGGAAGGACACTACATAATGATCAAGGGATCAATCCAAGAAGAAGATATAACAATTGTAAATATTTATGCACCCAACATAGGAGCACCTCAATATATAAGGCAACTGCTAACAGCTATAAAAGAGGAAACTGACAGTAACACAATAATAGTGGGGGACTTTTAACACCTCACTTACACCAATGGAAAGATCATCCAAAATCAAAATAAATAAGGAAACAGAAGCTTTAAATGACACAATAGACCAGATAGATTTCATTGATATTTGTAGGACATTCCATCCAAAAACAGCAGATTACACTTTCTTCTCAAGTGCGCAAGGAACATTCTCCAGGATAGATCACATCTTGGGTCACAAATTACCTCAGTAAATTTAAGAAAACTGAAATCATATCAAGTATCTTTTCTGACCACAACGCTATGAGATTAGAAATGAATGACAGGGAAAACACCATAAAAAACACAAACACGTGGAGGCTAAACAATACGTCACTAAATAACCAAGAGATCACTGAAGAAATCAAAGAGGAAATCAAAACATACCTAGAGACAAATGACAATGAAAACACGACGATCCAAAACCTATGGGATGCAGCAAAAGCAGTTTTAAGAGGGAAGTTTATAGCTATACAAGCCTACCTCAAGAAACAAGAAAAATCTCAAATAATCTAACCTTACACCTGAAGTAACTAGAGAAAGAAGAACAAACAAAACCCAAAGTTAGCATAAGGAAAGAAATCATAAAGATCAGAGGAGAAATAAATGAAATAGAAACAAAGAAAACAATAGCAAAGATCAATAAAACTAAAAGTTGGTTCTTTGAGAAGATAAACAAGATTGATAAACCATTAGCCAGACTCATAAAGAAAAAGAGGGAGAGGACTCAAATCAATAAAATTAGAAATGAAAAAGAAGTTACAACAGACACCACAGAAATACAAAGCATCCTAAGAGACTACTACAGGCAACTCTATGCCAATAAAATGGACAACCTGGAAGAAATGGAAAAATTCTTAGAAAGGTATAACCTTCCAAGACTGAACCAGGAAGAAACAGAAAATATGAACAGACCAATCACAAGTAACGAAATTGACACTGTGATTAAAAATCTTCCAACAAACAAAAGTCCAGGACCAGATGGCTTCACAGGTGAATTCTACCAAACATTTAGAGAAGAGCCAACACCCATCCTTCTCAAACTCTTCCAAAAAATTGCAGAGGAAGGAACACTCCCAAACTCATTCTATGAGGCCACCATCACCCTGATACCAAAACCAGACAAAGATACTACAAAAAAAGAAAATTACAGACCAATATCACTGATGAATATAGATGCAAAAACCCTCAACAAAATACTAGCAAACAGAATCCAACAACACATTAAAAGGATCATACACCACGACCAAGTGGGATTTATCCCAGGGATGCAAGGATTCTTCAATATACGCAAATCAATCAATGTGATACACCATATTAACAAATTGAAGAATAAAAACCATATGATCATCTCAATAGATGCAGAAAAAGCTTTTGACAAAATTCAACACCCATTTATGATAAAAACTCTCCAGAAAGTGGGCATAGACGGAACCTACCTCAACATAATAAAGGCCATATATGACAAACCCACAGCAAACACCATTCTCAATGGTGAGAAACTGAAAGCATTTCCTCTAACATCAGGAACGAAACAAGGATGTCCACTCTCACCCCTATTATTCAACATAGTTTTGGAAGTCCTAGCCATGGCAATCAGAGAAGAAATAAAAGGAATACAAATTGGAAAAGAAGAAGTAAAACTGTCACTGTTTGCAGATGACATGATACTATACATAGAGAATCCTAAAAATGCCATCAGAAAACTACTAGAGCTAATCAATGAATCTGGTAAAGTTGCAGGACACAAAATTAATGCACAGAAATCTCTTGCATTTCTATACACTAATGATGAAAAATCTGAAAGAGAAACTATGGAAACACTCCCATTTACCACTGCAACAAAAAGAATAAAATACCTAGGAATAAACCTACCTAGGGAGACAAAAGACCTGTATGCAGAAAACTGTAAGACACTGATGAAAGAAATTAAAGATGATACCAACAGATGGAGAGATATACCGTGTTCTTGTATTGGAAGAATCAATATTGTGAAAATGACTAGACTACCCAAAGCAATCTACAGATTCAGTGCAATCCCTATCAAATTACCAATGGCATTTTTTACGGAACTAGATCAAATCATCTTAAAATTTGTATGGAGACACAAAAGACCCTGAATAGCCAAAGCAGTCTTGAAGGAAAAAAACAGAGCTGGAGGAATCAGACTCTCTGACTTCAGACTATACTACAAAGCTACAGTAATCGAGACAATATGGTACTGGCACAAAAACAGAAACATAGATCAGTGGAACAAGATTGAAAGCCCAGAGATAAACCCATGCACCTATGGTCAACTAATCTATGACAAAGGAGGCAAAGACATACAATGGAGAAAAGACAGTCTCTTCAATAAGTGGTGCTGGAAAAACTGGACAGCTACATGTAAAAGAATGAAATTAGAACACTCCTTAACACCATACACAAAAATAAACTCAAAATGGATTCGAGACCTAAGTGTAAGACCGGACACTATAAAACTCTTAAAGGAAAACATAGGAAGAACACTCTTTGACATAAATCACAGCAAGATCTTTTTTGATCCACCTCCTAGAGTAATGGAAATAAAAACAAAAATAAACAAATGGGAACTAATGAAACTTCAAAGCTTTTACACTGCAAAGGAAACCATAAACAAGACGAAAGACCTCAGAATGGGAGAAAATATTTGCAAATGAATCAACGGACAAAGGATTAATCTCCAAAATATATAAACAGCTCATGCAGCTCAATATTAAAGAAACAAAAACCCAATCCAAAAATGGGCAGAAGACCTAAATAGACATTTATCCAAAGATATACAGATGGCCAAGAAGCATATGAAAAGCTGCTGAACATCACTAATTATTAGAGAAATGCAAATCAAAACTACAATGAGGTATCACATCACACCAGTTAGAATGGGCATCATCAGAAAATCTACAAACAACAAATGCTGGAGAGGGTGTGGAGAAAAGGGAACCCTCTTGCAATGTTGGTGGGAATGTAAATTGATACTGCCACTATGGACAACAGTATGGAGGTTCCTTAAAAAACTAAAAATAGAATTACCATATGATCCATCAATCCCACTACTGGGCATATACCCAGAGAAAACCATAATTCAAAAAGACACATGCACCCTAATGTTCATTGCAGCACTATTTACAATAGCCAGGTCATGGAAGTAACCTAAATGCCCATCGACAGACAAATGGATAAAGAAGTTGTGGTACATATATACAACGGAATATTACTCAGCCATAAAAAGGAACGAAATTGAGTCATTTGTTGAGACGCGGATGGATCTAAAGACTGTCATACAGAGTGAAGTAAGTCAGAAAGAGAAAAACAAATATCATATATTAATGCATGTATGTGGAACCTAGAAAAACGGTACAGCAGGGCAGAAGCTGAGACACAGATGTAGAGAACAAACGTATGGACACCAAGGGGGGAAAACCGTGGTGGGGTGGGGATGGTGGTGTGCTGAATTGGGCTATTGGGATTGACAAGTATACAATGATCTGTATAAAACTGATGACTAATAAGAAACTGCAGTATATTAAAAAGAAAAAAAGTCAGCAACCAGTTTAAACTAGAAAAAGACAGAGAGAGAAACACAAAATAAGTCTGTGGGTCAAATATGGCCTACAAGTTCATTTCCTTCTAGGATTTTAAAAAAATCTCTTCCTGATTTGTTATGGAATCTCACTCTATCTAAAGACATTTTGTATCATTTTAACTTACCATATTTATCAAGTAATATCTTACCGAAACCCCCCTAAAGATTCAAGCAGCCTTTAAATGATGAAAGCCTAATCAGTGACGGGAGTTGCTGTCACAAGACAAGGCCACCAGGAGAAGGCAGCAAGCAAACTGGGGGTGGGGGGGGGGGGTGGGGAGAAGAGCACAGCTCAACTACCCTGCACTCAAGTCTCGTAAAGCACAGCTACCACTTTAGAACCCAGTGGTGTGTATCACAGCTTTGTTTCACACATTAAAGTCAGTAGTTCAGCCAGGTACACAGCGCTGAGGAATCTACAGTGGGGCTGGGGGATAAACAGCGGGTTTGGGATGTCCAGGCTTAATGAACTCTGTGGGGTTAAGGCAACCTGTGTAAATCTGAGAAGGGATTCTCACTACACAACAATCACACAAAGCTTTGAGTTCTTGAAGTTTTCTTTCACAAAAGATCATAAGAAAACTTTTCTGGAGAGAAGAATGAGAAGGAAAGGGAGTGTTTCTGTGGGAGAGAGAAAGGCTATTAAAGCTTTAAATCCCACAGTGTCAAATTTCTAGAGAAGTGATACAAATAAACATTTTCAAAACACAGGCAACCAACAAAGGAGCAAAAAGGCAATACAATGGAGCAAACATAAGTCTTTTCAAAAAACGGTGCTGGAACAGCTGGACATCCACATGCAAAAAAAAATATATCAACCTGGACACAGACTTTAAACTCTTCATAAAAATTAACTCCAAGTAGATCACAGACCTAAATGTAAAACACAAAACTATAAAACTTCTGGAAAATAATAAGAGAAAACCCAGATGACCTTGGGTATGGAGACACCTTTTTAGGTATAACACCAAAGGCACAATCCATGAAAGAGATAACTGATAAGCTGAACTACATTAAAATTAAAAACTTCTACTCTATGAAAGACAATGTCAAGAAAATGAGAAGATAAACCACAGAGAGGGAGAAAATATCTCTAAAAGACACATTTAATAAAGGTCTATTGAAACTCAACTATAAGAAAATGAACAACCTTATTTTAAAAAGGTCAAAGACCTTATATACCTCACCAAAGAAATACAGGTGGCAAATAAGCACATGAAAAGACATCCAACATCATATGACATTAGAGAAATGTAAATTAAAACAATGAGATACCACTACTCACATATTAAAATGTCCAAAATACAAAATACTGAAAACACCAATCACTGGTGAGGATGTAGAGTAATAGGAACTCTCGTTTGTTGCTGGTAGGAATGCAAAATGGTACAGACACTTTGGAAGACATTCTGGCAATTTCTTACAAAATTAAATACATTCTTACTGTAAGATCTAACAATTGCATTTCTTGGTATTTACCAAACTGAACTGAAAACTTGTGTCTACACAAAAACCTGCACATAAATGATTATAACAGTTTTATTCATAATTGCCAAAACCTGGAATCAGTAAGTGAATGGATAGACTGTGGTACATCCAGAAAATGGAATATTACTCAGAACTAAAAAGAAATGAGCAGGACTTCCCTGGTGGTCCAGTGGTTAAGAACCCACATTCCAATGCAGGGGACGTGGGTTTGATCCCTGGTGGGGGAACTAAGATCCCACATGCCACAGGGCAACTAAGCCCATGCACCACAACTACTGAGCCTGTGCGCCACAACTAGAGACCTGATGTGCCGGAGCCTGCACACTGCAACTAGAGTGAAGCCCTCATGATGCACTAAGACCTGACACAGCCATACATACATAAATATTTTTTGAAAAAAAAAGAAAAAAAAGAAATGAGCTATCAAGCCATGAAAAAACATGGAGGAACTTTAAATGTATATTATTAAGTGAAAGAAGCCAACCTGAAAAAGCTACATACTATATATATAATCCCAACTATATCACATTCTGGGAAAGGCAAAACTATGGAGACAATAAAAAGATCAGTGGTTGCTAGGGGTAGGAGAGAAGGATGAACAGGTAAAGCACTGAGGATTTTAGGGCAGTGAAACTACTCTGAATGATACTACAATGGTAGATACATGACATTACACACTTGTCAAAACCCAGGGCATGTTCCCAAGAGGGAACCCTAATGTGAACTATGGACTTTGGGTAATTATGATGTGTTAATGTAGGTTCATAGATTGTAATAAATGTACCACTTTGTGAGGGATGTTGATAGTGGGGGTGGTTTTGTGTGGCAGGTTGGGTGGAGAGGGCTGGGGTATATGGGAACTCTGCACATTTTGCTTTGAAGCTGAAACTACAAAAACACAGAGTTTATTAATTTAAAAAAAAACACACAGGCCACCCATTAGGAAAAAAATCCTCGAAATATTTATGTTAATTAGATTCTAGGAAAACAGTAAATCTTTTTCTCTGGCTTGTTATTTAAAATCAAGTCTTTCATTCTTTCCTTCATTCATCCATCCACTCACTGCTCTAGGCAAAACAAAACCTTTAGATAAATATATAAAATACTCTAAACTTCAGATCCTTTATGGAAAGAGGTAGGTGAAAATAAAATGCAAGTGATTATACACACTGAGTACAATCTTTTGTTCTTGAAGACAGTAATTTAAACTAAAAAGACTTTACAGAAGGAGAACTATTTTTTGAGTGAGAAGCCAAGCTTTTCTCCCTCTGACTCTCTCCACAAACGCACACATTCTTCACAACACACAACCCCTTGAGAGAAAAACCTATTTTTATTCATAAGTCATTGCCCAATCAATACTTGATGAATAAATGAACAGGATTATTTCTCCCGTTTTACAAAAGAGGACAGAAAGATTGATCACTGAACAATAAGTGGCTCCAGACAATATTTAAGCATAACAAGGAAAGAGCAGGACCAAGCTCTTCAACAGAGGGGCTAACTCTTAGAAAAGAAAACCACACCTGCCTGCCTCCCCTCCCCTCACAGACCCCAGACAGCCTGTGGAAGGCAGGCAGACCCCAGTCAAAGGCAAGACACTGGCACCCTGTCGACCTCCATTCCCTCCCCAACTCCCAACAGATATGGCAACAAGAGCTGAGAGGACAGGACTTTAAAATATGGATAATCTGTGTCATCAGCAAAATGCCAGAGGAATTGAAAAGCATCCTTAAAAGAGGATCAGTTAGAATTCTCACAAATTACACTAACTATCCCTACTTGTTCCACTGAAGTCCCTTGAAGGCAGGCCTCAACTGTTATTTCTGTGCCCCAGCATGTCACTGAGCCTGGCACATAACAGATTCCCTTAAGAAACATTTACCCAAAGGATAAAATGCTAATAACTGAGAGTTTCAGTGCACTAAGCAGAGCATGATCTGCTCAATATCCCTAATTATCAGAGAAATGCAAATCAAAACTACAATGAGGTATCACCTCACACCAGTCAGATAAATGCTGGAGAGGGTGTGGAGAAAAGGGAATCCTCCTACACTGTTGGTGGGAATGTAAAATGGTGCAGCCACTATGTAGAATAGTATGGCGGTTCCTTAAAAAACTAAAAATAGTTACCATATGACCCAGCAATCCCACTCCTGAGCATATATCTAGGGAATACTCTAACTTGAAAAGATACATGCACCCTAATGTTCACAGTATTACTATTTACAATAGCCAGGACATGGAAGCAACCTAAATGTCCATCAACAGAGGAGCAGATAAAGATGTGGTGTGTGCGCACACACACACACACACACACACACACACACACACACAGTGGGGTATTACTCAGCCACCAAAAAGAATAAAATAATGCCATCTGGAGCAACATGGATGGACCTAGAGATTATCATACTAAGTGAAGTCCAAGAAAGACAAATATCATATGATATCACTTATATGTGCAATCTAAAATATGATACAAATGAACTTATTTACAAAACAGAAACAGACTCACAGAGAACAAACTTACGGTTACCGAAGGGGAAAGTGGGGGGGGGGAATGGATAAATTAGGAGTTTGGGATTAACAGATACAAACTATTATATATAAAATAAACAACAAGGACCTGCTGTGTAAACGCAGGAAACTACATTTAATATCTTGTAATAACCTATAATGGAAAATTAAGATGAGAAAGAATATATATACACATATATAAATAACTGAATCTCTTTGCTGTACACTAAAAACTAACACAACATTGTAAATCAACTATACTTCAATGAAATAAATTTTTTAAAAACAACAAAAAAACCCAGCATCATCCTACACTTCCAGAACAACCTACCTCCCTCATACAACCATCCAACAGAACCCTCTCTTAGTTACATGTGAGAACACAGGGCTTTTCCTTTGAAAAGTTCTTCAGAGGCACTGGACTTTATAACAAAGGCTTATTTACCCGCAGTCTGTAATAGAAGGTAAGCATTAATAAGCGGCATCTCTGGGAGGCTCTGCGAAGCACTCAGCATGGGCTCACTCATGGAAGGCTATGACAGGTCCTGCTGCTCTGCACATCTCACACACCAGGGGCTGGAGCTGGCGATCAGCAGCTGCCCCGGGCTCCCAGGGCGGGGCGGCCCCTGCTCTCAGGGAGCTCACCCTCCAGGGTCAGGACAGGCAGTTTACAAAGACCAGGTGAAACAGGAGACAGAGAAACAGAAAGCAGGGAGACTGGAGAGAGGGGAGCTTCACAGACTCAGGAAGGGAAGGGGGAAATCTGAGCCAAGACCTGACAGAAGCAACTGGGGAGGGAAGTGTTCCAGAGGGCACCACAGGTCAGACTAGAGAAGATGCTATACTCCCAAGAACTGTCTGTCATCTCTTCTACGAATCCGCTCACCTACTCTGTGCCAGGAGCAGGCCTGAGGCTGGGCCCCCTGAGCACCATGGCCAAAGCGGCCATCCTCCTTCCAGCCCACACGTCCTACTACAGTCCCTCCAGGCCAGCTCATGGTGAGGCTCGTTCACGTGTGCAGTGGGGCCAATGATGAGCTGGGGTTAGATAATGGAGTGTGTGTGTGTGTGCTTCTGTGTAGGGAGAGACAGAATTTTAACAGCATAATCAATATGAAAGGTTTAAAAACTGGAAATGACTTCCTCAAACTTTCTGAATAAGTGTATATATGTATAAACCGTGGGACCAAATTTTGGTCAGACACAGCATAAGAAGTGGAGAAGCCCATTTTTAATGTGTGCACAACACAAACATTCCTGGCACCGAGGAAGAAGATGTGGGGCCAGCACCAATCTCCCACACTGCGGGAATCGGAACCATCACCCTCTTGGAGATGGGGAGCACAGTGGGATCATTCTCACTGGTGAGCTGGTGGGGGCACTGAGTCTCAACAATGGGGTGGGGGTGTTGGGAGAGGAAGGGCCACTCTAGGGACAGTGCCACTTGCACCCAGCATAGATCCTCACACCTCCCTCTCCACCCACTTCTTTCTTCCTCACAATTGCTTTACAGGCAGCAACAACCGCCAGCCCTGGCCCAACACCAGAACCAAGTGGGATCCAAGGGCCAGCCCAGTTGTCTTAAAGTAGAAGTGCCTCAAGAGTATCGAGCAACTTTCCCTCAGTGCCCTCTGGATGGAGTGACTGAGTCTTGGGCAGAAAGCCATTACTAGTAATAGTAGTTAAGTAATCTTTAAATTAGAAATGTGAAAAGAAGACTGATCATAAAAATAAGAATGGGTAACTTCTATTTTATCACTAACATTTATTTACACATGGGCCTCGAGTACTCTAAACTGAAAGGAAACAGAATGAAAAAGTTCATTCCTGGTAAAGTTATCTCCACTAATTAAAAGGGCCTACCCTCCTGTTTCTTAGCCCGTTCACGCACCAACACATTTTACATGGGGACTTCAGCTGAGAAACAGTTAAGCAGGCTAGGTAACACTTTAAAGTATTTCAAAATGATATGTTTTAATGACTGCATTTTAAATGATAACTTGTACATTAATTTTCCTCTGAATTCTGCAGCCAATGCAATTCTCTAGCCATCAATTTTGCCCTCATGTCCCTGTTTCCTAATTAATATTCTGCACCTTTAAATACGACTAATAATCAAGCACTAGAAAAAGAATGGGAGAACTGCTTCTAAACACCAAATGCAGTAGTATTTAATCACACCCAGAACTTTCTGCTCCTACAATAGAACCACTGCACATACATGGTCTCCAAGTCCCTGCACACCCCACTTTCTAATCTTGCCTCTATTTCTAAATTACATCACAACCTCCGACAGCATGTGTGCATGTGTTTGGTTGAGGGAAAGGGGAGACAGTGAGAGCCATGAAGCGAGGGCTGGGAGGATAACCACTGGGGTCTTTAAAAAGTCAAAATTCAATTTCAAGAGTATACTTCTGAAAAGAGGCCAAAAAAATACATCATCTAGTTCTTTGCCCAAAGTTTTGAACAGATTCCACAATGTGTGTCTTATTAAAGACCGACTACAATGAAATAAAAGGAGATTTCATGAATGAAGTGTAGTCTTAACCAGCATTTCAAAAACCTGCACTGTAAGCCAGGTGATTCTTAAAATGCCATCTTGTAGAAATACTTAACTCACTTATGATTACTGACTATTTCTAAACCTTTTTTAATTATTATAAAGTAATATACGTCCATTACAAAATACAGAAAACCACTTATCCTACTCCACTGACATTTGAAATATATTCGTTCTAATACACACATATGAATATCTTTATTCACGTATAAGGTAATGATACCGAGCAGCGGGGGCTCCTGGGCACCAAAGTCTTTCTGTGTCCCCCATTTCTTTAATTACAGGAAACAGGCTTCACTCAGCCTCCGTGACCTGCCCTGAGTTCCAACAGGCAGATTCAAGCAGTTGTTAATTAGGGAATGGAGGGGATGTAAGACAAGGGAGAAACAGTCAAGAAAAGCAATAGTGCAACCTTGGGGCAAGGTCCTGGTTCCCCATCAAGGGATACACACAACAATATCTTTGAGCTGTTTTGCAGATACTGAAACCCCCACCAGATGGGAGAAGTTAACAGTTAACCATGGTATGCTGCCACAAGCATGCAGACCTCAGACGGTGGGAATCAGAAGGTCGATGATGCTGACTCCCACTTACCTCACCACCAGCCAATCATAAGAATGTCCCTGAACTGATCACGCCCTCTTTGAACCATTACTATAAAACTTCTCACTACCCCCTCCAAGGTGGGGGTGGGGTGCGGGTGGGAGGCGGGGAGACACACAGTTTTGAGGGCATAAATAAGCCTGCTATGGCCCCCTTTGCCTGGCAAAGCAATAAAGCTATTCTTTCCTACTTCACCCAAAACTCTGTCTCCGAGATTTAATTTGGTGTCAGGTACAGAGGCCGAATTCGGCTTCAGTAACGAAACCAAATTATACTTGGTAAACTATACAGTGCGTATATAAGTACACCATACCTGTGTAAAAATTCTACTTTTGACCATCTTATTTTCCTGAAATAGTTAACAACACTGACTGCTAAATAAAATCAAGCTACCGGGACTTTAACTAAAGAAAGAGATACTAAAATTATAAGCTACAAGAAGAGCAAAAATTTCATAGAAGTGAGAAAGCTTAAAGGCTAAAAGTAAAGGAATAAGTCATATGTCAACCAAAGGCTAGAAGTACAAATTTCTTTCATAAAAAGAACTTTGAGGCGGGGGCGGGGGGGGGGGAGGGGGGAGGGGGGAGTACCAAGAGAAGAGAATTTCATATAGATTTAGAATCAAATTCAAGTTACATATTATCTTGACCCAAGTTAGTCAACACAAATTATATATAAATATACAAAGTAGATGTATATGTAAAATAAGCATACTCTAACTAAACAATGTAATACCCATAAAACTCATAAATATGAGTTTTACTAGAAGAAATGAAAACCTCTTTCCCAGTCTCTTGGCCAGGCATTTTCTTGAGTCCCATTCTGATGTTAAGTCCAAGTGTCAGATGGTACTGTGTCATTGCAAAAAAAAAAAAAAAAAAAAAAAAAAAGGAGAGAGGAGAGTTTATTATACAAAACCCATGTTTCCAGGGAGAAACCAAGAAAACTCAGAGAGGTAAAAAGAAACATGAGCTCTATTCTTACTACCCAGCAATAACCAATGTTACTATCTTAACAGTCCAACTAATATCAAAATAACTGAGAAAAGCCACCATACCAAAATGTTACCAAGTAGTATTACATGCTGAGATCCATGACTATGACTGTAAACTATAGAACAATTAGCCAATGTCAGGAGTAAAAGCCGTAATTTAAATGTGACTACTCTGGTTTCTTTTCAAATGCATTAGTGTAAAGTGCTAAAATGTTACACTGAGTGTATGTGAGCCTAGCAATTCACAATGAACTACAGGCATATTCCTAGAATACAAAGAAGCAATGCATATTTAGTTTTAATTACTTTAGTCTTTGTTTTACCTTACTCACAAGTACAATATACCTACGCAAATACTTAAGAATCACAGACTTTGCTTTATTTCTCCCCAAAGGTGGTGTTAATTCAATTTATTTTCCCTCAAATTATTGATAAATTTGACTGAAAGCCCATTAATTATATTTTCTTTAAACATCAGATTAAGCTTTGATAATAATAATAAAGCATTTCCATGCTCCCCAAATGCAAGTTTAATCACAAATGCATTCATTCCCAGTCTCACTGCTATGGTAGGGGTAAAGTTAAAAGCCACATAATATAAATTTAAAAGGAGACACCCTAAGGGAAACTTTCTCATCTGGACTGATTTGCTAGTTTCATACTATGTTTTGAGAATATTCCTAAGTCTTTATATTATACCCTACTATTACAGCCAGAATGTTTTTCCATGACAGAAAACTTTGGGTGAAGTATCTAAGGACACCCTAAATTATGGCATTTATATAAAGTTAAATTTTAAGTAGATCATACAATACAGCAAACATAAAACCAAAACTACAAATGAAACCGAGTCCCCCTAGAACCTAGTTCTCCTACCAAGTTTATGATTAACGTTTCTATCCGAAACTGTATTCCCTTTCCTGTCCCTCCCGTTCCCCTCAGGACTGAGGAGTATCAAAGAAAAGGGGGTACTGAAACCAAGCAGGACCCTGCCAAGCCCTCTCTGGTACAAAAGCCCCTCCATGTCCCCTGTTTCTTGTTTGTAGAAAAAAGTCTTTAGTCTCCTAAGGCCTTCCCTGAGTTACAGAGAGCAGACTCAATCAGTAACTAGTTAGGAAAGTGATAAACTGCAGAAAACAAAGGAAAAGCAGTCAAGCAAGAAAAGTAATGATAGCTTAAACAATAGTTAGTGATAACACAGAGTCCTCAAGGGATATACAGAACAATATGATGCAAATCTTTGAGTTGTTCTGCAGAAACTAAGACCCCCCACCCACCCAGGTGGACAATGGTGACTACACCTTACCACAAAAGCACATAGACCCCAGACTGGTTGGAACCAGAAGCTTCATGATTAAGATTCCCGAAACACCACCCTGTTACCTCACCACCAACCCATCAGAAGAAATTCATGCCCCCTGCACCTCCCACTCCAAATGCTGCCTTTAAAAGCCCTTCCCTGGGCTTCCCTGGTGGCGCAGTGGTTGAGAGTCCGCCTGCTGATGCAGGGGACACGGGTTTGTGCCCTGGTCCGGGAAGATCCCACATGCCGCGGAGCAACTGGGCCTGTGAGCCATGGCCGCTGAGCCTGCGCATCCGGAGCCTGTGCTCTGCAACAGGAGAGGTCACAACAGTGAGAGGCCCGCGTACCGCAAAAAAAAAAAAAAAAAAAAGCCCTTCCCTGAAAGCCATCAGGGAGTTTGGGTCTTTTCAGTATGAGCTGCCTGTTCTCCTTGCTTGGCACCCTGCAAATAAATGCTGCACTTTTCTTCATCACAACCTGGTGTCAGTAGATTGGGTTTGCCACTCATGGACCCAAGTTTGGTTCAGTAACAGAACTACAATATACTGATGATGAGTTCCTAACAGGCAATGATTCTTGCCAATGGGAAATGCTTGATAGAAACCTATTTCCTATTTGGATTTCATATTAGGAGCTTTTTAAACTTTTAAAGTAAATTAAATGGCATTGTGCTATTGTATTTCTTAAACATCTGACCTTGGTACACTGCCATGATTTCCAAAAGTGATACCCAGATGCCTTACACTTGCAACTGAGAAACAAAAATCCAATCCCCCAAGGAGAGGAAATGCTGCTCTGGATTCACTACAGGATGTAACGATTTCTTTGGGTCATGTGACACAGACCTGAGGTCCAAGAATCTGTCCTCCTTTCCTCTGTGGTGAGACTGGGCCTGGCTCTGGCTGCCTGCCCCCCATTCAATTAGCTGTGACCACACACGCCAAGTTCTCCCCAGCGAGCTGGGAGTGGAAGTGATGTGCTCCCCTGCCAGCCGGTGTCTCCTCAAGGCCTGGCTCTGTCTCCCCAGGCTCTGATCACCTCCTATGGCTGTAGCCAGAGCACCATAACCACGCGGCTGAGGACG
This sequence comes from Globicephala melas, assembly GCF_963455315.2. NCBI lineage: Eukaryota > Metazoa > Chordata > Mammalia > Artiodactyla > Delphinidae > Globicephala > Globicephala melas. Next base: position 51,307,096 of record NC_083315.2, read on the forward strand.
AGGCCACAGACAATGCAGAGAAACAAAACTACATTTAGTCTAACTACATTTAGAAATTAACATCCATCTCCACTGCATTCCTCAGGTGGCTGGTATGGCGTTTAGCCCTCTTCTAAGTCACATATATTATATATTTGCCTACTATACTAAACATGTGAGGCAATGAATAAATTACAATTTAAATGCAACTTTGAGGATGACACCTCACAAAGATTACAGTAGCAACTATTTTCTGAGCAGCATTTTACATATTTCATATAATCTCATGCCAGCCCTAGGGACTATTCCCATTTAATAGAAGAGGACAAAATGAGCTTCGAGAAACTGGCTAAGTTGACAAGGAAACAGTGAGTAATGGCAGAGTCAAGATCTAAACCACTCATGTCTTTAACTAGAGCAGACGCCAGCAAACTGTGGCCCACGGGCTGAAATCCGAAATCGGCCTGCTGTCTGTGAAAAGTTCTGCTGGAACACAGCCATGCTCGTTTGTTTAGCTGTTGTCTATGGCTGTTTTTGTTGGGACACAGACGTTATGGCCCACAAAGCCTAAAATATTTACTGTCTGGCCCTTGACAGAAAAAGCCCACTGATCTCTGATCTAGAGCCACACACCATCACAGTGCCTCTGTTCACCGGACGCAAGTGAGGCACATACAGACTGTGCCCAATGTGGTGTTCTCCCCACATGGCTCACCTTCCCATCTACAGCCCACGTCTTCTTGCTCTCTGTTCCTGCCCCTGAACCCACCTCTATTGACCAGTGCCAAGTTGCGCCTCCCTCACTCAAGACACCCTGTTACATCCATGGAAGTCACACCTCTGGCTTCCTACCTTCTCAATGCTACATAGCTCCTTCAAAAAGGATTCAGGCTAAATTAAAAACCTGAGAGCAATAACACCAGAAGCAGAAAACACAATGCATCAAATTCTGCATAACTTATACTTTGTGGTATACATTTATTCTACTTTGGTTTTGTGCATAAAAGGCAGTTTCAAGACACAAAAAACTAACATAACACTCCCCGAAATAGAACCCTCAAAGACCACAAACAGCCGAGTTATGTTCATTTTATCCCTGTTTCTAACCAGCATTAGAGCTGCATGAGCAACTGGATATGAATGAGTCACAAAAGTTCTCAGAAGAATCATTCTGAATAAGGTACAAGAAAAAAGGCCTTCCCTTACAGAATTCATTTCACAACAAATGAAAATATTTGTTTTCCACAACAAATATTTTCTGAATACCCAATATATGCCAGGCACAGCTGTACAGGCACCCAATACTCTACAGCATGAAGTAAATATTTTTTAATTCCAAGTACTCATCATCTAGGTGACAATCTAGATTGAGTAAGACAACATCCAATCACGATCTGTAGTCATTTCATGAGCCAGTTTACTTCTAAAATTTTATTTTCATTTTTATGAGTTTCAAGGTAAAAAATAAGAGTTTTTACCCCCCTACTCCACCCCAAATTACCAGCTATGAACAAAATTATTATGGGCTGTAACATCTAATATGACTGGTACATATGCTGCAAAGAGGAGGCTGAGATGCCAGAGCCTGTTTTGCTTCTCATAGGCTATGTGTCCTCAAACAAGTCTCAGTTTAACTGTGAAATAAGGGGGCTAAACGTGAAAGTCCCTTCCAGGGTTACAATTCAGGGCAAATTAATATAGTATGAACAAGATTAGGGGGATCATTCGAAGACTGCTCTCCAGGACAATAAAAACAGGCACTGACAAGGATGGCTGGCTGCCCCCTGCCTCCCACCTGCACCCCCTAAATTGGTCAGTCACCAAACTGGGCAATACAGTCCAAGTCTTTCCAACATGTCCCCTCTTCTGCATGCAGCCCACCAGCAAGGGTCCCGGTTAGCTCTGACCCTCGGCATTTCTCAGCTGGCTGCAGCAGAAACCTCTTCTGTCTTCCCTGCCCTCAGCCTTACCTTCCTCTAAACCTGTCAGGGTGATCTTTCAAATATGTAACTGGTCATGCTGCTGGCTTGCTGGGAATACTCAAATCTGCCCAAAAGAACTACTCCACATAATCCCGAGGTCCCCTCACATTCCAGCCACCTCCACCAAGCCCAATTCTGAGGCAGCTCTGTGGCTGGGCTGGCAGCCTCCGCCTCTCCATATGTGCCAATCTCCTGGCTTGGTGGGACTCCTGGGTAAACCCTGTCCACTTGGGACTCAGTGCTTTCCTGAGCCACAATCTGTGGGTCCAGTGGACCTGGGCACTTTCTGTCACAGGACATCTCACTGCCTGTTTCTCAGCTCTCCCTTACAGGATCTCCCAGGGTGTGCCCGCAGGTGTGTGAGTGTGTGTATGTGGGGTCGGAGGGGTGGTTTGAGGAGAGACAGAAGGTAAATCTCCTTTAATTCTTCTTACAGAGCAGTGATTCTCCATAAGAAGCACATGGCAGAATCATCTGAGATTCTGATGCATGTCTTTGGCAAAACTCACTCTGTAAAGAATATAACGAGGCTGGTGTTTAAAGAAAGGAACCCCAGAAAGGGTTGGCTACTACCCCACATGTGCTCCTTTCATGAATATCAACATGAAGGCACTCTGGCAGGAAGGATCATCTCTCAAATCCTATGGAACAAGCTGAGGGACAAATGAGTAAGCTAGAAAAGATTTCATAAGAAAGATGCCAAAAAACGGGTAGGATGTTGGTTAGCAATCCCCATCTCACTCCTCTGTGCCTTTATGGTTGCACTTAATGGGTGGAGTTGTGGGCTCTTCTTCCAGGATGCTGGGCAGGCAGGCAGAAGGCACCAAGTCAAAGGAGCTAAATCTTAAATAAGGACTGCAGCTGTGAGTCACTGAATGGAGAGGTGACAAGAAGTTAGAAGTAGCAGGGAAGAAATGCAGACAGGCGTTCCCTGGCAGCTCTGGTGGCCCTGGGCTGGTAGGGGCTGCCCTCCTATTTTTATTCCAGGGATGTGTTCTCAGGGAGACCAGGCTAACCAGAAGGAAGGAAAGATTGTCACCTTCCACCTTTCCTGAATTAAGCCCAAGAGAGCACTGGAGGCTGCCTTCATGCCCTCCCAGCAGTGACAGGATAGGTTAGAAGTGATCTCCAGTCAGCAGCACATGAGCCAGGGCCATCACCATAGCTGGAGACAACCCTCAGCCCTCTGCACCATAGCTTTCAACCTGAGCTAATGTGATGGGTCACTGCATTCCATGAGCTTTAGCAACTTCAGAGGCTGCTGTGACAAGCTCTCATCCTACCCAGACTGCCAGGGAGGGAGATGGGGGCAGGCCTGGAAGGGGATCTGGGGCTTAGGAACAAAGTACAGTGGAGGACCAGGGCATTTGTGACAGCTGGCAGCACTCACTGGTAGGACAAGGTGACCCCAATTTAGGGTGTTGGTTTTTATCTTTTTCTTCACTTTAAAAAGGCTGACTTGTAAATAGTAGTTTGCATGTTTAGAAATTTTGGAAAGGTGGTTAAGACTGAAGGATAAAGATCATAAAATGAGAACCAATAATTAAAAGAGATCTATTTAATGGAAAATACACAAGGAAAAAAAAGCCCCAAATATTGGTGAGATAAATTGTTTTTGTGTTTTACATGGCTTTTTCCCTACCAGCCTGAACCAGCTATAATCTGGGGGGAAACGCCATGATCTTTGGGCTTATATCGTATGTAGACCCAGATTCCTTTTTTTTTTTTTTTCAGATCAATTTTGCCCTGCTATAGAAAGGTCACTTGTTTCCAGAAGAAAATATTAATAGCATCAGTTAACATATAATTTTTTTAAATGCGATAACAGGATTCAGTAACAGCTATCTCCAATTAAATGAAACAAGACCACCACAGATCATTTTTATTAAGAATTGTTTACACCTAAAACCAAGCTTTAAAGTGGAATATGCTGGGTTCCAGAAGCCACAATCCTCTGAAAGGTGAAGTGAGGAGATGTAGAATACATAAGACAGAGCAGGCCCCCAGGAAGCACTCAATAGGTCCTGTCCACAATCCTCGCAGGCCACATACTTTCTCCCTTTGGGTCACCCACTGCACAAGTCAAGGCTAACATCCAAGAGTACAAGATGACAGAGGACACTATTTAACTTCAACACAAAGACTTCACATATTTAGTCACTCAAACTACTTCTAAGAAAGTAAACAACTACCAAAAAGCCCTGTTATAAAGTTGCCAGGCATAAAAATCAGCATCTGGTAGAGTTAAGAATATCATCATTTGACAAACATCAGAGTAATTAATTAATTCAGATAAGAATCATGAACGGATGCTAAAATTAGTAAATGGCAGTAGGGGAGGAACAGGATAGCTCATGGTCTCAAAACATCTCCGTATAAAATAAGTTTGTATTACAAAGGGAAAAACAGTAATTTTACAGTGGAGACTTGGCAACCAATCAGAATTAATTCTGCCCGTTGGGGGTCACACCGACATCATGTGCCCCCATTATGTCCTTGTTCTTAGAAAATACATTTGGGGCGAAAAAGAATATTACGTCTGCAACTTACTCTCAAATGGTTCAGGAAAAAATATATACATATAGAGAATGATAAAGGTGATGTGGTAAACATTAACCACCAGGGAATCTGGATGAAGGCGATATGGGAGTTCCTTTGCACTATTCTTGAAATTGTTCTAAGTCTAAAATTACTTCAAAATTTTAAAAATTTACCAAAAAGAAAGGTTAAAAACGACAGTGATTTTTTTTTGTAATACTCCATTCACCAACAAAGAAATAATAAATGATAGGTAATATCTTTCTAAAAGGTTCTTCAGCTGTTCAAAGAGCTTTTCAGAAGTATAAGACGCTTTTGATCTGTAATTGGTTTTATTAAACCTAAGGTTTCAATATTTTATCTTTTGGATCTTTTTTTCCCTTTTTCTTTTTTCTTTTTTTTTTTAAATAATCAACATGGCAATACCTCCTTATATTCTTTGTGGTTTCCTGGACAAAAACCTGTTACTATTTCTGTCTCTAATTCATCCTTTTTGCCTGCTGTGCTGTGGGCATGACATCAATTTATTATAACCAATAATTTACAGTACCTCCTAGTTACTAAATTACCACCATACACACTGATGAGTCAGAGAACCAGCATACTCATCAGTTAAGAAAAAGCTTGGTCTTTATATTCCCTTAACATAAACAAAGTAGCCATCAATCTGTATAGATTCTACAGAACTTGCTGATAACTAGAGAAGATATGCAGCTCTACCAGATTTTTACAGCGACTTGCTGAAAGATACATACTCAAACCGAAATGGTATTATAACAAAACTATTATGAATCCAACATTTCAACTGATGACTATTAGTACTAGCCATTCTGACATTTAGACACACAAACCCACACACACTTATACTGCTCAAAGTGGAAAACATTAGTTTTGAAGATGGTTTAATAATTTGCTCTACCTCCCATGCTCCTGGTATGGTATGGTTTTCTATTTCAAGTGTCTATAGTTAGTGAAACATTCCATCCTTAAAATAATAGGATTTAAGGGGATTTGAGTTTTGATGAATGTTACATAGTGTTTGTATGACTAAATGAGAAGTTTAATTTCAAACCCAAACCCAAGCCTCCACTCCTTTCTCTTCCTGCCAGAGCAGTCTGAGCAAAGAGGTAGGATCTAGGAAACTGACTGAGGCCACATGGGCACGATCAGGCTCTCGAGCTAGGTGTGAGGTTACACAAAGCAGCAGGAGAACCAATTCCCAAGTGTTCGTTTTTAACGAGTCATATATGATCCATTAAAGAAAGCAACTAAGCCTCTGAGACAGGGTTGGGGACAGGGAGAAGCAGCTCATCAGCTGGTTTATGAATTCAAGGGGCTCTGAAGATGGCACTATGCTACGGGTCACAATCGAGATTTGTTTCTTGTGAAAGTGGTTTGGAACAGAAGCATTTATGTGGGCTAACTTCATACAAGTTAACACTTGAGAAAATAAACGAACAGACATCAAATTATTCATTGAAAGAATACGGTGATCTATAGAAAGTTAGTAAACTGGGGAAGCTAGAAAAGAGAGCTCTGTTAGACAACAATAAATTGGCTACAGAAAAGAAAAAAGGGGTAAAGAGACTATATAACCTATGAGAAAACAATTTTTTTGTTTGTTTTTTTGCACACAGAAGTATCTTAATGGCAGAGGAGAATGGATGAGTATTAATGCATTTGGGGGGCATAGCCTAAAGCAGTCCTCCAATAAATATTAAATTTCTTTTCTCACTTTCAATCTTAAACATTCACACAAATTTGCTTTGTACTCTATGATATCCATGTTTGTATCATGGTAAAAATGTCTCTCCCTCTCCCAAACCTGATATAAAATTAACGTTCTGGGAACTTAAGCCATGGTTATCCTCTGGCTACTCAGTACCCCCCCCCCAACATATCAGCACACACCTGGAAACCCTTTTGGAGAAACCCAGCTCTAAAACTAACATTTTATTTAAGAGAAACAAGACCAGACAAAAGAAAACAAAACCAACAGCAAAGAAGTAAAACTTAAAGGGGGAAAATCCTAGTGGGATATCTGAAACATATCTTGTTTAGTCAGAAATAGTCTGCTCATGACAAATGTTTTTTATATTAACATAGCATTTACAGTCAAAAAAAGAAAGAAAAGAAAAAGAAACCACTCAGTACCTAAAATGGGAATAAAAAGGCTTTTCTTCTATACCTCATTTTTGGAAACAAAAAATTTTTGGCTACGAGGAAAGAGTTACACCCATATAAAACTTCAGCATGGGAAGAATTAGTATCACCAAGTGCTTCTCAACTTTGCCAACTAACAAACGTATTTTAAAAATTATTCATTCCAATTTTCAGAGTACAACTCATGATGCTGGCTGGCTGTCAACAGCTGTATACTGTAGTACTTTATATAATATTTTATTTCAATGTTAACAGACCATTTTTCTTAAATCTCAAGGTACCTTTATCATATTCCCTATATATGCTAATTTATCAAACACATAAAGTGCCTCATATGTTAGCCTCTAAGAGGAATACATAAATAGTTAAGACAATGCCCAATTTACCAGGAAAAAAAACAAAGTCAGAAACTTGATGCAGTCACACCCTGAGAAAGTAGATCAAAAGAACATGCTATCAAAACAAATACTGTTTTGCTGAATTTACCAATAGGATCTTAAGAGGAGGGCTATGTTGCTATGTGACGTGGTCAGGTATTACCTAGAATCAAGTAACTAAAATTACAAAAGCCGATTTCAAGATGGATTTAGGCTTCCTGTTCACACTACACCTTTTTCCTGAAGTAAAGCCACCAATGAGGTCAAGCAAGGTATGGTCCCTAACAGGAGACAGACAGCACCCAGGGTGGGGTGTCAGAGCCTGAACAGAGTAAGAAAGGTATCTGTACAATGGTGTTGCAGCAATAGGAGATTAATTACATACAATGGAAATTTACCCAGTAAATAAGTATATGTGAGGATAATGGGAGCTAGATTTCTCAACTGTCAGAGAAAGGAGATACAAATATGGAAAGGGAAAAAATGAGAATGAATCCTTTAGTGTTGAAATGGGATTCTGGGTACCAATGTAAACTCATAGATACACACACACACACACACACACACACACACACACACACACACACACACACACACACACACACACACACACACACACACACACACACACACACACACACACACGGTGGTTCAGTTCACTGAACGGGCCTGAGAGTAGCAATACCCCAATAACAATGAGCACATCTAGAGCCTTGATCTTGGCTTCTAAATATTTCTCATTAAAATGAACCAGTGTCTCTTTGAGATACGGCAGATTGCAGAGCTGCAGCAGGGAAAAAAAATAAGAGCCTGGAACATCTTGTGCCAGAAAACAAGAAACTACTCAAAGAATGACAGACACAAGTCAAAAAGACACAGAAGCCAGCAAGAAAGGGCTGCCACTGGACAAATCTGGGATGATTTAAACACAGAAAAATATAATAGTAAAAGATTAGGGACTTCCCTCGTGGCGCAGTGGATAAGAATCCGCCTGCCAATGCAGGCGACACAGGTTCAAGCCCTGGTCCAGGAAGATCCCACATGCCGCAAAATAACTAAGCCCGTGTGCCACAACTACTGCGTCTCCACTCTAGAGCCATAAGCCACAACTACTGAGCCTGCATGCCACAACTACTGAAGCCCGCACACCTAGAGCCTGTGCTCCGCAACAAGAGAAGCCACCGCAATGAGAAGCCCACACACCACAATGAAGAGCAGTCCCCGCTCGCCACAACTGGAGAAAGCCTACGTGCAGCAACGAACACCCAATGCAGCCAAAAATAAATAAAATTAAATTAAAAAAAGATTATCACCCACTGAATAAAACACGAATAGAAGAGTCCATCCTCATACAATCACATACATGAATAAATAGATGGGAAAAACAAGCTTCACCCTACTTTTAACTAATCAAGGTAGAACGAATGATTGGAATTAGAAAAACACCATTTGGCAATAATCTGTAATAATTTATTCAGCCAAAAAACATCGATGGCTGCTAAAACTAGTGGATATGAGTTTCATAAGGAACAGGATATTTACAGAGCCCGAAACAACCTCTCCACAATGATACTTATTAATTATAAAGAGTCATGCACCCCAATGTTCATAGTGGCACTATTTACAGTAACCAAGACATGGATGCAACCTATGTATCCATCAACAGATGAGTGGATAAAGATGTGGTGTATATATAAATATTTATATATACACACAATGGAATATTACTCAGCCATAAAAAAATGAAATAATGCCATTTGCCACAACAAGGATAGACCTAGAGATTATGATACTGAATGAAGTCAGACAGAGAAAGACAAATATATGATATCACTTATATGTGTAATCTAAAAAATAATACAAACGAACTTATTTACAAAACAGAAACAGACTTACAGGCAGAGAAAACAAACTTATGGTTACCAAAGGGGAAAGGCGTCAGTGGGGGGATAAATTAGGAGTATGGGATTAACAGATACACACTACTATATATAAAATAAACAACAAGGATTTACTGTGTAGCACAGGAAATTATATTCAATATCTTGTAATAACCTATAATGGAAAAGAATCTGAAAAAGAATGTCTATGTATCTATATATAACTGAATCACTTTGCTATGCACCTGAAACTAACACAATATTGTAAAGCAACTATGCTTCAATAAAAAAAAATTTTTTTAATTAAAAAAAGAGAGTAACTTTACAGTGGTGAACAACAACTTGATCAAGTGATCAATGTTAATACCTCCAATAACAGAACAAATCAAAACCATGCACTATTAGAATACAAGAACACAGCATGGATTCTGTCATATTCCTGCCCCAAATGCAAAACTTTAATCTAATCAGGAGGAAACAGTTAGCAAGTCCAAACTGATGGACATTTCACCAGCCTATAATCTCCAAAAGCCTCAAGGTCTAAAAATTAAGGAAAGACTGAGGACCTATTTCAGACTGAAGGGACACAACACTCAGAGCATTTAAAATGCTACCCACTTTAGGACTTGAGGACACAGGGAGGGGGAAGGGTAAGCTGGGATGAAGTGAGAGAATGGCATGGACATGTATACACTACTAAACGTAAAACAGATAGCTGGTGGGAAGCAGCCGCATAGCACAGGGAGATCAGCTAGGTGCTTTGTGACCACCTAGAGAGGTGGGATAGGGAGGCTGGGAGGGAGACACAAGGGGGAGGTGATATGGGGATATATGTATATGTATAGCTGATTCACTCTGTTATAAAGCAGACACTAACACACCATTGTAAAGCAATTACACTCCAATAAAAATGTTAAAAAAATGCTACCCATTTTAATAAAATTTCAATTTATACAGATTTACAGAAAAATGACAGAGAGATGTATACCTGTATGCCATGAACTTTTTCTGTTTTAAGGAAAAAGAGTTAAGTGAAAACCTTTATCACTGATACTTAAGAGTGGAAACTGTTATACAAATTCAAAGTTCCACAGGAAAAAAACCCTGCTAAACAAAAATCACAAAGTCAGTTGCTATGCAGCAATAATGAGGTGTGTTTGCATGAAGTCAACAAAGGAGGAGAAAAGGCAGTAAAAATGAATCTTTCTGTATTTTCTATGTTAAATTTCCAGGATAGGATACACAAACAGTCAAGTCAGAAACTGTTCCCATAGAGGTATTCGCTTAGGCATGCTTCAGTTTATTGGAAGGGAGTGGCTATAACAGTATGTTAAAGAAAAGTCTACTGGCATGTGATCGACCTATATTAAAAGATAATTTAAATAGTAAGTTCAATATAGAAAGTATAAAAACTGCCTCCAACTTTGTAATTTAGACCCTTTAAGATCATTACAGAGTACTGTTAAAATACTGATCAAATTTCTCAAAGTCCTTGTCTTTGACTTTCAGTCCAGTATCTCTCTTACCACCTACTCACTAACCCTGGTAAAACTTTCCGAATGCTTCAAGTAAAAAGCATGGAAAGGAAAAAAATAAAACTCAAAAGATCTCTTTTTAACCTTGGTACAAGATTTGATTGTAATTTACTCATTACACAGTTTGAGATTAGACAGTACCTTAAAATTGGTCAGGTTTTTTACACACTTGGCCACAGGAAGTTAAGGTTAAGAGGTAAAGTTTATGGTCCTCCTGTCTTGGAGCAGAAGCAGCTCAGTAAACATCTTCAATAAGACAACATAGCTTCTCAACTACACTAAAACACACTTTATTCTGCACTGACTTCACCCACAAAGTTTTGTAACTGTCAGGATCATGAGGAAAATTTAGAGTCCTTCCTTCTGTCACACTGTGGGATGATATGATTTGCACAAGTTCCCTTGGATGAATCAGGCAATGTAAACTCGGCATGTACAGCTCCCTTTGAATAAATAAACTGTGGAAATCTTTAATCTCTTCATTGTAATTACTTTATTTGTTACACAAAGCTCAGCTTTTCCATACAAAGGTCTGTTAGTTTACTTGTTAGCTATCAGGTAAAAGATTTTTTTGTTGAAATATCAAGGCAGTCCGCAAAGAACAGGCTGCATGTTGGATACCCTTATCCCCTAAAATAAAATCTAACCACTTTAGCTCATCCATCTTTCCAGTCTAATTTCCTACCACTCCAATCATAGTAAGCCACATGTAGTTTTCACAGCAGGTCAGACTATCCCATATCCCTGTGACTTCATACTTACTGCTCCCCTTGACAGGGTGCCCCACCCTTGTGACTGGGTAACAGTTCTGTCCATGTGAACTTCTCCCTGCCACCCAACACCTCCAACCCGAACAGTCACTCTCTGTTTCCTAGAACACCCCATTCCTAGCTCTGTCAGCACTCCCCACTGAGATGTGTGATTATATGATCTCTCCCCTGCGGGACCACAGGCTCCTTGAAAGCAGGGTTCTGTCTTACTCATCTTTAAACCTCCGCCTGGCTAAAATGAAGGATGATCCTTGTATCAGTCTGTACTGTTTCTATCAGACAGCAAAAATATCATCTAAAAAAATCCAGTCTCTACAAGACGTGCATTCAGTTATATCACTCGTACTTTATTTGCCTTTGAGGTGAAGGGAATGGGATGTGAAGCATAAAAACCATCTCCGTTGGGGGAAAACATCAAAAAGAGAGTTGATTCATGTACATTCCCTGGCTCTATCACCTGACTACCCTCAACCTGGCCACCTTCCAATTGGTTACACGGCTCACCTCACCCCCTCCCCACCTAAATCTGGGGAACTTGTACTCACTCTTTAGACACCTCTCCCAGAGCCCCATCAGGTATGCCTGCCCCACATGCACACAGCTCTCTCTCTGTACTGTCTGCATAGTGGCACCATCATTGCAGTTAATCAAATAGTGCCCTCGCAAAGATGCATACTCCAGAGGACAGGGCCTCCAGATATCACAGGGGTAACTGTGCCTCACTGAGTGCCAGGAACACAGCAAACACACAAATATTTTAAAGTGTCAATTTTGCTGAGTATTGAATGAATCACAGAAGTTTATGTATCATCTGTCTCTACCATTAGAAAAATTCCACAACAACAAGGATGGGCACATATTTACTCCCCTCAGAACCCCTGCCAGTCATACAGCACCACTATCTCTTGGTTGGCATTTAATGATTACTGCTGAATGAACAAATAATGAACAACTCCTGTATGTCTCTTCAAAATCGCTCTCACCTTATTAACAGTTACCCAGGTATGAAACATGGAATGTGATTATCTTCTGTAAGTTGCTCAAACTTGTTCTAAAAACTTTTGCCCATTACCATTAAGGTTAAGTGCTCTGTATTAATATTCTAAATGCCTAAGGCACATGAACAGTGAAAAAAGGCGGGGGAAATCAAACCCAACCTCAGAGATCAATTCAACAATTTTCCATATCCTCATTATAGTCATGCATAAACCTGTCCAACCTTAATATTATAAAAGTACAAAAATGGAACGAGCTACTTGCCCAAATTAGAAACAGAAATACAGTACCAAACAAAAGCACATCAGCCTGGACTAATCCATAAATAGGTTACTAAAAATTTCTTCTGAAACAATGGTGAGACATTGTGACACACCTAAAATCCAAATCACTGACAATACCAACTGCTGGAGAGGAAGAGAGCAACAGGAACTCTCCTTCATTGTTGGTGAGAATGAAAAATGGGCCAGCCACTTTGGAAGACAGTTTGGCAGTTTCTTAGAAAGCTAAACATATTCTTACCATAGAATCCAGCAGTCACACTTCTAGATATTTACCCAACTGATTTTAGAACTTATGTCTACACAAAGTCATGCACACAAAAGTTTTACAGCCACTTTGTTCATAATCGTCCAAACTAAAAGCAATCAAAACGTCCTTCAATAGATGGCTAGATTAACTATGGTACATCCAGACAATGAAATATTACTCAGCAATAAAAAGAAATGAAAAAATAAAAAAAATAAAAAGAAATGAGCTATCAAGCCACAAAAAGACATGGATGAACCTTAAATACATACTCCTAAGTGAAGAAGCCAGTGTGAAAAAGCTACACAAAAGTATATGATTCCAATTACATGACATTCTGGAAAAAGTAAAACTATACAGTTGGTAAAAAGATCAGTGGTTGCCAAGGGCTTAGAGGGTGCAGGGAGGGAGGGAGGAGCATTGGACAGGTGAAGCACAGGGATTTTTGAGGGCAGGGAAATTACTCTATATGATAATATGATACTGTAATGATGGATACATGACACTACGTATCTGTCAAAACCCGTGGCACTTTACAGCATTTAAAGTCATTTAAGAGGTCAGGGGAGGGAACTGAGCAATTAAGCAAAGGGATGGTGGATGGTGAGAGCCAGGTTTCTCACTGCTGTAGTGGGAAGGTTACAGTTAAGCAGAGGGAGGAGGCTAGAGTGATCCATGTGGTACTGATTCCAGCTGGAGACATCAGTATCAACTCATGTTTAGTTTAATATAGATACAGGTGGTTACTTACAGAAATATTTATAGACTTATGGGTCAGTATATACACATAGATGTCCTTGCTCTGTCAGTATGAAGGGAGGGCCTAGGAGCAAATGATACCCCAAGAGCAACAAGCACACCCAGCATCCAGATCTTGGTTTCTGACACCATTCCCCAATAGAAGGAGCCTAGACTCCCTGAAGAAATGGTTGATTCTAAGCCTGGGACAGAAAATTTACAAGACGAGCCTGCAGCATCTTCTAGTGCCAGAAAGTAAGAAAGTACTTGGGAGATAGGCAGGGAATCCAACTGAAAGAACTCCCAATGGCCAAACCTGAAACAATTTTAGCAACCAAATCAAGTAGTATATAACCCAAAATATAAATATCCATGAGTCCTTAGGGGATAAAAAAAATAATTGAATAAATAAATGGGAGAGAAGAGACAAATCTGTGCAGAATTCTAAATAATATATGTAGATACTCCAAGCTCAAGGCGGGGGGAGCATAACCCCTCACTCCTTAAGAATGGGGCTGTGCTTACTGACTTCCTTCCAAAGAGCACAGTGTGGAAATGGGAGAAAAGAATTTTTACAGTGGAAAAACCTAACACTCTTGTCAGCCAGGTGATCAAGGTCAACATCAAGCGTGATAAATCATGTGATGATATGTGATGAGAATGGCACTTTACCTCCATGGTCTTCTTTTAAAAAACTCTTAACTCCAGGACTTCCCTGGTGACTCAGTGGTTAAGAATCCGACTGCCAATGCAGGGGATACATGTTCGAGCCCTGGTCTTTGAAGATCCCACATGCCGCAAAACAACTAAGCCCGTGTGCCACAACTACTCAGCCTCCACTCTAGAGCCCACAAACCACAACTACTGAGCCCATGTGCCACAACTACTGAAGTCCACGTGCCTAGAGCCCGTGCTCCGCAACAAGAGAAGCCACTGCAATGAGAAGTCCGCACACCACAACAAAGAGTAGCCCCCGCTCGCCACAACTAGAGAAACCCCGCACACAGCAACGAAGACCCAATGCAGCCAAAAATAAAATATAAAATAAATTAATTTAAAAATAAAAACAAAAAAGCAAAACTCTAACTTCAGCCTAATCATGAGAAAAACATCAGATATATTCTAATAGAGGGGCATTTTCAAAATACCTGACTCAAAACTGTCAAGATCAAAAAGGAAGGCTTGAGAAACTGCCACAGAGCAGAGGAGCATAAAGAGAGATGACGATAGAAAAAAGACAATAAGTAAAAAACTAGGACATCTGAATAAAGTATGGCATTTTCTCTGTAATATTCCTGTAAATCCAAAACTGTCCTAAAGTCAAAAACTTATTTTAAAACAAAATGAAACAAACCAACAAAAATCTTTCTACTCAACACCAAACCTTACACCAGTGGTTGTCAAAGTGTGGTCCCTGGACCAGCAGCATCAGAATCACCTGGAAACTTGTTAGAAATGTGAATTCTCCGGCCACACCCTAGCTAGGCCTTCTGATTCAGGTCAGGGGATAGGGTTCAGCAGTTTAAAATAGCCCCTCAGGTGACTCTGATACACACTAAAGTTTGCACAGTGGCTCTGATTTCTGATACAGGAAGTGGGTGGGACTTGAGAACCAGGTGATGCTCAGGCTGCTGGTCTGGGGACCACATTTTTGAAAATCTCTGCTTTACAAAAACCAAGCAATATGAGTGGCCATTACTGTGTGCAAGTACTTACCACAACACACCTGTGAGAAAGGTTTCATCACACCCACATTAGAGAAAGAGAGTGCTTCTCCTTGGCCACACAGTCACGTGATGGGACTGTGGAGCCTTTGTCCTGCCCTCTCCAGGGGCAGCATTTCTGGGCAACACACTGTATTGGTCTCCCAGGCTGCTGTAACAAATGACCACAGACTGGGTAGCTTAACACAACAAGAACAGTTCTGGAGGCTCGAAGTCCAAATTTAGCAGGGCTGTGCACCCTCTGGGGAAGACTCTGCCCTTACCTCTTCTGGCTTCTGGTGGCTTTTGGAATTCTGGGCTCCTGGCCACACGGTTCCAATCTCTGCCTGTCTTCTCTATGTGTCTGTGTTATTTCCCTTTGCTTCTTTCCTATAAAAACACTTGTGATGGCATTTAGGACCCACCTGGATAATCCAGGGTAATCTCCTTATCTCAAAATCCTTAGCTTAAATATATCTACAAAGACCCTTTTTCCAAATAAGGTAATATTTACCAATTTGAGGGATTGGGACTTGATGCCTTTGGGTGGCCTACTATACATATTGTAAATCAGGATGCTAATCTAATGGATTCTTCTACAAAATTATAGCAGAGAATTTTTTATAGCAGAAGATTTCTTACCAAGGATCTGTCATCTTTTTTCTTTCTATAGGGATGACCACAGAATACCATACAAATTCAACTGCAAATGTGAAATACTGCCATCTTTTAAACTTTCTAAAATTCAACTTACAGTTAATAAACACCTTCATCAAGGCCACAGAATTCAGAGGACTTGTTTTGGAAGATCCTGACCAGCATCTTTAAAGAGACTTTTGAGAAATCTTAGGACTAGCTTAAAGATTTCTCAAGGAACTGATCCAGGAATGTTCGCTCTGCTGCTTTTACATTGAAAATTTCCTAAGAATAAATCTGGGGATTGGAAATCAAACTCCTCTTTAGTTTGTTCTTAGGTTGAGGTCCGCCACTTTAAACCCATTACACCACTGCTTTAAACCATTTACAATGGCTTGGCAAGAGTCTCAAAGAAAAGTAACAGAGTACTCTGAGGTCTAACTGCTATCCATTAAACACTGTTTTAGTATTACATGAGTATACTAAAAATATCCTGCCAAATAAAGAAATGTAAGAACCACAAAAAGTTTCCCCTTGTCTAAGACACCTGACAACTGAACTTTATTGGTTCTTTTCAAACGAATACTGGCAATACTTACAATAAAAAGGTAAGAGTGCAGTGCATTATACAGAAAAAGAAAACGTAATTCCATCAGAGTTAGAAATGCAGGATCTGCAGTTAGACTGCCTAGATTCAAATTCTGAATCAAGCACTTTACCATCTGTATGACCCTGGATGAGTTAACTAACCCTGTTTCACAGACGAGGAAACAGTCTTGGAGACCAGAGTTTAAAGCATAAAATATCCTTTAAACCTCACTCCCCTCCAAAACCAAATTATTTATTACAGTGGCTTAACTAAATCAATGTTCAATTAAAACTCTCTCCTGAAATTAATAGTGATTTCTGCCTTCTAAGTTAAGTGCCCACTAGGAAACATTACTGATCTACCATAACTATTACCACTTAGATCACTTGGTGATCAGCCAGCTTTCCACCGATTAGGAAGTTTTATTAGCCAAAACTTATAACGGAAAGGCTGAGCCCCTAATTGATTTCTCTATCCATTAGCAAAGGCTGTGCAGCGATTCCCTGATGATGCATGCAATACTATGGAGTGGGTTATCTTTTTAAAAATAAGCAAAACCATGCAGTTTTAAAATCAATGTAAGTGAATGTCAAATTTCATGATAAATAAAACCTCTGTAATATAGGGACACAAGCCCCAGAGCTTACTACTCCAAGCAAACAATGCTCTGGCTTCTGTCCGGGTGTTGACCACCAGCCAGCCATCTGTGATCCACTGGTTCTCAGGCTGCCCCTGAGGTTTACTAGTTTCAAGTAGTATTCCCGCACATCAGTCACCAGCTGATAAAAAAGTTCCTCATCGTTATGCCAGCACACCTCCCATATCAGGAAGTGCTCTTTTTAAAGAAGACAATGTTCACTTTTGATAAAAACCTCCCACATCACTACCTTTCAAGCCAGCTATAACAAGTACCTAAATGGTGGGTGTTCAAACATTGCAGGTTCAAACTAAGCAAACATCAATCAAAGGTAAGATTTTCCTCTTATTTCACTGGCCTCCCCTGCTCAGTCTCCTTTGCTGGATCCTCTCCATCTCTGACTGCTAACCCCTGGCAACCCCAGGGCTCAGCCCTAGGGCTCTTCTATCTCCACTAACTCCCTAGGAGATGTCATTTGTCCTCTGGCTTTAAATAATGTCTAGATGCAAATGACTCATATTTGTATTTCTAGCTTGAACTTCTCCAGTCTTTGCCATCACCTTAACTCTATCCCTCCACCTGCTCAGGCAACTTTTCTCTCTCCCCACATCTCATCCCTCAGCAAGTCCCATCAGCACTACCTTCAAAAATTCATCCACAATCTAACCACTTCTCTCCACTCCTACTGCTACCACCCTGGGCCAAGCTAACCTTCCCTCTTCTCTGGGTTGCCAGACATGCCTGCTCACCAATCTCCCTGCTCCCACTCGTGCTGCCCACAAACCAGGAGTTCTTTCAAAACATTAACTCCCTGCACTCCTCTGCCCCCACCCCTCAGTGCCTTCCCAGATCACTCAGTATGGAACCCAGAGCCCTAAACATGGACAGGCCTTAGAGGATCTGGCCCCTCTCACTCATGCGCTCCAGCCACCTGGCCCCCTTGTCCTAATCACGCACACATTCTCTGCCTCAGGGCTTTGCATGACTCATTCTTTTGCACGCCCCATTCCTTCTACTGAAGATGACCCTTCCTGGATATAACAAGGTTCGCTTCTTACGTTCTCAGATGGACTAGCATTCTCCTGCCCCTCCATCACTCTATCCCCTTATCGTGCTTGTATTTCCTCAGAGGGCTTAACAAGACCTGACAGTATACATCTGTCTCCTTATTCTCTGATGTCCCCATAGAGAAGTAAATGTGTCACGACAGCATGCTTTGCTGTACTCATTGCTGCATCCCCAGCGTCTAGAACAGGGCCTGCCACATAGAAGGCATGTAGATACGTTTTTCAATGAATTAACCATTAAGAAAAATTTAAGTATGCTTGCATCATCTGTGATCTCATACCTACCTGACCCTAATAAAACAACCAGAATTCTAAATTATTACAGAATCAATTTATAAAAACCTAAAAAGCAAACAAGTGTTCCTTCCGTGGTAAAAAAGAATTAAGAATGGACTCATCTTTCTGCCTTAAATAAACCACATCGTTGTAAATAAAAATAGCCTCATGTCTTTAAATGAGTGTTCCTGTTGAAGAGAAATGCACAGATGTTAACATATAAGAAAGGAAAAGTACCTACAGTATTTTTCAGAAGAAAAATTCTTTGAAAATAAATGCCAGACATCAAAGAAAATAACTCTGTACTGATTTATCCCTGCAAGGGTTCACAAAGCGAAAACACAGAAACAGAACACTACAGGGTTAACCATGATGATGTTAGCAAGGGTGCTAGCATTAAATTGCTGAGTGAATGCTGAAAGATTCTTTTTAGCCAGGGAAAATTTTTGCTGTAATGGTATCATTACAAATTTCTTACAGTAATAACACGGTACATTATAAGCTTGCTCAAATGATAAGCTCTTTATGAGGGTTAAAAGTCTGCAGCCCTCTCAAACAAAGGCCTTTCTGTCTTGGATTTCCTAGAAGTCAATAAGCTAAAAATCACATCCTGCACGATATCCACTTAGACTCACAGAAGATCTAGTCTTCTATGGCTTCACCCTGTTCCCCAGGGCACTGAGCAGTCAATGTGATACAGTGGCAGAGACGGCAACCTCACTTCTGTGTCCAATTAGATCATGTCTGGGTTCAAACTGCTTTTAATTTTGAAATAATTTCAGAATTACAGCAGAGTTGTAAAAGCAGTAGAGAGAGTTCCCATCTCTTCACCCTGCTTCCTCTAATGTTAGCATCCTATGTAACTATGCAACACATATCAAAACGAAGAAAGTAACATTAATACAACCCTATTAACTAAACTACAGGCCTTATTCAGATTTCATTCATTTTTCCACCAATGTGGAAGAGAAAAGGTCTTCCAAGACCTTCCTTCCTTTCCCTTCCAACCCAGGACCCCATACTGCATTCAGTTATCATGTCTCCTTGGTCCCTGCCATTTTGGGACAGTTCTTCAGTCTTTCCTTGCTTTTTACGACCATGGCACTTTTGAAGATATTTTTACAGGTATTTTACAGTATGTCCCTCAACTTGGTCTGTCTGATGGTTTCTCCTGACTAGACTGGAGGTATGGCTTTTGGGGAGGACTAAGGCCTTCTCATCCCATCCCATTCCTGGTGCCTGCCAGGTTTTTCTACTATAAAGTTACTCTTTTTCCCATTCCCCTACTCCATTCATTTAAAAATGAGTCACCAAGTCCAGCCCACATTCAAGGGGGGGGAAATTAAGCTCCACCACCAGGAGGGAAGATTATCATATAATTTGTGACTGTTAAAACCACCACAGTGATTAATAAATACTTTGCAACTACTTTTTTTCAAACTGAAATTTGTCTGATAAACAAATCTCAAGTTATGGTTCATGGAAACTAACAAAAGCTGCGCCTTAAAATAGAAAAAAAAAAAAAAAGAAGAAAAAAGAAAGCTGAGGCTTAAGATTTGTAACCAGAACACATAAACAGACATTTGTGAAATCATCAACTGCATAGACAAAAAAATGATATTTTAAAATATCATTTACTTTTAGCTTTAAAGTGTTTGTCAGTTTAATCTCTGGCCAACAGTTCTGTTTTCATCATTGTATCTAATACAGCTTCCTTCCCTTTCCTTACTCAGGATTTACTGCTGACCAGCACTCATCATCATTGACTTTTATCTGGCTACACAAATTGCAATTAACATGGCTTAGAGAGGGGAAGAAGGGAAAAATATACATAAAGCATTAGCCTGCCAAACATAAATGATGAGGGGATACTCTGTGCCAAGTTTGGCTTCCCTACCAACTGGACTCTAAGTTCCTTACCAGTAAGACAAAGGTCTAAACTCCTTTTCTGTGTTCTCCACTACCCAGGATGAAGCTCTGCACAGGACAGGGGCTAAATGTGATGATGCCAATTAACTAAAACAACTGTGGTCTCTACTTATTTCCAAAACATGGATCATGAGAAATGTTTTAAGGGTAAATAAATGGCACTGATGGTTCTTAAACATGAGCAAGGAGAAGAATCACCAGAGAAGCCTGTAAACAGTGCAGATCATTAGGCCACACCAGCAAGAGGCTGCTTCTGGGTTTGGGCCTGGAAATGTGCTTTGTAACAAACACCTCAAGTGATTCTCTTGTAGATGGCTTCTCTTTTAAGAAAGAGCAACCTGATATAAGAACTACACGCAATGCTACTGCTTGAAGCACACACACATAACACACACACATGCACACACACACATGCACACAGACTCACGTGTGTGCGCGCAGACACACAGACACACATATGAACATAAACATGCACAGATCCAGAATTTTCCCACTGAAAAAAGGTCCCACATCACTCAAGTTTTAGAAAGACTGATTTACAACATAGTCTTAAACCTTAGCGGCTTCACCTCTGACATCAGGCTCATTCTTGCCTTTGTTCCTCACTTGTCACTTTTTGGAGACCAGAAAGTCTCATCAGTTTGAAAAGATAATACTGGAATTAAAAACTTTAAAAAGCTTTGCTGTTGCCATCCTAAGACCTCATACAAATGTGACAGGACACCATCCTGATTGTTCATAACAGTCTAGAAACCCAGCAACCTTTAGAGAAGTGGGTGACCCAGACAACACAAGCCTCCTCCACACTGACCCCCAATTCATCCTGCCCCACTCTAACTGTTCCACAGGTCCTCCACACTTTCCTGTATAGCTTATATTATTTTGCCCTGGTTTATTGTTGGTTTACTATTATTAGGTAGTGAGGTATTTTTCATATAGATTAGTCCATTTTCACATAGTGATAGTAAGTTTTAGAGCTCATTTTATTCCTGTTATCTCAAAATGGCTTGTACAGCACTTTGAATACTTAGATACGACTTAGAAGGTAGATTGTCGGTTTATTACAGAATTGGGGTGATGACATCTGTGATCTCAATCTTCTCAACTATACAGGAAATGTTCTTCTGCTATATTTTAAGATAAAGATATATGGATCCCATCTTCTGATAATGTGGCTAAGAGCCCTTTTCTGTCAACTAAACATAAGTTAAATATGCCTCATTATGAGCTTCCAGTAAGAAAGGTGGTTAATATATAAAGCCTAGAATATCTTTAAGATATTCCTACCAAACTTGAACATAATGAAGACGTATCTATCTGCCTTTAGATCCACACCTCACAACCACAAGACTGATATATTAAACAGTGAAACCGTTTCAGAGGTGTTTATGTACCTATGGAAGGTTTTGTCTTGCCACTAAAATAATTACAGATCCAAAGCAACTGATTTCTCCATTTCAGGTAAACTTTGATTTGTTCTGTCAGAATAGTCTTCTCAGAACTGTAAAAGCAAACAGAGATTCCAAGACCACACTGTTAATACAAATCATATTCAAGTATTTGTTGATATAGGTCAAAATCTATGCAAAGTGCTCAGGGAATGAGTTCTGAAAGGCTAAATTTTTCAGACACTTGAGGATATCCCCCAATAGCATTTCCCGAGCCTTCCCTCTGTGCCAAAGCACTACCTATGATAATATGCATCATCTCAATTAATCCTTGAAACTATCTTACATGGTAGACAATTTCTTATACCATTTTTAAAGGAAATTAAGGTCCAGTGAAGGCAGGTAACCTGCTGTCTGAGATCATGCACCTGGCGAAGAATGAAGCCAAATCAATTGTGATTCAAACCTAGGCCTCTTGTGCCCTAAAGAATGTCCTCAACACTCACTACCTTGTTTCCCCCAGCACTTGAGGGGGAAACCTCACCTCATCCTTCACCTCTTTCCTCTTGCTTACGCCATTCGGGCAACAGCGGTCCCCTTGCTGCATCTTAAACACGCCATACACAAGCTGGCCCTCATCGTCTCTCTGTCTACACCTGGCGCAGCCCACTAGAACGGAAGAGAGCAGGGCCTTCGCCTTCTGCATTGCTGCCTCCATCAAGAACAGTCTCTTGGTCATAGAAGACGTTCAAACTTAATCTGAAAAATGAATGTGTGTGAATACTGTAACTGATGGGTTGCAAGTCTTTCTAATTTTTAGGATACAATTTCCTGACTTCTTCAGTGAGGGTAAGAGGCTACTCAGTGATTTATCTGATTGTGAACAAGCAAAATTTAAGCTGTGAAGCTAAGGCCCCATAATGAATGGTCTTAGGTGACATCAATGAAAGTGGTAGAGTAAAGAACTCCAAAACTTCTCTCCTTTACAAAAGCAAAGACATCATGGGCAAAAATTGTTTCAGGCAACCTTTTCAGGACTCTGGATATTAGTCAAAGGTAATCCAGGAAGCATTTATGCAAGAATAACAGCGAAATTTTGGTAAGAACAGTGAGTTTTGTGACATTTTAACTTGCCCTATTTCCATTCCCAGATCCCTAGCAATGTGGTAAGTTTGAAAATCAACAGTCCACAGTCACGGTGGAAACCAGCAATCTGGCAGCCATGGAAGGGAGCAGAATGGGGCTGGTGATCCTTCAAAACCCCAGTCCCAGAGAACTGTCATTATCTGACCTGTCTAGTGGTTCCCTAAAAGACCTCACTTGCAAGGCTGTCTTTATTTGACCTGACCCACAGTCCTCCCATTGCAAACAGCCTCTTGGTAGGGAAGGGGGGAGATATTTGTTAAAAACAATCACAGGTAATTGTTGAACATCATGCTGCCTGAGCAAGTGGCTAACAGGACAAAACAGGCTAACCAAAAAGCTTAAAGAGAAAAGCTGGGGTATGAGATGTCCATAAGGGGCTTTGAAAAGCTTTAACGTATTCCTGGGAATCCAGAAGGCCATGCACATGCATGGGTCTGTGTGCATGCCCAGGGAAGACCTGAGAAGGCCCTAAGCACTCATCTCTGGTTGACCTTGAGGTTCTGCACAAGCAGGAAGCAGCTAAGGAAGAGTTGAAAACTGTCAGGTGAGTGTTGAAGGCAAACATGAACAGATACACAGAACCCCTGAGCAAAGACTGGAAAACTGGAAAACTTATTCGTTCCAGTGCCTAAGGAAATCTCCATGCAATCAGTAGCTGACCACTAAGCAAACCAAGCAGAGATTTTAGTGGCCAAAAACACGAAAAGAATACAGACCTTACAGAATAAGTTCTAAAAAGTCACTAAACAAACAACAGCAACATCATCAAACCATGGAGAGAGGGCAGAATCTGATTTCCAAAGTGGTTTATATTATTTAAAAGGTCCAATTTCCAACTAGAAATTATGAGACATGCAAAGAAACAAGGAAGTATTGCTCAAAAAAAGGGGGAAAAGGCAGCCAATAAAGAGAGAGAAATTATAAAAAAGAGTCAAACAGAAATTCTGTAGTTGGAAAGTATAACAACTGGAATGAAAAATTCACAACAGATTTGAACAGGTAAAAGAAGGAATCAGCAAACTTGAAGGTAAATCAACTGAGATTATCCGATCTGAGGAGTAGAAAGAAAAAAGAATAAAGAAAAATAAACAGAGCCTGAGCATATGCATAATGGCAGTCCCAGAGAAGAGTAGGAAAGAGAAAGGGGCAGAAAGATTACTGGAAGAAATAATGGCTGAAAACGTCCCAAATTTGATGAAAAACAATTCACACACCCAAGAAACTCAATAAACTCCAAGTATGGTAAACTCATAAAGAGCCACACCCAGACAAATAATCAAACTCCTGAAAGCCAGAGGGAATCTCAAAGCGACTTATGACATAGGAAGGATCCTCAGTAAGATTAACAACTGACTTCTCAACAGAAACCATGGATACCAGAAAGCCTCCATTCAAAATGTTGAGAAAGACTGTCAACCAAGAATTCTGTATCAACAGAAGCATCCTTCAAAAGTGAAGAAGAAATTAGGACATTCCCAGACAAACAAAAAGTGAAAGAATTTGTCACTAGCAAACCTGCCACATGAGAAATACTGAAGTCTTTCAAACTAAAATGAAAAGACACTAGGCAGTAACTCAAATACACAGGAATAAAAAGTCCAATAAGGGTAACTACACAGGTAAATACAAAAGACAATATAAATGTATTTTTAAAATCTGTATTGATAAGTCTTTTTTTCTCTAATCTGGTTTAAAAGACAACTTCATAAAGTTGTCTTTTAAAAATTATATAAATATAATTATAAATCACTAATTATAAATCTACGTTGATGGGCATACAATGTAGAAAGATATAATCTGTATGACAATAACAGCATTAAGGACTGAGGGGAGAATTAGCTATACAGGAGCAAAGATTTTGTATACTATTGTTATTAAGTTGGTATTAATTTGAACTAGGTTGTTATCAGTTAATGTTAATTGTAATACTCAGGGTGACCTCTAAGAAAATAACAAAAAATAAAGTAAAAGAAATGACAAGAGAGTGAAAATGTATAGAAAATATGTACTTAACACAAAAGAAAGCAGCATGGAGGAACAAAAAAGACATGACATAGAAAACACATAGCAAAATGAGAGACATAAATCCTATCCTATCAGTAATATTAAATGTAAATAGATTAAACATTCCAATTAAAAGGCAGAACTGGCAGAATGGATTAAAAAGTGATCCAACTATATGCTTTCTACAAGAGACACACTTTAGATTCAAAGACACAAATAGGCTGAAAGTGAAAGGATGGAAAAAGATATGCCATGCAAACAGTAACCAAAAGAGAACTGGAGTGGTTGTACTAATATCAGGCAAAATTGACTTTAAGACAAAAATTGTTACTAAAGATGAAAGAAGAAATTTTATAATGATAAAAGGAGTCATCCATCAGGAAGATCTAACAGTTATAAGCATATATGCACCTAACAACAGAGCCCCAAAATATATAAAGCAAAACCAGACATAATAAAAGGGAAAAATAGAGAATTCAACAATATTGGAGATTTCAATATCCAATTTTTAATAATGGATAGAACTAGCCAGACAAACAAGGAAAGATAAGACTTGATCAACATAAAAATCAACTAGACTTAGACAACAGTCCACACAACAAGAGCACAATACACACTCTTCTCTAGTACATATGGAACATTCTCCATATGTGAATCACCATATGTGATTCCATAAAAAAGACTCAATAAATTTTTTTTTTTTTTCCCCGCGGTACGCGGGCCTCTCGCTCTCCCGCCGCGGAGCACAGGCTCCAGACGCGCAGGCTCAGCGGCCATGGCTCACAGGCCCAGCCGCTCCGCGGCACGTGGGATCCTCCCGGACCGGGATACGAACTCGTGTCCCTTGCATCGGCGGGCGGACTCCCAACCACTGCGCCACCAGGGAAGCCCTCAATAAATTTTTAAAAATTGGAAATAATACAAAGTATGTTCTCCAACCATATGGAACGAAATTAGATAGAAATCAATAACACAGTGATTGGTCTTAGACTGCTGTGCTTTTCACAGCCGCCTTACTTTCTCTTATTTTTCACTTCCCTTCATGTCTTTCCCACTCACTGCTGACACAGTCCTTACATAATATCCCCCTTTTGGGGGTGCTAATTTGCCCTTCTAATCTATCAGGGGCTTGGAAATTGAACCACCAAACTGCCAGAACAAAAGAATAAGGCTCAGTATAAGACCATGAAGGGCTCTGCCTCCAAGAAACAGGCTGCATTAGTGCTCAGTATTTGAGCATCTATTCTAGCCATTTAGAGGCCTGCCTGGTTCTTGGCCACGTAAGTTAATGGGCAGCCTATAGGAATGAGGAAGGCACCTCTATAACACAAAGCAGGTCTAAGACAACTAGCAGTTAAGAAACATTATTTCTTCTATGATTAAAGAAAAAAATCTCAGGCTTCTGATGTAAGGATGTTCAATACTCCTTTAAAAGCCAGTCAGACTAATAAAGAAGAACTTCTCTTTTCACATATTTTGCTCTAAACTCCAATTCCCCTTGGTGATATGCCTTCCTATAAAAAGAACATCATGGGGACATCCCTGGTGGCGCAGTGGTTAGGAATCCGCCTGCCAGTGCAGGGGAAGATCCCACATGCCGCGGAGCAACTAAGCCTGTGCACCACAACTACTGAGCCTGTTCTCTAGAGCCTGTGAGCCACAACTACTGAGCCCACGCACCACAACTACTGAAGCCCGTGCACCTTAGAGCCCATGCTCTGCAACAAGAGAAACCACTGCAATGAGAAGCCCGCGCACAGCAACAAAGAGTAGCCCCCACAACTAGAGAAAGCCCGTGTGCACAAAAAAGACCCAATGCAGCTAAAAAATAAATTAATTTTTTAAAAAAAGAACATCATAGATCTTACCCTTCTATTTTATATTTAAAATCAGCATCACAAGGTTTTACACTTTTAAGTTTTTTTTCAACTATTTCATGAACATATATGTTTTTGTCTCCTCAACTAGACTAAAGTCTTTGAGGGAGAAAAAGGCCATTCATCTTTCATTCTTCTTTTGCAATTTCCTACCAGTTCGGAGGGCAGTACTTGGGTCATTAATGATCCCTTAATAAATATTAACTGGTTAACTCAGACATCACAACTGGTGTGGCTTGGTGTACTGGTGTATCCCAAACAGTTCTAGATGTGCCAAATAACAATCCCTTTGGGTCTGCAGAGGGCGGGTAGAGTGGTTAGGGGATGGGGTAGCAGAAGCCCTCTCGAGGCAGTTGCCTTAACATGTGTGCCATGATGTAAAAAAGACTGGGAAACATTAGGATAAATGACTGGTTAGAAACACTGCTGAATAGAACTGGAAATAGCCTGAATATCCATTAAAAAAAGATGAAGCTCTTTATGTACCAAAAGGAAAATCTTCCAAGACATGTAAGTGAAAACCAGCAAGATGTGCATAGTATGTAAAACATGCTAACATTCATATAAAAGGGGGAAGATATACAAACTTAATTGCTTATATACACGTAGGTTGTATCTGTAAAGGTGCACTATGGTGGCTGACTCATGAGGGGAACCCAGTGGCTGGAGATAGAGGTGGCAGGACTTATCCTAGTAAACCCTTTGCACTTTCGAATTCTGAACCATATGACAGCATTAGCTATTAAAAAGATAAACTTTTTTTTAAGTTGCCAAATCTATCTATGCTTGTTGCTAACTTTCATTAGTAATGATCATTTTCTATCTAGTCAAACATTGAGTTAAAATAATAAAAGCAAGATCTGGATGCTGGTTACATAGCTATGTCCAGTTTGTGAAAATCCACTGAGCTCTATACTTATTTATGATCTGTGCACTTTTCCAAAGGTATGATATATATATATACTTCAGTAAGAAATGAAAAATAAAATGAATAGATTACTTAGGTCAACTTTCTTTTTGTCCCCTCCTATTAAAAGAGTAGTATAATATTTCATAGATTTGCCTAAATAAAATAAATTACTGTGTCAAATTGTTCAATAATGTTCATCAAAAAAAGAAAAAAACTGGTATAACTTGAGTTAGTGATGCTGACCCCATGTGACAAGGGGGAGTCAGGCCTGCCAGCTCCTTCTACCTCTTTTCCACCAGCATTAACAGTCTCAAGGTCCACACTCTCTCTGCTGCTGGGTCCTCACAGTAGATTTTAATAAGCCTTGAAAAGCATTACTAAAAACCGCCTAATGGGTTACCATATTGCAGTCACATTTTTTCATTATGAAAATGAAATTTTTAAAGTCACTTAACAAAAATGCCAAGGTCATAAAAGACAAAGAAAGAGGCTGTGCAAACATCCTAGATTAAAGAGACATGACAATCAAATGCAAGACCCCAGGCTGGAGCCTGTAATGGAGAAGGAAGAGCTGTTACCAGGACTTTACTGAGTCTACAGACAACATTATGTTAAATTTACTTAAGCTGTACTGTAGTGGTATAAGAGAATTTCTCTATTTGTACTCAAAATACATTGACATTATTTAAAGTAAAGGGCCACAAAGAAAGCTACCCATAAATGGTGGTTGGGTAAGTCTATGTCTCTGTACTGGAAGAGGGTGGAGGGGCAGTCAAGCAAATGATAGCACAAATGGAGTAAAACGATAACAGGTTACTCTGGGTATAGGTATATGGATGTTCCTTGCACTTTTTTTTTCTGTAATGTTCCTGTGAAATTAAAATGATTTCCAAATAAAGTTTTTAAAGTCATGTATTAATAATTAGCCACCAATAATAGTCAGAACAGGGACTTCCCTGGTGGTCCAGTGGTTAAGACTGTGCTTCAAATGCAGGGGGCATAGGTTTAATCCTTGGTCGAGGAACTAGGATCCCACATGATGTGTGGTGCGGCCAAAAAAAAAAAAAAGTAAATAGTCAAAACAAGCTTAGAAATGAATCTGGATTTTGATTATGACAGTTGCTCCTGAGGAGCCACTTTAATTATGTAAGTGTAATCCCAAGACATTATCTGGGACTTGCAAAAAAAAAATTACACTTTCTGGCTAGGTTTATAATAGAGCTAAAAAAGTACCTTCCAAGACCCAAAGCTTAACATAATTGTCTTTAACATAAGATTCCACCTCAATAATTTCTCATAATGTGAGCCTTAATGGAGAAACTAGATTTACAGAAAGTTTAATAAAAGTTCCTCATCCACATGAGGGTATTAATCTTGCCTGAGTGGTGAACACAATGATAAATCCTAATGACGACTTAGGTTAGAACCTCTTAAGCATTTTCTGTTAGAATAAAAAAGGAAACAGAAAAGAAATCAAAGGTCTAATAAAATGGTAAATGTCCCAACAGAATTCTTAAAAATGATATGGATGAACTCCATGTGAAAGGCAAAACTATATTTATAGAAAAATGTATAGAAAGTTCCTGTGACCCAAGGAAGGGAAGAATTTCTTAAGACATGAAAAACACAAACCACACAGGAAAAGAATGATAAACTAGACTACACTTAAACTCACAATTTGCATATAATAAAAATACCACATTTGCAAGCCACACTCTGGGAGAAGATATTCTCCCACAAAAGGAGAGTCATCTGGTACAAGCCCTGTGGAGACCAAGCCAGCAGTATCTAGAAAAAAATGTGTCATCAGGCATTTAGGGAAATGCAAAGCAGTAGACAGCATCTGAAGCTGACTCAGGAGATCCTGGGCAAGGACAGGGAGTGACCCAGGGAAGGAGCTTCCTCCCCCACCAGATCCTTTTAGCTAATAAGGTCATTTACCAGATGCGTCAAGTCTAACCGGCAGTTCCAAGTGTACAGACAGGATGATTCCCAGCACCCTCACTTCAGGCCTTAGAAAACTTTGGCGATTACATCATAATAAAGGGAAATAGCCCCAAAACTGTCTCCCAACCCCTACACCCCCAAGACAATACTTTCTCACTCTATCTTGGCACTAATGTTAGGTCAGAGCTCTTGATAAACTCAAGGTACTGACTCTGTTGGTGTCTATCTATCAGCGTGTAAGATCTAACAGTATGACAACACTAAGAGATTTTTTAAAATTCTCTCTCAAAGGTAGACCTATCCTCTGCAGTTCTAGCAGGAAGGCTAGCTTCTCAGAGATCAGGGGCAGCATAAAGCACTCCAAAATACACAAGGCATTACACATTTTAAGAATAATGAAACTTGTTAAGGTTATAACTACTTAATTAAGGATGGGGAAAATGCAGGAATACTGCCAGCTGTATCGTGCTTAAAACTGCACGAAATCTCCAAACGGCTTTCCTAGCAGCAAAAATCCATGAAAACAGAATCCCCCCTAGATCCAGTGAGCAATGGCCCATGCATGGGGAGGCGGGGGAAGTACACAAAGAGATTAGAGTGTTCAGTCAGATCACATTTGGGATTTACAATGTTTCTTTTATAACTGGAAACTATACAAAGACTACTTCCTGTATACTCGAAAATGTCCACTTCCCTAAAAGTTCAAACTAAAGAAATAGTGTGATTAGGAGACATTTAAAAAGAAGTCTAGGAGAAAGGCAAGTACAGGCCAGAATACCATTTCTTCACACAAGCACTTTAGAAAATTAACTCAGAAGACAAGCTAACACTTTACATCTGAAAATGCATTTCTTTTTCTTGGGCAAAGGTCTAGCAATTCCCTTTGCTCCTCACAACTATCAGTAGTGTATCAATCTAAACAACACAACCTAAATCATTTTTTCCATTCTGACTAATATCACATCCTGCAACTGTAGGCAAGAGGTGCACATCTGCCAATAAAAACAAAGAGAAATCAAAAGCTAACTCATATTCTCCACAACTATTAAAGAGAAAACATCCCCAAGTAGGTTTCCTTCAAAAAATTGCACCGATGTATCAATATGTTGGAAACTGCCTATTCTGAAAGGAACAACTATATTGCAAACTTACAGATCATAACAACTGTTAAAAAATCAAGGTTTAATATATATGCAAAGCCAAATACTATTGGCTGTTTTACATCATTACTCATTTTATGAATTCAAACATTTAAGTTTCTAAACTGTGTCGGTCAACGTGACCAGATGAGAGAAGTCAGACCTTTGGGAGAAAAGGGACACTCTTATAATCACATCTGCAAAATCAGAAGTCAGATTAGATAAATCTTCTGGAAAATCATGAAAGTATCACTGTGACCTGTATTAATCCTTTTCTTTGGGTCCCAAATGCCATTATTAACTAAGATTTTAGGACAAAAGTACATAAGGTATGTTCTAAAAACCAAGAGAAAAAGTAATGAGAGAATTCAAATTAAAAGAACCAAAGTAAAAATGTATAACTTAATATGAATTTTTAAGCCTTAAAGAGGACATTATCACTAATAGTTTCCTATGACTGGTCCAGACCTAGTAACAAAATCAACAGATTTTCTTCTGTTCTTACCTCATAAGACCAGACGCACTGCACCCCTGCAAACCTCCGGACACACCTTCCCACCTCAACATCCTCGTGGGTTGTGTACATTTCCCGGAGGCACTTGCCGATGTGTGGTACCATTCTCCGGAGAACTTCCCGGCTCATGATCACACCAGGGCCCCCCATGCAGAAGTTCTCACCAGGTTCCAGAGCAAGTTTCCCCATTTCTTCCGTGGTGCCCAGTCCTGTCTGCCCAAGAAAGAGGGGTTCACTACTATTCAAACTCCTCAGAAAATTCTCCAGACGGTCTCCTTTGATGTAAACATCATCGTCTGCTCTCATAAACCATTCATACTTGTCCAAGTAGTGGTCATGCATGTACTTGAGCATCATAAAAGACTTCTTCTGGGGTGGGTAGGAGTCGTCCACTCCCCGTAGTGGCACTATTGGAATTGGGATCGATGTGTCTGAACCCTCACTAGAGAAGAATTCGACTTTCCCAGGAATTGTCTTGGACCATGTTCTGGAATTAAAATAAACATCAGTGAGGGAACAGTTTATTCCAGGCTTCCCATTTCCATAAATTCCCATATCTTGATTCATGTTGAATCACTTTGAATGTACATTCAAAAGGATGATAAAAAGCTTCCCCTTAACGGAAGCCCACACTACCGGTATTGCAAAGTCCTAACTCATTTTCAAAAGAATCCCAATGAAAAAGAATGATGAAGTATTAAAATATTTCCCAGATAACTATGTTTTAGCTATGGCTGAAAACCAAATTGCCAAGGCACCAAGTCTAGATATTCAGGTTAATTCTCTGATATTACCAACTCCCTACCTACAAACTCCTCCGCTCTCTAAAACAAAAAATTTTTTTTTAAAAAATTGTTCATTCAATACATTTTCTTGGAATGCTCATCAAGTGCCAAGTATGCATTAGGCCACGGGGATGCAGCGGTGAGCAAAACACAGACCCTGCAGCTGATGTGGAGTCGACACGAGGCCAGTCATACACTTATCCAAGAAAGGTGAGCAAACAAAGGACACCAACCAGACAGGGAGCGGGGAATGCTTCCCTGAGGCGGGTGAACATCAAGGATAAGAAGTAGACCCAGAGTGTGTGGGGGGGGGGCTGTCTTGATGGGGGAAAACTGCAAGGCCTAGCAGCCCTCCAGAGATGGGGGCCTTTATGCTTTAAAGCAGCAGGAAGCCACTGCAGGAGCAAGTCTATCGGCACCATTTTTCCAACAGCATTTGCTCACTTCATGTCTCTGTCGCAATTTTAACTGTCACAATATTTCAAACTTTTCATTACTACTATGTTTGTTATGGCGATCCTTGATGGTACTACTGCAAAAAGAGGCTGATGGTTGGCTCTGTAGGCTCAGATAATGGTTAGCATTTTTAGAAATAAAGGGTTTTTTTGGGGTTTTTTTTGGTGGCTCGCTTCTCCCTGTTCTCTGGATACTAACCGAGCCGGAGTCCCCCCAACCCCACAACCCGCCAGGATCAGGCGACCACGAGGGTCCCAGCTTCTCTTCGGGAGGGGGAGCCACGTTCTCCATACCCAGCTGGGAGTGCCTCACTGCCTTCCCATTGGCCCAGCCGATACTAGTGCCTTCTGCCATTGGTTGCTGGTTCCTTGATCCCCATTGGCCAGTGCTCATTGTGACCTCACGGACCCATGTGGGAGCGCCACAGCCAGATTGGCTGCTGCACCCAGCCAACTACCACGGAGAAAGGAATTTCCAGAATAGCTGGGGCAGTGAGGCTGATTTAAGGTGGTCTGAGCAATCCCAGGTCCCAGGGCTGCTTCTCAGCTTTTTCCTGGTTTCAGGACTTAATGAAGCTCAGGTTCTTGACATCTCATCGCAGAAAGAATTCAGTGAGAGACAAAGTGATAGGTAAGAAGTGGATTTATTTAGAGAAAACACACTCCACAGAGTGTGGGCCATCTCAGAAAGTGAGAAAGGCCTAGAAATAAAGTATTTTAAAATTAACATATGTACATTGCTTTTTAAACATAATGCTACTGCACCTTAACAGACCAGTCTGATAAGCATAAACATAATTTTAATATACACTGGGAAGCCAAAAAAAAAATTATGACTCGCTTTATTGGGATATTTGCTTTATTGCAGCAGTCTGGAACTTCCAGTTATCTCCGAGGTATGCCTGTATAGCCAATCATAATCACATGATGAGAGCAACTGTAAAACGCATCCTCACTTCAGAGATGTTAAAATGTGAAAAAAAAAAGTGCATCTTAGAATGGATGTAATATAGTAGTTGTAATGTTTTTCCCTTAATGCCTATGGATTTAAAATGGACCTACAGGTCTTATACCATTTACAGAACCCTTAACTAAGAATTCGGCATAAATGAAACCTGATGGGACTACAGATGCTATACTAGGTACTGTACTTCATTTTCACAAAGAATTTGCTCCTGAAAAAATGCATGTAAACATAGTAGGAACGAGGCAATTAATTTAAAGAGAAATCAACCCCTCCTGCAAAGAGAAAAGTCCATTTTAAAATGGGAATGAACACCAACCTACATAAAATATAACTTAAATGCACTCTTCTGACATAGCACCATCATCAGGAGGGAGACAATTTCCCAGTCTGGGCAAGTCAGTGATAACGAAGTTATACCAAGAAGATCCCCCATCCAAGTCAAGAAGCCCCTTATTTCTCCATTCATGTAGAAATGATTTTTGTTTGGCAGAACAATTCTTCAAAAACATAAATAATTTCAGTCCTTGGCAAGTAATAGAGTTCAATAAATACTGCTCACTCGTGTGAAATAAGGGACTTAAATATGCCGTGCATATGTATGAGCGTGCGCACGCAAAAGGGCAAGAAACGAGCTGGCTCTTATCTTTGAGAAATTTCCAGGTGAGGCACACTAACATTCCTACATGCAGAAAAAAAGCAACTTAATCAAAATACAACCAGAATATAATTATTAAGAGGTAAAATCCACAGACATGCTGGAGTTGAAATATACTACAGTTCATGGTACTTCTGAAATAATTTTAAACAAAATAGTCTGTAGTATCTCACAACTGATTTTAAAAGGGTAGTGAATAAAATCAACTTAGCTTTAGCTTCTACCCAACTGGTTCTGTGATTAATAATACAGACCACGGGCTTCCCTGGTGGCGCAGTGGTTGGGAGTCCGCCTGCCGATGCAGGGGACAAGGGTTCGGGCCCCGGTCCGGGAGGATCCCATGTGCCACGGAGCGGCTTGGCCCGTGCACCATGGCCGCTGAGCCTGGGCGTCCGGAGCCTGTGCTCCGCAACGGGAGAGGCCACAGCAGTGAGAGGCCCGCACACCGTAAA
The DNA here is from genome assembly GCF_963455315.2 of Globicephala melas. Taxonomy (NCBI): domain Eukaryota; kingdom Metazoa; phylum Chordata; class Mammalia; order Artiodactyla; family Delphinidae; genus Globicephala; species Globicephala melas. The sequence goes on from NC_083315.2 coordinate 51,341,658, forward strand.
AAAATAAATAAATAAATAATACAGACCACATTCAAAGTAGTACTAAAGTAAGTCAACTCCAGAAGCCATTAAAATCCTAAAGCATCATGGGGTTATTTGGAATACAGGGTCGGTAAGACAGCGCTTACATTCAGAGGAAAAACCTGCCCTTGAGACATAATACAGTGTGTGATGGTTAAGAGCGTGGACTCTGGAATCAGGCTATTGGGGTGAAAATCCTGGCTTCACTTTGGGCAAGTTACTCTGTGACTCACTTTCCTTATCTGTAAACTGGGGATAATAATAGTACCTGCCTTATAGGGTTGTGGTGAGGGTTAAATGGATTATTACATCTAAAAGAGCTTAGAAGGCAGCCTGGCATGAGGTAAGCATTACTAAGTGTGACTTATTAGGGAATACAAGAGTTTGCAAATAAAATAAGGTACTGAAAGAAAAATGGGGGAGACAGGAAAGTGTGGGCTGAACTTGGAATAGTCAGTCTCAAGATTACACACCAGAGTGAAGGCATTGTGAAAAATGCTGCTTCTCTTATTTCTGGCTAAAAACCTGACACTCAAGCTATATAACAGAGTTCTATCATACTATCAATCTCAAGACAATGTCAGGGTAGAAGTCTAAAAAGACTTTAAACTTTAAAAGTGTTCTCACTTAAAACACCAGAATCTTCCATTATCAGACTGAGGATCAAAATTCATTTTGTCTGGCTCTGCTTCCTATGTGCCACCCCAGATAGAATATAGCAATGGAAGCACTAGCAGTACAACCATCAGTGATGTGATTAATACTTGAACTATAACCTGAAATGGTGTAATTTGTCCAGGAAGAGCAACCAGTTAATTTTAAAAACAAACAATCTAACCTCAAACCATCTTTAAAAGCCTCTCTGCAGTTTTAAGGTAACTCCACTGATTATTATCTTTTCCTTTTCAGGTAACCCAAGGAAAAACCTCACATTGCCCTTTTCTGTTCTTAAATGACTGGTAATTTGAGGGAAATCTCTTAATATTGAGCTTTTGTAAATCCTTCAATCTTGGCAAATTATGATCTTTTTACTTAGGGTCCCTTTAGCTTAAATAGCTCCATAAAGAGTTCTGGAACATAAATCATGATTCACCACCCTGGGGAAGGCAGGGGGAGGGCATCAATAATTTCAAAGAAATGAAGGAACTGGTACTGAAGAAGCAAACTGGCCCCCCTTCTGAGACAGAAACAGGTCAGCTTCCTTAATTTTCATAAGCAAATGTCAACTTTGCCATCAACACGTTTGTAACCAGGAGCAAAGAGCTCTCACTTAATTGAAACCACAGAACATTTGCAAGGGCCCCTGCCGGAAAGCTCACTTTTCAATGGACTGATAACCAACTCTTGCTAAAGCACAGATAAAACAACTGAAATCTGAGAGTCCCAAGCTAATAACCTTCCTTTCCTCCAGGCTTCTAAACACTGACCCTATATCAAGTTAAATCACAGTTAAGTCATGCAGCTGGACATTAGCTTCGCTGAGGAATGCCTTTGCTGAGTTAGGATTTAATAACAGTCTCCATTTCTATTCATGTCATTTTAAGAAAAACTACATAAAATACATTTCTGTACGAAACCACATCTACAGCATGACTGTTGTCCTGGGTACACATTCATAATATACAGGTAAATTTTAAAAGCAGACAACAGAATACTTGTGATATGGATTAATAAGGGAACAAAAGTACACATACAAAATAAAATAAAGTACAACTCTACACCAAAGTGTTTACTATGGTTATTTTTGGATAGAGGATCAGAAGGGATTTACTTTTCTTCATGTTTTCTACAACAAATAGAGTTAGGGAAAAAAAAAAAATTTTAATCCAGGAGAAAGCTTTAAACTAAAAAGCATCCAAAGAAATAAAAATATTTAACAGATAATTTTACTTGTGTAATAAAAATTTTTTTTACTCTAATCAATGGAAAAACTAAAAGAAAACTGGAGTAAGATTGAGTACTTTCTTTCACATTTTCTAAACTTTAATAGTTACAGTAAGTTTTATAAATAAGAACGGGAGATTTTCTGTGAGTCCCCCCAAATCACTATTACATATGTGGTCTGATAGTTACAGTGGTAAGTTTGAAAAGACTCATATGATCAAATCACCTCAGAATTTGGAGTCAAGGAAGGAAGGGAGAATATAGTTTTCCCCTGCAGAACTGATAGATAACAGAAATTAAATGTATACATTTATATTCTTCCCTATTACAGAAAGGATTTAAGACAACTTAACCAAAATGCACACAGGATGAAAAGAATAAGCAAGAAAATTAAGAAAGAAAAACAAAAGTAGGAAAGTTGGAGCAAGGCATGAAGGTGGTGCCTGTAGCAGGGAGGGCAAAATCAGGGTAGTAAGCCTTCCGGCAGACAACCAAGAGAAGTCACAAGACTGTGTCTCACTGTTCGGGGTTAAGTGACATAATGATTCCAGATACTAAGACCTCAGGGAAGTTTCTCCCCTGCATCTATGGTAGAGAAACGGAGCAAATGTACTGAGTACCCTTACAGGAGGCACCATGTGATGGAGCAGCAATCTTAGCTCATCCTCCCAAAAAAGTACATGGAGGACAGTTCTATACTGCCAGTCAGAGCGCCACGGGCCTGGGAGAACTGAGGTCTTCCCAGACAGTCTACCCAGTGAGGACTCAAGGCCTTTCCTGGAACTGAAGGAATGCCCCCGGCAGGATATACAAGCCTTATTCAGCCCAGGAGCACTGCACTTAGCAGCAGGTTCCCCCTTCCGTGTATGTGGTTTCCGGATATGTGGCTTCCTCTTTTAAAATTTTTAACTGTCTCACTGGATATGACCTTATGATATGAGCAATCTCAAATTCTTTTTAGAAGTAGGTGGGGAAATATATAACGGGGATCATAAATGTTGGGGAAAATTTTTAAAGGAAAAATCAAATTAGACTCCTTACCATTAATCCTGAAAACTAGACTTAAGGTAAAAGCAAGCATTAAAGAGCCTTCCTGGCCCCTTCCCCCAGTAAAGATGTTGGAGGGTGGATTACAGCTTCCCACCTCAACAACGGCCTGGGCACTAGCCCAGGAGGCAGTTCCAAGGTATTAACAGCTCAGTGCAACCTGCCCTTTGAGCCTAGGTTCACAGCAAACAATAGAAATACTCATCAACAAACAGACCACAAATACGCTCTCTTTGAAACACAAGAATTAAAATTTGGAGTGTTAATGGCAGAAGGCAAATTCTGATCTTGTGGTCCATTTCCAAAGCTTCAAGTCTTAGAGGGCCACTTTGCATACATTGACAGTTTATATTTTGCTGCTGTACACTTAGAAGCGTAAATACACAACTAATTCTTAGTCATGCATAAACAAAATGTTTTCAAATATAATTCTAAGAAAAAAAAATCAGTGTTGTTTAATGTAAACAATAAAACCACCCTGAACCACAGCCAAATCCTATGCAAGCCAGTCTTCTTCCTCTGTTGAGGTGTTCCCTGGCATCAAGATCGCTTCCCAATCACCAACACCCAAAAGGAGTCACGGCGTGCAGGGCAGTGGGTTAAGGGCATCAGACTCTCAACCTATGACAACTTCACAAGGTGTGAGAGGCACCAATACCCACGTTTTACAGATGAAAAGACTGAGGCTCAGAGCCAGGTAAGTAATTTGCCCGAGATCACAAAGCTAAAAGATGTGGAAACCATGACACAAGTGGGGTCTGATTCCAACACCTCCACTGGCCAGCCTACTGGCTTGTTCATCCCCACACCTGTCTGCCCACATTTGTTCTGCAGTCCCACCTCTACTGCTAAGGCTGAGAGAACAGTCATCAGAGATAATGAGAGAAGGCTTACACCCACTTCAGCCACCTCCTCCCACTGTCTGCCTGGCTGAGACCTGCCTGTCAAGGACACCTTTAGAGTTTGGTCTGGTTTTGAAGGCCAGAAGACTTCATTCAAACGTTACTTTCTGAAACCCTCATTCCATGTTTGGGTCCCTCTGCCACTCTAAATCCTGCCCAATTATTTTCTGGTATTAGGTTGGAAACACACAGAACAAAGTTTAACAGAAAATCAGCACCTAGGTTCAATTTACAAGACAATCATTTTAATGGCATTAGTATCTACATTTTCAATAATTCTCAGGTTTTGCAAGCCCAGAGTTCACATCAAATCAGAGCAGTCTACACCTTATTTTTAATCATTCACATTAAAATGTACTCAAGTACAGAAAAAATATAGCAGCCCTGAACGCTTCAGGAAATGACACTGAATTAAGGTGAGACGAACAGTTTCACTACTTTTACACTGTAACTTAGTTTCAGTAACACCTTCCTCCAATTCTATCCAGAACCAGAAGCCAAAAAGACACTGACAATAAAAGATGAAGGCACTGGGGCTTCCCTGGTGGCGCAGTGGTTGAGAGTCCGCCTGCCGATGCAGGGAACATGGCTTCCTGCCCCAGTCTGAGAAGATCCCACATGCCGCGCAGCGGCTGGGCCCGTGAGCCATGGCCGCTGAGCCTGCGCGTCTGGAGCCTGTGCGCCGCAACGGGAGAGGCCACAACAGTGAGAGGCCCGCGTACCGAAAAAAAAAAAAAAAAAAAAAAAAAGATGAAGGCACTGAATACTTATATGAATATACAAAAATCCTCACATTAAAAACGCTGTCACCTGATTCTCCCAAGTATCGCCTGGAAGGGTGAAGTTACAGTAACTGAGGAAATACAGTTACAATACCCAAATACATGTGTTAACCCTACATTTTGGGGCAGGATTAACTGTCATTTACTGAAACAAGAATGACCCTGACTTGAAACCCTAGGGAACCCAGGGCCAACATGCCATCTGTGCTCAGCAGTCTTGCAGGTACTTACAATTTAACACACTCAAAACTTCACTCACATTTCCTCCCAAGAGCTGTCACCTCCTTTTTCTTTTTTAACTGTAGTTATGTAGCTTTATTACAAAGTGTTCACTGTAGAAAAACTCAAAAATACAAGAATGTGCCAACATGAAAAATCATTCAGCATCGTGGTATGTATATTCTTTTACATTTTCTTTTCTATGTCACATAAACACAAACATTTATTTAGATTTTTAAAATGGTCTCATATGGGCATACAATTTTAAAACCTACTCTCACTAAGATATATTATGAACCTCTCCTCATTCCAATAAACACATTTCAGCCACATCTTTTTTTTTTTCTCTCTTTTTTTTTATATTGGAGTATAGCTGCTTTACAGTGTTGTGGTCACATCATTTTTTAAGGTTAGAGAAGTAGATCACAGCATGGACAGATTAGTGAAATCAATTATGATCCATAGCTCCTAATACAGGACACCAAAGATACTTGCAATTTCCACTTCATAACATACATCCTTGAACACATCTTTAAATTCCTTTGGAAAAATTTCTAATGGAATTACTAGCTCTCAGATCCCAGCCCTTTCTCATCATCCCTTCACTACTTCCTGCTATTCCACATTTCCAGGAACCTGTTGTCATCTCTGCCTCAAAAACTCCTGCTCATCTTTCAAGACTATGCAAGGGAAGAGGGGTAAGAATGTGAGTGAGACCCACCTCGATCCCCTTCTCAAGTCAATGCAGGCCTCTTTCTTCTGTACCCACACAGTAATTAGTCCAGGCACCCTGTGAGCCCTATCACTCAATAGTATTGCTTGTTTCCTTCCCTAGATGATGAACTCTGCAGGAATGGAATTATTAATCCATTTTCAAAAACTGCAGCTTAATTAATGGATGGGGAAAAGTGAAATTGCCAATGCAATAAAAACACAATCATGTATACTCTTCTACTGACAACTACAACTATCCTTGGAATATTCTGTTTGAGAGCATCAAGATCTGGAACCATGACACAATACTAAAGTCATTTTCAGGACCACAATTTTCACCAGTTTTCTTATACAGGTAATTTATAACGTGAAATGGGTTGTGCCCCAAAAGTTCACTTACAGGTTGATTATTTGGATTATAGAAGCCTTTCAGTAATTTTTTTGCCAAACTGAATTCTACCTGAGAAAGCAAGCCTTGCTCTAAACTGTTTCAAGATAAACATGGTTTACTGAGTTCAAGAAAGAAGGAACTCTGAGATCTGCTCATTAAGGTTGGTAAAAGGAACAGTCTGCCTTCATTTAAAGCATTAGGAAGAGGCCATTAACTGATAAAACAACATTTTGCAATAAGATTCCTATATCTAAAGCTAGTGTTTCTCAAACTTTCTTACCACAATTCCCTATAGACTGATGCTAATCTTTAATAGTGCCCTTTATCACTCCTGGGGCAAAGAAGGGGAACCACCACCTCTTTCTTCTGAGAAAGAACAAAACAGTTCCCCGTCTTCAGCGCAAGGGAAGCAAGAATCGAGATAAATAAAAGGTGTTGAATTAGCTTAGTGTTCTGGGCACAAAAATGGACTAAAGAGCTAAATATGAATGCTTTCTCTTTTTTATCAAACCATTAATTAAAAAAAAAAAAATCTAGCACCAAAACTCTCCCAGCAAGAACAGGTAAGTATAGCCAAGAAATGTTTGAAACAGAAAAGTAACAAAGTAGAACTTGTGTACTGGATATTAAAATATTATTCAACCTCCAATAACTTCAACAGGTAGTACTGGCACAAGAAAAGACAGAAAGATCAATGAAACAAAAGAGCAGGTCCAAAAACATACCCAGGAATTTTGAGTATGATGAAGATGGCATTTCAAATTGGTAGGGAAATGGGAGCTTATTCAACACATGGTGCTGAGACAATGTATCATTTGGGGTAAAAATGAGGTTGAGGTGATTTGTACCCCTTCTAGAATCAGAAACATGTTACTTTAAAAAAAAAAACCTCTCCAGGGCAATAAACTTCCTCAGCTTATGGGGAGAACAACCCTAAAACCAGAAAGGAAAAGACTGGACTACATGGACATCTAACTTCTGTATATCAAATGATGTAACTAAGAAAAAAGAAAAAATATGGAAAAAATACAAATTGCAGCTAATAACAAAGGAACCCAGCCAGGGATTCTGATGAACTGTCATTAACCAGCATAATAACTTTGGAGGAACCACTGTACCATTTTAAAGTGAAATTACCTAGAACACAAATACTTTGTGGATGAGTTAAAAAATAAAAAAAATCTTATATGTTGATTTGTAGAACACCACCCTACCCAGAACCCTAAGGGAATTTTAGTTTAAGACAATCTCAGAGCTCCCACACTGCAATCACTTCAGATATAAATCTTTTCTCAATTCTTTTTAAAATTCATTACATTTATAAAGCTAAGGATACATCCACCTGTTCCTGTGCAAAACCAGATCTCTGCTGACTTACCTCCTTCCCCCTAAATCTATTCCTCCTCTAGTTTTTCCCACCTCAATAAATGACACCACCACCCACCCTTTCTTTCAAGGCAAAATCCTAGAAGTCATCCTTGATTCCTCTCTGCCTCACTCCTCACAAGCATTCTGTCAACACATCTTCAACTCTGGCTCCAGCATATATCCTGGAACCATCCTCTTCTCTCCATCCCCATTAATATCACTCCAGTCCCAACCATGCTCATCTCCACCTGGACCATCTCCTAACATCTCCTTACTCCCCTACAATCTATTCTCCACACAATAGCAAGAATTAACTTTTCAGAATATAACGCAAGCCCTCCCTTTCCCATCTAAACCCTCCAAAGCGTTTCTAATTCACTTAGAGTAAAATTCCATAAGACCAGACACTATCAGCCTCATCCTCTTTCTTTTATTGACCTTCTTCAAGTTCCTTTGCAAACTGGTTCCTGCCTTGTAATTTACCAACTCTTCCCTCTGCCTAGCACGCTCATCAATGACATTCCCACAAAGGCTCCTCATTATCAGATCTTGGCCCAAACACCACACTCTCGGAGGCCTTCCCCAACAACCTAACAGAGAGAGACACCACCCCACCCTGTCCCTACCCTGCTCTACTTTCTTCACAGCACCCATCACTAGCTGAAATCCTCTTTTTGGTGTCAGCCCCTCCCACTAGAACAGAAGCTCCATGAGAACAAGCATCTTCACTCTTGTGTTCCCCAACACTCAGAATCCAGACCCAAGGGACTATGCATGTATTTGCTGAACAAAGGGACAAACCCTAAGTGTATGGGAACATTCTGATGAACCAGGATCACTCCTGTCAACTTAACAGCTATGGTATCTGCTCAGTGCCTATGAGGGAGTTACCCTTGCCCTGTCTCTGATGGGCTACACTTTGAGTTTTGTTTTGCCTGCTTGTTAAAAATCTGTTTCTTGCCTGCTTTCAGCTGTCACTGCACTGCTAACATCTCTTGGTGATCCCTCTCCCCCACTGTAAGCATATGGCAGGTCTGAAAAGTAAAAGTCAGTAATGATGGGCTCTTCCATCATTAAAGTGCACCAACTTTAGTGCAGACAAGTGTATCTCCTTGAATTTTTCGAAGGCTTTAGCTCCTTTCTGGGTCTCAGACAGTTTCTAGTCCCTAGATCTGAATTCTGACATTTTCAATATCCTAGCATAAAAGTACATTATAGTACCATCTTACTAAAAACACTGCCATCCCCTTCAACCCACAAGCCAAACAATAATTTTATTTTAATAAACAAAAACAAAAAACACTGAGGTTTTTTCCTAAGCTAAAGAGTGAATCTGCCTTTCAAGGGAGATGTAAAACTCAGTGCCAAACTAGAGTTCTACCTTGTGCTAGAAGATTTAATCCAACTCGTATACTGCATGAAATTTCCAATTTAAGAGCTGAATGTGGACTTTTTGGCCCAGGCTGCAAAGCACAGCAAAGCCATAAGCATAAGTTACATCCTATAACCTCCATCCCAATTCTGGCCTTCCCCCAAAGTTCCTTAAGTCTAAAATCGTCTTGTGCCATCTCCTGCAGCCAGTCTAAACACAGAGTTGACAGGCTGAGAAGCAGAGGACCTTAACCAGCAAAGCAGGTCCACCCCCAGGCTCCAACTAATATGACTCCTTAAGATCAGAGAGATACAAGAAAAGGTATGCAGGAAAGCTGACAGAATTACTAAATAGTATACACCATTTCCTGGTAAGGGTTTTATCAAAAAGGCAGAGTTGCCACAAAGAAGGGTCAGAGGGCAATTGTGTTTCTACTTTTCCCTAACTGCCTTAAAGAAAATAAACAATGAGATAAAATCCTACATCCAAAAAAGATGAGGTAGGAGATCTGGAAAGGAGGCCAAGAGTAGAGCCTCAAGCATGGGCTTTGGGAAAAGATCATCTCCAAGTGTTAAATAGTAGGTCCAGTTTGCCATACATTTTCTGAGTATTGCTGGTGTACCAGGACCCCTACTAGTCTGTATATATTGATTTGGTATCTATGAAAATGTACTTGTTTGGGGGGCAGGGAATCACACCGTTTACTATTTGAACAAACTACTTTGGTAACTGTCCCAAAGTTGTGATTTCAAAGGACTTGTCACCAAACTGGAGTCATGTAGATTTACTTTCAAAATCATGCTGTAAACAGCTCATCCTCATTTTCTGATGCAGACATTTCTTTTTTCAAAAAGCACATGTACACCTGAAACACTGTAAAACAACTATAATTCAATGCAAAAAAAACCAACAAAAAGCACAATTCGTATAAAATTCCAGATAATTCATGATAGATCCGGGAGAAAACCTTGATCTGCGGGTTCCCAAATCACGATCTTGGTCAAATTTATGCTACCTTTTCTAACCTTTTCAGGCACTCAGGACCCTTGCTGGCAGAACCTGGGCTCTGGACTTAAACAAGATCCCAATGGAAACACACAGGAATGAGGAATCAATGCACTGAAAGGGCAGACATTCTCTACTGCTCTTTCATCTTCCTTTTCAGTCCTTTACTTCCCCCCATAAAGGAAGGGAGATCCATATATGTTCTTCCCCTCACAACATTTAATGCCTGAAAATTCAGACCAGAACTAGAGTTAAAAGCTGAAGTTATAAAGATACTGGTTATAAATTAAGAACCAACAGCAACCAGCTTGGTCTTGCTCAGCAATGACTGCTCTAAGAGTCCATTCCCAGATGACCTCTCGCGCATTGGTTTGCTCTGTGGCTGGATGAATCCCAAATCTTATCTGTAGAGTAAGCATTTCTGTACTTCACACATATAAGGTTTCCATTATATCCCTTTATTGAATCTACATCCCTCTTCTACCTCAAATTCATTCCAATACAAATCTGCCATTCCAAAATCATCTCTCTTTCTCGCTTCTAAAGATTACTTTGGCTAATCCCTTTGTTAATCCTGAACATGATTCCAGCCACTTTTCTAACTCATATGGCCAACCAGGGCCCAGACACCGAATAACACACACATCACTCAATTGGGTTAGTTAACACCAAATCTACCATGGGCCAGGAACTGCTTTTCCCAAAGGTTCTCTTTCCAATTATTCAACAGACTGGCGGGGCTGAGTATGCAGTGGGTACCCGCTTCCATTTACCGAAATGAGTCCAACAGTGAAACCTACAAGTGTAAGGACTCTAGATTAACTTACATGGGCTCTAGTTCTACAAAGGTAAAGGTGAAGATTTCAGAGACTCAAATAGTAATCCCCACTGCCATCACTATCACAAGTACTGTTCTAAGTTTTCCCAACAACCTTACGAGGGAGATGTTCATTAGGGCTCATTTAACAAAGGCGAGGACTCGGACGAGAAAAGATGAAGTCCCTTACGTCAGGGTGAGGACCACACCCAGAGGGGCCACCCTGGTCCATCTGACCCCAAAGTCCTTCCTTCTGCACGTTGCGCTCACCATCCCGCCTCTGACCTCTGCTGCCAATGTCCGACATCGCCCGCGGGGCATCCCGATCCCACGGGCCACGGGTAGACCCGCTGGGCAGTCCGCTTGGATGCTGGATGCAGGAGGCGGTGCCCGGAGACCAGGGTCTCACCTGTAGGCAGCCACCGCGCGGGTCTGCAGGTATTTCTGGGCGGTCATGACTCCCACGAAGAGAAAGTTGCTGTCGTGCGGGCCGCCATCCTGGGCCCTGCCGTGCGGCCAGAGCTGCTCCCCGCGCGCATCCCCGCGCGCCCCTCCGGCATGGGAAGCCGCGGCCGCCTGCCCAGGCCGGCAGCCCTCGGGACTGGCGCGGAGCCGTGGGCCCGCTCGCTTCAACTCGGAGGCGCGGGGCAGGACGAGCCGCGAGGCCAGCACGAAACCCAGCACGAGCCCGAGCAGCACGCTGAGCCAGGCGCGCCGGCCGCGCACTGCCATGCCAGCGCCGCTCCGCCCGCCGGGCCGCCGCCGCCGCCGCCGCCGCCGCAGGCTCCGCGCGCCCTCAGCCCGCCGCCCCCGCCCGCGGAGGCCAGCCCGCCCTAGCGCCTCGAGGCCCGGCCCGGGCAGCGCCGAGGCCGCCGCGGGCCCGCCGTGCCCATCGCAGCCCTCGAGCCGCCCGCAGGCCCCGCGCCGGCGCTTTGTTCCGCACGCCCACCCCCACAGCCGCGGCCTGTGCCTTTAAGAAGGGACCATGCCCGGCGCGCGCCGGCGGCGGCTCGGGCGCAAGGCGGCGGCGGCTCCTCCCGCTCGCGCTCGGGGGCAAGTGGCCAGCGCGACGGCGACGGCAGTGGCAGCCGAGTCCGGGCCCCCGTCACGCCCAGCCCGCGTCCCCCAGCTGGCTCGGCTCCGCTGGCGCTGCGCCCGCCCCGGTCCTCTTCGTGGCCGGCGCCTCCGCAGCACATCCTCCGGCTTAGCTCGCCATTGCAACAGGAGTGCCTCACGTCACGCACGGCGCGTTATGAAGCGGCCCCGGCGGCGGCGGAGCCTGGCCCCTCTCGGGATCCGTCCGCGTCGCCCGATTGGCGCAAAAGTGAATGGGGGGCGGTTCACGTGGCCAAAGTTTGACCAAAAAAAAAAAATCAGCCCTTCGGGCGGGCGCGGAGCCCGCCCCGCCCCGCCCCGCCCGGCCGCGCCCGCGCGGTCTGCTGCCAGGCCGCCTGGGCTGAGGGGGCGTGGGGCCGGGTTCGGCGCCGGCGGGGGCTTGGACCGCGGCGCCCGGCAGCCCGTTAGCCTCTCGGCGACCACAAAGCCGCCGGCCAGCGCTCGGACTCCCAGCAGCGGCGCCCAGCACCGGCCCGAGGGTATCCCCTCGGAGGGGCCGTGCCTGCCGGCCGTCCAGTTCTGCAAGATGCGTTGGTAGCGTGAATCTGAGGAGGGATTTTTAAGAAGGGACTTCTTGGTCCGCCAACTCTCCACGAACCACTCGTTCCTCCTGCATAGACTGTCTTCAGATAAACCCCCACTCCCCATGCCCAGCCCCTCAGCCAGGCGGACCTCACCGGCTACCTTGCCTGCGTCTGCCCATTTCACACTGTATCTTTGTTCGCGCCGCTGTGTGGGTAGGAGCGAGCACGTATAGAATAAACAGTTCAGGAGCCGTTTGAGACGTGCACGCTTGGAGAATGAACCGTGAATTCAGTTACCTTGTTCCCTGCCACTAGTTTCTAAGCTAAAAAAAAGCTATACTTAATGTCCAAACTCCTAACACTACCCGCATTTAATAGATGTTGAAGAAATGGTAGGTAATGTATTTACAGTCTATGTGGACAGTCAGTATCTCTAATCTGAATCTTTGTCAATATTTTAACATAGTCCGTCCATAAAAGTGCCATGGATTTCTAAAGACAGGTTTTGAGAACCGGATTCTCTATGATGGATTTTAAATTTTACACATATCCTCTTATTTTTTAAAATACATTTATTTATTTTTGGCTGCGTTGAGTCTTCTTTGCTGCCGGGCGGGCTTTCTCTAGTTGCGGCGAGTGGGGGCTACTCTTCGATTGTGATGTGTGGGCGCTACTCTTCTTTGTGGTGTGCGGGCTTCTCAGTGCGATGGCTTCTCTTGTGGAGCACGGGCTCTAGGCTCTTGGGCTTCAGTAGTGTGGCCTGCCGGCTCAGTAGTTGTGGCTCGCGGGCTGTACAGCACAGGTTCAGGAGTTGTGGTGCATGGGCTTAGTTGCTCCCTGGCATGTGGGATCTTCCCAGGGCTTGAATCTGTGTCCCCTGCACTGGCAGGCGGATTCTTAACCACTGCGCCACCAGGGAAGCGCCGCATTTTGTTTAAAAAACAAAAACAAACAAAACGCAGCTAAGGTAACAAAAGCTGATGAAGTGCCCATACAACAAATGTTTATGTAAATATTAGTGTTATTGCTTTGTCGTCAGTGTATTGGGGTTTTTTAAAGAAACTCCCAGAGAGCAAAGTATTTTCCTGGGCCTGACAGCTTCCCTTCATTTAATCAAATGAACCCATGAATTAGGGACAGAAAATAAGCATGCTTGGGGTAAACTTTGGATCTTTCTTCATTGCTAAGATGACCAAAATATTGAAATATTACACAATTTAAAGTGCCACCTTGTGGGAGAGATATCATCTCTGCAATTGAATGGTGGTCACTCTTGTTTGTTCTTTGGATATCAGCACTTTCTTTGGCTCTTGTGATTTATGTCAGAAATAGTTCATTACCCACGTTCCCACAGGCTCCCTCCCTAGGAGGTGATCCACATCCAAAAATAAAATACACATTATTCAGTGAACACAGGATTCCAACAGTGGTCTTGAGAAAAATACAGTACATGTAAACATGAATTAAAGACTTGAAAATCACCCGAAGGGGTTTCCAGTAAGACCATAAGCCACAAATGCCGAATAGTCACCAGATCCCCCAAATTCAGCAGCAGCCCCATAATTCAAAGTGATTTCTATACAGCACAAATCTAGCAAGATACAGATGTTCAATCTCATGACATAATGATTTCAATATTTGCTAACCTGCTTTAAACTTCTCTATTTCCTCATCTAGACTAAAATCTAATAAAAAGTACATAAATATGTGATGGCAATTAAATGTTTTGTCCTCCTCCATTTCCTGGCTCCTTGGTGTCCCTCAGTTCCTAGGTCAGAAGCCTCACCTGCATACCTGCAGACTCAGTGGGAGTGTGTCTTTCATAATGTAGAGAGCATACCCTATTTTCCATAATGACTGGACCTGAAGGTTTAGAGCACCTGGGTCAAGGAGACTATGACACAGGTGAAGTCATCCCACGAAAAGTAGGGGATACCAGGCTAGGGGAGGGCAGGAGGAGAAGAGGGAGGGCAGGGTCCTGTAGAAGTTGGCCAGGGGCTCCAGGAGCCTTCACACTGGGGCTGGGGCAGCTTCCCAAGTACAGTCTGGGGAGATGGAGGGGAAATTCCTGCACAGCTGGATGGTCTGGCTGAGGCAGTTCTCCTAGAGAGGGATCCACAAGCATCCCAGCAAGGGCCCCCTCAGAGGCCTGGATCAGAAAGCAGAACTCTCCTACATGGGGGGATTTCACAGTTGGAGGCAAATGCCCAGAACCAAGGACTTCGGTGACAGCCAGAGGCCCAAAGGGCCAGACAAGAAAGCCCAGCGTGGAGGTCCATCCAGAGGCCGGCCCCACCTGCCCAGATACAGCTAACACCAGCAAGGATCTGGGAAGACGGCGTGCATCTGAGACCCCTGCCCCCAGTGCACACACATGCACCCTCCCCAGAACCCCCTCAAGGCCGAGGCAGGTCCTCACTCCCCATGTCTTCCTCTCCTTTATTTATTTGTAAAGGTGAGAAGTCCGGTTGATCAGATTCTATAGGCATTTCACCTGAGGAAACTGAGGAAAGAACTTTCCTCCATGGAGCCCTCTCTGTTAAGTTGAGGGAGTCATTAACCATCTTTCTCATTTAAAAAAGGAGTGGTGTTAACCATAATCAGATAGACAGAGTTATTCAATGAGGAAGACTCCTAAAGGCACACCCTTCCCCCCCCACCCCGGGGGCCTGGGCTGGATCAGGGACTCCCACCAAGTGTGGGGTCTGGGCTTCCTTTTGCACTGAGGGAGTCCCCCCTGGACAAGCTTGCAGACCCCTCAGGGTCTTAGTTTCCTTGTCTCTAAATGGGTCTTTCCACTAGATCAGCGGTCCACAACATTTTTGGCACCAGGGACCAGTTTCGTGGAAGACAATTTTTCCACAGATGGCGGGGGGTGGGGGGGTTCAGACAGTAATGTGAGCGATGGGGAGCGGCAGATGAAGCTTCACTTGACCCCTGCTCACCTCCTGCTGTGTGGCCTGGTTCCTAACAGGCTGCAGACAGGTACCGGTCCGTGGCCCGGGGATTGGGGACCCCTGCACTAGATCATGCTAGAAGTTTCTCCTCAGTGATTCTAGACAGATGATGAGAAATTTGTCCAGACATGCCACATCATCTAACTTCCTTTCTGTCTTCATGCATGAACCTATGTTACTGAACACTTTCTCGCAAATTGCAATTCTGTTCCCACACGCGTTACATTTTTTTTTCCTGTTCTTAATATATTGAACGCCTGTTAACAGGTATAACATTTCATATAATTTGCAGCAATTTCTTGGAAACCCTTGGTAAATACCTCAATTGTTTGTTGGCAGCAAGCCTTGAACAACTGACAGAGTTCCCTGTAAGGGCTTCTTTAAAGACACAGCTCCTGGACTCCTGCCTTAAACAAGGGGCCCTGCAAAAAATGTTCATAATTTTTAAAAACCTTTGGAAATGGCTCTTTTAAGAAACAGTGGATGTGGAGGAGGGAGTCATAATCCATGCTTTCAGAAGGCTCTGTTCATCGCCTGCGAAGAAGAAAATCTATAATGACCATTTTACTAATATTACCACTTAACCTCTATTAACCCAATAAAATTTTGCTTTATTATTAATGCTGCTATTAAACTGACATTTAAGGTCCTCATTAGCTAATGAATTTTGCTCAATGTTTCCTTCTATTTGCAGCATTTCCAGCCAGATGCAGGAAAGGGCAAGTGATATGGCTTATGTTCTGGCTTCCAGATACTAGTAGATGTGACGCTGGTTGTGCTAGAATGTTCTTCATGCTTCCTTGGTCTGCTTATCAGCTCTGTCCATTCTTTCTGTCAGATATTGAGTCAGTATGTGTGTGTTTCTGTGTATGGGAGAGAGACAGAGAGAAGAAATTTAGCACCACTCTGTGTGCTGGCCGGATGGGATGTAATCTTACTAACTAGAAAACGTTGGCTGCTGCCAGCACGGGCACTATTGGGAAACTGCCTGAATGTTCTCTGGGAGATAACCTCACTGCAGAGTCTGGGGACAGTTTGCTTCTAGTCTAACACTTAATCCTTGTGTAGCAGAGAAGTTTGCCTTTCCCATCCATTGCCAAGAAATGCCATTAATCCCTAAAACGGTGCCAGAGTTTCCACAGCTGGAGCATTTGCACAAAGACAAAGTTTCCATTTCTCAGGAGGGAAGGAGTGCCCCCACCACCACCACCAGGCGCTGGTCAGCTGGCCCGCAGCATTGCCGCCTGAGTGCTGCACACAGTGGTGGTCAGGCCTGGAGGCCTAGTGGAAATGCTCCAGATGTGCAACTCAAACTCTCTTTGTTTTACTCACAGTCTAGTGAAGCATAAAATTGCATGGGGGGAAAATTCAAGCTGCAGAAGAAGGTTTAAGCTATAAACTGAGGCAGCAGAAATTCAGATCCATAAACACATAAAGTGCAATGCAAGGATCAGAAAACATTAACACCATAAAACCTGATAAATGACCCCACTACATTAATCATTCACACACCTTGTTATTACACTATCATGCCTGGGCTAGGGTCATAAACACTTCTATCACCAGTGATGGGTGATAAGGATTGTTATCAGACACGGCAGTGAGGCCTCTACAGGAGTTTAAAATAAACACAGTGGGATGAGACATTCTCCTGGGGAGTCTGGAGAAGGAGGCTCTGAAACAGGCTGGGAGGAGAGCCAAGTCCTGCAACCTGTTTGGAGGGCAATTTCATCACAATTGCAACTTACAAATGCATTTACTTTTGACCCAGCAACCCCACTTCTGAGAATTTTTCCTCCAGTCATACCAGTACAGAATGACACTTGTACTGGGTTATTCTCTGCCACATTGTTTGTGATAGTAAAAGATTAGACCTGTGTCCATTTAGAGGGAAGTGGAAAAGTAAACAACGCTGTATCCATCAGAAAATGAGATACTCTGCAGATGTAAAACAGGGTGAGGAAACCCTCTCCCTTCTGAGATGGAGAGAGTGCCACTAGGTGTAGGACAGAAAGCAGAGAGAATAAGGATTTTGCTAGTTTTTTTTTTTTTTAATAATAAAACACTAGAAGAATGCACAAGAAATAAAAGTGAAACCTGCGGGGTGGGGGTGGGGGCTGGTTGAAAGGAGAGACATGAGCCAGAGTTCCCAATGGACACTTTTGAATATCTATCTCATTTTTTATTATGTGACTGTATTATCTATCTAACCCTCCAAAAAAGCTACCAATTTCCCACAAGTTGAAGCCCTAAAATGCTATTAGCAGAGCATTGACCACTAAGACCATAGATTCTCCCTGACAGCTTATTTGGTGCAACTGCTCTTGTTTAATGGAAGTGGAAACTGGAGCCCATTAACCACATTGTGAGTGCTGCCACCAAGCCAATTAGCCAACATCCTGGCCCAGAATGTCTTGGACTGTAAGCAAGAATCCACCAAGTATTTTCTTTCAACTGGTTAAAATGAAAATTTCCAAGGTCTAATTGAACTTTTACTTTCCGGTTTCCTTAGCATATCATTATAAGTGTTCTTCCAACATGGAAATATTAAGAGCCTTCTCAAAGCACCAAAATAGACATGCCTATACTCCTTTCAGAATCTCTTTCTCCACTTGTTTTGTACTGGCTCCTCCTTGAACTTAATTTTTGGATCTTCCATAATCTTAGGGCCTCGTGCCATGTCTTTCCCCCCACCCCAAACATGTTTTTTAAAAAATCAGTCTTTCAAAATTTTCTTAGGCTATTATAGCACCAAACAAGAAAGCCAAGAGCAGATCCAGAACTTTGTGACAATGGCGCCCTCTTGTGGTACAGAGTTATTTCTGTTACCTGAAAGTCTATAATCTTGGACTCGAAAGAGAATAATGGTCAGATATTTTATTTTATGGTAACATTTTTACCAGCATTTTCCAAAGTGATATCCTGGCCTTTGATTTGTGGCTAAATAGCTGGTGACACTGTAATATGATAGGAATTGAATTAAATGGTCAGCTAGAATCTGCCCCTTGTATTTTGAAACTGAGTGAGATACTCTGGGGGAATGTAGGTTTAACCCCACTTTCCCCCTCATGATTCTGATACCCAAATAGTTTTGAGATCCATGGATATCTGCTTTCTTGTGGGAAATTGGTCAATTTCCCCAACAGATGAAAAGTATCAGCCAGTATAAATTGTATATGGGAGTAGATGTCCTCCTTCATCTTCCCAGGTTCACAGCTGCAGAGGGGTTCACACTGGAGAGGCTGTCTGCAGACCCTGGAGAGCCAAATGTTTTCTTTGCAATTCTCTTCAAAAAGCCACCTTTAATCCTTTTGCACGCATATGAACTGTTGGTGGTGTGGTCATCTGCATACGTTTGCCTTGGTTGTATCTCCCCAAGAAAGGTTCCCACCCACCCCTGAATTCAGAGGGTGCTCTGAAGGTGTGGCCTCCTGTCTAGCAAATGCAACAGAAATTTCATAGATAACGTTCTTTCATTACCAAAACTGTAAGTGACCCTCAGCTACAATTGGCCCTGCAGGACATTTCAATGATGTTGAAGTTAACAGAAGGAAATTAACTGAACTAGTATAATTTGTTTTCTGCTGTATATTTTCTGGGTTTTGTGATATGTTCCAGTCAGTGTTTCATTTGGTTTAATGAGAAACGAACATTTATGCCATTGTAAATACACTTTATTTCTATATATTTCATAGTAATGAAGCCAAGTTTCAAGAGGCTAAACATCAGAAGCAAGGATGAGAAGATGTGTTACTTAGGCTCAGACATGGGAGCTGTGCATGACACTTGCCTGGAATATACGTCAGGCCCAAACCACCTCTGCTTTACTCCTTTGTCAAATTTTGTGATGTCAAGAAAGCAAAACTGAAAGAGACTCAAAGATCCCACAGAGAGCTCTGATCCCTAACCAGAACTACCTGTGCCATCAGGGTCTAATCAGGGGACAGAAACCTTGCCAGTCATTTGAACAGAATTTTTTTTTAAGTTTTATTGAGATCTAACTGATATACAATACACTGCATGTGTTTCAAATGTACAATTTGTTAAGTTTTTATACACCTGTGAAAACACCACCACTGCTGTGATCTGAATGTTTGTGTCCCCCGCCAAAACCTTATGGTGAAATCCTAACCTCCAAGGTGATGGTATTAGGAGGTAGGACTTTCGGGAGGTGATTCAGTCATGATGGTGGAGCCCTCGTGAATGGGGTTAGTGCCTTTATAAAAGGGACCCCATAGAACTCCCTAGCCCCTTCCACCAGGTGAGGACACAGTGAGAAGTCTGAGACTCAGAAGATGGCCCTCACCCAACCATGCTGACACCCTGATCTCAGATTTCCAGACTGCAGAGCTGTGAGAAATACATTTCTGTTGTTTATAAGCCACCTGTCTGTGGTGGTATTTTGTTATGGCAATCTGAACAGAGAAAACCATGATCAGGATAGTGAACTTATCTGTCATTCCCAAAAGCTACTCCTTCCCTGCCCCCAACCTCCATCTCAGGCAGCCACTGATCACTATAGATTAGTGTGCATTTTCTATAGTTTTGTATAAACGGAATCATACAGTATGTACTTTTTAAAATCTGGTTTATTTCATGCGCATTAAATTATTTTGAAGTCCACCCATGTTGTTGCACGGATCAATAGTTCATTCTACTTTACTGCTGAGTAGCACTGCACTCTATGAACATACCAGCATTTATCCATTCACCTGCTGATGGACATTTGCACTGATTTTGACTTAGGCTGTTACATGCAAAGCTGCTATGAACATTCATGTGGAAGTCTTTATATAGACACGTGCTTTCATTACCCTTAGGCAAATACCTATGAGAGGAATAACTGGATCATACAGTAGTGTGATTTAACTTTTTAAGGAACTGCCAAACCTTTTCCCATTTTTTTCCTACTAGCAGTGTGTGAGAATTCCAGCTCTTTCACATCCTCACCAACAACTGGAATAGTGAGTCATTTTAGCCTTTTTAATAAGTATGTAGCAGAACCTCATGGTGGTTTTAATTTGCTTTTTCCTAATGACTAATGATGCTGAGGATCTTTTCATTGTGTACCCATCCACATGTCTTCCTGGTGAACTATCTGTTCAATGCCTTTGCCCACTTAAAAAAAATAGAACTATAATGGAAAAGAATATATATAGAAAAAGAATGTATATATGTATAACTGAGTCACTTTGCTGTACAGCAGGAATTAACACAGCATTATAAATCAACTATACTTCAATTTTTAAAGAAAGGTAGGAAATCCTGTCACAGGCTACAATACAGATGAACCTTGAGGACATTATGCTAAGTGAAATGAGCCAGTCACAAAAGGACAAACACTGTGTGATTCCACTTATATGAGGTTCCTAGATTAGTCACATTCACAGAGGCAGAAAGTAGAAGGGTGGGTGCCAGCAGGTGGGAGAGAGGAATGGGAAATAGTTGTTGAATGGATGGAGTTTCTGTTTTGAAAGACAAAATAGTTCTAGAGATATGTTGTACAACAATGTGAATATACTTAACACTGCTGAATTGTACACTCAAAAATAAGGTGGTTAAAAAAAAGAAAAATATAAATCATGAAGTGTTAAGGTGTAAATAATTAAATATTTTTAAAAATTAAAAAATGGGTTGTTGTTTTTGTTTTTTGTTTTTTTGCGGTACGTGGGCCTCTCACTGTTGGGGCCTCTCGCGTTGCGGAGCACAGGCTCCGGACGTGCAAGCTCAGCGGCCATGGCTCACGGGCCCAGCCGCTCCGTGGCATGTGGGATCTTCCCGGACTGGGGCACGAACCCGTGTCCCCTGCATCGGCAGGCGGACTCTCAACCACTGCGCCACCAGGGAAGCCCTGTTGTTTATATTCTTATTCTTGAATTTTGAGACTTCTTTATATAATCCGAATAAAAGTCCTTTACCATATATATGATTTGCAAATATAATCTCTCAAACTGTGGACTTTCCTTTTATCCACTTAAACAGTATCTTTCAAAGTGCAGAAATTTAGATTGTGCTTTTCGTGTTGCAGCTAAGAAAACTTTGCCTAACTCAAGATTTACAAAGATTTTTCTTTCCGATTTTCTTCCAGAAGTTTTATAGTTTTTTTGTTTTTGTTTTTCTTTTATTTTTGTTTTACAACTTTATTGGAGTATAATTGCTTTACAATGGTGTGTTAGTTTCTGCTTTATAACAAAGTGAATCAGTTATACATATACATATGTTCCCATATCTCTTCCCTCTTGTGTCTCCCTCCCCCCCACCCTCCCTATCCCACCCCTCTAGGTGGTCACAAACCACTGAGCTGATCTCCCTGTGCTATGCAGCTGCTTCCCACTAGCTATCTATTTTACTTTTGGTAGTGTATATATGTCCATGCCACTCTCTCACTTTGTCACAGCTTACCCTTCCGCATCCCCATATCCTCAAGTCCATTCTCTAGTAGGTCTGTGTCTTTATTCCCGTCTTACCCCTAGGTTCTTCATGACATTTCTTTTTCTTAAATTCCATATATATGTGTTAGCATACGGTATTTGTCTTTCTCTTTCTGACTTACTTCACTCTGTATGACAGACTCTAGGTCCATCAACCTCATTACAAATAGCTCAATTTCATTTCTTTTTATGGCTAAGTAATATTCCATTGTATATATGTGCCACATCTTCTTTATCCATTCATCCGATGATGGACACTTAGGTTGTTTCCATCTTCTGGCTATTGTAAATAGAGCTGCAATAAACATTTTGGTACATGACTCTTTTTGAATTATGGTTTTCTCAGGGCATATGCCCAGTAGTGGGATTGCTGGGTCATATGGTAGTTCTAGTTGTAGTTTTTTAAGGAACCTCCATACTGTTCTCCATAGTGGCTGTACCAATTCACATTCCCACCAGCAGTACAAGAGGGTTCCCTTTTCTCCACACCCTCTCCAGCATTTATTGTTTCTAGATTTTATGATGATGGCCATTCTGACTGGTGTGAGATGATATCTCATTGTAGTTTTGATTTGCATTTCTCTAATGATTGATGTTGAGCATTCTTTCATGTGTTTGTTGGCAGCCTGTATATCTTCTTAGGAGAAATGTCTATTTAGGTCTTCTGCCCATTTTTGGATTGGGTTGTTTGGTTTTTTGTTATTGAGCTGCATGAGCTGCTTGTAAATTTTGGAGATTAATCCTTTGTCAGTTGCTTCATTGGCAAATATTTTCTCCCATTCTGAGGGTTGTCTTTTGGTCTTGTTTATGGTTTCCTTTGCTGTGCAAAAGCTTTGAAGTTTCATTAGGTCCCATTTGTTTATTTTTGTTTTTATTTCCATTTCTCTAAGAGGTGGGTCAAAAAGGATCTTGCTGTGGTTTATGTTATAGAGTGTTCTGTCAATGTTTTCCTCTAAGAGTTTGATAGTTTCTGGCCTTACATTTAGGTCTTTAATCCATTTTGAGTTTATTTTTGTGTATGGTATTAGGGAGTGATCTAATCACATACTTTTACATATACCTGTCCAGTTTTCCCAGCACCACTTATTGAAGAGGCTGTCTTTTCTCCACTGTACATTCCTGCCTCCTTTATCAAAGATAAAGTGACCATATGTGTGTGGGTTTATCTCTGAGCTTTCTATCTTGTTCCATTGATCTATCTTTCTGTTTTTGTGACAGTACCATACTGTCTTGATTACTGTAGCTTTGTAGTATAGTCTGAAGTCAGGGAGCCTGAATCCTCCAGCTCCGTTTTTCATTCTCAAGATTGCTTTGGCTATTCGGGGTCTTTTGTGTTTCCATACAAATTTTGAAATGTTTTGTTCTAGTTCTGTGAAAAATGCCAGTGGTAGTTTGATAGGGATTGCATTGAATCTGTAGATTGCTTTGGGTAGTACCGTCATTTTCACAATGTTGATTCTTCCACTCCAAGAACATGGTATATCTCTCCATCTACTTGTATCATCTTTAATTTTTTTCATCAGTGTCTTATAATTTTCTGCATACAGGTCTTTTGTCTCCTTAGGTAGGTTTATTCCTAGATATTTTATTCTTTTTGTTGCAATGTTAAATGGGAGTGTTTTCTTGATTGCACTTTCAGATTTTTCATCATTAGCATATAGGAATGCAAGAGATTTCTGTGCATTAATTTTGTATCCTGCTACTTTACCAAATTCATTGATTAGCTCTAGTAGTTTTCTGGTAGCATCTTTAGGATTCTCTATGTATAGTATCATGTCATCTGCAAACAGTGACAGCTTTACTTCTTCTTTTCCGATTTGGATTCCTTTTATTTCCTTTTCTTCTCTGATTTCTGTGGCTAAAACTTCCAAAACTATGTTGAATAAGAGTGGTGAGAGTGGGCAACTTTGTCTTGTTCCTGACCTTAGTGGAAATGGTTTCAGTTTTTCACCATTGAGGACAATGTTGGCTGTGGGTTTGTCATGTATGGCCTTTATTATGTTGAGGAAAGTTCCCTCTATGCCTACTTTCTGCAGGGTTTTTATAATAAATGGGTGTTGAATTTTGTCAAAAGCTTTCTCTGCATCTATTGAGATGATCATATGGTTTTTATCCTTCAATTGGTTGATATGGTGTATCACATTGATTGATTTGTGTATATTGAAGAATCCTTGCATTCCTGGAATAAACCCCACTTGATCATGGTGTATGATACTTTTATTGTGCTGTTGGATACTGTTTGCTAGTATTTTGTTGAGGATTTTTGCCTCTATGTTCATCAGTGATATTGGCCTGTAGTTTTCTTTCTTTGTGACATCCTTGTCTGGTTTTGGTATCAAGGTGATGGTGGCCGCGTAGAATGAGTTTGGGAGTGTTCCTCTCTCTGCTATATTCTGGAAGAGTTTGAGAAGGATAGGTATTAGCTCTTCTCTAAATGTTTGATAGAATTCACCTGTGAAGCCATCTGGTCCTGGGCTTTTGTTTGTTGGGAGATTTTTAATCACAGTTTCAATTTCAGTGCTTGTGATTTGTCTGTTTGTATTCTCTATTTCTTCCTGATTCAGTCTCAGGAGGCTGTGCATTTCTAAGAATTTTTCCATTTCTTCTAGGTAGTCCATGTTATTGGCATAGAGTTGCTTGTAGTAATCTCTCATGATCTTTCATATTTCTGCAGTGTCAGTTGTTACTTCTCCTTTTTCATTTCTAATTCTATTGATTTGAGTCTTCTCCCTTTTTTTCTTGATGAGTCTGCCTAATGGTTTATCAATTTTGTTTATCTTCTCAAAGAACCAGCTTTTAGTTTTATTGATCTTTGTTATCATTTCCTTCATTTCTTTTTCATTTATTTCTGATCTGATCTTTATGATTTCTTTCCTTCTGCTAAATTTGGGGTTTTATTGTTCTTCTTTCTCTAATTGCTTTAGGTGCAAGGTTAGGTTGTTTATTCGAGATGTTTCCTGTTTCTTAAGGTAGGATTGTATTGCTATAAAATTCCCTCTTAGAACTGCTATTGCTGCATACCATAGGTTTTGGGTCGTTGTGTCTCCATTGTCATTTGTTTCTAGGTATTTTTTGATCTCCTCTTTGATTTCTTCAGTAACCATTCGTTATTAAGTAGTGTATTGTTTAGCCTCCATGTGTTTGTATTTTTTACAGATCTTTTCCTGTAATTGATATCTAGTCTCATAGCATTGTGGTCAGAAAAGATACTTGATACAATTTCAATTTTCTTAAATTTACCAAGCCTTGATTTGTGACCCAAGATATGATCTATCCTGGAGAATGTTCCACGAGCACTACAGAAAAATGTGTATTCTGTTGTTTTTGGATGGAATGTCCTATAAATATCAATTAAGTCCATCTTGTTTATTGTATCATTTAAAGCTTGTGTTTCCTTATTTATTTTCATTTTGGATGATCTGTCCATTGGTGAAAGTGGGGTGTTAAAGCTCCCTACTATGAATGTGTTATTGTTGATTTCCCCTTTTATGGCTGTTAGTATTTGCCTTATGTATTGAGGTGCTCCTATGTTGGGTGCATAAATATTTACAATTGTTATATCTTCTTCTTGGATCGAGCCCTTGATCATTATGTAGTGTCCTTCTTTGTCTCTTGTAATAGTCTTTATTTTAAAGTATATTTTTTCTGATATGAGAATTGCTACTCCAGCTTTCTTTTGGTTTCCATTTGCATGGAATATCTTTTTCCTTCCCCTCACTTTCAGTCTGTATGTATCTCTAGGTCTGAAGTGGGTCTCTTGTAGACAGCATATATATGAGCCTTGTTTTTGTATCCATTCAGCCAAGTCTATGTCTTTTGGCGGAAGCATTTAATCCATTTACATTTAAGTAATTATCGATATGTATGTTCCTCTTCCCGTTTTCTTAATTGTTTTGGGTTTGTTATTGTAGGTCTTTTCCTTCTCTTGTGTTTCTTGCTTAGAGAAGATCCTTTAGCATTTGTTGTAAAGCTGGTTTGGTGGTGCTGAACTCTCTCAGCTTTTGCTTGTCTGTAAAGTCTTTAATTTCTCCATCAAATCTGAATGAGATCCTTGCTGGGTAATCTTGGTTGTAGGTTTTTCTCCTTCATCACTTTAAATATGTCTGCCAGTCCCTTCTGGCTTGCAGAGTTTCTGCTGAAAGGTCAGCTCTTAACCTTATGGGGATTCCCTTGTGTGTTATTTTTCCCTTGCTGCTTTTAATATGTTTTCTTTGTATTTAATTTTGACAGTTTGATTACTATGTGTTTTGGCGTGTTTCTCCTTGGATTTATCCTGTATGGGACTCTGTGCTTCCTGGACCTGATTAACTATTTCCTTTCCCATATTAGGGAAGTTTTCAACTATAATCTCTTCAAATATTTTCTCAGTTCCTTTCTTTTTCTCTTCTTCTTCTGGAACCCCTATAATTCCAATGTTGGTGCATTTAATGTTGTCCCAGAGGTCTCTGAGACTGTCCTCAGTTCTTTTCATTCTTTTTTCTTTATTCTGCTCTGAAGTAGTTATTTCCACTATTTTATCTTCCAGGTCACTTATCCGTTCTCCTGCCTCAGTTATTCTGCTATTGATCCCTTCTAGAGTATTTTAATTTCATTTATTTTGTTGTTCATCGTTGCTTGTTTCATCTTGAGTTCTTCTAGGTCCTTGTTAAATGTTTCTTGCATTTTCTCTATTCTATTTCCAAGATTTTGGATCATCTTTACTATCATTATTCTGAATTCTTTTTCAGGTAGACTGCCTATTTCTTCATTTGTTAGGTCTGGTGGGTTTTTATTGCTCCTTCATCTGCTGTGTGTTTTTCTGACTTCTCATTTTGCTTATCTTACTGTGTTTGGCGTCTCCTTTTTGCAGGCTGCAGGTTCGTAGTTCCCGTTGTTTTTGGTGTCTGTCCCCAGTGGCTAAAGTTGGTTCAGTGGGTTGTGTAGGCTTCCTGGTGGAGGGGACTAGTGCCTGTGTTCTGGTGGATGAGGCTGGATCTTGTCTTTCTGGTGGGCAGGTCCACGTCTGGTGGTGTGTTTTGGGGTTACTGTGGACTTATGATTTTAGGCAGCCTCTCTGCTAATGCGTGGGATTGTGTTCCTGTCTTGCTAGTTGTTTGGCATAAGGTATCCAGCACTGTAGTTTGCTGGTCGTTGAGAGAAGCTGGGTGTTGGTGTTGAGATGGAGATCTCTGGGAGATTTTTGCCGTTTTGTTATTACATGGAGCTGGGAGGTCTCTTGTGGACCAGTGTCCTGAAGTTGGCTCTCCCACCTCAGAGGCACAGCACTGACTCCTGGCTGCAGCACCAAGAGCCGTTCATCCATACGGCTCAGAATAAAAGGGAGAAAAAGTACAAAGAAAGAAAGAGGATAAAAGTAAATAAAATAAAGTAAGGTAAAATAAAATAAAGTTATTAAAATAAAAAAATAATTATTAAGAAAAAAATTTAAAAACAAAACAAAACAAAAACAGACGGATAGAACCCTAGGACAAATGGTGAAAGCAAAGCTATACAGACAAAATCTCACACAGAAGCATACACATACACACTCACAAGAAGAGGAAAGGGGGAAAAAATAATAAATCTTGCTCTCAAAGTCCACTTCCTCAATTTGGGATGATTTGTTGTCTATTCAGGTATTCCACAGACGCAGGGTACATCAAGTTGATTGTGGAGATTTAATCCACTTCTCCTGAGGCTGCTGGGAGAGATTTCTCTTTCTCTTCTTTGTTCACACAGATCCCGGTGTTCAGTTTTGGATTTGGCCCCGCCTCTGCGTGTAGGTCGCTGGAGGGCGTCTGTTCTTCCCTCAGATAGGACGGGTTTAAAGGAGCTGCTGATTTGGGGGCTCTGGCTCACTCAGGCCAGGGGGATGGAGGGGTACGGAGTGCGGGGCAAGCCTGCAGCGGCAGAGGCCAGGGTGACGCACCAGCCTGAGGTGAGCTGTGCATTCTCCCGGGGAAGTTGTCCCTGGATCCCAGGACCCTGGCAGTGGCGGCCTGCACAGACTCCCCGGAATGAAGGTGTGGAGAGTGACCTGTGCTCACACACAGCCTTCTTGGTGCAGCAGGAGGAGCCTTAGCGTCTCAGGCCTGTCTCTGGGGTCTGCGCTGTTAGCCGCGGCTTGCACCGGTTTCTGGAGCTCCTTTAAGCGGTGCTCTTAATCCCCTCTCCTCGCGCACCAGGAAACAAAGAGGGAAGAAAAAGTCTCTTGCCTCTTCGGCAGCTCCAGACCTTTCCCCGGACTCCCTCCTGGCTAGCCGTGGTGCACTAACCCCCTGCAGGCTGTGTTCACGCCGCCAGTCCTCTCCCTGCGCTCCGACTGAAGCCCGAGCCTCAGCTCCCAGCCTCTTCCACCCCGGTGGGTGAGCAGACAAGCCTCTCGGGCCGGTGAGTGCCAGTCGGCACCGATCCTCTGTGCCAGAATCTCTCTGCTTTGCCCTCCTCACCCTGTGGCTGCGCTCTCCTCCTCGGGTCCAAAGCTTCCCCCTCGGCCACCCGCAGTCTCCGCCCACGAAGGGGCTTCGAGTGTGTGGAAACCTTTCCTACTTCACGGCTCCCTTCCACTGGTGCAGGTCCCGTCCCTATTCTTTTGTCTCTGTTTATTCTTTCTTCTTTTGCCCTATCCAGGTACGTGGGGAGTTTCTTGCCTTTTGGGAGGTCCGAGGTCTTCTGCCAGCGTTCAGTAGTTGTTCTGTAGAGTTGTTCCACATGTAGATGTATTTCTGATGTATCTGTAGGAAGGAAGGTGATCTCTGCATCTTACTCTTCCACCATCTTCCCCTAGATCCAGAAGTTTTATAGTTTTAAGGTTTGTATTTAAGTCTATGAACTATTTTGAGTTAATTTTTATATGAGATCTGGACCAAAGTTTATTTTTCTCCCATATAGATATCAAGTTTTCCCAGTACCATTTATTGAAAAAGGACCATCTTTTCTCCACTGAATCGCAGATTTTTTCTAGATTTTTTATTCTGTTCCATTGATCTGTTTATTCACCTTGAGACCAATTACACAGTCTTGGTTAATGTAGCTTTATAAGTCTTGAAATCAGGTAATGTTAGACCACCAACTTAGTTCTTTTTTTAAGTTGACTATTCTGAATACTTTACACATCCTATGTGAATTTTAGAATCACCTTGTCAAATTCTACGAAAATGCCTGCTGAAATTCTGATTGATACTGCATGGAATCTTTAGATCAATTTGGGAGAAAATGTTGTCTTAATATGAAATCTTCTGACCCATGAACATAATCTATCTATCTATTTATGTCTTGTTTAATTTCCCTCAGCAAAGTTTTATAGTTTTCAACATACAGATCTTTTTTTTTTTTTTTTTTTTTGCGGTACCCGGGCCTCTCACCGTTGTGGCCTCTCCTGTTGCGGAGCACAGGCTCTGGATGTGCAGGCCCAGCGGCCATGGCTCACAGGCCCAGCCACTCCACGGCATGTGGGATCCTCTCGGACCGGGACACAAACCCGTGTACCCTGCATCGGCAGGCGGACTCTCAACCACTGTGCCACCAGGGAAGCCCCAACATACAGATCTTTCACATATTTTTTCAAATTTAAATATTTCTTGGTTTTGGTGATAATATCATTTTAAAATTTCAGTTTCCTGTTGTTTATAGCTAGTATATAGAAATACAATTGAAATCTGCATACTGATCAATCATGCAACCATGCTAAATTCAAAAATTCTAATAACATTTTATAAATTCCATCAGATTTTCTACATAGATGATCAGATCATCTGCACATAATGACAGTTTTACTTCTTCCTTCCCTATATGGATACAATTGATTTCCTATACTTGTTTCATTGCGCTGGTTAGAACCTCCAGTACAGCGTTGAGTGGGAATGTCTGATCTTGGAGGGAAAGCTTTCAGTCTTTTTCCATTAAGTATGGTGTTAGCTGTCAGGTTTTGGTAGATGCCTTTTATCAAGCTGAGGAAGTTCCTTTCTATTCCTAGTTTACCAAGTTTTATTAGGAACAGATGTTAAGTTTTGTTAAGTGCTTTTTCTGTGCCTATTGAGAAGATCATATGGTTTTTCTTTTTTAGTTTTTTAATGCGGTGAATTATACTGAACATTTTCAATATGAAACAACGCACACTTGGTCATTATGTCATGGACTCTCTATTCTTTTTATAAATTATAGGACTTTGTAAAGCTCAACTTCATAAAATTTCATTTAGAATTTCTGCATCTATGTTCATGGGGGATATCTTGGGGAATGTTAATTTATAGTTTCTTTTTTTGTAACATGTTTGTGTGATTTTCTTATCAGGGTAATGCTATCCTTACACAATGAGTTGGAAAGTTCCCTCCTCTTCGATTTTCTGCAAGAGTTTGTGTAGAATTTGTATTATTTCTTTCTTACATGTTTGGTAGAATGTACTAGGGAAGCCATCTGAGACTGGAATTTTCCTTGTGGGAAAGTTTTAAACTATGGATTCAATTTACTTAATAGATGTAGGGCTATTCAGATTATCTATTTCTTCTTGAATAATCTTTGGTAGTTTGTGTCTTTCAAGAAATTTATTCATTTCCTCTAAATTGTGAACTTTATTGGCATAAAGTTGTTTATAATATTTCCCTTTATCCTTTTAATATCTACAGAATCTATAGTGATATTATCTTTCTCATTCCTGATATTGGTAATTAATTTCTTTTTCCCCCATATTAGTCTGGTTAGAGATTTTTCAATTTTATTGATATTTTTCAAAGAACCAGCTTTTGGTTTTATTGATTTTCTCTGTCGTTTTCTTTTTCAGTGATTTCTACTCTGATAATTATTAATGGGTTGGCCAAAAAGTTCGTTCAGGTTAATGGAAAAACTTGAACGAACTTTTTGGCCAACACAATATTCCTTTGTTCTGGTTACTTTGGTTTAATCTGCTCTTATTTTTCTAGTTTTTTGAGATAGGAGAAGAGGTAACTGATTTGAGACCTTTTTCTTTTCTGATATAGGTGTTTAATGCTATAAATTTTCCAACAAGTACTATGTTAGCAGTACCCCACAATTTGAATGTTGTATTTTTATATTCATTTAGTTGAAAATGCTAATTTCCCCTTTGGTTTATTTTTTGACTCATGGATTATTTAGATGTTTCCAAATATTTGAGAAATGGATTTTCCCAATATCTTTCTCTTATTGATTTCTAATTTAATTCCATGGCAGTCAGAAAATATGTTCTATGACTTGAATCTTTAAACGTTTTCTGAGACTTATGGCCAGAATATTGTCTACCTTGGGAAATGTTCCATGTGCACTTGAGAAAAGAATGTATATTCTGCTGATTTAGGGTGGAGTGCTCTGTAAATGTCAGATCAAGTTGATTGATAGTGCTGTATAAAATATCCTTTCTGATTTTACTTTTTCTATCAGTATTGAGAGAGGAGTATTGACAGCTATGATTACAGTTATGAATTTTTCCATTTCTCTTTGCAATTCTATCAGGTTCCAGTAAAATTTTGTTATTAGGTGCATAAACAATCATAAATGATTGTTGTGTCCTCTTGATGAACTGACCCCTTTACACTTTTGCTTTGTTTATGACAATAAACCTACTGTCGACCCTGATCTTCTGTATGTACTGTCTTTTTTTTCTCTGGCTGCTTTAAAGATTTTCCCTTTTTATTTTATCTTTATCACTGGCTTTCAGCAATTTGTTTATGATGTGTGTCTGTATAGTTTTCTTTATGTTTCTTGATAGATATGTGACTTTTACTGTCTTCATAAAATTTTAGAAAATTTTGGCAATTATTCCCTCAAATCCTTTTTCTCCACCTCCCCCTCCACTCCACCACCCCTGGACTCCAATTGTCCATATTAATATTGCTACTCTAAGTTGCCCTACAGCTCTGATGCCATTTTCTTTTCTTTCCTTTTCTTCAAAATTCTTTTCTTCTCTCTGGGTTTCATTTTAGATTGTTTCTACAGCCCTGTCTTCAAGTTCACTAGCTTTTCTTCTGCAATGTCTAATCCCATGCAGTGTTAATGCCACCCAGTATATGTTTCTACTCAGACATTGTGGTTTTCATCTCTAGAAGTTCTATTTGAGCCTTTTAAAAATATATCTTCTATGTCTCTACTTAACTTTTTGAACATATGAAATACAGTTATAATAACTGTTTCTATACTCTTCTCTGCTAATTCTAACATCTCTGTCAATCGTGAATCAGTTTCAACTGCTTCCACCTCATTATGGGTCATATTTTTGTGTCTTTTTGCATGTCTGGTAATCTTTGGATGACAGAGATTATTAATTTTGCCTCATTTGGTGCTGGATATTCTGTATTCCTTTGAATCTTGAGTTTTGGTCTGGGATGCAGTTAATTTCCCAGGAAGCAGTTTAATCCTTTTGGGTCTTGCTTTTACAGCTTGTTAGGCAGGGCTAAGGTAGTGCTCAGTGTAGGACCAATTATCCTGTTACTGAGGTAAGACTTTCCTGAGTACTTTACCCAACATCCTGTTAATTACTAGACTTTCCAGTCTGGCTGGTGGGAACAGGAACTATTCCTAGACCTATGTGAGTGCCAGATACTGTTCCTTCAAGTTCTTTTGGGGGTTCTTTTCCCAGCCTCACATAACTTTCTCACATGCATCTGTGGAGAGTACTTTGCTAATGTTTGAGGGGGACCCTCTGCAGTTCTCCAGAGTTCTGTCTACACTTCTTTTCTTTCTGGTACTCTGTCTTGCAAACTCTAGCCACCTGGGTCTCTCCCAACTTTCAGCTCTGTCTTTTCAGTGCTGGGAGTGAGGTTTCACTGGGGTTTACTCTTCCTATACCATGTCCTGGAAACTCTTTGAAGGCAGTAAACTGGAGCAACCATGTAGACACTCTGCTTATCCCCCTATTTCTAGGATCACTGTCTTTCATTATCTGATGACTAGTATGTTGAAACTATTATCTATTTTATTTGGTTGTTTCAAGTGGGTGGGTAAAACCAGTGACTGCTATCCTATCTTGGTTGGAAGTGGAAATCCAAAAAGAGAGAACTTAATATAAAGAATTGTTGGGAGTCCCCTAGTGGTCTAGTGGTTAGAATTTGGTGCTTTCACTGTGGTGGCCCAGGTTCAATCCCTGGTTGGGGGACTGAGATCCCACAAGCCACATGGTGCAGCCAAAAATAAAAAATAAATAAATTTTTTAAATTAGGTGACTTCCCTGGTGGCACAGTGGTTAAAAATCCACTTGCCAATGCAGGGGACACGGGTTCAATCCCTAGCCCAGGAAGATCCCACATGCCATGGAGCAACAAAGCCCATGAGTCACAACTACTGAGTCAGTGCTCTAGAGCCCATGTGCCACAACTACTGAAGCCCAAGCACCTAGAGCCCCTGCTCCACAACAACAGAAGCCACTGCAACGAGAAGCCCGCGAACTGCATTGAAGAGTA
Organism: Globicephala melas; assembly: GCF_963455315.2. Lineage (NCBI taxonomy): Eukaryota > Metazoa > Chordata > Mammalia > Artiodactyla > Delphinidae > Globicephala > Globicephala melas. Next base: position 51,374,595 of record NC_083315.2, read on the forward strand.
GCCCCCACTCACCACAACTAGAGAAAGCCCGCATGCAGCAACAAAGACCTAGCACAGCCAAAAATTAAAAATAATTTTTAAAAAAATTTAAAGTTAAAAAGAATTGTTAACTAGTTAACTAAAGAGAAAACACTAAGATATCACGGAAGTTCCCACCCTTGGCAGGCCCCAGATTCAGACAATGTTCTCTAGGCTTGAGGGGCCAGCCTCTCAGACATCTCTTATAGACTGACAAATGTCCCAGGACAAAAAAACCTACTAGAGTTTTGTACATCTTTCTATGTTCCCATACTTTCTTCCCACATCTTGGCCTAATAAATGCATGATGTAAAAACAATGTTCAAACTATCTTGTACAGCTTTGAGAAGTTCTTTTCAGAAGGAAAGCTAACCTGGATTACCCAGTCTTCTATTACAGGAACATGTAGAAAAAGAGAGAGGATGACCAAATTGCCAGACTCTCGTCTCAGGATCCCCCACCCCTCCACTTGAGGGTCACAGCAGCAGATGTCAGTCGCGAGGCTTGTACAATGTAAAATTTTTTTCTTTCTTTGAATTTTGTTCTGCCACTTATGAGCAAGCAACTTTGCGTTTTTGAATCTCAATTTTCTCATGGATCATGAGAAATAGGGAGTAATCTATTTCACAGGGCTAAACCACATGAGGGATGTAAAATCACTTTGTGAGTTACTAGATGTTAGTTTTTACTTACTGGTGCAGATAGAACAAGAGTAACAAGGTCATTCCTAGGTCTCTCCTTTTGTCTCCTCTCTGTGGTTTTACTCCAGCCCACCTGGGGCAGCAGGGTTCAGGGAAGCCTGTTGGCATGCCAGCATTCTTCTCCCTTAGGGCAAATCCCCTTTCCTCCTAGAACCAGTTTCCTCATTTGTCAAATGGGTGTAATAATTCTGACCCTGTCTCTCTCTCTGGGCCAGTAGATGAAAGGCTGTGAAGTGCTCTGAAATCTATGAAGCACCTGACAAATGCAAAGGCTTCCTGTTCTTATGATCATTATTATTATTTTGGCATTTTCCAAAAGTAGTTTTGTCTTTCACTAGTAATAGCCAAGCTCTAGAAGTTTGTAAGTGGTTGAAACATATTTTTCAAATAAATATGTTTATTAATAATACTCAAGCTCCTGAAATTTGTGAATGGATTAAATCTATATTTAAAATATTGTTTAGGGGACTTCCCTGGTGGTCCAGTGGTTAAGACTCTGTGCTCCCAATGCAGGGGGCCCGGGGTTCAATCCCTGGTCAGGGAACTAGATCCCACATGCATGCCACAACTAAGAGTTCACATGCCACAACAGAAGATCCTGCATGCGACAACAAAGATCGGCATGCCACAAATAAGACCCAGTGCAACCAAATAAATAAATATTAAAAACTAAAATAAAATAAAAAATAAACTGAATAATGTTGAAAATCTAATTTAAAAGATTAAAAAAAACCCCAAAATATTGTTTGGGGTCCTTGGTTACTTGGATGTAATCATCTTGTGAAAATTCATTGAGCTGCACACTTATTATGTGTGCACTTTTCTGTATGTATTTTTATATTTCAATAAGGTGTTTAAAAACCAAAAATTTACATTTTTGTTTAAATGGGTAATGTATGCACATGGGGATAAAATTAAAAAGGTAGAAAGGGGTGGAAATGTCTTTCTTCTCATTCTGCTCTTCAACCTTTCAGCTTCCTTCCCCAGCAGCACACACCTCAGTCGATTTCCTTTGTATTGATCTAGAGATTAGTCTATGCATATCCAAACACATGTGTGTATGTGTGTGTGTGTGTGTGTATCCTCCCTTTTAAACTCAATGTCAGCATCCTATACAAACTGTTCTTCAACCCACTTTCTTCACTTAATATAACTCGTTCTATGGCCATACTTAGCTCATTCACAGTCACAGCTACTTAGTACTCTGCTGTACAGATATTCCATGATTGTATAATATTAGGTATACCAATCTTTTGTACGATGTACCCAAGAATATTCTTTTACACAACTTCTGTGTGAATGCATTCATCTTAGGATACATTTCTAGAAGAAGAAATAATGAGTTGAAGAGTTTGAAATTCTGATATATTCAATTTGCTTTCTGTACAGGTTGTACTAACATACACTCTTATCAACAATGTATGAGATTTAAGGGTGTCTGGTTCCCCACACCCTTGCCAATATATATTATTGAACTTTTTTTTACATTTTCCAGTTTTTCCAGGGGGAAAAAAGGAATTTCAAAGATATTTCATTGTTTTCCATTTATATATGGATACGGTTGAACATCATTTCATATCTTTAGAAACCATTTGAATTTTCTTTTCCATGAAGCACACTATTTGTGTTCTTAATATATTTTTCTATTGACTTGTTAGTCTTCTTTTTTATTGGTTCATGATTTGCCAATTTGTTGTTCAACTTTGTGGCTGTTGTGGTCAGGCAGAAATGTTTTATTCTTATGCGGTCATATTTATCCATTATGCCCTTAGACATAAAGAATCTATAGTATAAAAATGCTGATTCTCACAGAATTATTTTAAAAAGGTCAATATAAACCCAATAAAAATATTAATAGTATTTTTTGGGGGAAAACTAGACAAGCTGTTCCTAAAGATCATATAGAAAAATAAAAAATAAATAATTAGAAAAATTCCATAAAAGAGCAATGAAGGATGACAGTCCCCATTACACACTAAAGAATATTAAAACCTCATTAATTACTTAAAATTAAAGTGTGGTGTTGATGCATTTTATTAGTTTTCTAAGGCTTCCATAACAAACTGGGTGGCTTAAAACCAGAGAAATTTCTCCTCTCCCAGTTGTGCAGGCTAGAAGTCTAAAATCCCTCTGAGACACTGTGTGGAATCCTTCCCTGCCTCCTCCTAGCTTCTCGGTGGTGACCATCAATCCTTGGCTTGCAGCTACATCACTCCAACTCCACCTATTTTCACATGGGGCTTTCCCTGTGTGTCTCGTGTCTGTATTCAAATTTCTCTCTTATGAGGCCACCTGTCATTTGGATTAGGGCCCACCCTACTCCAGTATGACCCCATCTTAACTAACAAACACCCTATTTCTAAATAAGCTCACATTCTGAGGTCATGGGGGTTACAACTCTAACATACCTTTGGGTGGGGACGCAATGCATGTATATATAGAGATAAATACAACAGAACAGAGACCAAAGTAAATCTAAATACATCTGGAGATTTAGTATAAAAGTGAAGGAAAGGGTTTCCCTGGTGGCGCAGTGGTTGAGAGTCCACTTGCCGATGCAGGGGACGCGGGTTTGTGCCCGGTCCGGGAGGATCCCACATGGCGTGGAGCGGCTGGGCCCGTGAGCCATGGCTGCTGAGCCTGCGCGTCCAGAGCCTGTGCTCAGCAACGGGAGAGGCCGCAGCAGTGAGAGGCCCGCGTACCGCAAAAAAAAAAAAAAAAAAAAAAAAAAAAAAAAAGTGAAGGAAAGATGAACAACTGTGTGGCAATTGGGAAAAAAAACAAGTTAGATCTCTTTTTCGTCTTTATATCAAAGTAATTTCTAGAGGGATCAAAAGTTTCAACAACTAGGTACTGGTAGAATGGGGTAATCTTGGAGTAGACAAAGCCTTTATAAACATGACATAAAATGCAGAATCTATAAATTTACTTACTTGTAAAAATGTAAATTAAAACAGATATGAGGTTATCCCTACTGTGACATCACTTCCATTCACTTGTGGTTTCTGCCAGTGAAGAAAGTGTGTAGTTATAGCCACTGCTGGGAACTGTGGGTAAACCTGGGGATTTTCATGGACATAGGGAGAGACATGCTGAAGTGAGGGCAGGAGTGATTGAAAATCTCTGTATAAAGGGGTAAGCTATCCATCCACTCTGTTAGGTAGCATAGATTCTTTCCTAAGCTGAATTTGATCACTGGCCTATGTCAGCTTGCCCAGGGCTGGGTTATCTCCTCTATGCATATCTCCACACCCCAGTCTACTGGTCATGGTAGCATCTAATAATAGTCCTCTGAACCAGGCAATTCTCCACACACAACTCCAGGCAGCTACTACCTATCAATAAGCTGAAGCCTACTGGTTGTCCTAGCCAGTTATGACCAAACACAAATATTGTCTCCACTGCAGTGTACATTCAAGTTACATCTTCACAAGAAAGACCAGCATTCTTGGCTCGTTTGTATTGAAAGCCATGTTTGAATTTGGCATAAACCTGTTCTTGAGGACACTGACTATTCTTTCTAGCATGTTTCTCTTCCATTAAATTTTTATGTCTGAAATTTGTTTTAAAATTTAATAACAGGATAAACTTTCTTCCAGCAAAGGGTGTGACATCTTTCTATTTTTTAGTAATGAGAAGCAAAAACTTTGTGTTTCCCTTTTGGCCTTGGCTGCTAAGAAACTCAGAACCATGTTAAATACTTATTAACAGGAGCTGCCTGAGGCCTATGCCCTCCTTTCTTTGCCCTCAGTATACATTCCTCTTGTATTAATACCATTTAGTGTAAGCCACCCCAAGGCAGAACATTTGTAGGACGTGGTACAGTCCTCTGTGATCCCTCTGTTCAGGGCTCCAGTTCCACTCGCCCCATTGCTGCCTCAGGCCTAGTGGTGGTAACGTCTCCCTCAGGTTGCCAGCTACCACACCCTCCCTTCTTCACATCCCAACACCCTGCCCACACCTTTGTAAGCAGTCCCTTTATTAGGATCTTCTCAATTACCCAGTTTGTGTGTGCCATCTGTTTCTACTCAGGACCCTATCTCATACATACAAAGGATGTGCCAGGAGTGGGCCTTGGAAACAGACCCTCAAAATGGGATTCAGGGACTGGGTTGCTCACATATCTAAGGAGTGAGCAGTGGGACATTGGTAACCCACCACAGACGTTCACTGGTGATGGCACAGGAGGGGAGAGCAAGGCAGTGAGAGAGCAAAGGGCTGTAAGACAGTCACAAGGGCAACGAGAGGGTTTAGAAAGACTGTGGGGTCAGCAGGCTGCTTCTGATGGCCTTTGAGTGTATACCCAGAGACAAGGACAAATTGAAGGCAGTTACAGTCAATGCAGAGCCCAGCTGGAAATCAGAATGCTCTGATGGAATCCCCCATCCTCTGTAGCTGCAGGAGGGAAATGGTGGAAGCCAGTCCAGGGCCTGACTGTAAAGGCTGCAGAGCTGCATTGCCAATTAAATGCATAGCCCTGTCTGGTCTCTTATGCTGAGGGAACTGATGAGAGAGAAGGGGACCTTGAGATGTGGGTTGACAAAAGGCTGCGAACTTTGTCTTTCCCTGTACCCCAACCCCTAGCCAGCCTCCCCTGCATCTATATCTTTCAATGAACCCTCCTGGGGCAGTGCCTCTCTGGCTGATGCCTATTACCCTCAGGGTTTGCTCCCATCACTCCTCAGTGCCTCCAGGCCCATAGGAAGAGTTTGATTCCAACATGTCTCAGATGGACAAATATGAGGTCTGCCGTGGAGAGCAGAGCTAAACACTGAAAGTGAAGCAGGGCCGCAGGCATCTGTGTTGGCAGGAGTCTGGAAGAACCATGGTAGTGGACTCCAAGGGTATCAGAAGAAGGCTTGAGGAAGCTAAATTTCTCAAAATGGAATTCAGGGTTTAATGTGTTGGCTGGAGCAGCTGGGAATGGTGTTCAACTCTATTAGACTCCTTACTCGAAGCCTGTAGTCAAGTGGCCTAGAGTCTACACTCCCATAGGTTAGCTTGAATAAACTAAATATATGAGCTGTCTGTAGCTTGTACAGGTCAGCCTCTTGGGGCAAGAATAGGGTGGAGAGTGGATATTGAAGGGCAAATGAAAAATATCCACTATTCTCGAGTCCTTTTGAACACCACCAGTGCAATACAAGAATGCTGGTGCTCCCCCGTTACCAGCACCTTTTTTTTTTTTTTTTTTTTACATCTTTATTGGAGTATAATAGCTTTACAATGGTGTGTTAGTTTCTGCTTTATAACAAAGTGAATCAGTTATACATACACATATGTTCCCATATCTCTTCCCTCTTGCGTCTCCCTCCCTCCCACTCTCCTTATCCCACCCCTCCAGGCAGTCACAAAGCACCGAGCTGATCTCCCTGTGCTATGCAACTGCTTCCCACTAGCTATCTACCTTACGTTTGGTAGTGTATATATGTCCATGCCTCTCTCTCGCTTTGTCACAGCTTACCCTTCCCGCTCCCTATATCCTCAAGTCCATTCTCTAGTAGGTCTGTGTCTTTATTCCTGTCTTACCCCTAGGTTCTTCATGACATTTTTTTTCTTAAATTCCATACATATGTGTTAGCATATGGTATTTGTCTTTCTCTTTCTGACTTACTTCACTCTATATGACAGGCTCTAGGTCTATCCACCTCATTACAAATAGCTCAATTGCGTTTCTTTTTATGGCTGAGTGATATTCCATTGTATATATGTGCCACATCTTCTTTATCCATTCATCCGATGATGGACACTTAGGTTGTCAATAGCCCAGCACCTTTTTTAATACTTTGATGGTGGATCTCCTGGGCCACCACTGGAGGGTATCATTAGGGCGTGCACAGAGTAGATCCACACAACATTTGTGTCTCTTGAAACATCCTCTGTTAAATGTCTGGGAAATTCCAACACTTCGACCATGTTGACTATGGCTTCCTTTGGCTGCTATAACAAGTTAGAACAAACTGGATGGCTTACAACAACAGAATTTTTTTCTCTCATAGTTCTAGAGGCTAGAAGTCCAAAATTCAGGTGCTGGCACAGACATGTTCCCTCTGAAGCCTCTAGGGGAGGATTTTTCCTTGCCTTTTTCAGTTTCTGGTAGCTCCAGGTATCCCCTGGTTTGTGGCTAAATCACTCGGTCTCTGCCTCCGTCTTCACATGGCTTTCTTCTCTCTGGGTCTGTGTCTCTTCTCCTCTTCTTATAAGGATGAGCTGAACTGTTATGAACTGAACTGTGTTCCCCCCAAATTTATATGCTGAAGCCTTAACCTCTAGTACCTCAGAATGTGACTGCATTTGGAGATAGGGTATTTATAGATAGAGGTAATTATTTTAAAACAAGGCATTTAGGGAGGGCTTTGATCCAATTTGACAGGTATTCTTATAAGAAGAGATTAGGACACACAGAAACAAGATGGATGAGCGCCCACAGAAAAAAGACCATGTGAAGAGGTAGCAAGTGGGCAGCTGTCTTGCAATCCAAGGGGTGAGGCCTCAGAGGAGAGCAAGACTGCTGACGCCATCTTCAACTTCCAGCCTCCAGAACTGTGAGAGAATACAACCCTGCAGCTTAAGCAACCCTATCTGGGGTACTTTGTTATGGCTGCCCTAGCAGACTAACACACTAGTCACATTGGATTAGGGCCCACCTCAATCCTAAACATGACCTCGTATGACCTCATCTTAACTTGGTCATACCTACAAAGACCCTATTTCCAAATAAGGTCACACATTCCCAGGGTTAGGACTTCAGCGTATCTTTTGGGGGTACACAATTTAACTACTAACAGCCACCTTGAGTCCGATCATCAGTAAACCAGCTTAGCAGATATTAACGCCATCCCCAGGGGCTCCAACTCAGCTAAGGAGAGGCACTGGTGGGTAAGAGAAGAGGGGGGTCAGAGTAGGTATTCCAGCTCCTTCTTGTTGGGTCACTGCGAGTCGACTGTACAGATTCTGGTAACTGTTCTCTTTGCAGACCTTTGGTTTGCTAGGTGGGGAGAGGGCAAAGGAGAGGAGACTATCAATGGCTCCCCAGTGTTGCTAGCTGTGCCCATCCCTTGTTGGTTTTGTAAGCAGATTAGGTAGAAAGAAAGAGAACCAGGCATGGCTTTCTTAACATCAGAAGCCATTTTTGACCTAAGCCATTTTGTGATCTAAGCCTGGCCACAATGCTCACCCTTGAACATCTCAGTAATTAATGATCTTAAGGGAACAAAGGAACACAGAAAACAACTGTTATCAGGCAAGAGAAGTAACAACAGCAAAGATAATATATCAGGTGTAAAGACTCCCAGTTCTGTTTCAATGGTAAAGATTAGCCTGAAGTACTCAACCACCAGATCAACTGGAACCTAAGGGATGATGATGTTGACATTTTCTGACCCTCATGACTTCAAACAACTAAAGCTTGGACTCTGTCAACCGCCCAAACCTCTTCATGAATATGCAGGTATGCTTAGCTTAAAACTTCCCCAGTTTTGCTATTCTAGGAGACACCACTTCGGGGATAATCCCCAGTGTTCTCCTTAATTGCTGCAAGTAATAAATCCTTCCTTCTCCTGATCTTTGGCTTGGTTGTATCTTTTGGTTCGACACCTACCAAGAGTTGAAGCCAGTTTTTGGGTAAGTTTCTCTAAACCCCACCCACACATTTGCAAATAGCTCTTTTATCGACCACTCCTCAGCCACCCAGTCTGAATGTGCCATGTTTCCTGCTGGAGCCCTGACTCATGCAGGCCATTATCTAGGCTCCTTTTGGGATTGGGGTGTAGTGTACTTGTCAGAGCAGGAGTCTTCATGTGTGCTAAGCAATTCTCTTGATTGTAAATCTTGGGAAGGGTCTCAAGGACTGGGTTGGGGCAGCTTTAACCCAGACTGGAGAGATTTCAGAGACTAAAATGTGGATGTTACAAGACCCATGAGGATTTACACCACTACTGCAAAGGGCTAGTTTCTTCCCCTTGCTGCATCTCTACCCTTGCACAGTGGCTTGACGGTTCCTCCCATCAAGAGGTGGAGTCTTCCTCCATCCTTTGCAACAGAACTAGCCTTAAAATTGCTTTGGTCAATGAGATGGTAGCAAAATGTGAAGCAAATGGAAACTTGAAATGCTTTGGCACTGCGCTCGGAATTGAACCACAATGTGGACGAGCCCGAGTAGCCTGCTGGAGATCAAGAAACACCTGTTGCCCCAGCAGATAGCTAGCCAACTGCCAGACATGAGTGAGGCCATTTGGGTCCAGCTAGTCTCTAGCTGACCCACAAGCTGACCCACAGATGCATAGTGAGTGCAGCCAAGATCAACTGTGCCAAGCCCAGCAGAATAGTAGGGATATGTGGTTGTTACAACTCACCAAGTCCAGGGTGGTTTGGGACACTGAAGAAGCTAAGGACTACATCTTCCAAATCAGAGGTTGCACTGGCAAGCTCGCTTCTCTTACATTTTTTTTATTACAAGTCCTATTTTTATCATGGGGTTTACAAATTGTTTTGATTATGGTGAGAAGAGGCCTGGAATAAACTGAAAGGAGGTTTGGAATAAATATTTTAAAATGAAGGGGGCTTGGGCTTCCCTGGTGGCGCAGTGGTTGAGAGTCCGCCTGCTGATGCAGGGGACAAGGGTTCGTGCCACGGTCTGGGAAGATCCCACATGCCGCGGAGCGGCTTGTCCCGTGGGCCATAGCTGCTGGGCCTGCGCGTCCGGAGCCTGTGCTCTGTGGTGGGAGAGGTCGCAGCAGTGAGAGGCCCACGTACAGGGAAAAAAAAAAAAAAATGAAGGGGGCTTACCCTATATCAACATTTGCAGAAATTTACTCCAGAAGCTGGTCTCATGGTATTGTATTACTTCCTCCTGTGATGCTAAAAAGGCAGTGTGGGGCCAATAAAGTTCCCTAAGACATTTGTTAAGGTCTGTGTTTTCACATTACCATTAGACCCCCAAGGAGGACTTTCTACTGAGAAGCATGTCAGGAACAGGTACTAACACTGAAAACTGGAAAGACTCTCCTGGTTTGCGGTGAAGTTATTTCATCTCTAAATTACTTCCTAATGTTTCCAACTCTCACATTTCACAAAAGTGGAATCTGTGGCTACAGAGTATAGGTAAGTTAGGCATCCCAAGTCAGATCATTTCTCATTGCGATATGTATTTTCCATTTGTAGCCCTCATCACAGTACAGTCTTTTTTTTTAATTTTTATTTTATATTGGAGCATAATTGATTAACAATGTTGTTAGTTTCAGGTGTATATCAAAGTGATTCAGTTATACCTGTACATGTATCTATCCTTTTTCAACTTCTTTTCCCATTTAGATTATTACAGAATATTGAGCAGAGTTCCCGGTGTCTGGCATGCACTCCTAGTTGCGGCATGTGAACTCTTAGTTGTGGCATGCAGGCATGCAGGATCTAGTTCCCTGACCAGGGATCGAACCAGGGCCCCCTGCATTGGGAGCATGGAGTCTTACCCACTGGACCATCAAGGAAGTTCCTGTCGGGTTTTGATATCAGGGTAATGGTGGCCTCATAGAGTGAGTTTGGGAAAATTCTTTGGAATAGTTTGAGGATAGGTGTTACCTCTTCTCTAATGTTTGATAGAATTCGCCTGTGAAGCCAGCTGGTCCTGGATTTTTGTTTGTTGGGAGTTTTTAATCACAGTTTCAATTTCAGTACTTGGGATTATTCTGTTCATATTTTCTATTTCTTCCTGGTTCAGTCTTGGGAGACTGCACCTTTCTAAGAATTTGTCCATTTCTTCCAGGTTGTCCATTTTTTTTGGCATATAGTTGTCTGTTAGTGGTCTCTTATGATCCTTTGTATTTCTGTGATGTAGGTGTAACTTCTTTTTCATTTTTAGTTTTATTGACTTTAGCCCTCTCCCATTTTTACATGATGAGTCTGGCTAAAGGTTTATCAGTTTTGTTTATCTTTTCAAAGAACCAGCTTTGGTGGGGACCTCGATGCCCAAGGAGACAGGAGGACCCCCAAGCGAACTGCCACCGCACATGGCTTGCAGGATCTTGGTTCATGAGCCAGGGGTCGGGCCAAAGCTCCTGCAGTGGGACCCCTGAGTCTGAACCACTGAACTAACAGAGAACCTCAGACCCCAGGTAATATTCATCAGAGTGAGGTCTCCTGGAGGTCCTCATCTCAGCACCAAGATCCAGCTCTACCCAACAGCCTACAAACTCCAGTGTAGGAAGCCTCAGGCCAAACAACCAGTAAGACAGGAGGAACACAATCCCACCCATCAAAAAAAAAACAAAAACAAAAGAGACGGCAAAAAAAATATGCCATAGATGAAGGAGCAAGGTAAAAACCTATAAGACCAAATAAATGAAGAGGAAATAGGCAATCTACATGAAAGAGAATTCAAAGTAATGATAGTAAAGATGACTCAGAATCTCGGAAATAGAATGGAGGCACGGATTGAGAAAATACAAGAAATGTTTAACAAAGATATAGAAGAACTAAAGAACAAACCAAAATGAACAACACAATAACTGAAATGACAAATACACTAGAAGGAATCAATAACAGAATAACTGAGGCAGAAGAACGAATAAGTGAGCTGGAAGACAGAAAGGTGGAAATAACTACCGAGGAGCAGAATAAAGAAAAATGAATGAAAAGAACTGAAGACAACCTCAGAGACCTCTGGGACAACAACGCACCAACATTCGAATTATAGGTGTCCCAGAAGAAGAAGAGAAAAAGAAAGGGTCTGAGAAAATATTTGAAGAAATTATAGTCAAAAACTTCGCTAAAGTGGGAAAGGAAATAGTCACAAAAATCCAGGAAGTGCAGACAGTCCTGAGGGATAAGCCCTAGGAGAAAAACACCAAGACACATACTAATCAAAGTAACAAAAACTAAACTCAAAGAAAAAATACTAAAAGCAGCAAGGGAAAAATAAAAAATAACATACAAAGGAATCCCCATAAAGGTATCAGCTGATTGTTCAGCAGAAACTCTGCAGGCCAGAAGGGAGTGGCAGGATATACTTAAAGTGATGAAAGAGAAAAACCTACAACCAAGATTACTCTACCCAGCAAGGATCTCATTCAGATTCAACAGAGAAATCAAAAGCTTTTCAGACAAGCAAAAGTGAAGAGAATTCAGCACCACCAAACCAGCTTTACAACAAATGCTAAAGAAACTTCTCTAGGCAGAAAACACAAAAGAAGGAAAAGACCCACAATAACAAACCCAAAACAACTAAGAAAAAGGTAATAGGAACATGCATATTGATAATAACCTTGAATGTGAATGTATTAAAAGCCCCAACCAAAAGACACAGACTGGCTGAATGGATACAAGAACAAGATCCATGTATATGCTGTCTACAAGAGACCCACTTCAGACCTAGGGACACATACAGACTGAAAGTGAAGAGATGGAAGAAGATATTCCATGCAAATGGAAATCAAAAGAAAGCTGGAGTAGCAATATTTGTATCAGATAAAATAGACTTTAAAATAAAGACTGTTACAGGAGATAAGGAAACTACATAATGATCAAGGGATCAATCCAGGAAGATATAACAATTACAAATATTTATGCACCCAACATAGGAGCACCTCAATACATAAGGCAAATGCTAACAACCATGAAAGGGGAAATCAACAGTAACACAATAGTAGGGGGCTTTAACACCCCAATTACACCAACGGACAGACCATCCAAACAGGAAATAAATAAGGAAAAACCAACTTTAAATGACACAATAGACCAGATAGATTTAATTGCTATTTATAGAACATTCCACCCAAAAGCGTCAGAATACACTTTCTTCTCAAGTGCACACCAAAACATTCTCCAGGATAGATCACATCTTGGGTCACAAATCAAGCCTTGGAAAATTTAAGAAAATTAAAATCCTATCAAGCATCTTTTCTGACCACAATGCTATGAGACTGGAAATCAATTACAGGAAAAAAACTGTAAAAAACACAAATACATGGAGGCTAAACATTATGCTACTAAATAACCAAGAGGTCACTGAAGAAATCAAAAAATACCTAGAGACAAATGACAATGAAAACACGACACCCCAAAACCTATGGGATGAAGGAAAAGCAGTTCTAAGAGGGAAGTTTATAGTAATTCAATCTCACCTCAAGAAACAAGAAAAATCTCAAATAAACAATCTAATGCTACACCTAAAGCAACTAGAGGAAGAACAAAGAAAACCCAAAGTCAGTAGAAGGAAAGAAATCATAAAGATCAGAGCAGAAATAAATGAAATATAAACGAGGAAAACAATAGCAAAGATCAATAAACCTAAAAGCTGGTTCTTTGAGAAGATAAAAAAATTGATAAAGCCTAAGCCAGACTCATCAAGAAAAAAAGAGAGAGGGGCTTCCCTGGTGGTGCAGTGGTTGAGAGTCCACCTGCCAATGCAGGGGACATGGGTTCGTGCCCCGGTCCGGGAAGATCCCACATGCCACGGAGCGGCTACGTCTGTGAGCCATGGCCGCTGAGCCTGCGCGTCCGGAGCCTGTGCTCCGCGGCGGGAGAGGCCACAACAGTGAGAAGCCCATGTACCCCCCCACCAAAAAAAAGAGAGAGGATACAAATCAATTAAATTAGAAATGAAAGAGGAGAAATCACAACTGACACCACAGAAATACAAAGGATTATAAGAGACTACTACAAACAACTATATGCCAATAAAATTGCCAACCACAAAGAAATGGACAAATTGTTGGAAAGGTACAATTTTCCAAGACTGAACCAGGAAGAATTAGAAAATATAAACAGACCTATCACAACGAATGAAACTGAAAGTGTAATTAAAAAGCCTCCAACAAACAGAAGTCCAGGACCACACGGCTTCACAGGCGAATTCTATCAAACATTTAGAGAAGAGCTAACACCTATCCTTCTCAAACTCTTCCAAAAAATCGCAGAGGGAGGGACACTCCCAAGTTCATTGTACGAAGCCACCATCACCCTGATAGCAAAACAAGAAAAAGATATCACAAAAAAAGAAAATTATAGACCAATATCACTGATGAACATAGATGCAAAAATCCTCAACAAAATACTAGCAAACGGAATCCAACAACATATTAAAAGGATCATACGCCATGACTAAGTGGGATTTATCCCAGGGATGCAAGGATTCTTCAATATATGCAAATCAATCAATGTGACACACCATATTAACAAATTAAGGAATAAAAACCATATGATCATCTCAATAGATGCAGAAAAAGTTTTTGATAAAATTCAACACCCATTTATGATAAAAATTCTCCAGAAAATGGGCATAGAGGGAACCTACCTCAACATAATAAAGGCCATATATGACAAACCCACAGCAAACATCATTCTCAATGGTGAAAAACTGAAAGCATTTCCACTAAGATCAGGAACAAGACAAGGACGTCCACTCTTGCCACTCTTATTCAACATAGTTTTGAAAGTCCTAGCCACAGCAATCCGAGAAGAGAAAGAAACAAAAGGAATACAAATTGGAAAAGAAGTAAAACTGTCACTATTTTCAGATGACATGATACTATACATAGAAAATCCTAAAGATGCCACCAGAAAACTAGTAGAACACTACTTAACACCATACACAAAAGTAAACTCAAAATGGATTAAAGACCTAAATGTAAGACCAGACACTATAAAACTCTTAGAGGAAAACATAGGAAAAACACTCTTTGACATAAACCACAGCAAGATCTTTTTTGACCCACCTCCTAATAAAAATAAAAACAAAAATAAACAAATGGGACCTAATTAAACTGAAAAGCTTTTGCAGAGCAAAGGAAACCATAAACAAGATGAAAAGACAACACTCAGAATGGGAGAAAATATTTGTACATGAAACAACAAAGGATTAATCTCCAAAATATACAAACAGTTCATGGAGCTCAATATCAAAAAAACAAACAACCCAATTAAGAAATGGGTGGAAGACCTAAACAGACATTTCACCAAAGAAGACATACAGATGGCCAACAAACACATGAAAAGATGCTCAACATTACTAATTATTAGAGAAATGCAAATCAAAACTACAATGAGGTATTACCTCACATGGGTCAGAATGGCCATTATCAAAAAATCTAGGAATAATAATTGCTGGAAAGGGTGTGGGGAAAAGGGAACCCTCCTGCTTGTTGGTGGGAATGTAAATTGATACAACCACTATGGAGAACAGTATAGAGGTTCCTTAAAAGAATAAAAATAGAACTACCATATGACCCAGCAATCCCACTACTGGGCATGTACCTTGAGAAAACCATAATTCAAAAAGACAGATGTGCTACAATGTTCATTGCAGCACTATTTACAATAGCCAGGATATAGAAACAACCTAAATGTCCATTGACAGATGAATGGATAAAGATGTGGCACATATATACAATGGAATATTACTCAGCCATAAAAAGAAATGAAATTGAGTTCGTAGTGAGGTGGATGTACCTAGAGTCTGTCATACAGAGTGAAGTAAGAAAGGTAAAAACAATTACCATAGGCTAATGCATATATATGGAATCTAAGAAAGAAAAACAAAAAAGGTACTGATGAACTTAGTGGCAGGGCAGGAATAAAGACATAGATGTAGAGAATGGACTTGAGGACACGGGGTGGGGAGGGGGAACCTGGGGTGAAGTGAGAGTAGCATCCACATATATACACTACCAAATGTAAAATAGCTAGCTAGTGGGATGCAGCAGCATAGCACTGGGAGATCAGCTCGGTACTTTGTGACAACCTAGAGGGGTGGGATAGGGAGGGTGGGAGGGAGATTCAAGAGGGAGGGATATGGGGATATATGTATTCACTTTGTTGTACAACAGAAACTAACACAGCATTGTGAAGCAATTATACTCCAATAAAGATGTATTAAACAAAACAAAAAAACCCCAAAAAACAAAGAACCAGCTTTTAGTTTCATTGATCTTTTCTACTGTTTTCTTCATTTTTATTTCATTTATTTTTATTTATTTATTTTTTGCGGTACACGGGCCTCTCACTGTTGTGGCCTCTCTCGTTGTGGAGCACAGGCTCCGGACGCGCAGGCTCAGCGGCCATGGCTCACGGGCCCAGCCGCTCCGCGGCACGTGGGATCTTCCCGGACCGGGGCACGAACCCGTGTCCCCTGCATCAGCAGGGGAACTCTCAACCACTGCGCCACCAGGGAAGCCCATCTATTTCTACTCTGATCTTTATGCTTTCTTTCCTTCTACTAACTTAGGGTTTTGTTTGTTCTTTCTCTAGTTGCTTGAGGTATAAGGTTATTTGTGATTTTTCTTGTTTCCTGAGGTAAGATTTTATTGCTATAAACTTCCCTCTTAGAACTGCTTTTGCCGCATCCCATAGGTTTTGGATTGTTGTGCTTTCATTTTCATGTCTCTAGGTATTTTTTGATTTCCTCTGATTTCTTCAGTGATCCATTGGTTGTTTAGTAGGATATTGTTTAGGCTCCATGTGTTTGTGTTTTTTATAGTTTTTTTCTTGTAGCTGATTTCTAACCTCATAGCATTGTGGTTGGAAAAGATGCTTGATATGATTTCAATTTTCTTAAATTTACTGAGGCTCACTTTGTGCCCAGCATGTGGTCAATCCTGGAGAATGTTCCGTGTGCACTTGAGAAGAATGTGTATTCTGCTGCTTTTGGATGGAATGCTCTATAAATATCAATTAAGTCTATCTGGTCTAATGTGTCATTTAAGGCCTGTGTTTCCTTATTGACCTTCTGTCTGGATGATCTGTCCATTGATGAAAGTGGGGTGTTGAAAGTCCCCACTATTATTTTGTTACTGTCCATTTCTCCCTTTATGGCTGTTAGTATTTGCCTTATATATTGGGGTCCTCTTATGTTGGATGCATATATATTTACAATTGATATATCTTCTTCTTGGTTTGACTCTTTGATCATTATGTAGCATCCTTCCTTACTTCTTTTAACAGTCTACTTTAAAGTCTATTTTGTTGGGACTTCCCTGGTGGTGCAGTGGTTCAGGATCCAGGGGACATGGGTCAAGCCCTGGTCTGGGAGGATCCCACATGCCATGGAGCAACTAAGCCCATGCACCACAACTACTGAGCCTGTGCTCTGGAGCCCATGAGCCACAACTACTGAAGCCCGCGTGCCTGGAGTCTGTGCTCCACAACGGGAGACGGCATCATAATGAGAGGCCCACACACCGCAACAAAGAGTAGCCCCTGCTCTCCACGACTAGGGAAAGCCTGCGCACAGCAACAAAGACCCAACACAGCCAAAAATTAAAAAATAAATAAATTTAAACATTTATTAAAAAAAATAAAGTCTATTTTATCTGATATGATATGGCCACTCCAGCTTTCTCTTGGTTTCCATTTGCATGGAATACCTTTTTCCATCCCCTCACTTTGTCTGTATGTGTCCCTCGATCTGAAGTGTGTCTCTTGTAGATAGCATATATATGGGTCTTATTTTTGTATCCATTCAGCCAGTCTGTGTCTTTTGGCTGGAGCCCTTAATCCATTTACATTTAAGGTAGTTATCAATAAGTATGTTCCTATTTTCATTTTCTTGTTTTGGATTTGGTTTTGTAGGTCTTTTATCTTCCTTTCCTCTTTTGTTCTATTCTCTTGTGATTTGATGACTAACTTTGGTGTTGTGTTTGGATTCGTGTGTGTGTGTGTGTGTGTGTGTGTGTGTATCTATTGTAGTTTTTTGGTTTGCAGTTACCATGAGGGTTTGATATAGCAGTCTATATATAAACAAGATTGTTTTAAGTTACTGGTCTTTTAATTTCAAGCACATTTCCAATATCCTGCATTTGTGCTCTCCTCTTCTCACAATTGCTGGTTTTGATATTTATGTGCAGATGATTTCCTACATTTACTTTATGTTTGCCTTTACTTGTGAACTTTTCCATTTGTAATTTTGTTTCTAGTAGTGGCCTTTTCTTTTCCGCTTAGAGAAATTCCTTTAGCATTCGTTGCAAACCTGGTCTGGTGATGCTGAATTCTCTTAGCTTTTGCTTGTCTGTAAAGCTTTTGATTTTTCCATGGACTCTGAGAGCCTTGCTGGGTAGAGTTTTCTTGGTTGTAACTTCTTCCCTTTCATCTCTTTAAATATATCATGCCACTCCCTTCTGGCCTGCAGAGTTTCTGCTGAGAAATCAGCTGATAACCTTACGGGAGTTCCCTTGTATGTTAATTGTTGCTTTTCATATTTTTTTGTCTTTATTTTTTATCAACTTGATTACCATGTGTCTCAGCATGTTCCTCGTTGGGTTTATCTTACCTGGGACTCTCTGTGCTTCCTGGACTTGGGTAACCATATCCCTTCCAGTGTTAGGGAAGTTTTCAGCTATTATCTCTTCAAATATTTTCTCAGGTCCTTTCTCTCTCTCTTCTCCTACTGGGACCCCTAAAATGCAATAGTTGGTGTCTTTAACGTTGTCCCAGAGGTCTCTTAGACTGTCTTTCTTTTCATTCTTTTTTTCTTTTTTCTTTATTCTGTTCCATGGCAGTGATTTCCACTATATTCTGTCTTCCAGGTCACTTATCCATTCTTAATGCCTCAGTTACTCTGCTATTGATTCCTTCTAGTGTAGTTTTTACTTCAGTTATTGTATTGTTCACCTGTTTGTTCTTTATTTCTTCTAGGTCTTTGTTGAACATTTCTTGTATCTTCTCAATCTGTGCCTCCAATTCTTCTTCCAAGACCTTGGATCATCTTCACTATCATTACTCTGAATTCTCTTTCTGGTAGATTGCCTGTCTCCACTTCACTTAGTTGTTCTTCTGGGGTTTTATCTTGTTCCTTCACCTGGGACATATTCCTCTGCCATCTCATCTTGTCTAAATTTCTGTGATTGTGGTTTCTGATCTACAGGCTTGCAATTCTACTTGATTCTGCTGTCTGCCCTCTGGTGGATGAGGCAGGCTGTCTAAGAGGGCTTGTGCAGGGTTCCTGGTGGGAGGGCCTGGTTCCTGCCCTATGGTGGGTGGAGCTGGGTCTTGTCCCTTTGGTGGGCAGGGCTATGCTCAGAAAGACTTTAAGCAGTCTCCTGATGGATGGGGCTGTGCTCCCGCCCTGTTGGTTGTTTGGCTTGAGGAGCCTGGAGACTCTTGGGTGGGGCTAGGTCTTGTGGGGGTGAATGGCAGTCTCCTGGAGGATTCACACCAATGAGTTCTCACCAGAGCTGCCACTGACCATGTCTTTGTCCCCACAGCCACAGCCGCTCCCTACCTCTGCTGGAGACCCTCCAATACTATCAGGTAGGTCTAGCCCAGTCTCTTAAGCAGTCACTGCTTTTTTCCCTAGGTCCGGGTGTGCACTAAACCTTGTGTGTGCCCTCCAAGAGTGGAGTTTATTTCCCCCAGTCCTATGGAATTCCTGAGATCACACCCCACTGACCTTCAAAAGTCAGACTCTCTGGGGTTCCTCCTCCCATTGCCAGACCCCCAAGTTAGTGGGGTTCAGGACTTTCACTCCTGTGGGAGAACTTCTGTGTTCTAATTATTTTCCAACTTGTGGGTTGTTCACCTGGTGGGTATGGGATTTGATTTTATTGCGACTGTGCCCCTCCTACCATCTCATTGTGGCTGCTTCTTTGTCTTTGAGTATAGGGTATCTTTTTTTGGTAGGTTCCAGCATCTTTTTTTGTTGATGGTTGTTCAGCAGTTAGTTGTGATTTCAGTGTTAAGAAGGGGTGAGCTCACGTCTTTCTACTCTGCCATGCTTTGCTATCTCCAGTCATTTATTTTTGTAACTGTGTGATGCTCATCTTCCCCCCCCCCCCGCCCACTGTGGATGCATCGCATGGTCCACAAGGGCAGGGCACGTGTCTGCACTGTTTACAGCATCTTCTTCATCACCAGACTGACTCTGAGTTTTCAGTTTCCCAGAGCACAGCATCATTTTCTATCTAAGTTCTTTTGAGATACAGTATTTGAATTGGGGTACAATATGCTGACATTTTACTTCAAGCTGCATATACCAATATGCCTAATCACGACATCATACATTTGTGGTTTCTCCAATGCCACTCACATCGAGTGGCATTACAGTGATGCTTACACCTTTTTGCCTTTTCTAACTCCTTTTGTAACTTTCTTTAACTTCAGCATTTAGAGGTCAGGAAGATCAGGAAAAGCAGCAAGAGACTGATCAGAAAGGCAGGAGAAAACCAGACAAGTGCAGAGTCCCAGAAGTCAAGAGAATAGTGTTTTTCAAGGAGTGCTCAATTATTGCAAATGATGAGTGCCAAGAATCATCAGACACATCAACTTAAGAAGAACTTTTGTGGAACATATAACAGCAAATGGAAGAAGAGAAATTGGAGAGAGAATACAGGAACTTGTTCAAGAAGACTAGGAGCCCTGGGCAGGGTACGCACAGGAGAGAGGTGTGGGCTGTCTTGGGAGTAAAGACCCAGAGAGTGTGGTGTTATGGAAGGCAAGAGAAGGGAGTGCTGCAAGGAGGGTCAAGTGCTGGCAAGTCAAATAAGACAAGACCAAAAACTCCACTGGGGCATGAAAGAGAATGATCCAGGAATAGCATCTTTAGCATTAAGCAGCATTAATCTGTTCCTGATGAGTGGAGACAACTCAAAGCTCACTCTAGAGCACCAGAGGGAACCAGGGCTTTGGGTATGTGATATGGCTTTGTTCTTATGAGAAAGACTTGATGGCATGGTGGAGAGAAGGAAGCGAGGGAAGAGTGGTCCTTGAGAAGGAGGGAATAGTTCCTTTCTCCTCCTGCAGAGGCAGGTGCCTTTGGCCAAGGACACAATGCTAGCCACCAGAAAGTTTCAGCTGAAGGTCTGTGCATATTTTGCCCCACATTTACTAATGTTGCTCCATGACCAGGGTAGACTGGGTAACGCATTCATCATTTAAACCTTAATAGCTCTCAAGTGTCTACTGCATCAGTTTCAAGCTGCTGGCAGTCTATACTGGGTTCATGCTGTGATCTCAGCTGCAGCCCCTCCATTGAGGCATAAGGCAGTGTTCTGCCGGTCTGACACGGCTCTGACCCATCCCTTCTTCCCCATGGGCCTCACGTTCTGGCCCCACTTCCTCATTCTTTCAATATCAGCACAGGACCTATCTCTTCTGGCAAGAGATATTTCCTACCTCTTCTGGTCCACCCTTCTGAAATGCTTACTGCCCTAGACTTGTAGCACACAATTTTCACCCAAGTATTCACTATTCCACATGATAACTGTTTCATTAGCCAGATCAAGCTCCCATCTTGGTTATCTATGGCCCTTGGCTATTAGGAACACAAGGACAAAGTAGACTATAGTGATCAGCGCCTTGGACCAGGTGACCCTCTAAGCTTCAGTTTCTGAAAACCAAGGTTAACTAGAAGTACCTACCTCACAGGATTGTAGTGAGGATTAACTATAAATGTATGTGCCTGGCACACAGCAAGTGCTCTTCAAATGCTAACTATTACACAAATTAGTTTCCTTCTCCCCTTTATTATCTCCCAATCAATTCTCCACATTGCACCACCCCCTCCACCACCACCTCATGGTGCCAGATGCAAGGTGGGTACACAGAAGTCATTGTTTCTTCCTATGTGTCCCTGACTTGATAATTCCTAAATTTATGGGAACAAAATGAGGTTTGAGGGAAAAGTCACAGCTAATAGTGTACTGAACCATGCCCTTCTACTTCTAAAATGAATAGTTGAGAGCTGCTTAACACAAGTTTTCAGCTACAGAAAATACATTAAAGGAAGAATTCTTTAAAAGTTCCTTTAAAACCTACAGGAATCTCTCTATATGTAAATAACAAACATGGGTGGAATATTTTAACCTAAGTCTAAAACTTCCCATGTTGTGAGTCTTCCATGCTGGTGGAAAGCCAATCTGGGTAAAAACTGGTAACTCAGATAAAGGTTCAAGGGCTTTCCTAAACCTCAGGAGACCCACCCTGGTTTTCAATGACCCTCTCTTCTGCCAGGAACTCCCACATTCCTCCACTCAAAATTTCACTCAAATGTCTCCAGACTCAAATACTTGATTTTGACTACTCCAGCCCATTTGTTTGCAATCACACTGTCTTCAAAATCCTGTTTTCACTCCCTCCAGCCCTCCCCAGGAGATTTTAAGCCCCCTAAGACCAAACTATATTTTTCCTTTATATATGTCAAGAGACAACTACAGAATATTTCACACACTCAACATATGTTGATTAATTTATATGAGACATTTCTGGAATACTTTCCCAGCTAATCATCACTATTCTGCAGGTTAATTTTGTTCCTTCTTAAAATCTTGATGTGAAGCAGGGATCAGCAAACTATAGCAGGCAGGACAAATCCAACCATGAGCTAAGAATTTTTAAATGTTTCTAACAATCCTTTAAAAATGTAAAAATATAAAGACTATGCAGCTGCAAAGTCTAAAATATTTACTATCAGGCCCTTTATAGCATACTTGACCAAAGTTCTAGACAAGTACATAAGAAATGAGTGCAAGAGGGATGACCCAAAGGGCTCCCAGAAACCTCATTGGCCCCTGAGGTACCTCTAGGCAAGATGTTTCTTTATCCTCTTAATTCAGAAACAACTCCAAGTGCCTGATTTTGTGGATAAACCCCAAGGAGCCTGCCAACTCTGAAAATCACTACAGCTATCTGCCACTTGCCATGCTCATTGCAGGTGAGGAATAATGAGAAGGGAAAATAATATTAGTGGGAGGTTATGAATAATAAAAAGCTGTGTAATATTAGATAGACAAATTCAAGTTCATAATGAAATTTCCTTAAATTTGATAAAGATGCTTGAAAATGTTCCTTGCAAATTTTTTTTATACTTATTATTATTTTTTTTTTTAACAAAGCTCTGTACATAAAAATAAATATACAGAAACAACCCCATCAACTCTCTGCATCAGTAATCCTCGCTGGTGGGCTCACCATTTACAAGGAAGACATCATTCAACGCAACCTGTCACAGAGACTGTCCTACCAGCAAGGACCTGTTAACTTGAAGGATCATTGCCAGGTCTCTTTTATCAAGATCGCCAATCACTTGGAGGCCTTTAGCTATCAACTAGCAATGACCCATGAAATCAGTGAACACAGTCACTGGCTTCAGTGCAGTGTGACCAACTGCAACTACTGCCTAGTGGCCACGTCCATGCTCTATATGCTGCCTTCAACCCTTGAAGACACAGATGCAGTTAAGAACAGAAAGAAAGCCCCCTCCCCCTGGGTAGTCACTGTGAAAAGCGTGCATAAGGCAATTGAGTCGAGGGTTAAGGATTCATCTTGCTAGTGTCAAAAGCAACACTAACAAGATTCTTAGCCTCATCCACCAGACGATGGACCTCTGCGTCCAGGTCTCCAGGAGCAGGCTCCACCTCCTTCACCAGACAAAGGGTTGTAACCTGTGACAAGAGAAAAGCAGAACAGTGCTGGAAATGTTCTGTATCAAACATAAAATTGTGAGCCTGACATGCAAAGCACTGCAAAGATATGGATTCTATTCTCACAAACATTTTCATACAACTTTCAGCTACCATATGACAAAAAAAATTTACATGGTCACTGCAGTTTGAACTAACTTTCTGGTGGGAATAAAACAAGCCATTCAGCTTCTCTGTTTTAACTCTCCAAACACGAAAAACTACCCAAAACACACAAAAAAATTTGCCCAAAAAACCTCTCAAGATGGCTAGATTTAAGTATATAAAGGCTTCTAACTGCAGTGCTTAATATAATGTATACATTCAAATAAGAACTGCTCAACCTACAGAAAATAAATTTAAAAAACCAAAATCAAAAAGAATGGAACTCGTTACTTCCACTAGTCAGAACTGGGTAATCCACATGCCCCAGTCCCCAACCCCATCCCTGCCCACTCATTAGCTTCCTAAAGTTAATGGACATTTGGCAACCAGGTTGACTGATCAGGCTTTAGAGCCAGCAAGACCTTAAATGAGGTGGTTTTGCTCCTTACTTACTACAGAATCTTTGGTCACTAACTCCCTGTGTCTCAGTTTCCTTATTTGTAAAGCCAGGCCAGTCAAAGCCCCTAGCTCTGGATGCATTCCATTTTCTACAATTCCCTCCTAAATACCACCACTCTTTGCTCTGAAAAATAGTCTTGGAAGACTATTCCTTGCTTGGAGCAAGAAAAAGATTCAAAAAAGCATTTCCTTTTCAGACACACCACTTCCCTACAGCAAGCCAGCTTTGGGTGTTGTCAGAGCCCAGCCCAACTTGTGTCCAGTCTGCACAGAGCCCAGGTTCCAGACTCCTGACAGTCCTCCAATAGGCCAGCCAGGCTTCCACACCTCTGCCTCTGCAGCACCTCCCCACAGAAAACCCCTCTCCCGGACGGAGGATAGTCTTTGGCCTAAAACTGGTTCCTACATAAAGTATTTTAATGCCTTTGCCCTCCCCTCTCTCAGGATTAACAGAGAACTCCTGGCAGATCACAAAGGTTACTCATTTTCATTTGTGTGGGAGTCCTGTCTTCCCAAAAGGACGTGAAAGTCCTTAAGGATGGGGTAAGGACAGACTGCTATGGTTAGAGGGCTCAAGGATGTTGCATGCAGAAGCTCTCTGAATGAACATCTGTCCATGCCTCCTTGAGAAAGTTATTTGTAAGAAACAAGGTGGCCCTGGCTGGAAAGACCAAAACCCCTGTGTCCTAGACCCTTGACAAACTTACCTGCAATACTATTCCTCGCCCCAGTTACCACTCCCTTTATAGGACTGTGTGGGAATACTAAATTACAGTGAGAATACTAAAATACAAGTGCAACCATCCAATTATTTCCTGAGGGCCTCGAGTGACCTCCTTTTTCAACTGCCAATCAAATGCTGACTTTGTGAGGCCAAGGAGGTTATAGGCCTCCTGGAAACAGGACTTGAGCCCACATCCTTGCCCAAGGCCCACAGGGCTCAGCACGTTGGTGACTTCCAGCCATTGAGGGCTGCTTTGCATCTGATTCTTATTTAATCTTCATAACCCTAAACTTAGGAATTAGTCTCAATTTACGGACAATGAAACAAGGAAAAAGAATCTTGTTTTTAAAGGTAAATGTATCCTGTAATTGTTCAGAATGCTTTGATGTTTGGTACTTACCTCCTCGCCGCAAGGGCTTTCTGTCAGATTTTCGTTTTGGGATGACTGATGAAGTAGAAGACCCAGGACTGTCTTCTTCCTGTTTGAACATACACAGGCTTAAGAATCTAGTTAAAAACATTCTACTCCAGGGACTTCCCTGGTGGCGCAGTGGTTAAGAATCCACCTGCCAATGAAGGGGACATGGGTTTGAGCCCTGGTCCGGGAAGATCCCACATGCTGTGAAGCAACAAAGCCCACGAGCTACAACTACTGAGCCCACATGCCACAACTACTGAAACTCATGCACCTAGAGCCCGTGCTCCACAACAAGAGAAGCCACTGCAATGAGAAGCCCACGCACCGCAACAAAGAGTAGCCCCAGCTTGCCGCAACTAGAGCAAGCCCGTGCGCAGCAACAAAGACCCAATGAAGGCTACATCACCTGAGGCTTTCTTGTATTTCCTTTGTAACTTTTTCCTTCTCGCATGCTATCCCACATTTCAATCTTCTGTCTCCTTTTCTCTTCTTCAAGCTGAGAAGAATCACACGTTGTACAGTATGAATTCATAAGCTACCATCTTTCTCAAAGAAAATGTAATTTTGATAACTTTTAATCTAAATGTCCTTCAAAACACACCTTCACCTGCACTTTCTTCAGTTAATAAAACAGTTGTCATCTAGTGGTGTGAGTTTAACTCACCAACAGAACCTTTTGTTTTTGTATACTATTAAAGAAAGCAAAAAGTGTCACAGAGAAAAGAATACCGACTCTTGTTCTAAACTGGACATTTTTGGTAATGGAGAATAACGCTGACCTGGAAAGGGTGAATGTGGCTGGCAGGCCTGCTTTGTTGCTACCTGGTTGCGTCACCTGAGGAAACTCACTTAACCCCTCTACTTCAAAGGCTATGAGGATCCAGTGAGAGCAGATTTGAAAGTTCTTTGAAAGTCAAATACTATGGGAGCATAAAGGAAAACTAATCTCAGCAGAAAACTATGTCAAACAATGAGCACCTGAGAAAGCTTATACAGTAATTATGCAGTAAACAGGAGGGAAACACAGTGCCCTGGGTCTCTGACTCTGCTTCCTCCTCCTTGAAGAACAACTGGGTACTGCAACTTAAGTTCACACACAAGTCACTCTCTATTCCCAGTAGAATCCAGACCCAAACTTTAGTTCATTCTGGTTCCAATTAAACTGTGATATCACAAAGATATGTAAGAAGATGCCTTAGAAAGCACATATCCAGAAATTTCTCGATGGCTTTCAGGGTTCATCACTGCTAAATCCACATGTCTGTCCCTTCATGCTTCCACTGTCTGCAAGTACAGGAAGTCAAAGAGGAAACAGTCTCTTGATCTGAAGGTTGTTTTATGCTCATAGCTAACATGGAAAACACCAGAATGGAACATTGCTGATAAATCCTGAGACCAAATAAGACAGCTGACTGAACTGTGAGTCAGGCAGATTCTGTTTGTTAAGTTTGTTAAATACACAGAACCACAACTTTAAAACTGAACATAGGCTTCTATCTTCTCTCCAATTTTAGGAGGCGCACACTACAATTTTTAAAAATAATCTTTTAAAAATTTTTTTTCAGCTACATCAACAAATTGGATAAATGATCAGGCTGTTTTACTAATGCAAAAAACTCAGACCCTCAAGTCATTAATTTTGACATGTAGAAGGAATTCAACTTACTCTATGGCTCCAGAAACAAAACAAATGGTTGGAAATCAGCAAAGGAAAAAACTAAAATAAAACTGCTTAAAAATGGCATCTATGTATACTATGCTGCCATTTCTATGTAAAAATGATACATGCATGTGTTTATATATGGATAAAATGTTTCTGGAAAAACACCTAGAAAGCTTAACATGGAATGCTTGAGCAGCAGTAGATAGGGGAGCAAGGAAGGCAGAGACTTAATTTTCATAGTACAGATTTTTGTATCATGAATTTGTTTTAACCTCATGTGGTTTAGAAAACTACATAAATAATAGGAATGTGCTAGTACATTCTAGGTGACTATTTAAGTGGAAGATGGGCAACCCACTGAACACTGAAGAAGGCTGCTGAGAAAGGTGACCAAGAAGGCCGAATGTGTGTAGTAGGTGTTGTCTTATTCTGTCCTTTCCCTCTGGGCTCCAACCAAGCTGTGGAGACCAGCCATGTACTGGATGACCATGCAGAACCAGCAGTGGCAGAAAGGTACTCCATATTGGAAACACCAGAGACACATGCAAGACCAGGAGGAAGACCAACTTCTCTGGCTTCCTTCAGAGGAGAAAAAAAGGGGCCCAGAAACATCTGCACTGAAACTAGAAAGCAGAGTCTACACTTAGTTGTTTCAGTTACAGAGAATGGGTCCAACCTGGTGGGTGACCTTACTCCTGTGAAGAGCAGCACAACCCACCTGGCTGCTCAGGTCACTTCAATAGCAGCCTTTGGTTCTTCCTCCCCCAGACCCCCCAAACCTTTTACCACCCCTACAACCAAACCATGTGTCTTTAAAAAAATCTTTCAAAACTCCATCTCCTGCTCTCCATCTTGACCCTGGGTTGAGCCCATCGCCACCCTCCCCTGGCTCTCCTTCAATCCACTGAAGAGCAGCTGCACCAAGCCAGGTCATGTGACATGCTCGGCTTGAGACCAACCATGGAGCAAGAGGCTGAATGTGTGTCTGGTGGTATGGCTCCTGTACACAGCAAACAGTTTTGCTGGGTGAAATGCTGCCGTGAGGGAACCACTTAAAAGAAAAAACATAAATACAAGACACCCTTCTTTAAGAGTATTTCCCCCTAAACAGTAAGAAATTGCACAAGGAAAACATGCTGAGCAATACTTAGCTAAGTGGAAATGATTCGGCCTGAAATAGTTATTCTTTGTATCCACCCTAATGCGCATGCACATGTGCACACACACTTTTACCCACTAAACCTCAAATATCATGTATTCAAACTAAAACCAGTTCATACCTGTCTTAGTTTCTCCTTATGCTTTTCAACTTGTGCATTTAATTCATCTTGCATTTTCAAACGAGCAGCTGCTAAAGCCTCCTGTCGTTTAACAACAATATCAGGTTCTAAAATGTCAGAAAGAAATTGGGATAAAGCACCTTGTGTAATATAAAATGGAAACTCTTGAGGTCTATATTATTAGAAGTGTACAGAAGTCAGGCAATGCAAGAATATACTTTTACATGAATCAGTCTATTCTTCTGCATATATTTTACTGCTTAAGGGGGGGGCGGGGCAGCGGACTATCCCATCGCCACAGTTCATAGCCCTTGTTAAATATCCAAAGCATCAGAAATCTCTGTTCAAAACAGATTTCTGGGCTCCCTGAGCAGTTCCAATTCAGAGAGTCTGGCATGGGCTCCAAGACTGAAATATAAGTGGTCTGACGGCCAGTGAGATTCCATTCCACAACCTGGATACCTCCTAACACCCAGTCTCTAGGTTGACCAGAATTCTAGAAGACAACCAAGGAAAGATAAAGTTTTCTGATCATTAGCCATCACCTAATTAGCCCAGGTCTACACCAGAAAGAGGTAAAGATCGTCAGGTATTTTATCCTTGTTTTTACAGGAAAAAAAAAAGAGAAAAATCCTTCCAGCTAGCATTAACAGAAATGACCACCCCAGGTATCTGTTTTTATCTGGTTTAGAAAACAAAGCAAATTATATAAATATACAATCAAGTTCTCTATTTTACTCAGACCATTGTGTTTAAGGAGCACTAAGGGGAACTAGGCAGTGGTTTGACTAATTTTGTAAACAAGGAAACAAACTGGAACTTATATGTTCACATCAGTATCATCCAAAGGATATGCGATCATCATTACTTATAGATAGTTAGCAGTGGAAACAGGTCACCTAACTGAATCCACGTAAAACGGGGGCCAAAGTAGCACAGGGGTGTGTCTGTGGTGACAGAGATGACTAGACCTTTATCTTTAAAAACAAAATTAGTTCCACTTTCTAGAAATGTGAATTGTGGTAACATTTGGAACTGTTGGATCATTCTTAGAATAAAATTATGTGTGGACTTTTTTAACCTAATTTTTCTAACAAAATTGTACAACACAAGGTAACACCTTTCACTGCACATACACTTCTTGCAATGCTTCATTACAACAAACTCCTCTTCTGAGATGCCCGTCCCATTATCTTATAAATCTACTCCTCAGTTGTCAGCAGGTCTCACAGAGCCAGAGATGGCTGTACCAGGTGACTTGTTCTCTAACACCAGTCATCCACTTCACAAAATCCTGCAACTTAAGCAAGATTTACTTTGTACTTTGTAGTTTTTGTTGGATATACAGCCAACAACCAAAAATGCTGAGATAATGGCAGGACCACAGGGTTTCATGGGAGAGGAGACTGAAGGAATTTTCTAAGTCTTTCTACTAATAACTACATTTGTGTTATGTTTGCTTTCCTCCCCACCCTCAGTAACTGTGGTGGCTCAGATGACTGATGATTTGTATTTATTTAATTATACTGCTATTCTCAAGACACTTAACATTTATTTTAAATATGTCCTCAGAAACTCTAGCTTCTAACTAGTTAAAGCTACTGTTTTAGAGGGAATAAGTTTTTGAAACAGTCAGGTGTAATCTGATATCAGGTCTGATGAGTAAGTTGTGAAAATCAAAATGCGGTGGATGTGAATAACTAAGGCTGAGTTTGTCACTCACGATTGTTCTAGAGATTAATGAGACTTAGTAGACAGACCCATAAGTACGGAGCAGCTGTGAAGTCTTCACTTTAATCTCTCCTGTAAATGAAAAACCATGCAACACAATATGCAGTGAGTGCTCTACACACCATCAAGCGGGTTTTTCATCCCATCAAAAACTCTGAAATTAAAACAAAACAAAACAACACTATTGCAAATCACCAAAACCAATTTCCTAAGCATAAAACAGTTTTCTTCCCACACAGATCAGAAACGTATTTCTTACTCTTAACAACAGACTAACTTTTAAATACTAAAACAAGTAGGCGTAAAGCCACGTCTTCATTTGTTATCAGGCACTAACCCAGAGCAGCGGCAGCTCGATCCAGCTGCCTCTGCCTCAAGGCCCTCAGCCGGGTGAAGAGCTTCTGAAAGACCATGTAGAGAAGAATGCAGCTAAAGACGATGTACCAGCCATAGGTAGCCAGCAGGGAGCCCACTGAAAAGAAGAAAATAGTTTTCAAGAAACTAAAAATGATACTACCACTGGACTTTTCTATAACATTAAACAAAAGCAAAATAAGCGTAGCTTCTTGTCCTCAAAACCTTCACGGTGTAGCTGAAGACCTAAGTAGGCAGTTAAAATAACGAGTAGTACAACAATTCATGGATCACTGAGAAAGGACTTCTCAGCTACCTGGGGAATAGGAGGGGCAAGTCCGGAGGACGTGGGGCACGCCAGCTGGGTTTTGAGGGGTTAAGGGAAGTGTATCCGACTCAGGAGGGCATAGGCCTTTCATATCCAGACTACATATAGAAAGGAGTGCCCATGGAGGGCTGATACAGCGCCGGATTTTGGGGGCGTGAGTGGGGGTACGGAGTCGAGGGGCTGAGGCTTGAAGGCACACGCCAAGGGCGGAGAGACCCCAGCAACCGCAAACCCGGAAGGCTTGCTTCGCATAAAGTAAAGAACTCGCGCAAAAAAGGGCCGACCGCAACGCCCGAGGAAGCACCGCTCTGGGAGGGCCTCCAAGCGCGCTTCGGGACCACCGCCCGGGCCTGCGTGCAGCGCCAACATCCGGCTCCCGGCCAGGTCCGGCCCGTAGGGCAGAGGAGAACGACTCACCGAACATGGCGGCGCGCCGAGGGTGGCGGCGCAAACCCGCTGCCCTGCGACCCGCGCCGACTCACCCGTGACGTGAAGGAAGCGCAGCCCCTCGGTCTCTAGGGCTGGCCGCGTGGACAGCTGATCCCCGTCCCGCTCCACGGCCGCCATCGCCTAGCCCGGCCCGGCCAAACCCGGCCGCGTCAGCTCCAGCCTTAGTCTTCCGGCCGGCCCCTACGTACACGTGGCACGTCTGGGGCCGGCGTCCCGTCGTCCCGGCCAATCGCGTAGCGACCCGGCCCAGATGCTCGGCCTATCGCCGCGAGGGCGTGGCCGAAAGGAGGCGGGTGAGCGATCCGGGAAGGGCAGGGCTAGCCGTGGCCTGACTGGAGCCCTACCATCCGCTGCGCACTGGGTGGTCTAGCGGCTACCTGACTGACTTCCCAGCCGACTCCGTATCGAATGTTTACCTTTGCACTGATTGGACACCGAGGTCGCAGGAAGTTGGGGCCGCCGAGAAACAGGATTTGCGCCCTGGCTCTTGCTCCGGGCACATTGGGCAACAGAACTCGGCAGATTGGCGATTCGCAGCCGTTGCGGGTTGCAGCCAAGGTCTGCCCCACCAAGCCGTAAAGAGCCTTCCCCTGCCGCTGCCGGTGTTAACCTTTCAGGCTAAGAAAGTCCCCGCCGACCCCCGCGGTTCTCTCCTCCGGAATCAAAACCTCTTGGGAAAGAATTAGCATAACAGTGGCTCCAACACGCATTGAATCTTACTGAGTATCACAAGACGTCACAGTTATTTATAATAATGTCCTGGCTGTTTTCCCTGCCTGCAATGCCTTCCTCTACCCCCTTCCACTCCTCACCCGTCAACGCCTCTCTGAGCCCTACCTTAACCACCCTATTTGAAATTTGACCTTGAGGCATTTTTGGAGAAGGATTTACAGTGAACGTACCCAGCTGTGTCTCAAAAGAAGGGTTGAGAATTAGGAAGAGAAATTAATGAGCAGGCGATGACTTCAGAGCGCACCGCCATCGCCACCGCCTTCACGAGCACCAACGCGAGGCTGAGGTACCACTGGGGCTTCCACCGCTGGTTGGCCTAGAAGTTCTTCAAAGGGATCAGCTCCTGGAACTGCACAACAACATCAGCGGTGTGTCAGAAAGCAATAAAAGAGGAGATTCTTATAGAAGGACTTGCGTTCATGGGCCATGGCAAATAGAAGACTGAAAGCTCTTCATCTTGAAAATGGGCTTCTCAAATCGGGATTGAGGACTCTGGATTTTAGCAATTAAGACTGAAGACCCATTGATTTGATGAATTTAGAAGGAGGAATTTTATTCCTCCACCACCACCACCACCAAGTTTCTGAAGATGATGAACTCTTTGCTTTGAGGTGGTTTCTCACTTGCCCTGGCATCTTGCAGGAACTCAGTGTGCTAAAAATGAACGACTTCTTGGGATTACAGTTGCAATACTTGGTCTGGGATCAGCTTAAAATATACCTTGTATGTAAATACTGATGAACTACTCAGGATGACTAGGGTTACCTGACCTCTCTGTTTATACTCTGGACAGTAGGTACACTGTACTGGAGTCACTGTTCATGGAAAGAGCTGGTTAGGACCTCTCTATCAGGGAGTGAATCCTCTGAAAAAGGATCTGGCACAACAGTTTCAGTCAATGCTTGAAGTGTCAACTAAAAAATTATTCACAACCTAGAAGCTGAGAATTATGTTTTATTTGGCGGAAAGTTTTTAGGACTTCAAGCCAGGGAGGCAGCATTTCAAGTAACCCTGAGGAGGCGTTTGCAACAAAGGGCAGGTAGTCAGAACATCAAAGATTACTGTTAACTAAAGAAAACCAGAAATCCCAAATGGAGTTTAGTGTTTTCCTATGTATGGGAAGATGCAAGAATCTGGGCTCACTGAAATCATTCTTTTGATATGCACCTAAGCTATCTGGGGCCAGTATCCAGTGTTTTCACATCCTGAGTTTCCTCAGGGCTCACCTTAGGGAGTGGCTGCAGTCTGATGGCTGCTAAATGACAGGTATTCTTTGTTTCCTTCCTGAGTTCCCTCAGGGGTCACCAGCTCACCTTCCTTGGTGGCCGCTTGGCTGCAATCACTGATGACTGTGACATCCTTTGTTTACTGATACTGCAGGCAATATTCCATTTATTAGGAGCTGTTTACTTTTATGTAGTAACTTAGTGGTTAAGATTGCTGGTGGCTTGGGTTAGCTAAGAAGACAGTCTTTAACAGACAATACCCTGCCTTAATAAGAGGTGTCAGATTAAGATGTGAAAGCTTCAAGAGTGTTACAGTGAATATCATTTCTGAGTTCACAGTGTAGTTCAGGAATTAACTTGGAGTAGCTATAGAGGAAGATCCCACATTTCAAAGTTTGCTGTTGCTGGATTTCAAAATAAGTCAATGAGCCGTGAATGAATTAAGACAACCTGCATATCATAAAAATGTCAAAATGCTTCATCTGGTTAAATAGGAGAAAAGAGATTGCTTTATTTGCCTTTTTTACCCACCTTGCCTGTAATGTTTGTAATCATGAAGATGGAATAAATTTGTAACATTTAGTTTCTACCATATAAACAAAAATAGTGAACAATTCCTGTCACTCAGGACTTTGTGATATAAAATAGAAACCAGCACAACACTCATGAAAATAATGTACACTTTAAACATATACAAAGTATATTATTGTAAACTTCAATGTATGTGTGTGTATACATATGTATACATGTATAACGATGAGGAGTATATTCAACAGAAATTTAAGAAATTTTGAATGATTTCAGGACATGGATGTTTGGCTTTCATTTCAGTTCCTAGCACATTGCTGTTCTTGTGGTCTCACTGATAGAAGTTACTCATTCTTCCTAGCCAGGTTTATGTGTTAACCTTTGTCCCTTTAATCAGTGTATAATCTCACCTAGCTTGTCTAGAACCATAAAGTTATTTCAGCAAACACTTTGCTCAATATAACTGCTCAGGTGTTATTAGCAAAAACAGGGCAAAAGTAGTATCCAGGACTCCCAACTAGTCACTGACAATGGTAGACTAAATTATTGGCCCCAATCCATTACTCCTTCTTGCAACTATACCCTTGCCTAGTCTCAAGGTGGGAGGAGTGTATTTCCGCATCCTTTGACTTTGAACTTGGTTAGGCTGCTTGCTTTGGTTAATGGAAGTTAGTGCAAGTTCATGTGCCTAAGGCACAATGAGGCCAAACACACCAAAACGGAGTTTGGGGCAGAGAAAGGTTTATTTCAGGGCCATGCAAGGAGACAGGTGGCGTATGCCCTAAAAATCCCTGACCTCCTGGAAGGGTTTCAGCAAAGCATTTTTAAAAGCCAGGTACAATCTCACTACTGGGCATATATCCTGAGAAAACTGTAATTCAAAAAGATATAGGTACCACAATGTTCACTGTAGCACTATTTACGATAGCCAGGACATGGAAGCAACCTAAATGCCCATCGACAAATGAATGGATAAAGATGTGTTACGTATATACAATGGAATATTACTCAGCCCTAAAAAGGAATGAAACTGAGTTATTTGTAGTGAGGTGGTTGGACCTAGAGTCTGTTATACAGAACGAAGTAAGTCAGAGAAAAACAAATACCTTGTGCTAACGCATATATATGGAATCTAAAAAAATGGTACTGATAAACCTAGTGGCAGGGCAGGAATAAAGATGCAGACATAGAGAATGGTCTTGAGGACACGGGGGGAACGGGAAGCTGGGATGAAATGAGAGAGTAGCATCGATATATATACACTACCAAATGTAAAATAGACAGCTAGTGGGAAGCTGCTGCATAGCACAAGGAGATCAGCTCGATGCTTTGTGATGACCTAGAGGGGTGGGATAGGGAGGGTGGGAGGGAGGCGGAGGCTCAAGAGGGAGGGGATATGGGGATATATGTATACATATAGCTGATTCACTTTGTTGTACAGCAGAAACTAACACAACATTGTAAAGCAAGTATACTCCAATAAAGATGTTAAAAGAAAAAGAAAGCCAGGTGAGGGAGGGGGGTTGCAGGATATGTGATCAGCTCGTGCATAATTTTCTGATTGGCTGATGGTGAGATAACAGGGTGGTGTCACAGGGGTTAACATTATCAGTCCTTAGGCTCCAGGAGGTCATGCTCATGGTCATCAAGTAGTTAACATCTTCCATTTGGTGGTGGTTGTTGGGGGGGGAGGTTCACATCTGTAAAACAACTCAGGAAATGTGCATCAAATACTGTTATCCAGATACTTCAGAGAGGAGCTAAAGCAGATGATTATGGGAGAAGTACTGTCCCAGGAAGGCCCCATAGGGTCCTGCTTGGTTACAGTAGCAGTGTGTCAGTTTTGAGTGTAGGCCTTAAGAAGATTCTACTGTTTCCTTTTTGTGCCTTTGCCTGGTTAACTGACTTGTCCAAGGAGAATGAAATATGTAAAGCTGAGCCACCCTAGTTAATCTATAGACGTAAAGTGAAAAACAGAGCCAGCTATGAGAATAAATGGTGACTGTTGCTTAAAATAAGTTTTCAAGTGGTTTGCTATGCAGCATTTTAAAAATTTTTATTTTATTGAGGTATAGTTATTTACAATGTTGTGCTAATTTCTGCTGAACAGCAAAGTGATTCAGATATATACATATATATATATATATACCTTTTTTATATTCTTTTCCATTATGATTTATTACAGGATATTCAATATAATTCCCTGTGCTATACAGTAGGATCTTTTTGTTTCTCCAGTCTATATATAATAATTTGCATCTGCTAATTCCCAACTCCCAATCCATCCATCCTCTACCCGACCCCCCCCAACCAGAAGTCTGTTCTGTATATCTGTGAGTCTGTTTCATAGATAAGTTCATTTGTGTCATATTTTAGATTGCACATATAAGAGATATCATATGGTATTTGTCTTTCTCGGACTTACTTGAATTAGTATGATAATCTCTAGGTTGCTGCAAATGGCATTATTTCATTCTATTTTTTATGGCTGAGTAGTATTCCATTGTGTATATATACCACATTTTCTTTATCCATTCATCTGTTGATGGACGTTTAGCTTGTTTCCATGTCTTGGCTATTATAAACAGTGCTGCTAAGAACATAGGGGTATGCAACATTATTGTGGCAATAGCTAACTGATAAATTTCCAAACCTCAGCTTTTCACAAAAGTGTATGCCACAAAACAGGATTAAAGGTATTTGTAACTAAGGAGATTACAGAGACAGCAATCAAACAATGGTGTTTCTCGGAGATTGGTTCAAGATGGCAGAGTACAAGGATGTGCTCTCACTCCCTCTTGCAAGAACACTGGAATCACAACTAACTGCTGAACGATCATTGACAGGAAGACACTAGAACTCACCAAAAAGACACCCCACATCCAAAGACAAAGGAGAAGACACAATAAGATGGTAGGAGTGGTGAAATCACAATAAAATCAAATCCCATAACTGCTGGGTCGGTGACTCACAAACTGGAGAACAATTATACCACAGAAGTCCACCCACTGGAGTGCAGCTTCTGAGTCCCATGTCAGGCTTCCAAACCTGGGGGTCTGGCAACAGGAGGAGGAATCCCTAGAGAATCAGACTTTGAAAGCTAGCAGGATTTGATTGAAGGTCTTTGACAGGACTGGGGGAAACAGAGACTCCACTCTTGGAGGGCACACACAAAGTAGTATGTGCATCGGGACCTAGGGAAAGGAGCAGTGACCCCATAGAGACTGAACCAGACCTACCTGCTAGTGTTGGAGGGTCTCCTGCAGAGGCAGGGGTGGCTCTGTCTCACCATGAAGACAAGGACACTGGCAGCAGAAGTTCTGGGAAGTACTCCTTTGTGTGAGCCCTCCCAGAGTCCAACATTAGCCCCACCAAAGAGCCCGGGTAGGCTCCAGTGTTGGGTCGCCTCAGGCCAAACAACCAGCAGGGAGGGGACCCAGCCCCACCATCAACAGACAAGCGAATGAAAGTTTTACTGAGCTCTGCCCACCAGAGCAACAGCCAGCTCTAGCCACCACCAGTCCTTCCCATCAGGAAACTTACATAAGCCTCTTAGATAGCCTCATCCACCAGAGGGCAGACAGCAGAAGCAAGAAGAACTACAATCCTGCAGGCTGTGGAACAAAACCACATTCACAGAAAGATAGACAAGATGTAAAGGCAGAGGGCTATGTACGAGATGAAGGAACAAGATAAAACCCCAGAAAATCAACTAAATTAAGTGGAGATAGGCAACCTTCCAGAAAAAGAATTCAGAATAATGATAGTGAAGATGATCCAGGACCTTAGAAAAAGAATGGAGGCAAAGATCTAGAAGATGCAAGAAATGTTTAACAAAGACCTAGAAGAATTAAAGAACAAACAAATAGAGATGAACAATACAATCACTGAAATGAAAACTACACTAGAAGGAATCAATAGCAGAATAACTGAGGTAGAAGAACGGATAAGTCACTTGGAAGACAGAATGGTGGAATTCACTTCTGCAGAGCAGAATAAAGAAAAAAGAACGAAAAGAAATGAAGACAGCCTAAGAGACCCTCTGGGACAACATTAAATGCAACAACGTTCACATTATAGGGGTCCCAGAAGGAGAAGAGAGAGAGAAAGGACCAGAGAAAATATTTGAAGAGATTATAGTTGAAAATTTCCCTAACATGGGAAAGGAAATAGCCACGCAAGTCCAGGAAGCACAGCGAGTCCCATACAGGCTAAACCCAAGGAGAAACACACCGAGACACATAGTGATCAAATTGGCAAAAATTAAAGACAAAGAAAAATTATTGAAAGCAGGAAGGGAAAAATGACAAATAACATACAAGGAAACTCACATAAGGTTAACAGCTGATTTCTCAGCAGAAACTCTACAAGCCAGAAGGGAGTGGCATGATATACTTAAAGTGATGAAAGGGAAGAACCTACAACCAAGATTACTCTACCCGGCAAGGATCTCATTCAGATTTGATGGAGAAATCAAAGGCTTTACAGACAAGCAAAAGCTAAAAGAATTCAGCACCACCACACCAACTCTACAACAAAAGCTAAAGGAACTTCTCAAAGTGGGAAACACAAGAGAAGAAAAGTGCATACAAAAACAAACCCAAGGGCATCCCTGGTGGCACAGTGGCTGAGAGTCCGCCTGCCGATGCAGTGGACATGGGTTCGTGCCCCAGTCCAAGAGGATACCACATGCCGCAGAGCGGCTGGGCCCATGAGCCATGGCTGCTGGGCCTGCACGTCCGGATCCTGTGCTCAGCAATGGGAGAGGCCACAATGGTGAGAGGCCCTCGTACCACAAAAAAAATAATAATAATAAGAAAATGGTAATAGGAACATACATATCAATAATTACCTTAAAAGAGAATGGATTAAACGCTCCAACCAAAAGACATAGACTGGCTGAATGGATACGAAAACAAGACCCATATATATGCTGTCTACAAGAGACCCACTTCAGACCTAGGGACACATACAGACTGAAAGTGAGGGGATGGAAAAAGATATTTCATGCAAGTGGAAATCAAAAGAAAGATGGAGTGGCAATACTCATATCATGTAAAATAGACTTTAAAATAAAGAATGTTACAAGAGACAAGGAAGGACATGACATAATGATCAAGGGATCAATCCAGGAAGAAGATATAACAATTATAAATATATATGCACCCAACATAGGAGTACCTCAATACATAAGGCAACTGCTAACAACTATAAAAGAGGAAATCAACAGTTACACAAAAATAGAAGGGAACTTTAACACCTCACTTACACCAATGGACAGATCATCCAAAGAGAAAATTAATAAGGAAACACAGGGTTAAATGACACAATAGATCAGATAGATTAAATTGATATATATAAAATATTCCATCCCAAAACAGCAGATTACACTTTTTTCTCAAGTGCGCATGGAACATTCTACAGGATAGATCACATCTTGGGTCACAAATCAAGCCTCAGTAAATTTAAGAAAATTGAAATCATATCAAGCATGTTTTCTGACCACAATGTTATGAGATTAGAAATAAATAACGGGGGAAAAAATGTAAAAAACACAAACACATGGAGGCTAAACAATACATTACTAAATAACCAAGAGGTCACTGAAGAAATCAAAAAATACCTAGAGACAAATGATAATGAAAACACGACGATCCAAAACCTATGAGATGCAGCAAAATCAGTTTCAAGAGGGAAGATTATAGCTATACAAGCCTATCTCAAGAAACAAGAAAAATCTCAAATAATAACCAGACAAAGATACTACAAGAAAAAGAAAATTACAGGCCAATATCACTGATGAATATAGATGCAAAAATCCTCAGCAAAATACTAGCAAACAGAATCCAACAACACATTAAAAGGATCAAACACCACGATCAAGGGGGATTTATCCCAGGGATGCAAGGATTCTTCAGTATACACAAATCAATCAATATGATACACCATATTAACAAATTGAAGAATAAAAACCATATGATCATCTCAATAGATGCAGAAAAAGCTTTTGATAAAATTCAACACCAATTTATGATAAAATCTCTCCAGAAAGTGGGCACAGAGGGAACCTACCTCAACATAATAAAAGTCATATACGACAAACCCACATCAAACATCATTCTCAATTGTGAGAAACTGAAAGCATTTCCTCTAAGATCAGGAACAGGACAAGGATGTCCACAGTCGCCAGTATTATTCAACATAGTTTTGGAAGTCCTAGCCATGGCAATCAGAGAAGAAAAAGAAATGAAAAGAATAAAAATTGGAAAAAAAGTAAAACTGTCACTGCAGACGACATGATGCTCTATATAGAGTATCCTAAAGATGCCACCAGAAAACTACTAGAGCTAATTAATGAATTTGGTAAATTTGCAGGATACAGAATGAATGCACAGAAATCTCTTGCATTCCTATACACTAATGATGAAAAATCTGAAAGAGAAATTAAGGAAACACTCCCTTTTACCATTGCAACAAAAAGAATAAAATACCTAGAAATAAACCTACCTAGGGAGACAAAAGACCTGTATGCAGAAAACTGTAAGACACTGATGAAAGAAATTAAAGATGATACCAACAGATGGAGTGTTCTTGTATTGGAAGAATCAATATTGTGAAAATGACTAGACTACCCAAAGCAATCTACAGATTCAATGCAATCCCTGTCAAGTTACCAATGGCATTTTTTACAGAACTAGAACAAAAAAAATCTTAAATGTCTATGGAGACACAAAAGACCCTGAATAGCCAAAGCAGTCTTGAAGGAAAAAAACGGAGCTGGAGGAATCAGACTCCCTGACTTCAGACTATACTACAAAGCTACAGTAATCAAGACAATATGGTACTGGCACAGAAACAGAAATATAGATCAATGGAATAGGATAGAAAGCCCAGAGATAAACCCACACACCTATGGTCAACTAAGATATGACAAAAGAGGCAAGGATATACAATGGAGAAAAGACACTCTCTTCAGTAAGTTGTGCTGGGAAAACTGGACGGCTACATGTAAAAGAATGAAATTAGAACACTCCCTAACACCATACACAAAAATAAACTCAAAATGGATTAGAGACCTAAACGTAAGACCGGACACTATAAAACTCTTAGAGGAAAACATAGGAAGAACACTCTTTGACATAAATCACAGCAAGATCTTTCTTGATCCACCTCCTAGAGTAATGGAAATAAAAACAAAAATAAACAAATGGGACTTAATGAAACTTTAAAGATTTTGCACAGCAAAGGAAACCATAAAGGAGACGAAAAGACAACTCTCAAAATGGGAGAAAATACTTGCAAACGAATCAATGGATGAAGGATTAATCTCCAAAATATAAAAACAGCTCATGCAGCTCAATATTAAAAAAACAAAAACCCAATCCAAAAATAGGCAGAAGACCTAAATAGACATTTCTCCAAAGAAGACATACAGATGGCTACGAAGCACATGAAAATCTGCTCAACATCACTAGTTATTAGAGAAATGCAAATCAAAACTACAATGAGGTATCACCTCACACCAGTTAGACTGGGCATCATCAGAAAATCTACAAACAACAAATGCTGGAGAGGGTGTGGAGAAAAGGGAACCCTCTTGCACTGTTGGTGGGAATGTAAATTGATACACTCACTATGGAGAACAGTACGGAGGTTCCTTAAAAAACTAAAAATAGAATTTTCATATGACCCAGCAATCACACTACTGGGCATATACCCAGAGAAAATCATAATTTAAAAAGACACATGTACCCCAATGTTCATTGCAGCACTATTTACAATAGCCAGGTTATGGAAGCAACCTAAATGACCATCTACAGATGAATGGATAATGAAAACATGGTACATAGATACAATGGAATATTAGCCACAGAAAGTAACGAAATTGAGTCATTTGTAGAGACATGGATGGATCTAGAGACTGTCATACAGAGTGAAGTAAGTCAGAAAGAGAAAAACAAATATCGTATATTAATGCATGTATGTGCAACCTCGAAAAATGGTACGGATAAACTGGTTTGCAGGGCAGTAATTGAGACAGATGTAGAGAATAAACGTATGTACACCAAGTGGGAAAAGCGACGGGGGATGGGGGTGGTGGTGTGATGAATTGGGAGATTAGGAGTGACATGTATACACTAATGTGTATAAAATAGATAACTAATAAGAACCTGCTGTATAAAAAAATAAAATTCAAAAATTCACAAAAAACCTTAACAACAAAAAACTGAACAATCTGATTCAAAATGAGCATAAGACTTGAATAGATATTTCTCCAAAGAAGAGATACAAATGGCCAATAAACACATGAAAAGATGCTCAACATCACCAATTATTAGGGAAATGCAAATCAAAACTGCAACGAGATACCACCTCACACCCATTAGGATGGCTACTGTCAAAAAAATAGAATATGAGTGTTTGCAAGGACATGGAGAAATTGGGATCCTGGTGTAATACTGGTGGAAATTGGTACAGTCACTATGGAAAACAGTATGGTGTTTCCTCAAGTAATTAAAGCTAGAATTACTATATGATCCAGCAATTCCACTTCTGTCCATATACCCCAAAGAATTGAAAGTAGGATCTCAGATATTTGTACACCCATGTTCATAGCAGCATTATTCGTAATAACTAAACAGTGAAAGCAACTCAAGTGTCTATCAGTGGATGAATAGACAATATGGATGAACCTTGGGGACATTATGCTAAATGAAATTAGCCAGTCAGAGAAAGATACATACTGTATGATCCCACTTATATGAAGTACTTAAAATAGTCAAAATAATAAAACAGAAAGTAGATTGCTGGTTACCAGGGGCTGGGGGCAAGGAATAACAGGGCATTATTGTTTAATGGGTATAGAGCTTCAGCTTCACAAGATGAAAACAGTTATGGGGGTGGACACAGGTGATTTTTGCACAACGTGAATGTATTTGATACCACTGAACTGTACACTTAAAAAATGGTTAAGATGGAAAAAATTGTTTATCATGAAGTATATCAAATACAAAATGTAACTAAAATACATATGTATAATTTAAAGAATAAAAAAGAAACAATAGTGTTTCTCAAACTTGAATAATACAAAGACCTCTTTCAATGACTTTCTTGTAGACCTTCAAATGTGGCCTTTAAATTATGTTAAATATGTACATATATAAAACTAGATATATATCTCTTAAAGTTATATTTCTTACACCCTCAAAACCAGGGCACTTACTGATTATATACAAATACTACAAAGCTAGTATTAAAATCAACATTTTTATGTAGTTCCACAGAAGCAAAGGTTTTTTTTTGTTTTTTTTTTTTTTTGCAGTATGCGGGCCTCTCACTGTTGTGGCCTCTCCCGTTGTGAAGCACAGGCTTCAGACGCGCAGGCTGAGCGGCCATGGCTCATGGGCCCAGCCGCTCCGCGGCATGTGGGATCTTCCCGGACCGGGGCACGAACCCGTGTTCCCTGCATCGGCAGGCGGACTTTCAACCTCTGCGCCACCAGGGAAGCCCGAAGCAAAGTTCTTTTGAGCGTTGCATGACTTGTCACTGGATAAAAGTTTCCACTAGGACATGATTCCAGTTAACCTGAATGAACCCCATGTTCTGAAAAATTGCACACTGAAAATACTGGGCTTCTGGGAAAAAATGGGTTCAAAGTAAGCCATAGGTCCCAAGACACACAGATGGAGGTTGAGCTCTGAGCACAGGAGCCCTCACTTTCCTCTGGTCAAATTGATGCAAAAACTTCACTTGGGACAATAGCATAAATAATGTTACAAGGTCCCCTTTTTGCTTTTTTCTTACCAGCCCTCAAATTATCAATCGTGTCATTAAACTGATACCGAAGTAATTCTGTTCAGTCCAGATTAATTCAGGTTATGAACTCATGTTATTATTAAGTGCTGCACAAAGCCAGCACCCAAAGAAAGTTACTCCTTAGAGGTAAGGAACGTGATCAGAAAAAAGTTAACAGTTAACTTCAGCCAACTTATTTCTGAGGCTATTGACCAGAGCCCCAGAGTTCCACTTAGTGAGGTGGCTCACAGTTGATGGGGGCAGGAAGCCTGGAGATAGCATCTCTGGATCTTAAATGTGGAAAAGAAAACCTGAATCATTTTAGCTGTCCTATCAGAAGCAGAAGCAACAGGTAAGTGTGCATTTACAGGAAGGCTGTATAAAAGTAGAAAAGGCAGCCTCACTGGCGTGTGTCGTGAAAGATTTGGGAGCTAAATTCTAATCCAGCCCCAAAGAAATAGATCTTAAGACACCTCCCCACCCCACAGTCCTTCTGTTCTGACTTTTGCTCATGTAGCAACATTCTAGTCACAAAGGGAACCTCGGTGAGGGGATGGGTAATGCCTGCATTGCAGACACTGAAGAAGTTATATTCCTCTGAAATTAAATTAACAATAATATTTAAGTTTATAAACCTATGTTTGGTTTACTTCCTGGGTGTCTAAATATCTAAGGAATCTATATAAAAAAGCATCCAGGGCTAATCAGAACTAGGAGGAAGGCCAGGGTGCCTAGATTAAGAATACATGTATTAACTCATTTTATCCTCAAAAGAATTTTGGTTGTTGCTTGTATTTGGGTGTTGCAAGGTTGCTTTTTAAAATTTTTGTTGGAGTATAGCTGTTTTACAATATTGTGTTAGTTTCTACTGTACAGCAAAGTGAATCAGCAATATGTATATATATATCCCCTCTTTTTGGATTTCCTTCCCATTTAGGTCACCACAGAGCATCGAGTAGAGTTCCCCGTCCAGTACTATAGGTTCTCATTAGTTATCTATTTTATATATAGTATCAATAGTGTATATATGTCAATTCCAATTCCCCAATTCATCGTCCCCTTCCCCCTTGGTATCCATACATTTGTTCTTTATGTCTGTTTCTCTATATCTGCTTTGTAAATAAGATTGTCTATACCAATTTTTTTCAGAATCCACATATATGCGTTAATATACAATATTTGTTTTTCTGTTTCTGACTTCATTCTGTATGACAGTCTCTGGGTCCATTCATGTCTCTACAAATGACCCAGTTTTGTTCCTTTTTATGGCTAATATTCCATAATGTATATGTACCATATCTTTATCCATTCCTCTGTTGATGGACATTTAGGTTGCTTCCATGTCCTGGCTATTGTAAATAGTGCTGCGATGAACACTGGAGTGCATGTGTCTTTTTGAATTATGGTTTTCTCAGGGTATACGTCCAGTAGTAGGATTGATGGGTCATATGGTAGTTAGATTTGTAGTTTTTTAAGGAACCTCCATAACTGTTCTCCATAGTGACATCAATTTACATTCCCATCAACAATGCATGAGGGTTCCCTTTTCTCCACACCCTCTCCAGCATTTATTGTTTGTGGATTTTTTGATGATGGCCCTTCTGACTGGTGTGAGGTGATACCTCATTGTAGTTTTGATTTGAATTTCTCTAATAATTGATGATGTTGAGCATCTTTTCATGTGTTTATGGGCCATCTGTATGTCTTCTTTGGAGAATGTCTATTAGGTCTTCT
Organism: Globicephala melas; assembly: GCF_963455315.2. Lineage (NCBI taxonomy): Eukaryota > Metazoa > Chordata > Mammalia > Artiodactyla > Delphinidae > Globicephala > Globicephala melas. The sequence continues at coordinate 51,419,223 of NC_083315.2, forward strand.
GCCCATTTTTCGTTTGGGTTGTTTGTTGTTTTGATATTGAGCTGCATGAGCTGTTTGTACATTTTGGAGACTAATCCTTTGTCAATTGCTTCATTTGCAAATATTTTCTCCCATTCTGAGTGTTGTCTTTTTGTCTTGTTTATGGTTTCCTTTACTGTGCAAAAAGGTTTTAAGTTTAACTAGGTCCCATTTGTTTATTTTTGTTTTTATTCTCATTACTCTAGGAGGTGGGTCAAAAAAGATCTCACTGCGATTTGTGTCAGAGAGTGTTCTGCCTGTTTTCCTCTAAGAGTTTTATAGTATCTGGCCTTATATTTAGGGCTTTAACCCGTTTTGAGTTTATTTTTGTGTGTGGTGTTAAGGAGTGTTCTAATTTCAATCTTTTACATGTAAGACTCCAAGCTTCCAATGCAGGGGGCACAAGTTCAATCCCTTGTTGGGGAAGTAAGATCCCACATCCTGCGTGGCAAATAAATAAATATATATATAAATAAAATAAAATATTTTCCTTAATAAGGGAGGTAAAGCAAAGAAAGACAAAGTAATTTGTCCATTGTCACAAAACTAGAACTTGGTGATATGGGGATCCCACCCCTCTGAGTTCCTCAGTCTCTAACAGCAGAATGACAAACCTTAGTTGTGGAGATATCAAGGGGTTAAGTCTGGCAAATGTAGCAATACGACCAGGTTTTCAGTGAAGTGCTCAATAAGGATGGCTGAATTTCTTTTTTTTTTTTTTTTGTTGCATTATGCGGTCCTCTCACTGTTGTGGCCTCTCCAGTTGTGGAGCACAGGCTCCGGACACGCAGGCTCAGCGGCCATGGCTCACGGGCCCAGCCACTCCGCGGCATGTGGGATCCTCCCGGACCGGGGCACAAACCCGTGTTTTCATCAGCAGGCAGACTCCCAAACACTGCGCCACCAGGGGAGCCCAAGGATGGCTGAATTTCAATGGACCTGGGACTCATGAGGTGGATGAGACTTCCCTCACCTTATTCGTAGGTCCTCGTAGCTCTTGCACAGGCTTCATGAGTGACTTTGAATTGTCAGACTTGGAATAGATTTCAGGCCATCAGAGACTTTATGATTGAGAATGAAGAATTTGGTGAAGTACTGGGCCCTCTGCAAAAAGAGAAAAGTCCAACTCTCCAAGCCTGGTACCTGGTTGTTTGGAATGGCCTATCCAGCTCCCAGTACCCTGCACCCCATGCACCAGATGGCTCACCCTCTTCCAACATGCCTGAGCTTTACTGCTCCCACACTTCACCCTTCTTGTCCCCCATCTAGAATGCCTGTCTGCCCCATTTCTGTCTCCTCAGAGAGCTTACCTAGGTGACCCCACAGTTGTTAGAGAGAAGCTGTGTGTCTACTTTGTGATGAAGTCCCAGGTCAGTTCTGATCTCTTTCTCATCCCAGTGCTCATGAGAGGGAGAGACTCAGTGTGTACCTGTTTGCCCTACTAGATTAGAGGTTGGGGTAATGAATTTTTTCTGTCCTACACACTGTCAGCTCTGAAAGGAGGAAGCAATGAGAATTTTTTTGGGGCCATAATTTCTTTTCTTTTTTTTTTTTTTGATTATTTTTTGATGTGGACCACTTTTTTAAAGTCTTTATTGAGTTTGTTACAATATTGCTTCTGTTTTTATGTTTTGGTTTTTTGGCCATGAGGCATGTGGGATCTAGCTCCCTTACCAGGGATCAAACCTGCACGCCCTGCATTGGAAGGCGAAGTCTTAACCACTGGACTACCAGGGAAGTACTGAGGCCATAGTTTTTTTTAGAAAAGAACAGAGTCACTCTGTTAAGCAGTCCTGATGTAGAAACTTTACCATCTTTGTCAGTAACACAAAGTTTTGTTCTGTAGTCAAAGTGCTTCTTAACATACAACTCCCCAGGGATGCTCCTAACCATGGATAGTGAAATCATAATTGAGTAAAGTTTGATCAACAGAACTTTTAATCAATGTTAGTTTTGGTCTTTTTCCCATGGGATTGAAATAGACTTGAGACTTCATTGCTCAGCTCAGGTACCATGCCATGAGTAAACAGTGGCTTGCCATCCTATCACATTGCAGGGGACAAGTGCTGGGTAGTTTGGGCCTTCTCTTCATGGGGCAGGCATGCTAGAAAGGCCTTGGAACAGATGTGGGAGGCCAGTGTCAGCTCTCCACACATGTGTGCAGACTCTGGGTAAACTCCCCTTAACCATGACCTGGTTTTAATTTTTTGAGCATGAGTAGTCTGGAGTTGTGGATCAGGGCCTGCAGCAGAAGCTATCTAGACCTGGTGCAGCTAAGATGCAGGAAAGTAGGATAGAATCAGAGCAGATGGACTTGAGGTAAGGGACAGCTTGTTTCTTTTCATAGGCTGTTGAAAAGTTTCCCAGAGGGTATGAATTGTGGAAGAAAGGAACTGGACCAAGACTTCTGAGAACATGAGGGTGGCTGGAAGGATATAAAGTTATCTCCCAGAGCTGGGAAACTACAGTGTTTGGAACAGAGATGAACACAGTCCAGATCAGTGCTCAATGTCCATGGACAAGTCATGGCTAACTGGTAAGCTTCCCAGCAGAAGGTAGAGAAGAGTAATAGTGGTGGGAAGGAGGGATTAGACAGTATAGGCCCTTGAGGGGAAGGAGTTGGTGGCACAGAAAACTTGTGGTGGGCAGATGAAGCAAAACTAAGCCCTACCTTGGAGGGCATAGGGCCTGCAGACTGAGATAGGGATGGTGTCTCAAATGAATGGGAAATGGAGGCCTCAGCTAGCAGAACTAGTTTGTTTTAAGGAAAAACAGAGGCATCCAGTTAGAAGGAGGACACAAGGGCTCGGGTGTCCCATAGCCAGGCTGATGGGGGATGGAGGTATGCCTCCTGTTCTCCTGGACAGAAGCACTCCCATGGTATGGAATGTGGAGGAAGGGAGAGAGTAGGAAAGAGGAAACCTGAGACATCTTAGGCAACACAGGGAAACCTTAGGGTACTTTGTTCTGATGTTCAGCCCCAGGGTAGGTTCAAACAGGATACTTTATTTGTTGACTGTTTAGGCACTAGTTTTGATGGTCTGCAGCAGCTTCCTCTCCTGTGACTTGTGATCATGATGTGAGAAAAGGTGATGAGCACAAGGTTGGTGTGATGATCCACTTAAAATTCAGAGAGCAAGTCAAGCCAGGCAGCACATTCCAAGATGCCCAATCTGTATTCTTTATGACATAAATACAGTGTCAGTTTGTTTCTAAATGGTGATGTGTCTTTTTAAATAACATTTTTAAAATTAATTATTTATTTATTTTGGCTGAGCTGGCTCTTAGGGGCAGCACACAGGATCTTCGTTGCAGCATTTGGACGTCTTAGTTGAAGCATGTGGACTCTTAGTTGCAGCATGCAAGTGGGCTTTAGTTTCCCAATCAGGGATCGAACCGGGGCCCCCTGCGTTGAGTGCACAGAGTCTTATACACTGGACCACCTGGGAAGTCCCAGTGCCTGTGTCTTGACTTGAGAATCTAGAAAATGATGTACAAAGATATAGAAGCTTTCTTAGAGATCCCAATCTCCCCTTAAATTCTCTCTCTTTTTTTTTAGGCATAGCTGCATGACATGCAGGATCCCCAAGCAGGGATCGAACCCATACCCCTTGCATTGGGAGTGAGGAGTCTTAACTACTGGACCACCAGGGAAGTCCTGAGATCACAATCTAATCTGCCCATTTTATGGAGAATTTGAAGCTCAAAGCCACTGTGGCTAATATGGAGAAGACAGTCATACAATGAATGGAGGAATGAATGAATGGACAAGGGTCAGAAATTGGACACAAACTACATTTGCTCTGTGGAAATGGCTTTGATTTTGGAGTACTTTAACTGAAGAGACTTTTCTTAAGCTAATGTTTCCAACTAACAGCACCATTAATTCTGAGATGTCTATTTTCTCAAATTTTTCAGTGCCATGCTACCATAAACGAAACATAATTGTTCAGATAGAATCCCATTACACATTACTGCCTCTGTTGTATCTCACAATGGTTGGTCAAATGTACAGGTATTTAATAGCCTTGAATTCCCTTCTGATCACTGAGCTGCATGTGTTATTTCTACCCAAATATATAGCACCAATGGAAAGATAAGCTCTGAGCCTAAGTGAAGATTGTGAACTCTGGACCTCTGATACTTGATGCACAGGTTTTGTAGACTTGCACCTACAAAAGTGTATGACAAGCTCTCCCCAGTTGTGTGGCCATCAGGGGTTTGCCCATGTCTACTCCCTCAGAGCTTTCTACATGGCGGCTGACACTATCCCTAACCCTAACCCTAACCTTAACCTTAACCCTAATTCCAACTTTAACCCTAATCCCATAATTAAGGAATAGAAAATTATACTCAATAGCTTTTGTATTTAACTATCTATATCAATTATTTAGGATTATAATTGAGAAAAAATTTTTTCCATAGTATTTTTCTATTAATTCATGAATCCAGCAAATTATGAAATAGTTAATACATTTATGAAATAACATTCCATTCCATACTGCTCAGAGAGATGATGGATCTTCACATCTGTGCCTAGTATGGTGTCTGATGCCCAGTAAATTTGTGAATGAATATTACCTAAAATATATGCTATGAGGGAGGGCGTCCACAGTGAACACAGGTGGCAGAAGAGATTTCAGGTAGAGGAAAGAGCAAGGTAAAATGTCATAAGGAAGGAACATGCCTGGCTTGTTTGAGGATAGTTGGGAATGCTGTTTGGTTGAAGTGAGCAAGGGAGAGAAACCTGGGGGATGTGAACAGACTTGTCAGTCGTGGACGCTGGCTTTTACTCTGTGTGAAATGAAGAGCCAGGGGAGAATTTTAAGAAGTGGAGGGAAGTTATCTGACTTACTCTGGTTGCTGTGCTACAAATTGACTGAAGGGACAAGGACAGAAGCAGGGAGGTCAGTTAGGAGACAACTGTAGTTACCCAGGTGGTAGCTCAATCCTGGTTACTAACAGTGGAGATGGTAATAAGTGGTCAGATATTAGATGTATTTTTGCATATAGAACCAAGGACTGCTTCACAGATGTGACATCAGAAAAGGTCCTTCACTCAGAAAAACCCATGTTTGGTTTCATGCTCCGCTATAGCCATCTTGAAATTATTTTTCCCAGCTTTATTGAGATGTAACATATATAACTTTGTGTAAGTTTAAGGTGTGTGATGATTTGAGGAACATATATATTGTGAAATAAATACAACAGTGAGTTTAGTTAACACTTCCATGATCTCACATAATTACCACTTTTTTCTTTGTGGTGAGAACATTTCAGTTCCACTCTCAACATCTTTCAATTATATAATGCAGTATTGTTAATTATAATCATATGCTGTACATTAGATTCCCTAGAACTTATTATCTTATAACTGGAAGTTTTCTTCCTTTGACCAAAATCTCATCATTTCCCTACCACCTATCCCCTGGCAAGCATCATCCTACTTTGTTTCTATGAGGTTTTTTTAGATATCATATTAAAATGTGGAATTTTAATTTTAGCCTTTTTAGATTCCACATGTAGGTGATATCATAAAATATTTGTCAGTTTTGTCTGGTTATCTCATAAACATAGCCTCCTCAAGGCCCATCCTTATTGTCATAAATGGCAGGATTTCCTTTTTTATTATGGCTGAATAATTATATAATATGTAATTATATATTATACAATCTTTTTTGTCCATTAATCTATTGATGGACACAATCTGTTTCTATGTTTTGGCTATTGTGAATAATGCTGCTATGAACATGAGAGTGCAGCTATCTCTTCAATATTATGCCATCAATTTTGTGGGTATATACCCAAAATGGGATTGCTAGATTTTATGGTAGTTCTGCTTTTAATTTTTTAAGGTGTATTATGTGTTGATTCATTAATTTTTATATCACAATATTATTACCACCCTAGTTTTAACTAATATCTCCATCTTGCCACATTTTTTGTTGTTGTTGTGAGAAGATCTAAACTCAATAATTTTGAAGTATTATAATTTTGTCTATAATCACGGTGCTGTGCATTAGATCTCCAGAACATATTCATTTGCTAGCTGACAATTTGTATCCCGTAATGACATCTCCCCAATCCCCACACACACCAGTCCCTAGGAATCACCATTCTATTCTCTCTTTCTACAAGTTAGCTTTTCTAGATTTTGCTTATAACAATACAATACAATATTTGTATTTCTCTGTCTAGCTTATTTCACTAAGCATAATGCCCTCAAGTTTCAACTCTCTCTCTCTCTCTCTCTCTATATATATATATGTATACACACACACACACACACACACACACACATACTACCTCTGCTTTATTGATTCATCCATTTGTGGACAAGTACATTGTTTTCATATCTTGGCAATTGTCAATAATGCTGCAATAAACGTGAGTGCAGTATCTTTTTCATGTTTTGTTTTCATTGACTTTGGCTATGTAACAGGAAATGGGATTACTGAAGCATATAGCAGTTCTATTTTTACATTTTTTGAAGAGCCTCACGTTGTTTTCCATAGTGGCTGACTCAATTTACATCCACACCAACAGTGTACAAAGTTTGCTTTTTCTCCACATAGCTGCCAACTCTTATTATCTTGTCTTCTTGATGATAGCCAACCTAACAAGTGGAAGGTAATATATCTCATTGTGACTTTGATTTGCATTTCCCTAATGATTTTGAGCATATTTTCATGTACTTGTTGGCCATTGTATGTCTCTTAAGAAATAACGTTTATCCAATCCTTCAGCCCATATTTTATTCAGAGTTTGCTATTGAGTTGTATGAATTCTGTATATGTTTTATATATTAAACCCTTATCGAATACATAGTTTACAGATATTTTCTCCCATTCCATAGACTGCCTTTACATTTTGATTGTTTCTTTTGCTGTACAGAATATTTCTATGCTGACGTATTCTCAACTGTAGATTTTTAAATATTTTTTTATTTTATTTTATATAAAAAACCATTTTTTTAAAATTTATTTTTGGCTGTGTTGGGTGTTGCAGTGTGCAGGCTTCTTTCTAGTTGTGATGGAAGGGGTCCAGAACACATGGGCTCCGTAGTTGCAGCACACAGGCCCTCTAGTTGTGGCACGAAGGCATAGTTGCCTCGTGGCATGTAGGATCTTAATTCCCCAACCAGGGATTGAACCCACGTCCCCTGCATTGGAAGGCAGATTCTTAACTACTGTACCACTAGGGAAGTCCTCGAATTGTCGATTTTTGCATTTGTAGATTATACTTTTGGTAGTATAGCCAAAAAAATTATTGCCAATACTAATCAAGGAGTTTGTTTTCTTCAAGGAGTTTTACTATATGATATGTTTAATTCTTTAATCCATTTTGAGGTAATTTTTGTAATAAGTTAGGGGTCCGATTTCATTTTCTTGCAAGTGGTTATCCAATTTTCCACCACCATTTGTTGAAGATGGTAGCCTTTTCCCATTCACAGTAACACCACAACAAAATACTTATAAACAAATTTGACCAAGAAAAGGAAGGAACTGCACAATGAAAAATATAAGGCTTTGATGAAAGAAATTAAGACAAAATAAATTGAAAGATCTTCTGTGTTCATGGATCAGAAGAAATTTGACCAAGAAAAGGAAGGAACTGCACAATGAAAAATATAAGACTTTGATGAAAGAAATTAAGACAAAATAAATTGAAAGATCTTCTGTGTTCATGGATCAGAATAACTAATGTTCAAATGTTCTTGCTACCCAAAGCAATCCATAGATTCAATGCAGTCTCTATCAAAAGTCCAATGTTCGTTTTTACACATGTAGAAAAAACCCTAAAATTTGCATGGAACCACAAACAACCATGAATAGCCAAAGTTATCCTGAGAAAAAACAAATCTGGAGACAACACAGTTTCTAATTTCAAACTATATTACAAAGCTATTATAATTAAGACAATATGGTACTGGAATAAAAGTAGACACAGGTACCAATGGAACAGAATAGAGAGGTTAGAATTAAACCCCTGCAAATAAGGTCAACTGATATTTGGGAAGGGAGCCAAGAACACTTGATGGGGAAAGAATAGTCACATCAGCAAATGGTGCTGGGACAACTGGATAACTTTTATTTTTTTGAGGAACTGCCTGTACTATTTTTGCATAGTGGCTGTAATAATTTACATTCCCACCAACAGTGCACAAGTATTTTCATTTCTCCACATCCTTGCCAACACTTATCTGTTGTCTTTTCAACTCTAGCCATTCTAACAGGTGTGAGATAATATCTTCTTGTGGTTTTTATTTGCATTTCTCTGATGATTAATGATGTTGAACGTTTTTCATGAACCTCGTGGACATATGTATATCTTCTTGGGAAAAATATCTAGTTAGAGCTTGTTCATGTAAATCAGATTACATGTTTTTATGCTACTAAATTTATGGATTATTTATATACTTTGGTAATTATCCCTTATCAGGAGATGGTTTGCTAATATTTTCTCTCATTTTGTATGTTGCTTGTTTATTGTTTCTTTTGCTGTGCAGAAAGTTTTTAGATCAATATAGTCTCACTTATTTTTACTTTTATTGCCTATGCTTTTGGGGTCGTATCAAAGATAATCATTGCCAGGATTTCCCTGGTAGTACAGTGGTTAAGAATCTGTCTGCCAGTGCAGGGGACATGGGTTTGATCCCTGGTCAGGGAAGATCCCACATGCCAGAGAGCAACTAAGTCCATGCACCACAACTACTGAGCCTACATTCTAGAGCTCATGAACCACAACTACTGAGCCCACACACCACAACTACTGAAGCCAATGCTCACTCTAGGACCTGCGTGCCACAACTACTGAGCCCATGCTCTGCAACAAGAGAAACCACCACAATGAGAAGCCCACTCACTGCAACAAAGAGTAGCCCCCCACACTGCAACTAGAGAAAGCCCATGCACAGCAAAAAAGACCCAACACAGTAAAAAAATAAATAAATAAAGATTTCCCATGACCAACGTCAAGGAGATTTTCCTCTGTTTTCTATTAAGAGTGTTATGGTTTCAAGTCATTCATTTAATTCACTTTGAATTTATTTTTGTGAAAGGTGTAAGATAGGGTCCCAATTTAATTGCATGTTATTATTCAGTTTTCTCAACACCATTTATTATCATCTTTCCCATAAAGTAGTATTCTTGGTCCCCTGGGAAAGATTAGTTTAGCGTGTATGTGTGGGTTTGGTTATGGACTCTCAGTCCTCTTCCATGTATCTGTTTTGGTCCATGTGCCTGTTTTTTTGCCAGTACACTGCGATTTTTTTAAACTGAAGTATAATTGACTTAAAATTTATTAGTTTCAAGTATACAACATAGTGATTCAAAAGTTTATGCCTTACAGAAAGGTAGCTATGCTTAATCTTGTTACCAACACCTTATAAAGTTATTACAATATTAATGACTATATTTCTTATACTATTCATTACATCCCCATGACTTATTTATGCTAGAACTGTACGTTTGTACTTCTTAAGCTCCTTAACCTGGTTTCTTCACCTCCCCGCCCCATATCTCTGGCAACCACCAGTTTGTTCTTTGTATATATGTCTTTCTTTTATGTTTGTTCGTTTTATTTTTTAGATTCCACATATAAATGAAATTATATGGTATTTGTCTTTCTTACTTTGACTTATTTTACTTAGCATAATACCCTCTAGGTCCATCGGTATTGTCACAAAAGATTTCATTATTTATATGCCTGAGTAATATTCTGTGTGTGTGTATAGTCTTCTTTATCCATTCGTCTATTTATGGGCACTGTTGCTTGCTTTCATATATTTCTTACTGTAAATAGAGCCCTAATGAATATAAGGTTACATATCTCTTTTTGAATTAGTGTTTTGGTTTTCTTTATATAAATACTGGATCAATCATATGGCAGTGTTATTTCTAATTTTTATGAGGAACTTCTATACTGTTTTCCGTAGTGGCTGTACCAATTTACATTCCCACCAACAGTGCTTTTAAGGATTCACTTTTTTTCCACATCCTCACCAACACTTATTTGCTATATTAAAAAAATTTTTTTTATTGGAGTATAGTTGATTTGCAATGTTGTACTAGTTTCAAGTGTACAGCAAAGTGAATCAGTTATACATATACATATATCCACTCTTTTTTAGATTCTTTTTTAAAAATTTAAAAAAGTTTATTTATTTATTTTTGGCTGTGTTGGGTCTTCGCTGCTGCGTGTGGGTTTTCTTTACTTGCGGTGAGAAGGGGTTACTCTTCGTTGCTGTGGGCGAGCTTCTCATTGTGGTGGTTTCTCTTGCTGCGGAGCATGGGCTCTAAGCATGCGGGCTTCAGTAGTTGTGGCTCATGGGCCCTAGAGTGCAGACTCAGTAGTTGTGGTGCACTGGCTTAGTTGCTCCATGGCATGTGGGATCTTCCTGGACCAGGGCTTGAATCTGTGTCCCCTGCATTGGCAGGTGGATTCTTAACCACTCCACCACCAGGGAAGCCCTCTTTTTTTTGGAAGCCCTCTTTTTTAGATTCTTTTCCCATTTAGGTCATTATAGAGTTCCCTGTGTTATACTATTTGCTGTCTTTTGATGAAAGCCATTCTGACAGGTGTGAGGTGGTATCTCATTGTTTTGATTTTCATTTCTCTATTAGTGATGTTGAGTATCTTTTCATGACTTTTTGGGCCATCTTTATGGCTTCTTTAAAAAAATGTCTATTTAGGTCTCCTTATTTTTAAATCAGATTTGTTGTTCATTTGATGTTGAGTTGTATGACTCTTTTGTACATTTTGGATATTAACCCCTCATGAGGTATGTGATTTGCAAATACCTTCTCCCATTCAGTAGGCTACCTTTTTGCATTTTTAAAATTGTTTGCTGTACAAAAGCTTTTTAGTTTGATGTCACATTTGTTTATTTTTGCATTCGTTTCCCTTGCCTGTGGAGACATATCTTTAAAAATATTGCTAAGACCAATGTCAAAGAGTGTACTGCCTGTGTTTTCTTCTAGGTTTGTATGGCTTCGGGTCTTACACTTTAAGTCTTTAATCCATTTTGAGTTGATTTTTTAGTGTGTGTAAGAATAGTCCAGTTTGATTTTTGCACGTAGTTGTTCAGTTTTTCCAACTCCATTTATTGAAAAGTCCTTTTCCCCATTGTGTGCTCTTGCCTCCTTTGTGGTAGATTAATTGACTGTTATAGGCATGGGTTTATTTCTGGGCTCTATTCTTTTCTATCGATCTATTGTTCTAATGATCTATGTTTTTGTGCCAGCATCATTGTTTTGATTACTGTAGCTTTGTAGTATAGTTTGAAATCAGGTAGCATGATAGCTCCAGTTTTGTTCTTTCCCAAGATTGTTTTGGCTATTTGAGTTCTTTTGTATTTCTAAACAAATTTTATAATTATTTGTTCTCGTTCTATGAAATATGTCATTGATAATTTGATAGGGATTGCACTGAATCAGTACATTGCCTAGGGGAATAGGTCATTTTAATATTAGTCCACTCCATGAACAAGGAATATCTTTCCATTTATTTGTGTCAGAGTTACTTTCATCAATGTCATAATTTTCTGAGTACAGCTCTTTCACCTCCTTAGATTTATTCTTAGGTATTTTATTCTTTATGATACAATCATAAATAAGATTGTTTTCTATGTCTTCTGATAGTTTGTTGTTAGTGTATATATAGAAATGAAAGGGATTTCTGTAAATTAATTTCATATCTTGCCACTTTATTTTATTTATTTACAAACTTACTTATTTTTAAAGTTTTGGCTGTGTTGGATCTTTGTTGAGTGTGGGCTTTCTCTAGTTGTGGTGTGTGGACTTCCCATTGTGGTGTCTTCTCTTGGAGCACAGGCTCTATGTACATGGGCTTCAGTAGTTGTGGCTCACTGGCTCTAGAGTGCAGGTTCAGTAGTTGTGGTACACGGGCTTTGTTGCTCCATGACATGTGGAATCTTCCTGGTCCAGGGCTTGAAACTGTCTCGCTTGCATTGGCAGACAGATTCTTAACCACTGCACCACCAGGTAAGCCCCTTATTGTATTTATTTATTAGTTCTAATATTTTGGGGGGTATCTTTAGGATTTTCTATATATAGTATCATGTCTTCTTCAAGCAGTGATAGTTTTCCTTCTCCTTTCCTGTTTTGATTTTATTTCTTTTTCTTGTCTGATTACTGTAGCTGGGACTCCCAATACTATGTTGAATGGTGGCTAGAGTGACAAATAAGTATTTCTCAGACATTAAAAAAATAAATTGCCATTTGCAACTTTACAGATTGTCCTAGAGGTTACTCTGCTGTGTTATATATCAGACAGAAAAAGACAAATACTGTATTATTTCATTATTATATGTGGAGTCTAAAAAACAAAAGGAAAAAGAATAATAAAAGAGAAACAATCATATATACAGAGAACCAACAAGTGGCTGCCAGAAGGGAGGGAGTAGGGAGAAGAGAGAAATCGTTGAGGGCGGTTAAGAGGCACTAAATTTCAATTACAAAATAACTGTTGAGTATGAAATGTACAGTGTGTGGAATATAGTCAATAATTAATTATATAATATTTTGTGGGGTGACTGATTGTAACTTGACTTATGGTGATCAGGTTGTGTACCAGGAACTAAATATAGTGTTGTAGGTCAATTATATTTCAAAAACAAACAAACAAACTTTGACAAAAGATCAGATTTCTGGTTACCAAAGGTGGGGGTTCGGGAGAGGGAGAATTAGATAAAGGTAGTCAAAGGTACAAACTTCCAGTTATAAAACAAATAAGTACTAGGGATATAATGTACAACATGATAACTACTATGAACTCTGCTCTGGATTATATATAAAAATTGCTGAGAGTAAATCTTAAGACCTCATCACACAAAAAAATGTTAAAATATTTTTTTCTATTTCTTTAATGTTTTATCTATGAGATGACGGATGTCTCTAAACATTGTGATTATCATTTCATGATATTGATAAGTTAAATTCTTATTCTGTACACCTTAAACTTATACAGTGCTCTGTGTTAATTATATCTCAATAAAATTGGAAGAAAACATAAAAAATAAATTTTAAAAAATAATAGAGTGAAGGCTCTTTTGCCAGAGGGTTTTTCTCAAAGTCTGCTCCACTCACATCTTTAAAACTTCCATTTATACGTTCATCCCAGAGAGTTCTTTCACCACATCCTTGTCCCTCTGCAAACAGTAGACTGCCATCACATTTTGGCAAGTGACTCTACTACTCGATGCTAGCTAGGTTGGTTGGAAAAAAGTGCATTCTGTGTTCTAATACAGCTGTACTTTTAGGCAGATTCGCTAGGTCTCTGCATGAAGGACTCGACCAAACTAGCCTATAAAGAAAGTCTCGTTACTTGTTTGTGGTAGAGAAAGTGCCCATTCTCTTCCATACACAAGAGCGGTTTCCCACCTTAACCTAACCACAGTAGATTTTTCTATTTCTTTTTTCACAATAGATTTTTCGAGGCTGCTGACAAGAAATGCTTTTCAGAGCCCTTTTTTCAAGGAAGAGAATTTCTGCCTGTTGTCATCTTAGGAATGCATTGCTGTAGATACCAGTAGAACTCAGCAAGTGCCTTAATATGTGTTGTGGAGCCAGAAAAGCTATGCCTATGGCTCTTGAGGGAAAAGCACCGTTCAACATACTCTGCATGGGAGGTAAGGAGGCTGTGGTTCCTCGACGCCACAGCGCGTTCCGCCCTCTCCAGCTCTGCCCCTCGACGGTCGGGGACAGTAGGTGCTCTTAGGTGCTCTCTGAGAGGCCGTCTCCCTCTCTCCTTGCCTCGCCGCAAATCCGTCTCTTCCGAAGGTCCGGAGAGCGGAGGCACGGCCATGGAGCCCGAGAAAAAGGCGATGGAGCATAGGCCACAGAAGAGGTCACGGAGCGGCGAGCGCTTGGCGTCCGAGCGGGTCCCTGAGTTCCGGCCAGTGGAGCCGCGTGGCGCGAATCTCTGGCTCGAATCTCTGGCGCGAATCCATTGCCTCCTGGCTCTGCAGCGCGCTGTCCCAGAGGACCGAGACGACGCGCCTGATGTGCTGCATAAGCAACTCCTGGTGGTGCTGGAGCGTGATGGGGCCGGCGTCGAGGTCCACCAGCTGCCAGTGGGGAGCGATGGTGCCTGGAAGCCTAAGTGCATTAAGTTAGGGGGAAAAAATGAAGATACATTCCGTGGATCATAAGGCAGAGCTGGCTGTAACCTCAGATGGAAAACCATATAGAACCATGTTCTATAGCATAGAACGTGCAAGGTTTCAGTGCATTTTACAAGAAAAAATATAATTCAGATCACATGTGGAAATTATCATCATCTTGCACTTTCAAAACATGGTGAGCTTTTTGCATGGGGAAGGACTTTCTTCAACCTAGATGCAAAAGCTCTCCCAGTACCATTAACTAGCTCATGTGCAGCAAAACTAAAGGAATTGACTCTTGGATTCATATTTCCCTTTTAAAAGCCCCCCCCCCGCCAGCCTGGTCTATGGAGAGGATTGCCTGATCTCAAAATCACCTTAAAACAGTGCTCAAATGGTGAAGAAACTACACCAACACCAAGACAAAAAGAAGACAACATCAGGAGTAAACAGCTGTCCCAATATGCCAGATCTGACCCATATGATCATTTATAGTGTTTTGTTAACTTATTGGACTTTTGCATATGAATCAAATGTTTTTCTATCATGGGCATGATCTTATGCAGATTTTAGAAATCAATCCAATTGTTGGGTTTGTGGTCAATTACCTACCTCCAATACTTCTGGTTTACCTTCGTGGATTTTTTTCCTCTCCAAGGCTCTAATTGGGTGGCTTTCAGAAATTTCATTTTAGTAGAAAGATGTTATAGTTCTATTAAGGCCACTATTTTTATACTAGATGGGACTTGGTCAATGAATAATACCTAACTGTAAACATAAATTTTATTGAAAGTTTACTCATGCTCAATCAGAACAATGAACTGAATTTCAGTCAAAGACCATAACCTCCACTTTTTAGGAGGAAACCTCCTGCAATCATGGGATGGATTTATATGGTTAACCAGATTATGGTCATTTAAATTTAAAAGCCCCCAATTAAACCATAATGAGTAATTATTATTCTTATAATGAGCTCAGTGCCTTATGAAAAAAGTCACTATATCATTAACCTTAAAGATTGTGAGTGATTGGTATGGAACAGATTGGGTTAGGTGACAAGATATATTGGGTCACTCCTTTTTTTAAAACAATAAATAAACGTATTTTTGGCTGTGTTGGGTCTTTGTTGCTGTGCCTGGGCTTTCTCTAGTTGCGGTGAGCAGGGGTTACTCTTCGTTGTCGTGTGTGGGCTCTAGGTGTGTGGGCTTCTGTAGTTGTGGCATGTGAGCTCAGTAGTTGTGACCTGCAGGCTCTAGAGCACAGGCTTAGTAGTTGTGGCACAGCAGCTTAGTTGCTCTGCGGCATGTGGGATCTTCCCAGACCAGGGCTTGAGCCCGTGTCCCCTGCATTGGCAGGCAGATTCTTTACCACTGTGCCACCACGGTAGCCCTATACTGGGTCATTCCTAAAGTACTCAATGGATTTGTGGTACCAATTTATGGCCTTAGGTTCTTCCAGGATGAATAGGAAGATGGATTTCCTTAGACTCAAGGTCTCTTATGTGCCAAATTAGATATAGCTGTTGCAAATTTATCATTGGTATGAGCTTCATGGGTCAATACATCTGTATTTCATTGGTATGACCATTTAGCAGACATTTTTGCATCTTCAGTAGGATTGGAAGATGTATTTCACCATATTGAAGCCTTAACAAAATTCATTCAATGGGTTCTAAATGACAGTAATCAAGCTATTAGCTTACTGAATTCTGAGGTCTCTGTGATGAGGAAAGCAGTATTACAAAATCACATGGTCCTTAATAAGCTTACAGCATCTCGGGAAGGCACCTGTAGCATAATTCAAACTGAATGCTACATTTTCATACCAGATGAATCCTCTAACACATTCAATGACCCACATTAAAAAAAACAGCTTTCTGCCCTAAGCAATCCACTCCCCAGTGTTGGTGACCTCGTAAAAAAATGATTTGGTGCTGGAAGCTCTTGGCTTAAATATTCACTTGTCATCCTATTAATGCTTCTAGCTCTATAGCTTGTCGTCTGCCTATTTTACAAAATTATTGTTTTTTGCATCACCAAATGTGTGACTAACTCTGATAAAAATAATGACAAGGTGACTTGAAACGACCAAATATAATTCTGTATGAAGTCAGTGATTGTAATAGTTTAACTCCAGATATGGGAAGAAGAAACAAGAGAGAATCTTTTCCTGGATCAAAACAGAATAGTAAGACAGGTTATCAGAGACTTCTGGCTACTGGTAATAGGGCCTAATCTAGTTATAGCGCATTGAGTGGCCTAGCAACAAAATTCTGACCTGCCCTAGAAATGAGCATTCCTGGCACCACGGGACAAAATGCCCATGAAATGCTTCCCAAACCTTTATCAAATTTATGACCACGAGGGGGCACTGTTAACAAAGAATGTTTCTCACCATCTGGCTCTACAAGAACTGAGCCACTGTAGTTGACATTCAAACACACCTTGAAAGAAATTTAGGGTGGAGATCAGGAATAAAGCACCCTGAGCTCTGGGAAAGCTGGCAGAACAGGCTTACAGATAGTTAGATATTTTCAGGAAAAAAAATTATGCAGCCAAATTCTTGCATCTTCCCATACTTAAGCACTAAAATCATTAACTAAGATGTTTCTCATTCCTAGCATCAACTTTCTACGGAGATGTTTGTCAGATTGAAAGTATCCCTTTGTCAAACTCACATATGTACGAAACTCTTCCCTTGCTTCTTTGGAACAGTTTCTCAGAACTATCTGAGAGGCTGTCCCTGGGGATATAGTCTTCAGTAAGACACAGAATAAATTTAATTCACACCTTTTACATCATTGTGTGTGTTTTTTTTTTTTTCAGTCAACAAATGTTTGTCCTAGGTGAGCCCTGACAAGATAGTTGAAAAGATTTCTTTTTTAACTAGCTTTGTGGGAAGAATTTGTATTTGTTAAAGGTCTTCTCTTTTGTATATAGAAGTGAGGCAGGAGATAGATGGGTTCCAGGTTAGACATTTACAACTAGCCTCCTGTTTACACTTCCAGATAGAACTAGCAACAGGAACAGCACCGCGTAAGAGGTGACGCCAGGCCTCCCACAGACCTCTGAGCTGGAATACATCTTGGAAAAAAAATGTGCACGCATATTGGGGAGTGTCCAAGGGCAGGTCAGGTGTGGGAAAAAACCCATGATAATTCGTCAAAGGTAAACAAAGACCCAAAAGAACTGCCTATATAAATGATTTCACTGCCTCTTTACTGCACTCCTCTTTATTAGGGAGGATGCCCACACTATTTTCTCTGTGGATGTGTATCTTTGCCTTATATCTCTCATATTAAAAAAAAATATTTCTCTGTGTGTGCTTCCAATTATTATGCTATGTCTCTAATAAAAAACTTTGTACTGGTTTTTACAGTTTTTGCCTCCTTGATATATCTTGTTTTCAAGAGGGGCAAGAGCCGGAGAAACTTTGCTTCTATCTTCTAGCCTTTGGTGGACATAGGCTACCCAGGTTCTATTCTTGAGCAGGGAACTGGGATCCTGCTTCAAGCCACTCCTCACCGCTTGTCGCCTCAAGATCAGAAGCAAAATGAAGATAATGTAGTTGTATGGGTAGGTTAGTGCCTTGATATATTCAGGTTGAAACTCAACTTTGAAGAATTAGAAAGAACTTTCCTACAAATCAGTGACAATTTGGACAGTTTGTCTTATGAATTTTTTACACAAAAAGAAAAAGACCACCTATTCTTTTTTACCAATCCCCAAACCTCCCTATTCATCTTAAAAGGCTTGCAAGTATTGTACTCTGGCTTAAGGAAACAAAAGTTCTACGTGGAGGAATTTGCATTCTTTCTCTATGCCTTTGGGATGTAAATTTCTCCTTGGTCTCTAGAAACCCAAGTAATTCTTATCAGAAGGAAGAAAAGAAAGAATATTAGAAAACTAAGCAAATTAAAAATCTCAAAGCTCCATCCCCTTCACAGATATTAGTGAAAAATTTAAGCCATCCGGGCAGGCAAACTAACTAGTGGGTTTTGCATTATCATAGGCTAAATTTTTAAAACAAAGGTGTAAGATCTCTATGTCTGTCCGTTTTTGTATGTCTATGTAGATATATTTTACATGTGTGATATTTTTCTACCTCCAGACATCATTGCCAAATTTAACATAGCTATATTAAAATGGCTTAAAGAAAATTAAACATTTCTATAAATCAAGTTACTACCTTAGGAAACAAGAAAAAGAAGAGCAAATTAATTCCAAGAAACCACAAAAAAAGACACAATAAGAATTAGAGCAGAAATCTATGAAACTGAAAACAAAAAATCAGCAAAGAAAATCAATGAAACCAAAAGCTAGTTGTTGGACAGACATTAAAAAGGATAAACCTCTATCCATGCTGACAAGAAAAAGTGACAAGACACAAATTACTAATATCACAAATGAAAGAGGGGATATCACCACAGACATTCAAAGATAATATTGGATACTATGAACAGGATTGTGCCCACAAATTAGATAACGTAGATGATATAGACCCATCCTTCAAAGACACAATTATTAAAACTCACACAAGAAGAAAAAGACTGTCTGAATAGGCCCATATATATCACAGAATTTGAACTTATGGTAAATATTTCAAAACAAAAAACACCTAACCCAGATGAGTTCACTGGTGAATTCTACCAAACATTTAAGAAAGTATGCCTATTCATTATAATTTATTTTAGAAGATAGAAGCAGAGGGAATACTGTATAACTCATTTTACAAAGCCAGCTTTACCATAAAGCAAAATCAGACAAAGATATTACAGGAGAAAAAAGTTATGTACCACTCTTTCTCTCTCTCTCTCTCTCTCTCTCATGAAGGTAGATGCAAAAATCTGCATGAAAACATTTAGAAATGGAATCCAACAATGTATAAAAATAATTATAGACCACAACAAAGTGTGGTTTATCTCAGGTATGTAGCATTAAAAAATCAATTAGTGTATTTCAACACATCAATAGGCTTTAAATATATGATTTCGCCAATGAGGAAAGAAAGAGTCTTTGACAAAATTCTACACTGATTTATGATAAAATTCCTTACTAAAATAAAAATATAGAACTTTCTCAACTTGTTAAAGAATACAAAAAAACAACAGCTAAGGGGAAGGACAAAATAAGGTAGAAGATTGATACAAAATACTATGTTTTAAATATATAAGCTACAAGGATATATTGTACAATACAGGGAACAGAACCAAAATTTTATAATTTTAAATCTGTAAAATTTTTGATTCATTCCAACTAACTGGAAACTGACTTAAGGACGCCTCAAAGCTGTAATAAATATACACACGTTGTTGAGTACGAAGGGAAGATAAGTGATCAGGTTGAGACTGGTACTTTTGGAAAAGGACTCGGAGGAAAAGGGAGATTGCACCAGTGGACACCTGCCTTGGGGAGTGAGCAGGTTAAGCCCAAGACTGGGCATCCTTGTCTGAGTTTTGTGTGGAGTAGACATCCCCCCCTTGCCTGGTTAGGGGACCACTGGGACAGATAGAAAGGTTGAAAAACCTGAACTCCACTCATGAAGGGAACACATGCACTGACTCTCCCGCAAAGCAGGGAGGAGAGAGCTCTACCCTAGCAGCTGTTGGATTTCCCACTATTGCCTTGTTGTGAATCTCAGATGGACCCAATGAATGCTCTGGCCCTGCTCACTTCATACCACAACACAGCACTGGATCTGGAGAAAGGAATAGAGCTTTGGATGCAGAGGTGACTCCCAAAGCTACTCAGATTTGTGGTAGTCGCCTTCCCTCCACAGTTAACTTACCCCATACACGAAGAGAAAGCAAATGGGCCCTGCTTCTCCTGTGGAGTGGTTCCATAATAAGGTGGAAGTAGCAGAGGTTAGTAATTAGCTGTGAGAGACAAAAGGGTCTTGCCCTCAGGCAGGGCAGAGAGAGATCTACTCTACTGGCTGCCAGGTTTCCTGTGACCACTTTGCCACATGACACAACCAAGCCAAGCAAGGACTCCAGGCACACTCAGTCTGTGCCACTAGTTATGGGGTAGACATGGCTGGGGAAAGGGGTGGATAGTGAGTGGCATCTGAGTGGACCCACAGACACATTCACAGGCAGTGTATTGGACCTCTGTATGTGCACAGGCCCCTCTTGCTTCAGCTCTTCCTTCCTCTGGAGGAAATGTCTCTGAGGAGAGGGAAAAACACGCACTCAAAAGGAAAAGAACCAACTTGAACCTGACCCACAGGGCTTCTGCTCCAGCAACTTGAGATCAAACCCCACCTCTGACAGGGTGGTGACGACCACTGAGCAGAGAGAAAGTCCGGCCTCACACCTGGTGTTGGCTGTAACTCCTCCCTCTCCATTTTCACTCTCTCACTGAAACCCACGTGCCTAGAGCCCATGCTCCGCAACAAGAGAAACCACTGCATTGACAAAGCCACACACCATGACGAAGACTAGCGCAGCTCGCCACCACTAGAGAAAGCCCACGCAAACCAATGAAGACCCAATGCAGCCAGAAATAAATAAATATATTAATTTTTTTAAGTCATACACAAAGAATATCCATAAGCTATCAGCTGATAGCAGGAATTTTACAGGCTAGAAAAGAGTAGCATAATATATTCAGAGTCCTGAAAGGGAAAAACCTCCAACCTAAGATACACTACCACCAAGATTAACCTTTAGAAGGAGAGAGAAGAATTTCCCAGACAAGCAAAAACTAAAAGAATTCATCAATACCAAACCTAACCTAAAATAAATGTTAAAGAGCCTCCTCTAAATGGAAAAGGGGGAAAAGGAAAGGGAAATGGAAAAGAAAGGGGAAGGGAAAGGAGGAAAAGTACATGTATAATAAGTATTGAAGATCACTTAAATAAATCAGTACGTAGATTAAAAGACAAAAAATAGTGTAAAATCAATTAAAACTACAATAAACAGTTAAGGGATTAGCATGACATCACAAACACAACATGTGGGGAAGGGGAGTAAATAACGTAGATCTTTCAGAAAGTGTTTGAACTGTAAATAACTACCAGTTTAAAACAAATAAATATAGTCATAGGTCAATACATAACCCCATGGCAACTATAATTCAAAAAACTACAATAGATACACAAAAACTAAAAGGAAAGGAACAGAGACATACCACTACAGAAAATCATCAAACCACAAGGGAAGAAAGACAAAGAAGAAATGTAAAGAGAACTACAAGAGCAAACTGAAAACAGGTGATTAAATGGCAATAAGTCCACACATCAATATTTACTGTAAAAGTCAAAGGAATAAATGCTCCAGTCAAAAGACAGGATGGCTTATTGGAATTAAAAAACAATACCCTTCAATATGCTTCCTGCAATACACTCAATTAAAGGCTAAAAATACAACCTGAAAGTGAGAGGATGGAAAAGATATTTGTTGCAAACAGAAATGACTAGTAGGTGGGGGTAGCATACTCAGACAAAATACATTTTAAAACAAATGTTTTAAAAACTTTAAAACTAACAACAAAGAAGGGCATTATATAATGATAAAGGGATAAATACAAGAAGAGGATATAACAGTCATTACACCCAATATGATGGCAACAAAATATATAAAGCAAATAAATGGAGAAATTGGAGATGATACAATAGAAGTAGGAGTCTTTAACATTCCATACTACCCAAACCAATCTACAGAGTTAATGCCATCCCTATCAACATACCTGTGACATTTTTCACAGATCTAGAACAAATGATTCTAAAATTTGTATGGAACTACAAAGACCCCAGGTAGCCAAAGCAATCTTGAGGGAAAAAAACAAAGTTGGAAGTATCATGTTTTGTGACTTCAGACTATTCTACAAAGCTACAGTAATCAAAACAGCATGGTACTGGCACAGAAACACATAGATCGATGGAACAGAATAGAAAACCCAGAAATAAAAACCACACTCTTATGGTCAATTAATCTGAGACAAAAGAGGCAAAAGAATACTATGGAAAGAGTCTCTTCAAGTGGAGATGGGAAAATTGGACAGCTACATGTAAAGCAATGAGACTACATTCCCTGTAAAAAATGAAAACACTAATTCTAAAAGATACATGCACACCAATGTTCCTAGCAACACTATTTACAATGGTCAAGATGTGGAAGCAACCCAAATACCCATCAACAGACAAATGGATAAAGAACGTATGAGATATATATATTACTCAGCCATAAAAAGAATGGAATTCTGTCATTTGCATTAACGTAGATAACCTAGAGAATATTATGCTTAGTGAAATGTCAGAGAAAGGTAAATACTATACACATATGTGGAATCTAAAAAAAATAATAATGAGTATATATAGCAAAACCAAAATAGACCACAGGTATAGAAAACAAACTAGTGGTTACCAGTGGGGAGAAGGAAGTAGGGAAGGGCAAACTGGGGGTATGGGATTAACAGATACAGCCTACTATGTATAAAATAGATTAGCAACAAAGATATATTGTATAGCACAGAGACTTCTAGCCATTATATTGTACTATCTATTGAAGGATGAGATCTGTAATAATAATGAGTCACTATGATGTATTCCTGAATCAAATATGATATTGAAAATCAACTATATTTCCATTTTTAAAAATTGAAAGCTTCTGCTCTACAGAACAGTACAAAGAGATTAAGAAGACAAATTTGGACTGGCAAAAATTTGTTTAAAAATGTATTTGACAATAGATTTTATCATAAGAACTTTTAAAACTCAACAAGAAGTGCACAAAGTATATGGATAAACACCGCATCAAAGAAGATATATAGTTGGTATAAAGCGTATGAAAAAATGCTCAATATCATATGTCATTAGGGAATTTCAATTTAAACGATGATGAGAACCAGTACACCCCTATTAGAATGGTAAATTCCATAACACGACTGGTTGCTGGTGAGGATGTGGAGCAACTGTCTCATTCATTGCTGTTGGGAATGTGGAATGATCCAGCCAATTCGAGACTGTTCAGCAGTTTCCTACAAAAGTAAACATATTCTTACAAAGCTAAACATATTCATACAATCCTTTTTCCTTACACTTATTTGTATTTACTCAGATGAATTACAAATGTATGTCCATAAAACAAACCGGCACACAAATATTTATTATCAGCTTTATTCATAATTTCCAAAACTTAGAAGCAACCTAGATGTCCCTGAGTAGGTAGGTGGATAAATAGAGGCACAGCCATATACACTGGAATATTTTTGTGTGAAATGAAGAAATGAGCAATTATGCCATGAAAAGATTTGGAAGGACCTTAAATGCATACTACTAATGAAAAAAGACAATCTTGAAAGTCTGCCTAATGTGTAATTCCAACCTTATGTCATTTTGAAAAAGGCAAAACTATAGTATAGCCAAGAGGGATTTCCAACTGTTTGAGCAGAAGAAAGGATGAAGGTGGAGCACAGCAACTTTTAGGCCAATAAAACTACTCTGTATGATACTGAAATTGTGGACACAGGTTTTTATACCTTTGCCAAATCCCACAAGACTGCACAAAACCAAGAGTATTGTAAACTGTGGACTTTATGTTTTGATAATTAGTGCATAAATTGTAAGAAATGTACATTGATTCAGGATGTTTAGGATGGGAGAGGTCAAGGGAGTAATATGTGGAAACTCTCTGTACTTTCTGCTCAATTTTGCCATAAACTTGAAATTACTCTTAAAAATAAAGTGCATTAATTTTTAAAAGATTAATAATTCTTGTTGACCACATGTTGCTTTTAAATGTATCTTTTTAAAATAGAAACATAGAGAACAAAATCTGAAATGTATAGTTCAAGGATTTTCACATTTCCTCCTGCTATGTGTGTTTCCCTTCAAAATTCGTATGTTGTAATCCTAATGTTCATGTGATGTTGTTAGAAGGTGGGTACTTTGGGAAGTAAATCATGAGAACGGAGCCTTTAGGAATAGGATTAGTGCTCTTACGAAAGAAACCCCTTAGTTCTCCTTATCCCTTTCCATCACATGAGGATGCAACAGGAAGCCTGTAGTCAACTGTGTTGGACATTCACCTGACTATTCTTGGATTACCAGCCTCCTTAATTGTGAGAAAATAGATTTCTGTTATTTATATGCTCCCTAGGCTATGGTATTATTTATAGTATATAAAAATGGACTAAAAGAGCTTCCTTGACTCTGCTCCCATGAAAAAGGTTTTCGTGTGTGTTTATGCAAAATTAAGACCATTAAAAAGACCATTCTATGGGAATGAGCCTTAGCAGATGAGCAGACAAGCAGTTTTTCTCTTCCCTGGATCTCTGCTACAGACTTGTTTTTCACTGTCATTGTTACCAACACTTTCAAGTCGAGCCCAAAAAGGATCCACCTAGGTCAATAGAACGACTGACCTAGGTTAGAATAAAAGAAGGTTTTATTCTTTGATCAAAGAATAAAAAGATTGAACTCTAAAGTACATTCTTCCCCCTACAGGCTGTCAAATGGGCTGTGGGCTTTGCTGGTGACATCATGAGAGTGATATTCTCGCATCTATTAGTATTAATTGAGAAGATTTATGTGCTAAGAATCATCGTAGGCTCTAAAGATATTCCTGGTTAGGAGGTCAGTGAGTGTGGGAGAAACCGGCAAATATGGCATTTGCGGCTGTAGTGGTCCTGGGCTTTAGGTACAATATAAGTTAAGCAAGTGTTTTCTTTATTGTCAAGTCCATTTGGCCAGAAATCAATCTTGAAGTAGGTTAGTAATGAAGTTTGCCTTTGTCACCTCTTTTTCTATATTTTCCTTAGAAATTTCAAACAAGTGTACAAGTATTCTGGATTTGCTATGCCAAATCCACACATCCATTTTCAGCAAATTCCATAATAAAAAAGTTCTGATGGATCCATAAAGCCAAGAATAAGTTATCATCCAAGACGTACTTTGTTTGCCTTTCATTTTTTCTTTAATGGTGTCCATAACAGAAGAGTGTCCTGGATCCAATCTTAGACAACATTCTGGGAATTAATTCTCTCCAATAGACAAACATCCATCCTGACATGGTCTTTGCAAATCAGAGCTAAAAATAAAACTAACTACCAGAAATGGACAGTTATAGCCCAGAAGAGTTTGAGGGTTTCATCATTCATTGCTAAATATATAAAATTCTACTTTGATAATAAGTTCTTCTAATGAAAGCAAGCAGTGTGTTCCCAGATTGTTTTATTTTTTTGAGCCTTGCATTATTAAAAACACATAACAGTCGATGAGGGGTTAGTAAGGACTTCGCTAAAGTTTTGTAATATCGTAGTAAAAGGTTTGATACGCAGTCCCAGCTTCTGAGACTTCAATGTGTGCATTACCTTTTATTCTCCGTATAAAATTCGGTTAAAAGAGTAATAAAATAATTGTTACATGACTACATGTATGTAAATACATGAAAGAGAGAGGAAAATGCTGTGGTCACACAGCCTCGAATGAATGCATTTCTCTGTCAATTATTGTTGTCTAGAACTTTATTATAGCAGAGAAAATAGATTACCTTTCTAGTCAAGATTTCTCCTAATCAACTGATTGGTTTGAAGTTTTATTAGGATTTTGATAAGAAAAATAGGTTGCACCACTAAACGGCTCATAGCCAAGGAGACATACAATGCATTTTATTAAGAGGGCATGATCTTGTGATTTGGATTGAGGGATTTTTCCCTGCATAAAACTCTATTGGCACGTACTACCATTTTCTAGATAAAACATGCTTAACCACGCTACTGAACGTTATTACTACTAGCTCATTCAGAGCCATGAGATTTAAGTAAAGGATTAGAGTTCAACTTGGTTTTAAAGGATGGTAAATCTCCATGGGAACAAAGAAACAGAATTTCAGAATACTACTTGTTTTTCTAGGGATTAAATCATCTTACTGTCGCTTAGATGTAAAATATCTCACTATTAACAAAAGGGCAATAAGAATACACATATTAGTAATTACCTTAAACGGAAACAGACTAAATTCTCCAACCAAAACGCATAACTGGCTGAATGGATACTAAAACAAAACCTGTATATATGTTGTCTACTAGAGATCCACTTCAGATCTAGGGATACACAGAGACTGAAATTGAAGGGATGGAAAAAGGTATTCCATGCAATGAAAATATCAAAAGAAAGCTGGAGTAGCAATACTCATATCAGACAAACGAGACTTTAAAATAAAGTTACCAGAGACAAGAACACTACATAGTGATCAATAATGATCAATCCAAGAAAAGGATATAACAATTATAAATACATTATGCACCCAACTTAACTCAAATGCTAACAGCTATGAAAGAGGAAATCAACAGTAACACAATAATACAGGGGGACTTTCACACCTCACACCAATGGCCAAATCAGACAGAAAATTAATAAGGAAACAAAAGCTTTAAATGAGTCAATAGACCAGATAGAGTTAATTAATATTTAAAGGACATTCCATTAAAAAACAGCAGATTACACTGTCTTCTCAAGTGCACACGGAACATTCTACAGGACAGATCACATCTTGGGTCACAAACCAAAGCTCGGAAAATTGAAATGATACCATCTTTTCTGACCATAACCCTATGAGACTAGAAATAGATTACAGGGAAAAAAACGTAAGAAACACAAGCACATGGAGGCTAAACAATAGGTCACTAAATAACCAAGATATCACTGAAGAAATCAAAGAGGAAATCAAGAAACTACTAGAGAAAAATGACAATGAAAACATGATGATCCAAAACCTACAGAATGCAGTAACAACAGTTATGAGGGAAGTATATAGCAATACAATCCTACCTCAGAAAACAAGAAACATCTCAAATAAACAACCTAACCTCACACCTAAAGGAACAACAGAAAGAAGAACAAACAAAATCCAAAATTAGTAGATGGAAAGAAATCACAAAGATCAGAGGAGAAATAAATGAAACGGAACCAAAGAGAACATTAGCAAAGATCAATAAAACTAAAAGCTGGTTCTTTGAGAAGACAAACAAAACTGTTAAACCACATTCATCAAGATTCAATCAAGAAAAAGAAGGAGAGGACTCAAATCAATAAAATTGAAATGAAAAAGAAGTTACAATGGACACCACAGAAATACAAAGCATATAAGAGACTACTACAAGCAACTCTATGCCAGTAAAATGGACAACCTGCAAGAAATTGACATATTCTTAGAAAGGAATAACCTTCTAAGACTGAACCAGGAAGAAATAAAAAATATGAAATAAAAAATAGAAATAGAAAATCCAAGTAATGAAATTGAAACTGTGGTTAAAAATCTTCCAACAAAAAAAACCCAGGACCGGATGGCTTCACAGGTCAATTCTATCAAACATTTAGAGAAGAGCTAACACCCACCCTTCTGAAACTCTTCCAAAAAATTGCAAAGGGAGGAACACTCCCAAACTCATTGTATGAGGCCACCATACCCTGATACCAAAGCCAGACAAAGATACTCCAAACAAAGAAAATTACAGACCAATATCACTGATGAAGAGAGATGAAAAAGTCCTCAACAAAATCCTAGCAAACAGAATCCAACAAAACAATAAAGGGATCATACACCATGACCAAGTGGGATTTATCCCAGAGACACAAGGATTCTTCAGTATACCCAAATCAATCAATGTGATACACCATATTAACAAATTGAAGAATAAAAACCATACGATCTCAATAGATGCAAAATAAGCTTTTAACAAAATTCAACACTCATTTATGATAAAAACTCTCCAGGAAATGTGTATAGAGGGACCGTACCTCAACATAATAAAGGCCATATATGACAAACCCACAGCAAACAACATTCTCAATGGTGAAAAACTGAAAGCTTTTCCTCTTATATCAGGAAGAAGACAAGGATATCCACTCTTGCCACTATTATTCAACATAGTTTTGGAAGTCTTAGCCACGGCAATCAGAGAAGGAAAAGAAATCAAAAGAATCCAAATTGGAAAAGATTTAAAACTGTCACTGTTTGCAGATGAACTGATACTATACATAGAGCATCCTAAGATACCGCCAGATAACTGCTAGAGCTAATCCACGAATTTGTTAAAGTCATAGAAAATTAATATACAAAATTAATATACAGAAATCTGATACACTTCTATACACTAATAATGAAATATATGAAAGAGAAATTAGAAAGAGTCCCATTTACCATCATAAAAAAAGATAATAAAATACCTACGTGTATTTTACCTAAGGAGGTAAAAGACCTGTACTCAGAAAACTACAAGACACTGATGAAAGAAATCAAAGTTGACACAAACAGAAGGAGAGCTATACCATGTTCATAGATTGGAAGAATCAATAATGTGAATATGACTATACTACCCAAAGCAACCTACAGATTCTTTGCAATCCCTATCAAATTACCAATGGCATTGTTTTACAGAGCTAGAACAAAAAATCTTAAAATTTGCATGGAGACGCAAAAGACCCCAAGTAGCCATAGCAATATCGAAGGAAGAAAACGGAGCAGGAGGAATCAGACTCCCTGATTTCAGACTATACTGCAAAGCTACAGTCATCAAAACATTTTAGCACAGGCACAAAAACAGACATAGAGATCTATGGAACAAGATAGAAAGCCCAGAGATAAACCCATGCACTTATGGTAAACTAATCTATGACAAAAGAGGCAAGGATATACAATGGATAAAAGAAAAGGTCTCATCAATAAGTGGTGCTGGGAAAACTGGACAACTATATGTAAAAGAATGAAATTAAAACACTTACTAATACCGTACACAAAAATAAACTCGAAATGGATTAACGACCTAAATGTAAAGCCAGACACTATAAAACCCTTAGAGGAAAACATAGGCAGAACAGTCTATGACATAAATCACAGCAAGATCCTTTTTGATCCACCTTCGTGAGTAATAGAACTAAAACCCAAAATAAACAAATGGGACCTAATGAAACTTAAAAACTTTTGCCCAGCAAAGAAACTATAAACAAGACGAAAAGACAACACTCAAAATGGTAGAAAATATTTGCAAATGAATCAACGGACAAAGGATTAATCTCCAAAATATATAAACAGCTCATGCAGCTCGATATTTAAAAAACAAACAACTCAATCAGAAAATGGGCTAAAGACCTAGACTTTTCTCCAAAGAAGGCATACAGATGGCCAATAGGCACATGGAAAGAGGCTTAAAACATCACTAATCATTAGAGAAATGCAAATCAAAACTACAAAATGAAGTATCACCTCACAACCTTCAGAATGGCCATCAACAAAAAATCTACAAACAATAAATTCTGGAGAAGGTGTGGAGAAATGGCAACGTTCTTACACTGTTGGTGGGAATGTAAATTGGAATATCCAATATGGAGAAGAGTAAGGAGGTTCCTGAAAAACCTAAAATTTAGAAATATCGTATAAACTAGCAATTCCACTCTTAAATATGTATCTGGAGAAAACCTTACTTCCAAAAGGTACATGCACACCAATGTTAATTCATCACTATTAACAATACGCAAGAGAAGGAAGACATCTGAAAGTCCATCAACCGAGGAAAGGACAGACAGGACTGGGCACATGTTGATTTTTATTGGAGTATAGTTGAGTTACCATGTTGTGTTAGTTTCTGCTGTACAACAAAGTGAATCCGTTACACATATACATATATATAAATTATTTTTTAGATTCTTTTCCCATGTAATTATTACACGTATTGAGTCGAGTTCCCTTTGCAATAAAGTCTTCATTACTTTTCTATTTTATATACAGCAGTGTGTATATGTCAATCACAATCTCCCAATTTATCCTTCCCCATATTCCCCTTAAGCATGTTTGTTTTCTATGTGACTCTTTCTGTTTTGTAAATAAGTTCATTTGTACAAGTTTTTTAGAGTCCATATATAAGATATTGCTGTGAATTATGTCAGAGTGTTCTCCCTATTTTCTTTCTCCACTTATTGTACCCTGCCTACATTTAGGGCTAATTTGTGTTTATTTTTGTGTATGATGGTAGATAGTGTTCTAATTTCATTCCTTTACATGTAGCTGTTGAGTTTTCCCAGCATCAGTTTTTGACGACTGTCTTTTCTCCATTGTGTATTCTTGGCTCCTTGACTAGAGATTAGTTGACTATAGGTGTGTGGATTTACCTGTGGAGTTTCTATCTTGTTCCATAGATCTCTATGTCTGTTTTTGTGCCTGTGCCAAAATGTTTTGCTGACTGTAGCTTTGTTGTTTACTCTGAAGTCAGGAGTCTGAATCCTCCAGCTCCATTTTTCTCAGTGTTGCTTCTGCTATTCAGGGTCTTTGATGTTTCCATACAAATTGTAATTTTATTTGTTCTAATTCTGTGAAAAATGTCATTGGTAGTTTGACAGGAATGCATTGATTTTCTAGATAGCTTTGAGTAATATACTCATTTTGAAACTATTTATATTTCCTATTAGGAATGTGGTATATCTTTCCATCTGTTTGTGTCATCTCAATTTCTTTCATCACTGTCTTATAGCTTTTGGAGTACAGGTCTTTTGTTTTCTTAAGTAGGTAATTTATTCTTTTCTATATGATGGTAAATGGATGGGATTGTTTCTTGAATTTCTCTCTCTGATCTTTTGTTAGTGTATAGAAATGCAACTCTTTTCTGTATATTACTGTTTCATCCTGCAACTTAACCATATTCACTGATGAGGTCTAGTAGTTTTCTGGTAGCGTCTTTAGTAGTTTCTATGTATATGTATGTAAGTTATCTATGTAAGTTATCTGCTAACAGTGACCGTTTTACTTCTTTTCCAATTTGGATTCTTTTTCTTCTCTGATTGTCGTGGTTAGAACTTCCAATACTATGTTGAATTAAAGTGGCAAGAGTGGACATACTTGTCTCGTTCCTGATATTAGAGGAAATGCATCCCTCAGATAAATCCTACTTGATCATGGTGTATGATATATGTTGTAAGATTCGGTTTGCTTGTATTTTGCTGAGGATTTTGCGTCTCTATTCATCAGTGAAAAATGTCCTGTGATGTTCTTTTTCGTGGTATCTTTATCTCGTTTTGGTATCAGTGTTATGGTGGCCTCAGAATGAGCTTGGGAGTGCTTCTTTCTCTGCAAAATTTTGGGAGGGTTTCAGAAGGATGTATGTTAACTCTTGTCTAAATGTTTGACAGAATTTGCCTGTGAAGTCTTGGACTTTTGTTTGTTGGAAGTTTTTAAATACTGTTTCAATTTCAGTACTTGTGATTGATCTGTTCGTTTTTTTTTTAGTTCAGTCTGGAAGGTTGTACTTTTCTAAAAATTTTTCCGTTTCTTCTAATCTGTGAATTTTATTAGCTGTGCATTATATTTGTGTATATATTTGTTTTTAGTAGTCTCTTATGACCCTTTGTATTACTGTGCTGTCCATTGTAATTTTTTTCATTTCTCATTTTATTGAGTTCTCTCCCTTTGTGTCCTGACAAGTCTAGCTTGAGGTTTATCAATCTTATCTTCTAAAAATACCAGCTTTTAGTTCATTGATATTTGCCGTAGCGTGCTTCATCTCTATTTCCTTTGGTTATTTAGTAACCTTATGTGCTTGGGTTTTTTTTTTTTTTTACAGCTTTTCCCTCTCATTTATATCTAATCTCTTAGTGCTGTAGTCAGAAAAAATACTTGATGTGATTTCAATTTTCATAATTTTACTGAGGCTTGATTTGTGTCCCAAGATGTGATCTATCTTTGAGAATGTTCCAGGTGCACTTGAGAATAAAGTGTATTCTGCTGCTTTCAGGTGGAATGCCCTATAAATATCAATTAAGTTCATCTGGGCTAATGTGTCATTTAAGGTTTTCTTATTGCTTTTCTGTCTGGCTGTTTTGTCCTCTGGTGTAAGTGTATGTTAACGTCCCCCCCGTTATTGTGGTACTGTTAATTTTTATTTTTAATGGCTATTAGTATTTGTCTTATATATTGAGGTGCTTCCATGTTGGTTACATATATATTTACAATTGTTATATTTTCTTGTTGGATTGATCCCTTGATCATTTTGTAGTGTCCTTCCTTGTCTCTCATAACAGTCAATACTTAAAGTATACTTTGTCTGCTATTAGTATTGTTACTCCAGCTTTCTTTTGATTTCCATTTTCATGGAATATCTGTTTCCACACCCTCACTTTTAGTCTGTAAGTATCCCTAGGTCTGAAGTGGGTCTCTTGTAGACAGCATATGTATGGGTCCTCTTTTTGTATCCATTCAGGCAGTTCATGTCTTTTGGTTGGAGCATTTAATCCATTTACAATTAAGGTTATTATTAGTATGTATGTTTCTATTGCTGTTCTCTTGTTTTGGATTTGTTTGTATCAGTCTTCTTTCGTTCTTGTTTTGTTCTCTTCTTGTGGTTTGATGACTATACTTAGTGTTGTGTTTGAGTTTTTTTCTTTTTTGTGTATGTATCTATTATACACATTTGGTCTGTAGTTCCCATGAGGTTTCGAGATAACAATCTGTACACGTACAATGTTGTTTTTATGTTGCTGGTCTCTTAATTTCAAATAAAATTCTCATTTCCTTTACTCTCCCATGGTTGCTGATTTTGATATATTTGTGTTTGGATTTTTTCCTACTACTAGTTTCTATTTACCTTTACCAGTGTGTTAGCCATTTTTTTGTTTGTAGTTGTGACCTTTTTTCTTTTTTCCCCCCTCTTAGAGAAGTTCTTTTAGTATTTGTCATAAGGCTGGTTTGGTGGTGCTGAATTCTCTTAGCTTTTGAATGCAAAACCTTCAATTTCTCCATCAAATCTGAATAAGAGCCTTACTGGATAGCGTGTTCTCTGTTGTAGTTTTTTCCTTTTCATCACTTTAAATATGTCATTCCACATCTCTGGTCTGCAGAGTTTCTGCTGAGAAATCAGCTGATAGTCTTATGGAGATTCCCTTGTAAGTTATTTGTTGATTTTTCCTTGCTGCTTTTAATATTTTTTCTGTATCTTTAATTTTTGTCAGTTTGAGTACTATGTTTCTTGGCATTTCCTCTTTTGGTTTTTCTTCCCTGTTTCTTTTCCCACGTTAGGCAAGTTATCACCTATAATCTCTTAAAAAAATCCCCTCAGGCTTTCCCTTTCTCTTCTTCTGGCATCCTCATTATATGAATGTTCGTGTGTTTTAATGTTGTCCCAGAGGTCTCTGAGACTGTTCTCATTTTTTTCTGCAGCCCATGTATTGAAGAGTCATACTGATATTCAGGTCTTTTATTCAACAAATACATTTCAAAATGCTATAGCTGTCATAAATAGTGATTCTTCTGATGCACCTGGGAAAAGTAAATTGAAAACCTTCTGGAAAGGATTCACCATTCTAGACAACATTAAGTACATTCTTAATTCATGGGAAGAGGTTAAAATATCAACATTAACAAGAGTTTGGAAGTTAATTGCAACCTTGGTGCATGACTTCACTGGAATCAGTAACTACAGATGTGTTGGAAACTGCAAGAGAACTAAAATCAGAAGTGGAGCCTGAAAATGTGACTGAATTGCTGCAATCTCATGATAAAACTTCAACAAATGGAGAGATGTTTCTTATGAATGAGCAAAGTAGTTTCTTAGGATGGAATCTAGTGGTGTAGAGGTTAAGATTGTTGAAATGACATCAAATGAGTTACAATATTACATACACTTAGCTGACTAAACTGTGGCAGGTTGGAGAAGATTGACTCCATTTTTTTGTTTTTTAAAAAAAAATTTTTTTGTTTGTTTTCCGGTACGCGGGCCTCTCACTGTTGTGTCCTCTCCCGTTGCGGAGCACAGGCTCTGGACGCGCAGGCTCAGCGGCCATAGCTCACAGGCCTAGCCGCTCCGCGGCATGTGGGATCTTTCCGGACCGGGACACGAACACGCGTCCCCTGCATCGGCAGGCGGACTCCCAACCACTGCGCCACCAGGGAAGCCCTCAAATTGTGTTTTAAATGCATTTGTGAGTTGAGTTTGTTTAAAGTGCCATAACCTCAGTCTATATAAACATATTTTACGCCTTGATTTATCAATTTTATAATTTGGAGGCAAAAAGAATAGGTTTGAGCTTTGATCCTATTACTGTTTGGGCATGTCTGGGCAAGCGAGGAGTTCACTCATGCAAAAAATTGAGAGTCATCATGCATTCAACACACATTTGTGGGACCAAACCTGCATGAAGGAATGTGAGAGATCCGCAGGGGACAATAGATGCACAAGAAATAATTGTGCTCCCAAGCACTTCATAGCCTACAGAACAGTGAATGCCGAGTGGCAGCACTCAGCACTTTGTTGGGTGTGCAGAGGTCTAGGTGGATACTGGTTGAGAGGAGACTGACTTCTGACCACACTTAAAGCAGAGGAAACAGGATCAGGACTGAGGCAATGTGTGCTGCTCTCTGCCTTTGAGGAAGAAATGTGCTTTTAGGAGAGCTGCATAAAGATGAGAGAGATCTTTCATCCGTGCTTTCTAACATAATCCAAGTTGGTGTGTGGAACACCAAGCAGGGAAGCATTTCTTGTTTTTATTGCCTTTAAAAAAATACAATAAAATCGAAATAACAAAATTTACCGTTGTAATCATTTTTATGTGTACAGTTCACAATATTAATATATTCACACTGTTGTGCTCTTGCTTTCTCATAACTGACAGGTGTTGCCAACCACTCCTTCCCTTTTTGCAGAATGAACATATCTGACTAAATTGTCAGATATTACATAAAAAATATGTATTGCTCCACAAATTCTAAATTGTTTTTCTGGCCAGTGAGAAGCCTCTGGAATTGTATCCTGTACAATACAATAGTTTATGTGAGACACACTAAGATTAATACTTTTTTCCAGTCTAGTAAACAACACTGTTCTTTTGTAAGAACAGACTTTACTTAATTTTTTCTAATTTTATTTCCATTACAGAACTGAAGATTTATTTCAATATGAAGATGGTCTAGAGCAAAAAGTTGAAATATGACACAATTGTGATGATTTTACGTGAGATTTGTCGAAGATAAATCCTAGTTAAAGCAGGGAGGATAGACTTCATAATAACTACTGCAGAAGGGAAGAAAGGGAAGAATAACTACTGCAGAAAGGAAGAAAGTCCATGAACTGAACATAAATTTACTCAAACAAAGACAGAGGCGTGCTGAGTGAGAATTACTGAGTGGTGTGAAGGAGGCTTTTGGTCCAAAGGGCAGAGAAGGGGTTTACAACTTCAAGCCTTCTAAACTAACTGCTTTAAGAGAGGTAGTGGGGCCTGTCTGGCTATTACCAGGTTTTGGCTAGTACAAATATATTTGGCTAAAACAAATTCTGACAGTGTTAAGCTTTCTCAGGTAGGCATTTTAAGTGGGGCTGGGGTCATCCTAGGGATATGGCCTTAAACCTCCAGAAGCCATGCTAGAGTTTGGTCAAATCTCTTAGTTCAGGGATCTGGATGCACTTAATTACAGACCCAGAGCTCTTTCACAGTTCTCATGTTTCATTTGTTTGAATTCTGCTGAGTCAAGTTGAAAGCAAAGAGAAAGAAAGTATTTCTTCTTAAGCCTAGAGGCTGGATGTGTATGTGTGTGTTTGCTTGTGTACCCCTCACATGCCCAAGCATACACGTGCATATTTGTATACGTGCGTGTGTGGGTTTTTTTACAGGACAACTTTATAGAACATCTCAGTGAGTGAATGAATTCAGTGTTTCCAAATTCTGTGTTTGGTAATTTTATCTAGTTGTCTTAGTTTGGTCCAATCTTTAAATTTGGAGAGAGAATGAAATGAATGTTTTACAACAGTCTATGGTACCAAGGGCCTAGGGTATATGCCACTTGCAGCCATACTATTGGAAGAAGGTGCATTTTCTCTAGAATACTGCATAGTATGTTCAGATCTTTCTGTAACCCTGGGGGTTTGTCCAGGGGCGTGTCAATGTAGCAGTTGTTGCCTGGGCTTCTCAGCTTTATTGGTATGGGTGAATGAAGTGCTGGTATTTGTTCTGGACTTTATCTAACATAGTCTCAACTATCTATAGATTAGGGTAATTTTGTGTGAATTCTGATGTTTAAGTACTTTAATGCTCTTATACGATTTTAAATATAATTCTTAGGACTCAGAACTCTGGAAATATATAGGAATGAACACGTTTGAATTTGAAATGTGCATCTTGTCACACATGAAATAATTATTTTAATTGCTGTTTGATGTGTGTGGTAATATCTGAGAAAGTTTAATAAAGTTGGATTTCTCATTTCCAACTAATCTTAAAGTTACTATAAGATTATTTGGAGACAATTTTGAATTGGCAAGAGCAGCCAGTGCCTCTCATAGTTTAAGGAGCGTATAAATGCAGATTTATTTCAGTATGTCTGTGATGGACCCTACACAGTCTGCATTTCCAAATAAACGTCCAGATGCTGTGGCTGCTGCTGGCCACGGGGAACTGCACTTGCTGGTCAGCCACAGGGCTTTCTGATACTGCTTTCTGACATTTGAACCACAAGAGTTCCTCCTTTTGCTCCTGTTCACTTCACTCTCCCTCGGTAATATCCATGTTCCCCTTCATTTTCATGGACACTTCCTAGCAGCCTGTGTGCATTCAGATAGGAGTTGCCATGCTCCCTGGCTATGCCTAACAGAATGCATGCTGCTTTAACATCTTCTACCTACGAGCCACACTCTCTCTTATCCATCTGCTGGAAAAATGGAAGAGTAGAGCTACGCAAGAGAAAAAATTTGGGGTGGAGCTAGATCCCTCTGCTCACTCATCCAAGCTGGGATGTGAGAAAGATCTGATTATGGGAAACAGTTGAGATCTCAGAGTTTGTTGTATTAGTCTCCTTTGGTGAATACAACATCCGAGGCCAAACTGCTTAATTCCAGGACCATTTTGCTTGCAGAGAAAATTTGCTACTTCAATCTAATTTCAGAGTACTTAGTTGCAAATATATACTTAATTAATTTATGGATTTGTATTCTCATGGAATGACTAAAGAGGTTCGCTCAGCTCTCACCTCTCTCCCCAGTTTCCACCTCTTACATTCCCTTCCAATAAATGTTTCACAAAGGTGTACTGTGAAAATTGGGTCCTACTACAGGCCTAATAAATCAAACCTGCAGAGGGAGCACTTAGAAACATTTAGCAGGAGAGCCCCATGATGTCATCAGCAACCAAGTTATGGAAATGAGAAATTTGGCAAAATTGGCTTTGAGCTGGAACGAAAGCATGGTTTGGAGATGACCTTTTTTAACTTTCCATCCTTAACGAGGCCTTTATTTTGTGGGAAATTATTCTCCTCAGCCTTGGATTTTTCTGCCCTGTTTGGTTTATTCAATTCTTTTCACCAGAGAAAACTGTGTAGAAGTTAAATTCTTTTAGAATTTAACTTTTTGTCAGCAGTTATCTGTATTATTCTGCATCTTGCTTTTAAAATGGCAAATGTTCCTTTTCTCAGGTCAGGTGTATGCAGTTGGCCCACGTTTACTGATTCACGCAGTTATGTGGTTTTTCTGTTCTGTATTGTATCTGTAAGGTGAGGAGATTTATTCTTTATTCAAAGTGTGGCTGAAGAAGTTGAGAGGGACAGATCAGATAAAAGATGAGTGTCCAGCCTTTGTTTACATGCTCGATTATTATTTCTTTTTTTCCACCTTTTATTTCCATTCCGTTGGTCCTCAATGAATTAGAGCCAGACTTCTTTTTAAATTGTGACATATCTGGCTGGAGTCTTGTGAGGTGTTTGTACCCCATTGATTATATCATACTATTATACCACTACTATTTAAACATTCACCACCAATAAAACGTACTGATTTCTAACCCCTTAAAGACATCTATGAGAACTTCTGAAGTTCTGGCAAGTTGAATTGGCTTGAAAAGCAGAGGTAATACAGTGTGAGCCCTCATGGCAATGATTAAGGAATGTAATATGATTGGCGACGCTGACAGGAAAGGCAAATTCACATCTGAAATCCTTATCTATTCCAAAGAAGAAGAACCACTCGCTGCCAACTCAAGGATGCAAGGCTTTGCAGTAATGAACCTGTCAGTATCCCTACGGAAATGGTGCCACATTGAGAAATACGGTTGGCTCCCATTGGTAGCAGGGGGTGCTCATTAGTGGCAAATCAGTTTTGGTGAGGGAAAGTCCACTTTGTTGAGCTCATGATGTCCTGCATCTCTGCTCTTATGGTTATTTTGCATGTGGACTTGATGCCATGAAAGTCTACATCCCTTACTCATGCAAAATGCTTAAACTTTCCAGCCCTACTCAGGCTTGGAGTATAGA
Source organism: Globicephala melas (assembly GCF_963455315.2). Lineage (NCBI taxonomy): Eukaryota > Metazoa > Chordata > Mammalia > Artiodactyla > Delphinidae > Globicephala > Globicephala melas. The sequence goes on from NC_083315.2 coordinate 51,457,583, forward strand.
ATCTCCGTTCATGAAGGATATATCAAGCTATGTATCTTTAATAGTAGCCCAAATCAGGCACTACATCTCTCTAGGCACACTAGGAAGCCAAGAATCTATGAGACTGGTGAATGGTTGTGAACACAAGAACACGTTTCTGTTTCAAAACTCAGGATTTCTCCGTGGGGGTTCTCCCACTATAGCTTGTCAAAGAAGCCATCCATATTTGAACAGATACTTTAAGTACCATTGGCTCTGCTGGGTCACAAGACCCACATTGCACTTTAGGCTCTGTACTAAAGCATCATCTGCCACTCAGAAGGGCTAACCCAATGCCCAACAGGCTATCGAGATGATTAGGGTCCCCCCAGGTTGGATATATTATGAGAGAAAACACTTGAGTTTACCGAGTCCAGGGATAAGAATCAAGGAGAAATCCAATCATTCTTCTGGGCTCCTAGAAGACGAACATAGGTAAACAGACTGCTTAGTCCCTGACTTCCATATCTCCCTCTGACCTTAGACCGTCTTGTCATTTTGTGTATCCAGGGAATTAAAAAATTCTAGCCAGAATGGAATTACTCCAGAAATTCAGATTATTTTCCTTTCCTCTGGGCACAGTCAACCTGGTGAATAACTCCTTTCCTCTGGGAAATACTTGGAAGGAGAATTGCAGTATAGACAAGAACCCACTTTTCAAAGGGACCTGCTCAACAAAGGGGCTCTGAGTCTCTGTATTGTCTTAAACCTGTGGCCAAAATAAGAGTCCATGAGCCCCCATTATGTCAACATGTGCTACAACACCCTGGCCCTAGTTCTTCCCCGATTTATATAATCTGGTATAAAGCCTTCATAGGCTTTGCATCTGTCATTGCTACAGACCTTGGGATCTATTAGACTTTGTCTCAGAAGCTGTGGATCAGATTGCTCTGATTTATCTTCCATTCCTAGGGCTTACCATGGCCATTGAATCTACTGCCTCTGTAAGTTAAGTCATGCCACTTACTCCAAGAGTTAAGGTTCATGGCGGCATCTCCCACCATTGTTTGCAGTCTCCACTGAGCTTCCATGGATGCTGGAAGTCTCTAGCTGAGACCTTTCTAGTCTCTTGGTGAGGGCAATATCCTTGAGAGTCCCTGTTTGTGGCTAAATGGTGAATGGATTAGTTACACATGTTACACCCACTCCATTTCCACGTCTTAAAGACTTGGGCCGTTTGTTTCTGGTTTATCAGGGAAGTGCCAGCATCCCAATGTCTTTGGCTGAAGACTACTATGAATCCAGGTTTCAAGTCATTTTACTCAAATAGTTTCATTGTTAAGCTTTAAAACAAATTGCTGGTAATGTTTAACCCCTTCATTTATAAATTACAGTCAGCCCAGTCTTATAGCTGGTCCTTTCTGGTTCTAATATCCTTAAGGTAACTCCCCAGCAAGCTTTAGAGACTCCTGTGAATACAAATATTCAAGAAGTTGCAGTCTCTCAAGTGTGTATGCAAACTCACTGGGGAATAGAACCTGACGTTCTCCTTCTGGGCTGTGCTTGGAGGTGACTTTGTGTTGGGCCCGAAACAATGAGAAGAGCATCACTAGAGAGGCTCCTGGCCCAGGGTGAGTCTTTGAGAGTTTTTAGAACAGAGAAGCTAGTTTGATGTGAGGTTGGAGGTTCAAACATGCCACTCCAAGCCTTAGGGTCCCAAAGCATGAGACTTCATGAAGGTTCTCTTTTACTTAGAATTCCCGGTCTGTAACCAGTACATTCAGGGTCTGAGCATAAACTCTGTTTTTAATTTACAAGTAATCAAGTGAGGCAAAGTTCTATATATTACTTTTCAGTAGAGAGTAACTGTCATTGATTTCTGTGGATCTCTACTGAACACTGTTGACCTCACTTTGACATTTTAGCACATTGTTTACCTGTCCTTTTAAAATTATTTTTAAATTTTTTTCCATTTTACTTTTTATTTTTTACATATACATGTATCCATTTTTTTCAAATTCTTTTCCCATTTAGGTTATTACAATATATTGAGAAGAGTTCCTCTTGCTATACAGCAGTTTCTTGTCTGTTACCTATTTTAAACATAGTAGTGTGTACCTGTCAATCCCAAACTCCCAGTCTATCCCTCCACCCCACTTTTCACCCCCAGTAACAATAAACTCATTCTTCTACTCTGTGATTCTGCTTCTGTTTTGTAAATAAGTTCATTTGTATTTTTTTTATATTCCACATATAACAAATATCATATGATAGTGGTATTTGTCTGGTTTACTTCACTTAGTATGATAATCTCCAGATCTATCGATATTGCTGCAAATGACATTATTGCATTCTTTTTAATGGCTAATATTCCATTGTATATATGTACCACGTCTTTATCCATTTATCTGTTGATGGACATTAGAGTTGTTTCCATGTCTTGGCTATTGTATAAACAGTGCTGAAATGAACATTGGGGTGCATGTATCTTTTTGAACCATTTTTCTCCAGATATATATCTAGGAGTGGGATTGCTGGATCATATGTTAGCTCTATTATTTGTTTCTTAAGTAAACTACTTAAAGTTCTCCATAGTAGCTGTACCAATTTACATTCCATGGTCTTCTGAAAGAAATATTATTTTCCAAACAAAAGTTTGTTTCAATTAATAAAAAGTAAATGTTGGCCATAGTAAAAATAATTGTCTCAGATATTCACTCCATAAGGTCAAGGTTTCCGAGGCACTGCAGAATGTAGTGGCTAAGCACACGAGTTCTGAAGTGTTTAAAGCCATATTTCCAGCATTTAAAATATTTTTCTTCATTTTTTCCTAGGTGTCTAACATTGGGCAAGCCTCAGCTTTCTTATCAGTAGAAAGGCGACAACAACAGTACCTCCTTCACAGAGAAGTACTGAGCGATACAGCGCACGTAAAGTTCTTAGCACATAGTCCTCTATAAAGGACAGCTGCTATTGTAATTTACCAGCGAAGGGACCTTCAACTTTGGTGACAGACCAGGGAAAACTTGACAATTCTGGTAAGAGGAAGGAATTAATGAACTTGAAATGTTTACCGGTATTCAAACGTAGATCGAAGTAATCCAAGAAGTAAAAATAAAGATACTTGTGAGTAGTCCAATTGACATCTGAAAACCTAATGCAAAGTTCAGGAGCCTACGTTAAGTCTTGGAGCAGAAGTGAAAGCTGACAGAGGTGGAAGAATATGTCTTATAGCCCACCCTACCCATCATTCCTCCAGTACCTATCCAGGAGCAAACGGTTTGTCTTGCTGAAGTCATAATAGATGAGCTAGGGAACCTGATGATTTTTTTCAGTAAAATGTGTTCCGTTCAAATTGACCCAAGCAGAATGTAAAATCTGTCTTTCCTTCCTGGTGGCAGTTGCCATTGGTTTGCAGTCCTGTTGGCGAACACAGGGTTTTACTTTAGTGTCGGGCTGCAGCCCTTAGGAGCGGCTATTCAGACTTTTCAGGTAGTCAGTTCTCCCTTCCCCATGCATGGATGGTGTTGGAGCAGTAAACCAGAACCTTACCCACACTAACCTATGCCTGGACTGCAGGTGAAGCCCTCCTTGGCTTGGCTAGAGCCGGGTTTCATGCTTTCCATGGGTGCAGGAGGGGTGGCTTGTTCAGAGTGTGGGTTCTCTTTCTGGGCTCTAGCAGGAGTGGAGAAAAAGGGCACATACCTTGAACATAGGTCACTTGTAACATTCCTTCTCTTAACATTTGCAGAATCTTCCTCTGGGTAGGGCTAGCACAAGGGTGAGCTTCTGAGAGGAGCAGTTGGTGTTATAACCCCCTTGGTGTGCAAGGACCCCCATGTGGACCTGAAGGGTCTTAGCAGTCCCCTTTCCAGGTCTCTTGTTTGGCAACCCACAACCAGAAGACATCTACTCAGTTCAAATATTTCTGCCAACATGTGCATTTATTTGTATTAGAAGTACAAATGTAGGAATCCAAATACAAATACAGAGGGCGGCCCAGCCCGCCCAGAGCAGGGCACAGCGGGGATCAGACCGGTGAAACGGGGCGCAGCGCTGCCCGTGTCGCCAAGGCACATTAGGCACGGAGTGCCTGCTTTTCACTAGGACACCACGAGCTGCCCAGCTAGCAGGGAGTCACGTCCTTGACAGAGAGGAGGAGGACAGCAGGACATGGGGCCAAGAGTCAAAACCTCCAGTCCCTCATAGGACGACAGTAGAGCAAGGACTGTGTGAAACCACTTGATGAGGGTGGAGACCCTGACCTGGTCCTCAGCCCACTTCCCTAGAAAAAGACCAGCACACACATTTGTCCAAGGCGCCTCCCCTCCCTGGGTCAGGCTCCTCTACACTGAGCACTCAATGCAGATTCCTAGAGGCTCTCAGATTCTGATATCCATCTCAGAGGAGATGAATTCACAGGCAGGAAAGATTCCACACAGGAAGAGAGCAGACATGTGCATCTTTTCTCCCATTCTGCCTGAGGCATCTCTTAGGGCCCCGACTGTTTTCCTTTACATGCAAGATTCAAAAAGAGAAGACTGCACACTACGGCTCTTACACGTGGCACAGTTCACACTAGACCTGGTGCTCTCTCACATTATACATGAAAGCTGTGTCCTAAACAAGCGCTACAGTGACTATATGCAACCTACATCTTGAAGAACTACTTTTGGCTTATCAGTTAAAATAGACCACAATGCACAAATGACCAAAGAATCACTCAGGTGCACCCTAGTGAAAAAGTGATGATCTTAGTAAAATGCAGGTTTGTTTGGACTCCAAAACAACTTCTGATCAGGTATTAAATTTGATTTTCTTTTTAAAGAAAGAATGTGGTCCCATTCTTCCAGGAAATATATTGTCAGTTCCTCTGTCTGTGTTTTCCTGAAAATGGTTAAGAAGCTAATACGCTATTATTAAGAAACTGTGCTCCTCTTCATTTCAACTATGTTTGGGGTAATACAATTAGAGTAATACACACGCTAATAAGTTTTCCAGTTTTACCACTGTAATGGGGACACAAATTCACACATCACTGCATGTAAACACAAGATTGCCTCTTACTCTTCACAAGACAACCCAGGCCTAATTCCTGAAAATTATTGCTCTCTTAGAATCTTCCAGAGAGAATGCATTTGTGAAGAATGAATATTTCATTTAATCCAGGAGCAGCTTGTAAAGAAAAACATACCATGTAGTTGCACATACATACGTGTGTAAACATGGTTCACTAGCACAAAACTAATCATTTTGAAGGTCAAGAATGATTGAAAGTATCCTTTTAAATGTTTTAATAGAGTTATTCTGAAGAGCTAATGTATAATACTGTAAATTTCATCAATATATTTTACCTGTGTCTATTTCTATCCAAAAGTAAAAATTCCAAGGTATATCAGACTTGTTAGACCTAACAAGTGTAACAAGAAGCGTATTGATATTCTTCATGGGCTAACACAATTTGAGGTGTACACAGAGTGTTCTTCTTTGGGAAAAGAGCTCTTAGCCAATTTAAATGTAACTTCTTGAGAAGGAATTAAAAAGCCAAATGCAGTAAAAGCAGTAACAAAAAACAAAACAATAAAAGCCCAAAAGCAACCAAAGAAAAATTAGATGAAATATCTTCCTAAGGAATCATTTTAAATTCTGATTTGAGGCAGTGTAGACAGATAGGACTTCTGGGACAAAGAGACGCTCTGGAAATGTTTACGGCGACCAAAATTTTGAACTATGATCTGCATATTTTATATTTAAAGTGAAATCAAACTTTTCCATTTTTAAGTTCTAATTGTGTTATGGTTTGGAAAAGACATAAACCTTTCTGCTGAAGGAATAGCTAAAGACTAGCATGGAACATGAAAAAGGACATAGATGATGATGTTGATGGTGTTGTAGTTGTTGGTGATGATGATGATGATAATGCTGATGTAGCATATTTTATTTCTTCTAAAATCCTATCATTCTGCTGCCAACTTAAAAAGGTCGTCAGCAAATTACGAATTTTCTATCAATACTTATCTTTTAATTACATTGAAAGTCACTTCAAACTGAAGCTTTTTCTCTCTTTTTTTTTTGTGCTATACGAACCTCTCACTGTTGTGTCCTCTTCCGTTGCGAAGCACAGGCTCCAGATACATAGGCTCAGGGGCCCAGCCGCTCTGCGGCATGTGGGGTCTTTCCAGACCGGGGCACGAACCCGCATCCCCTGCATCAGCAGGTGGACTCTCAACCACAGCGCCACGAGGGAAGCCTCTCTTTTTCTTTTTATTAACCTCTCTGTAAGCTTCGCGAGCCCTCCTGTTCTAACCAGGGCACGAACTCAATAAATGGGGCAGTTAGCTGATTGGTGGACGAGTTGACTGGAACTGTTAGGTGATAGGGTGGTCGGATCTCGTCGAAGTGACTGAAGTGCAGTTCTGTTTATTGAGGGGCTTTCACCTGTCAGCTGACAAAGCTGACAGCCCAAAACTTTCCTGTTGTAAACATGAATAGCACGTGAAAAACCCTGTTGTAATAAATACTAACTAAATCAAAGCACTCATCATTTGAGGCTGAAAAATCAGTCTGACAGTAAGTTCCTCTACTTTTTAATGGAAAATGAGAACTTTAGTATTGTATTTTGTGAAAAACTGATAAGTGGGAAAAATAGAATCCAAATAACTAGTAAAGAAGAAAATATAGCAGCCACTTCCTGAGTCTGGAGGATTTGATTATTGGCACTCAGTCTTCACTCTCTCCAACCTACACAGTTTAAATTGTTCAGCAGTTTTATTGATAGAAGACCATACTTCCCTGCAAAAACCACTATCACCCTCACGTTGTAGAGTAGCCCATTGGGCTAGGAAAACTGTTGTGTTTACAAATGCAAAAAAAATGACGTGGTGGAGGTAGGTGACTATCTGAATAGCGCAATCAAAATGATTTACATTTCCCTCCCATTATCTGAATGATACATTCATATAGTGTTGCTTTATGTATGTGAGTGTGCATGCTTGTCTTTTGTCTTCCTAATTATCTTCTAGTTCATTTTCTTATATAATAAAATTTTAAAAACCAACTTGGTTGGACTTCTCTGGTGGCGCAGTGGTTGAGAGTCCACCTGCCAATGCAGGGGACATGGGTTTTGCTACAGTCCGGGAAGATCCCACATGCCGCGGAGCAGCTAGGCCCGTGAGCTATGACCGCTGAGTCTGCGCGTCTGGAGCCTGTGCTCCGCAATTGGAGAGGCCACAACAGTGAGAGGCCCGTGTACCGCAAAAAAAAAAAACAAAACAAAAAACAAACAAAAAAACAACTTGGTTAACTCAAAACATTGCAGACTTGTTAGTGTATGTTCAGCTACTTTCTTAGCACTGATATAAAAAAATTTAGTGTGTATGGGAGCAAAGTAATGTTTTGTTCACATTAAAAACCAAAGCATCATTTAACTAGAGAACATTTTGAAAAAAGTAGGAAACATTCTCCATTTTGGCCTGAATAGAAGAAGACCAGGCTTATATCCTGGAATTGCTAATTTGTAATCACAAGAAATTTTAAAGGGAGAGGAACTGCCCTGTCTAATCTTCAAAGATTATCAGACATTTTATTTTAAAAGCATGGTTTTATATTTCAAGAGCTATGACTGACTGAGGTGTTTTCTTATTTTCTCAACATATACGTGTTTTCTCCCCATAATAATAAAAACCTTTTTTTATAGTAAAACGTAAATCACCAAGGAATATGAGAAAGGGGTCTGTCACTTAGCCTGAACTTTTATTTTTTGGCTCTTCTGATGTGATTATTCAATGCAGTGGTAACTGCTAAACTGTGTGAACCTGAAGCTTCCTAAGGCATATTTGAGGAAAAAAATGTACACATTACACACTTCCTCAGTTTTGGACAATTAGAAAGGGGCTTCAAGAGAAAATTGTGAATTTTACATTTACAGTGTGTTCACAATCTGGTACTTTCCCTCTTATTTACATGCACTTCTCTGAATATTTTTAATGTGATCAGGTTCTCAATTCTAATAGTAAACATTTCAATGTACATTTACATCCAATTATGCTTATCCTGAGTCATTCATTTTCTTTTTACAGAAAGAAATTGAAGATTAAATTTCATACTTATATATATATATAAACACTAGTACACTGGTGTGTTTAGATCAGTAGAATGACTGAGGTTGGAGAGGAGAGAATGTTGGATTCAGAAAACAGAGATGATGCTATACATATAATTTCATAAGAGTTGCCAATTATGCTTAAATATTGAATGGCCTTGAAACGAGAAGCATCAGTAAACATTTCTGAAGGTATAATTGGAATAAATATATGTTATAAAAATGCTTTTAGGTTATTTTCTTCCCCAGAATTTCACTGGCAAATTGTCTCCTCCAGAACTTCTTTTAAGAAAGAATAGATTGAAAGTCTTCATACTGTTAGAAGTTATAAAGTAGGGAACTGTGTTTGAGAACAACTTGGGCTGCCCTCCTTGAGTGGAATTTGGTCAGGACACCTCCAGAGCCCTCCTCTGTGGATGAGTGTGAGGTTGATGTATTAGGGATAGGGTGAGACTGCTAATAGGTAAAATTCTCCAATTGAAGAGAAATTTCATTTAGGCCAATAAGTTCAAACTGTTTCTCTACAAATACTCATTGTTATTTTATGTTTTAAATTGGATTCTCTAAATAAAAGCCAACTGGCTTGTGGCCTATGTAGCAACTAAAACATCAAATGGCAGGAAGGAAGTTGACGGGAAGAAACTCAGTATCTCACATTATATAGACATCCTTGAAAACTGCATGATAAATATATCAGTATATCTGCATTCACTTGATACTAAACAGTGTTCATACAAATAGACTAATTTCAACTTTTTCTGGTCTTTTCCACTCATCTTTTCTGTGTATCGTCTACATTCAGTAAAGTGTATGAAATTAGCACTTTTCTATATCTTTTCTATATCTTCATAATGTTTTATCTTTTTTCTGAGTAATATATGTCCAAATATATAATTAAAATAAAATGTAATTTCCAATAAAACAAATACAATTTTCTGAATGAGAAAGAGGAAAAAAAATTAGTACGAAATTTTTAATAATGCCAACAGATATTTATGTGTTAACCTACCGGTAGGACTTTTTCTTTTCCTATCAATGATGGAAAGCTTCTGAAGAGTCATGTGAAGTACATACTAGCAGCCAGTTATAACAAAGAACTAACATCAAGAAGCAACTTGGCTTTGTGTTATAAAAATATCAAAAAAGTAATAATTTCAAGGTTTTTTTTCCTTTGGATTCTTGCTACATATCCATATTTCAAAGTATAAAATAATTTTTTCTTCAAAATGTATCATTGATGATAACCGTTACCCATTTTTTTGCTTCTAAAGTTGATTTCACTTGAAACAATATTCACTAAGAAAATTTTGTAAAAATTCTATGTACACTTCTTTCACACACTGGAAAGCAATGTCAAAACAATGGCTTATGAATGCTGTATACCCATCTTTGAAAGATAATCATTGAACTCATAATAGCATATACTGTGGGGTTCACCTTCGTCTAGTAAAACACAACTCAAGGTAAAATGTTGAACTACTGGTGTTCAAAGATAAACATCTTTGACTTTAGCTACATGAGAATTTTGAAAATTCATTTTTTTTCTCAACTGAAAACTTGTGGATAATGCATATACATCCTTCCCAAGCCTAGGGTGAAGTTATTAAAGAATGCCAACCAGTGAAGATGGTGCCAGAGCAAAGAGGCCACAGAGAGAGGAAACTGGGTGGTAACTCACTGCAGTTCACACTTGAACTCAGATTGCCTGGGCGCTGAGATCAGTAGAGTGTATCTTGGCCAGCAGTGACTTCGCATACATGGACACCGGTGCTGCCAACGGTTGCAAAGAAAAGATACAGAAAGGGGCCGGGCCTAAGAGCTTCTCAGATATTTGCTTGTAGATTTCACAGATTTCTTCACAAGGAAAATTCGCAGCTGCTTCCAATATCCAGAAAAATATATCTCCACGTTACAGATTCAGTAAGAATTAACAAGAATATCACTTTAAAACTCAATTAACCTGTTTGTGTGCTCGCATGTTTGTGTGAGCCTGAAATACATAATAGAAATATTTGCCACATACTCCTACGCTGCTCAAAGGTATTACATAATTTCAGATAAACTGAGTAGTATCTTTCCTTGCTACTCCAATTGATCACTATTGGTCTGGGTAGGGCCAAAGTTTAGAAGGAAACCTAACACTCTTCATTTTTCACCAGGAGGAAAATTTAGAGATACAGATATCCCACCCAATAGACCAAGTTGAAGAGCAGGAACGATGTAGGGAAAAAGACCCGAGAATATGAGTCTAGTTCCAAGATGTCTATGTGAATACGCCCTTTTCTCCAAGATCCTGATTTGCATTCTTCATAGCAGCAGAAGAAGCTCTGACAGTCTTTCCCATCCAGACACTCATAGACACAGGTGTCTTCAAATTCCTGCCAGTACACGGAATTGTTTAGGGTAACCATTGCCGGTGGTGGTGGACTCATATCAAGGAGAGAATAGTTCTGCTGGCAACAAGAAAAACACAAATATCAACATGAGATGAATCAAGATCAGCCCAAGGTGTATCAAGAAATAAGTACAGTTTATGCCTGTTCAATAAATAAAGAGGACTGTGCCATGCCCTATGCCCACCCTCATTCCTGCTCTGAAAAGTTCAGTCTTTGCAAATTTAATGCATGAAAAACTACAGTGACGTTTGCAAATCTTGTATTTCTTGGGTTACTGATAAGGGAGAATAAGCCTATTTTCAAATGTGTATTTGCAATTTCAAGTCCCTGTTCTGCCTATTTCTCTTCTGATTTGGAGTACACACACACACACACACACACACACACACACACACACACACACATAAAATTCCGCAAATGTTAAAAAATACATATAATAAAGTGTGGAGAAGTAAAGTTCTTTTTTTTAAATTATCAAAGAGTATTTTTAAAAAGTACATAAGGATGATGAGAGAATCTTCTTGTTCCATGCAATTCAGGTGAAAAATGAGTTTTCAATGTGTGGATACCAGACATTGCTTGTCATCTCTAGATAGCCAAAATCTGTGTACAATTGGAATGTTATATTTTCTACTTCACAAGCTCTCCTCCTGATGTTGGAAGTCAGTATGGAGCAGATAAGGAGACAGGACAATTTACAGTCACACATAAATGAGAATAGTTTGATTAAATATATTTGTAGCTCTGTGGAGTCAAACCACAGAGAAGCAGGTAGAGATGTAGAGCATTCGGTATTACTACTGGTAGCCTTTGGGGACATGTTTTTAATTCGGAAGTGATTGTGTGTGAGGACCGACCTTAATCAAGATGTCCTCGTCCTACTGTGCACAAGCCAATAGCCAGACAGGAGCATCACGGTGCAGCTGTCTACTTTCATCAACAATTCTAGGCAATGGGCAGAAATGAAAATTTTGCTCTAAGTTAGGTTATAATGTAGATACATATCCTCCCTCTCCCTGAGAGGGTGTAAATATCACCTGAAGGTTTGCTAAAAAAACAGATTCCTGTGTCTGTCTGAAGTATTAGTATTTTTCTAACAAATTCCAGTTGGAAAATATCTGCCTTTATTGAAAATGGCACATGAATTCTGACAGTGTTCAGCCAGATTTTCATCATATTTCTTCAACACTTTGTACCTGTGTAGGGTCACACAGAGAAGCTCAGCAATTACAGGCAGGCGAGCCCAACAGAAGGAGCTTACTCAAAATGGACATCAGAAGCCTCTGCAGGGAAAGAGCTCACTAGAGAGTCAAAGGGTGCTCATGGAGGTCCCAGGCTAAAACTATAAGATATCTGGGACAAAACTGCCTATCACACTCCCTATCCCACCTCTCGAGGTGGTCACACAGCACCGAGCTGATCTCCCTGTGCTATGTGGCTGCTTCCCACTAGCTGTCTGTTTTACAATTGGTAGTGTATATATGTCAATGTTACTCTCTCACTTTGTCCCAGATTACCCTTGTTCCTCCTCGTGTACTCAAGCCTATTCTCTAGGTCTGCGTCTTTATTTTTGTCCTGCCACTAGGTTCATCAGAACGGTTTTTGATTCCACATATATGTGTTAGCATACGGTATGTTTTTCTCTCTTTATGACTTACTTCACTCTGTATGACAGACTGTGGGTCCAGCCATGTCACTCCAAATGACTATTAAGTTTCACTTTATGACTAATCCATTGTACATATTGTCATATCTTCTTTATCCATTCATCTGTCGATGGACATTTAGCTTACTTCCATGACCTGGCTATTATAAATAGTGCTGCAATGAATATTGACGTCCATGTCTCTATTTTGAATTATGGTTTTCTCAAGGTATATGCCCAGTAGTGGGATTGCAGCATCATATGGTAGTACTGTTTTGGTTTTAAAGGACCCTCCATACTGTTCTTCTTAGTTGCCATATCAATTTACTTTCCCACCAAGAGTGCAAAAGTGTTCACTTTTCACCTTCGCAGCATTTATTTCTAGTTTTTTGTGTGATGTCCATTCTGACTGGTGTGAGGTGAAAACTTGTAGTTTTGATTTGCATTTCTCTAATGATTAGTGATGTTATCATCCTTTCATGAGTTTGTTAGCACTCTGTATATCCTCTTTGGAGAAATGTCTATTTAGGTCTTCTGCCCATTTTTGGATTGTTTTTTGAAATTACGCTGCATGAGCTGCATTTTGGAGATTAATCCTTTATCAGTTGCTTCATTTGAGGGTTTTTTTTCATATATATATAATTTGCTAGGCAAAAGCTTTTAAGCTTCATTAGGTTCCACTTGTTTACTTGGGTTTTTATTTCCATTTCTCTAGGTGGTTGGTCAGAAAGGATATTTCTGTGATTTCTGTAATAGAGTTTTCAAAGCTTTTGACATAATTCAAAACCCATTTATGAAAAGACTCTCCAGAAAGTAGACGTAGAAGGAACCTACCTCAACATAATAAAGTCCATATATGATAAACCCACAGACAAACCCACATCATCCTCAATGGTGAAAAACTAAAAGCATTTCCACTAACATCGGGAAAAAATTTGCCTACTCCTACTGTTATTATTCAACGGCATTTTGGAAGTTTTAGCCACGGCAATTGGAGAAAAAGAAATAAACGGAATCGCAATCGAAAACAAGCGGTAAAACTGTCACTGTTTGCAGAAGACATGATACAACACCTGGAGTACCCTAAAGATGCTACCAGAAAACTGCTAGAGCTAATCATTGAATTTGGTAAAATAGCACGATATAAAAGTAATGCAGAAAAATCGCTTGAATTCCTACACACTAACGACGAAAAATCTGAAAGAGAAATTGAGGAAACATTCCCATTTACCACTGCAACAAAAAGAATAAAATTTCTAGGAATAAACTTTCCTAAGGAGACAAAAGATCTGTATGCCGAAATCTATGACACTGTTGAAAGAAATTAAAGACGATACAAACAGATGGAGAGATATATATCATGTTCTTATGTTGGAAGAATGAACAATGTGAAAATGTACTACCCAAAGCAATCTACAGGTTCAATGCAATCCCTATCAAACTATCCATGGCATTTTTCACAGAACTAGTATTTTAAAATTCACAATTTGTATCGCAACACAAAAGACTACGAATAGCCAAAGCAATCAAACAAAAGGAAACAAAAGGAGCTGGAGGAATCAGCGTCCCTGACTTCAGACATACTACAAAGCTACACTAATTAAGACAGTATGTTACTGGCACAAAAACAAAACTAGATAAATTGGAACAGGATAGAAAGTTCAAAGATGAACTGAGGCCCACGAGGTCACCTTATCTTTGATAATAGAGGCAAGAATATACAATGGAGAAAAGACAGCCTCTTCAATAGGTGGTGCTGAGAAAACTAGACAGCTACAAGTAAAAGAATGAAATTAGAACACTTCTTAACACCATACACAAAAATAAACTCAAAATCGATTATAGATTTAAATATAAAGCTTGACACTATAAAATTCTTAGAGGATAATAAAATAGATATTTTAATTAAGGAGTCTCCAAGGTCATCTTCAGTCCAGCTAGGTTCCTTCCCGACTCACTCCTGTTTCGCCTGTTTGTATATTGCAGCAATGTGACTTTCTCAGAACGCTGTTTCCTGGCAGCAGGTACTACTGCACACCCAGAGTGGACTAGCCTTGCATACTATGGGCTGGGAAATCGTGGCACAGTTATTTGGACAACTTTCCCCAAAGCAATGTGTGGTCATCAGAGGAGCCTGCTGCTGACCCTCATCGCAGAGAGGTTGCTCATCTCTGCTTTTCCTTTTCGGAGGTAGTGGCCCGTCAACTAAACTAACATGTGGATCTTTCAGAATAGAGTTGAAGATATTGTCAGCTAACTCCCCCTTCCTCTTTCTTCTGAACTTCTGTTGAAGTTTTCTCTGACTGCGTCTTTGCACATAGCCTGGAACTTTTTCTGTCTGTGAATTGTTTTTCTATGACTTTCTTCAGGGTCATTACACTTTCCTGCTTAAGAAAAATAAATTCTTCTAGCTTCTAGTTATTCTTTCTTTTGACAGTATCATTTCTACACCACTGATGTCAATATTTCTTTCTCCACTCCGAGCACTCTGGCAGTGTGAAGACTGAGAGTGGAGGAAGATATAATGTGCTCTCCGGCCTCAGGCTATTCGTTCTGATATTTCTCTGTTATTCAGCATCCCCCGCTCCCACCCGTTCACCTTACTTTTCAATGCGTTGTTATTTGGCAGCATTTGATGGCCAGAACTATATGTTCACTGTGTAAAAATGGCCTTACCTTCTGTCAGAACTACAATGATACACACTTGAAGAAATGCTGAAGAAAATTGTCTGAAATGCACTGAACATACGGTGCTGATCAGCAGTTAGAAAACCAATTGTGGTGTATGCTTGGGCATAAATTATTGTCAATTTCTGAGTTCACATGTATAAAGGAATAGAAATAGTTATACGTAAAAATTGTTATATGATAAAAGCGGTAGCGCACATCAATGATTTAAAGACATATTTTTCAATAAATTCTTACATTAATCCATACAATCAATATTCAAGCACATTAATAATTAAATATAACAATTTTTCTTTAAATTGTGAAACCTTACTCAATATTTAAGAGGCCTTATGTTTTCAACATCTCGGCGTCCTTTCAGTAGAATGGGTGTTGTGAGGATAAATGAGTTGATACATGTACTGGTGGAATGCATTTTGGCAAAACTTGTGCAATCTTTGGCATAGCCAATTCTGCGTCTAAGAATTTAGACTAATAGTTACAAGTATGTACAGAACTGTAATGATAAAAATATGTTTACAAGTGAAAAAGTGTGGATTAGCCCTTTGTCCAGCCAAGATTGTGCATCAGTCATGAACATATGATACAATTATTAAGATGATCCTATAAATTAATATTTTGACCCAGAAATGTATTTATAATTATTTTTGAGTTACAGGAATATATATGGTATACACTTTTACCCGGGGGGGGTGGGTAGAAGGAGTGATTTTTTTCCCTTTATTTTCCAAATTTTCTTAATTGGACATATTTTAAAGAATTAAGTACATTTTTGAAGGGAGTACATGCATTATTCATTGGCCTCCAATAAGTGCATATGTAAACAATAATATCTTTCTATTGTAGTTTATCCAGAGTTCTCAGAAATATTTGCACTTGCAGTGCTATACGTACGGAGGGGGCTTGTAGACTTAAGCGTTCATGAATCCATCTTGAGGAATCTGGATATAGTAACTACAAGGAAATCAGAAAAAGTATTTAGAAAACTACTATGGAAATCTGCATCACAAAACACTGGTAAAGCGTAATCTTTAAAGTATGATCACATCAGTCCACGCCACTGGTAGGTGAAGCTGAAGAGTGCTTGAATGTCACATTCATATCTTTGGAATACCTGTGTTGTATTTTTAAAGACTTCTTCAACTATTTATATCATTATATAAGATCCTATGAATAAGAATCATTTACCTATCCTCCCAGAAAATCTTTGCTACTGGAACTCACCGATGTCTTTTTCTTAGTGCTAGCTGGTTTTCTACAACTTGAATAGTAGTTGAGGGTAGCATACTCCATCAAAGCAGCAAAGACAAATAAGAAGCAAACGGTCACGAAGAGGTCCATGGCTGTCACATAGGAAACACGAGGCAAGGATTTCCTGGCTATGGTGCTGAGTGTGGTCATGGTCAGCACTGTGGTTATGCCTGCACAGGGAACACATACCAAGTTGTGAAAGGGGTCACACAGAATCCCTCCATTGCGACACAGTGTTTTATTTTTATGTGACTGCTTCTTGACATTGCATAAATAGAATACATTTAATTGTAATTTTGTAAGCAACAATTCCATAAAATGTTTTATTATAGTCTTAACATTAAAATACCTGAATTAAGTTAATATCTTCCAGTTTATTCAGTTATTCTCGTACTGTTTGACATTTTGCCTCTTAAATATATTTTTAATGAAAATACAGTTTTCAGTCCCCTGTACTTTCCGTCAGTTCGTCATCTCACACTTTTTTCTGCCCAGATAAACCACTTTTTGTCTTCTTCTCTATGCAACTTGTAAACTCTTTTTCTTGAAGACTCAGCACTCTTTCTGAGGCAAACGGCTTCGTAGTACCCCAGGCAGATCTGATAATATGTAGTTTCACTATTCCTGTACCTTCTATGTACCTTACTCTTCTGCTTCTCACAGAGAATTGCATATGTCTTTGCAGTATGTCTCCCTGAACTGACTGTGTGATCATTAAGAGAAAAACTGTATCTTGCTCATCTTGCTTGCCTATTACCTAATATTGTGCTTAGCATTCTAGGCTTTTCAATAAGTGCTTTGCATAAGTGTATTGATTCTTTGATTAATTCGTTAACTAATCACACTCGATTCAATCTATTTCATATATGTCGGCTAACACTAAAGATTTAATCAAAGACTGTGGAAAAAATTAGGAAAGGGTCATACATGTGATGAAAGAAGAACAAGAAAAGGAAATGGAGTTTACTAAAATGAAGAGTGAAATAACTGGATGATTATCATGTGAAATGATGAGCCTGCAGGAAATTAGAACATGCAAGAGCTGTCAGACAGGCAGGCTAGTGACATAGACAACAGACTCACAAGAATAGACATTTTAACACTCCACCTCTGTGATTTAAAGGGAGTACTATAAAATACCTGCCCAGAAGTACTTAATCAGGGATCAGGTATACGTGACAGATGCACACACATCAGATACCAGGTTTGCAGTTTGCATCCCAGCTACAGTTTAGTGCATATCTGGCCTGGTAATCAGCAAAGGCCAGTTGTAGAATAAATCAAACAGCACAGCATAAACAGCTTGAGTAGGTGTACAAGATAATGAACTAGAAATCAACGGCTTCAGCCTTGCTCTTGGCTTTTCAACATTTGGTCATATAAAGTTACCTTGTTTAAAATGAGTTTCTTTAATCAATTCAGTGAAAATAGGATGCCAGGCTCTCCATGTTGTAGGTGAGCAAGTTGTGAAACTTTTTGTAAAAATGATTTGTAAATTTGAAAAGTCTACACTGTTGACAGGTATTTTTATGAAAGAAGATTTCACAATAAATATATGTCCAATTTAATTTTTTAAAAAAGTGTTGACCATGTCATCTCTACAGAATTTATAAGTAGGTATTTTTCAGTAAAATTGGGTATTTTTACCTAACTTCTTCAAAACTTTTTTCTCATGTTTTGGAACACCAGGTGCAGTTATGTTATACATCTTCATACTGTCTCAAAGATCACTGAGGCTCTGTTCATTTTAAATATTTTGGTTCCCTCTTTTCTTCTGATTAGTTAAATTTTATATGATGGTTTTCAATTATACATGACATTTTTCCCCTGCCATTTTTCAATCTGCTCTTAAGCTCATCTAGTGATTTTTTTTCAATTCGACTATTATACATTTAACTCTAGAATTTCTTTTTTAATATACTACATCAGCTATTATCCATCTGGTCATCTGGTAATTCATTATTTTATTTTAAATCCTTGAATATTTGTAATCATACATGCTTTTACAGATAGTTTCCTGTAATTGATATTTAATCTCATAGCGTTGTGGTGAGAAAAGATACTTGATACAATTTCAATTTTCTTAAATTTACCAAGGCTTGATTTGTGACCCAAGATATGATCTATCTTGGAGAATGTTCCATGAGCAATTCAGAAAAATGTATATTCTGTTGTGTTTGATCAAATGTCCTATCTGTTGATTCAACATCAGAGTTGCATTTTTTTTACATCTTTATTGGAGTGTAATTGCTTTACAATGGTGTGTTAGTTTCTGCTTTATAACAAAGTGAACCACTTATACATATGTTCCCATATATCTTCCCTCTTGCGTCTCGCTCCCTGCCACCCTCTTTATCCTACCACTCTAGGTAATCACAAAGCACAGAGCTAATCTCCCTGTGCTATGCGGCTGCTTCCCACTAGCTAGCTATTTTATGTTTCGTAGTGTACGTTTGGGAGTGTATTTTACGTTTGGCCTGCAGTTTTCTTTCTTTGTGACGTCCTTGTCTGCTTTTGGTATCAGGGTGATGGTGGCTTCGTAGAATGAGTCTGGGAGTGTTCCACCCTCTGCTATATTTTGGAAGAGTTTGACAAGGATAGGTGTCAGCTCCTCTCTAAATGTTTCAAAGTGCCTGTGAAGCCATCTGGTCCTGGACTTTTGTTTGTTGGAAGATTTTTAATCAAAGTTTCAATGTCAGTGCCTGTGGTTGTTCTGTTAATATTTTCTATTTCTTCCTGATTCAGCGTTTGCAGGTTGTGCAACTCTAAGAATTTGTTCATTTCTTCCAGGTTGTCTATTTTATTGGCGTAGAGTTGTTTGTAGTAATCTTTCATCTTTTGTATTTCTGCAGTGTCAGTTTTTACTTCTCCATTTTCGTTTATAATTCTATTGATTTGAGTCATTTCCCTTTTTTGCTTGATGAGTTTGGCTAATGGTTTATCAGTTTTATCTTCGCAAATAACCAGGTTTTAGTTTTATTGATCTTTGCTATCGTTTTCTTCATTTCTTTTTCATGTATTTCTCATCTGATCTTTATGATTTCTTTCCTTCTGCTAACTTTGGGGTTCTTTTGTTCTTCTTTTTCTAATTGCTTTAGGTGCAAGATTAGGTTGTTTAACCTCTTCAATAAGTGGTGCTGGGAAAACTGGACAGGTACATGTAGAAGTATGAGATTAGATCACTCCCTAACAGCATGCAGAAAAATAAGCTCAAAATGGATTAAAGACCTAAATGTACGGCCAGAAACTTTCAAACTCTTAGAGGAAAACATACACAGAAGACTCACTAAGTCACAGCAAGATCCTTTTTGACCCATCTCCTAGAGAAATGGAAATAAAAACAAAATAAATGGGACCTAATGAAACTTCAAAGCTTTTGCGCAGCAAAGGAAACCATAAACAAGACCAAAAGACATCCCTCAGAATGGGAGAAAATATTTGTCAATGAAGCAACTGACAAAGGATTAATTTCCAATATTTACAAGCAGCTCATGCAGCTCAATAACAACAACAAAAAAAAAAACCAAACAACCCAATCCAAAAATGGGCAGAAGACCTAAATAGACATTTCTCCAAAGAAGATATACAGGTTGCCTACAAACACATGAAAGAATGCTCAACATCATTAATCATTAGAGAAATGCAAATCAAAACTAAAATGAGATATCATCTCACACCAGTCAGAATGGCCATCATCAAAAAATCTAGAAACAATAACTGCTGGAGAGGGTGTGGAGAAAAGGGGACACTCTTGCACTGTTGGTGGGAATGTAAATGGGTACAGGCACTATGGAGAACAGTGTGGAGGTTCCTTAAAAAACTACAACTAGAACTGCCATATGACCCAGGAATCCCACTACTGGGCATATACCCTGAGAAAACCATAATTCAAAAAGATCATGTACCAAAATGTTCGCTGCAGCTCTATTTACAATAGCCAGGAGATGGAAACAACCTAAGTGCCCATTGTCGATGGATAAAGATGTGCCACACAATGGAATGCAATGGAATATTACTCAGCTATAAAAAGAAACGAAATTGAGCTATTTGTAATGAGGTGGCTAGACCTAGAGTCTGTCATACAGAGTGAAGTAAGTCAGAAAGAGAAAGACAAGTACCGTATGCTAACACATATATATGGAATTTAAGGGAAAAAAATGTGAAGAACATAGGGGTAAGACAGGAATAAAGACACAGACCTACTTGAGAACGGCCTTGAGGATATGGGGAGGGGGAAGGGTGAGATGTAACAAAGCGCGAGAGAGGCATAGACGTATATACACTACCAAACGTAAGATAGATAGCTAGTGGGAAGCAGCCAAATAGCACAGGGAGATCAGCTCAGTGCTTGGTGACAGCTTGGAGGGGTGGGATAGGGAGGGTGGGAGGGAGGGAGACGCAAAAGGGAAGAGATATGGCTACATACGTATATGTATAACTGACTCACTTTGTTATAAAGCAGAAACTAACACACCATTGTTAAGCAATTATAGCCCAATAAACGTTAAAAAAAATACAAGAAAGCCTTGCCTAAATGAAAAAAAAAAATTAAGTTGTTTATTCGAGATGTTTCCTGTTTCTTAAATTAGGATTCTATTGCTATAAATTTCCCACTTAGAACTGCTTTTGCTGCATCCCATAGGTTATGGTTCGTTTTGTCTCCATTTTCATTTGTTTATATGTATTTTTTTATTTCCTCTTAGATTTCTTCAGTGATCACCTCGTTATTAAGTAGTGTATTATTTAGCCTCCATGTGTTTGTATTTTTTACAGATCTTTTCCTGTAATTGATAGCTAGTCTCATGGCGTTGTGGTCAGAAAAGATAATTGATACCACTTCAATTTTCTTAAATTTACCAAGGCTTGATTTGTGACCCAAGATATGATCTATCCTGGAGAATGTTCCATGAGCAATTCAGAAAAATGTATATTCTGTTGTGTTTCATCGAATGTCCTATAAATATCAAATCCATCTTGTTTAATGTATCATTTAAAGCTTGTGTTTCCTTATTTATTTTCATTTTGGATGATCGGTCCTTTGGTGAAAGTAGGGTGTAAGTCCCCTACTATGAATGTGTTACTGTTGATTTCCCCTTTTATGACTGTATTTGCCTTATGTGTTTAGGTGCTCCTAATTTGGATACATAAATATTTACAATTGTAATATCTTCTTCTTGGATAGATCATTATGTAGTGTCCGTCTTCGTCTCTTCTAATAGTCTTTATTATAAAGTCTATTTTGTCTGATATGAGAATTGTTACTCCAGCTTTCTTTTGGTTTCCACTAGCATGTCTCTAGGTCTGTTATGGGTATCTTGTAGACAGCATATACATGGGTTTCTTTTTGTATCCATTCAGCCACTCTGTGTCTTTTGGTGGGAGCATTTAAACCATATAAATAAGGTCATTATCGATATGTATTATCGATATGTATGTTCCTATTCTTATTTCTTAATTGTTTTGTGTTTGTTATTGTAGGTCTTTTCCTTGCCTTGTGTTTCTTGCCTAAAGAAGATTCTTTAGCATTTGTTGTAAAGCTTGTTTGGTGGTTTTGAACTCAGTTTTTGCTTGTGTGTAAATGTTTTAATTTCTCCATCAAATCTGAATGATACCCTTGCTGGGTAATCTTGGTTGTACGATTTTCTCCTTCATCACTTTAAATATGTCCTGCCAGTCCCTTCTGGCTTGCAGAGTTTCTGCTGAAAGGTCAGCTCTTAACCTTATGGGGATTCCCTTGTGTGTTATTTTTCCCTTGCTGCTTTTAATATGTTTTCTTTGTATTTAATTTTGACAGTTTGATTACTATGTGTTTTGGCGTGTTTCTCCTTGGATTTATCCTGTATGGGACTCTGTGCTTCCTGGACCTGATTAACTATTTCCTTTCCCATATTAGGGAAGTTTTCAACTATAATCTCTTCAAATATTTTCTCAGTTCCTTTCTTTTTCTCTTCTTCTTCTGGAACACCTACAATTTGAATATCAGTTTGTTTAATGTTGTCCCAGAGGTCTCTGAGACTGTTCTCAGTTCTTTTCTTTCACTTTATTCTGCTCTGCAGTAGTTATTTCCACTACGTTATCGTCCAGGTCACTTTTCCGTTCTTCTGCCACAGTTTTTCTGCTATTGATCCCTTCTAGAGTATTTTTAATTTCACTTATTGTGTTCTTCATCGTTGCTTGTTTTCTCTTTAGTTCTTCTAGGTCCTTGTTAAATGATTCTTGCATTTTTTTCTATCCTATTTCCAAGATTTTTGATCATCTTTACTATCATTATTATAAATTCCTTTTCAGGTAGACTGCCTATTTCCTCTTCATTTGTTAGGTGTAGTGGGATTTTATCTTTCTCCTTCATCTGCTGTGTATTTTTCTGTCTTCTCATTTTGCTTATCTCACTGTGTTTGGGGTCTCCGTTTTGCTGGAGGCAGGTTCATAGTTCCCATTCTTTTTGATGTCTGTCCCCAGTAGCTAAAGTTGGTCCAGTGGATTGTGTAGGCTTACTGGTGGAGGGGAGTGGTGCCTGTGTTCCGGTGGATGAGGCTGGATTTTGTCTCCTGCCCCTTCGGCAGGTCCAGACTTTTCCCCGGACTCCCTCCAGGCTAGCCATAGTGCAGTAACCTCCTCATGCTGTGTTCACGCCACCAGTCCTCTCCCTGCCCTCCGACTGAAGCCCGAGCCTCAGTTCCCAGCCCCGCCAGCCCTGGCGGTTGAGCAGAAAAGCCTCTCGGGCTGTGCTCTCCTCTGCGGCTCCGAAGCTATCCCCCGCTGCCACCTGCAGTCTCCACCCGCAAAGGGGCTTCTAGTGTGTGGAAACCTTTCCTCCTTCAACGCTCCCTCCCACTGGTGCAGGTCCCGTCCTTATTCTTTTGGCTCTGTTTATTCTTTTTTCTTTTGCCCTACCCAGGTACGTGGGGACTTTCTTGCCTTTTGGGAGGTCTGAGGTCTTCTGCCAGCGTTCAGTGGGTGTTCTATATGAGCAGTTCCACATGTAGATGTATTTCTGTTGTATCTCTGGGGAGGAATGTTATCTCTGCATGTTACTCTTCCGCCATCTTCCGCCTCTCTTCCCAGAGTTGCATTTTGATGTTGACTTTTTTCCTTGATCAAGAGTCACATTTACTTAATTCTTAGAATGTCTATTAATTTTTTACTGTATACACAATATTGTAGATGATACCTCATAAAGAGCATTGACAGTTATTTTTTTTAAAGAATGTTGAATGCTTTCTTATAATTGATTTAATGCTGGTGCTTTTGATCTTGTCATAGAATGATTTAAGCTTTATCTAAAGTAGGCACAACCATTCTGGTGTCAACCAAATATCCTGGTGTTAATGACATTTCTCCACTCTTCTGGTCTGTAACTCTATTAATGGCAAACACTGTGTATTTCTGGTATATTTATCCTCTTAATACTACAATGGTGACACTTTTTTTTTTTTTTTTTCTGTACGCGGGTCTCTCACTGTTGTGGCCTCTCCCTTTGCGGAGCACAGGCTCCGGACACACAGGCCCAGCGGCCACGGCTCACGGGCCCTGCGGCTCCACGGAATATGAGATCTTCCTGGACCAGGGCACGAACCCACGTCCCCTGCATCGGCAGGTGGACTCTCAACCACCTGTGCCACCAGGGAAGCCCCTACAATGGCCACACTTTGATAGGACTTTCATAGTCTCAAGTTGTGAGCCACTTATTGAAGGCATGCTCACTATGACACCCTAATATGTAATTGTAAGGTCATAACCTCAAGAAAAGTTACAAAATTTGTGTTATGCTTTTGCCAGCTGATTTACTAATTCTTTCATGTATTTTCTGTTCAGCATGCAAAACTAATATTGGCAGAGGATACTAAAGACTAATTTTGTTCAAAAAGTACTTTGTTGTTAAACAATGATTTTTTAAAAGCCAACAGAAAATGTTCAATGTAATATAGAAGACTGTAAATATTTTAAAATTTAAGTAGTTCCCTCTTTTCTGAAAGAAATTTGAGGGGAACCTTTATATGCTACACTGCCTGTGTTAATAAAATATGGAAAGGCAAAATTCCTATCATTAAAAAATATATATACAACATGTTGCACAATCACAATCTTAAAACCACCGAAATTTAATGTTTTCTTAAGAGGACTTTGGTTGCCAGAAAAAAATTCATGAGAAGAATTTTTAGGTTATAGATAGGTAAAATAATATAGATAAAAAGTTTAACCTCAAATTTTAAGTGGCACACATGGAATTCTACAGTCAGGAAGAACAGTCTAAATTATCTGCCTAAAAACAAGCATGAATCAAGTAGCCTTCAAATTAGATCAGTTACATTTGAGCTAGGCTTTTTATTGAAAATATTTTTATGAATACTTCTATGTTAAACAAAATGGTAGCAAAGATTTTTTGAAACTCACCTAATGCTGTTCTTGCTGGTGTAGCATCTTTTTTGATCCAAAATGATACCCAGGATAAAACCACAGTCAGTATACAAGGAATGTATGTTTGAATAGTGAAGTATCCCATTCTTCTACTCAATTCAAAATATATAGTCATGACAACATAATCACCTGTAATAAAACATTGTCAAAATTAACTTTCTTGTGTTAAAATAAGTCAAAGAAATAAATTATTAAAACATTTTGTTAAATGAATAACGGATAAATATATTCAAGTACAACATTCATCAAACTGGGGAGTCAAAATTCTGGGGCTCTTAATTTTTATCATATCCGTGGTCCTATGAGGCATTTTACTGTAAAAGGCACAAAAAGATATGTATTAATTAGAAGTGATAGATATGCACATTTATTCCACAGGAGATCATTATCTAATGTTCAGCTGTATGTTGCATGCTTAAAATCAAGGATAACAAATCAACCCTCAAGTAAATCCATTTTCATTTTGCTTTCTTAACAGTAACAGATGTACACATAAACTTTCAAATCTAAACTCCTGTAACAAATTTATATTTCTATTTTTTAGTATGAATTGCATCTTGCTACCACTGTAAATTTTCAAAACTTTATTATGGTCTAGTTGTGACCCAGGGTAAGCCACCCCAAAATGTGTCTAAATAGCATATTGATTATTTTGAATTAAAGTTACTTAAGAAATGCCAACATAAGAGGGACACTCTGACTCTCCTCTCTGTATCTGAAAGCAGAAAAAAAAAATCTCTCATGTGAAAGGGGCACTCCCTGCACCTAGAGGTAGGACTTCCTTATCACAAAGAAGCCTGTATAAAAAAACCTTGTCCCGTGTCAATTTTACAATTAGTCCAGCCACAAGAACTCAAGGGGGGATGATGGGGAATTACTCCGTCCCCAACAGTCTACACCGTTCTGCATGAAATGCCCCTTGCACCTATATTCTTTGCACTCCTGGTCTCCCCAGGTCCTCTGATTTGCCAAGATCCTTCCTCAATTGCTGCTGCATCCCTTCCCTACTGCCTAAGATGCTTTTCTTTTCCTATCACTTGCATCCAGATAGTTACAAGTCAACTTTGAAGCGCAGCTTAGAAATCATTTAGCCTGCCAGGAAGCGTTCCTTATCTGTTCCTAACAACTGCAATAAAGTTATTTCTATAATTACCTATAAAAACAATGTTGTCTTAAGAACAATAAATTAGTTGGGTTATAGAATATATGTCTTGTTTATCAATGTTACTTGGTAAGCAATCAACTGGTAACTGTTTAATGAAAAGATCACCATGAAAGTCCCATTTTTACTTAAAAATATTGGTAGGGAGACCATATTAAGCCAGTATAAAATTATACCTCTCATTAAATTAGAATATTTATTGAGGAATGTGGTGTTCTGTTTTAGCAATATTCAGGATGGCTGATAGAACATCAATTATTGAGATCATTTTTCCAAGAAACATTTAAATATTTTAGCAATTCCAGTATAAAGGAATCCGAATGATTAACCTGGAGCAATAAATAAAACCCACAAATATAGTTTTCTAAGTAATATGAAAGTCAAGTTACATCATTTCCTTGGGAAATTTTATTGAATTATGTGTGATATTTAAATGTTTATGAATTTACAGAAAACAGTAGACAGAAAAGCAAAACCTAATAAATCACCCTAACTGTTACGAACACACCCAAGTGGAATATACAAAGAGTTGAATAATTTCTTCAACCACCATTGTCATTTCCTAAGATAAACAGTAGGACAACTCCAGAGTAGGCACATAATTCATTTTAGCAAATACATCCTCTTTGGCCTAACCTGAGGTGAACAGGTACCCCAAATCTTGGGTTCAGAATACCCCTTTGCCTAACTCAGAGGTCTGCCTGAACGTCCCACTGTCAGGTGTGAAAGTAGGAAGGGACAGTCAAGGACACATTTTGAAGCCAGATTATTTTAAAATAACTTATTTTTTCTTTCTTTCTTCTTTCTTTCATTCTTTTTTTTTCTTTGTTCTTTCTTCCTCTTTCATTCTTTCTTTCTTTCTTATTTTTGGCTGTGTTGGGTCTTCATTGCTGCACGGATGCTTTCTCTAGTTGCATGTGGAATCTTCCTTGACCAGGGCTCAAACCCGTGCCTCCTGCATTGGCAGGAGGATTCTTAACTATTGCACCACCAGGGGAAGTCTTGGCTCTTGGTGAGGTTCTGGGACACACCACAGAAACTGGTTCCAGAGAACCCCCTCGTTCCTATTTTCCAGCTCTACTTGGAGAAGCGGGGGCAGGAAGAATTGTGATTTCCGGCTTCACTGGCCCCTACAGGAAGACCAAAAAGCCAATATGCTACTCATCCCAAATTGGCTAGGGCAAAAGAAATAAGGAAAAATAGAGATAAAAGAGGGATGAAACCTGCACCAGTGAGAAGGAGCTGTGAAAGAGGAAAGGTTTCCACACCCTAGGAAGCCCCTTCACGGGCGGAGACTGTGGGTAGCGGAAGGCGGAAGGCTCGTAGCCAGGGAGGAGAGTGCAGCATCAGGGGTTCAGAGGGCAAAGCAGAGAGATTTCCACACAGAGGATCAGTGACGACCAGTTCTCACCAGCCTGAGAGGCTTGTCTGCACACTCGCCAGAATGGGTGGGGGTGCGAGCTGAGTTTCAGGCTTCGGTCAGATCCCAGGGAAAGGTTTGTGTTGGCTGCATGAACACAGCCTGAAGGGAGCTAATGCAACACTGCTGGCCAGGAGGGAGTCCGGGAAAATGTCTGGAGCTGCTGAAGAATCGTTTTTTTTTTTGCTTCTGTTTCCTGGTGTGCAAAGAGAGGGGATTAGGAGTGCCGCTTAAAGGAGATCCAGGCATGGGCGCAAGCCACGGCTATTAACGCACACCTCAGAGACGGGAATGAGATGCTAAGGCTGGTGCTGTAGCCACCAAGAAGCTTGTGTGGAAGCACAAGTCACTCTCCACACCTCTTGTCCCAGGAGCCTGTGCAGCCCACCACTGCCAGGGTCCTGTAATACAGGGACCACTTCCCCTGAAGAACACGGCGCACCTCAGGCTGTTGCAATGTCATGCTGGCCTCTGCCGTTGCAGGCTCGCTCCGCTTTCTGTACCTCTCCCGCCACCCGGGTTGAGTGAATCAGAGCCCCCGAATCAGCTGCTACTTAAATCCTGTCCTATCTGAGCGAAGTACAGATGCCTGCCCTCAGGCGACCTCCATGCAGAGTGGATTAAATATCCACAACCAACTTGATGTACCATGTACCTGTGGAGTACCTGAATAGACAACGTATCATCCCAAATTGACAAGGTGGACTTTGCGAGCAAAGATTTTATATATATATATATTTTTTTTTCTTTATTCTCTTTTGTGAGTACGTATGTGGAGGCTTCTGTGTGTCATTCAGTCGGTATAACTTTGCTTTTAACATTTATCCTAGAGTTCTGTCTGTTTTTTGTTTTTGTATAGTTTTTAGCACTAGTTATCATGGTGGACCTGATTTTTAGTGTGTTTGTTCTTTCTTTTCTTTTTTTATTACTTAAAACATTTATAAAATAATTTTTTATTTTTCGGTCTAGTAACATTTTATTTTACCTTTTTCTTTCTTCTTTCTTTTTTCTCAATTTTATTCTGAACCGTGTGGATGACAGGCTCTTGGTGCTCCAGCAAGACTTAACGGATGTGCCGTTGAGGTGGGAGAGCCAAGTTCAGGACACTGGCCCACAAGAGACCTCCAAGCTCAACGTAATATAAAAACAGTGAAAATCTCCTACAGATCTCCACCTCAACACAAAGACCCAGCTACACTCAACGACCAGAAAGCTACAGTGCTGGACACCCCATACCAAACAACTAGCAATACTGGAACACAACACCATCGACTAGCAGAGAGGCTGTCTATAACCATAATAATACCATGGACACCACAAAACAAACCACCAGGGCAGACCAGCCAACCAGAAAAACAAGAACCTGCCTCATTCACCAGAACACAGTCACTATCACCTCCACCAGGAAGTCTACACAACCCACTGAACCAAACTTAACCACTGGGGACAGACACCAAAAACAGCAGGAACTAGCAACATGCAGCCTGCGAAAAGGAGACCCCAAACACAGTAAGTTAAGCAAAATGAGTAGACAGAGAAACACACAGTAGGTGAAGGAGCAAAGACAAAAGCCACAAGATGTAACAGATGAAGAGGAAATAGGCAGTCTACCTGAAAAATAATTCACAATAATGATAGTAAAGATGATCGAAAATCTTGTAAATAAAATGGAGAAAATACACGAAACGTTTAACAAGGAAATAGAAGAACCAAAAACCAAACTGTGATGAACAACACAATAAATGAAATTAAAAATTCTCTAGAAGGGATCAATAGCAAAATAACTGAGGCAGAAACACGGATCAGTCACCTTCAAGATAAAACAGTGTAAATACCACAGATCATAATAAAGAAAAAAGAATGAAAAGAATTGAGGACAGTCTCAGAGACTTCTGGGACATTAAATGCACCAGCATTCGAATTATAGGGGTCACAGAAAAAGAAAAGATAAAGAAAGTTAGAAAATATTTGAAGGGATTACAGTTGAAAACTTCCTTAATATGGGAAAGGAAATAGTTAAGTCCAGGAGCACAGAACGTCCCATTCAGGATAAATCCAAGGAGAAACATGCCAAGACACATATTAATCACACTATCAAAAATTAAAGAAAAAACTTTAAAAGCAGCAAGGGAGAAACAATGAAAAACACACAAAGGTATCCCCTTAAGATTAACAGCTGATCTCTCAGCAGAAACTCTACAAGAAGAGACTGGCAAGACATATTTAAGGTGATGACAAGAGAAAATCTACAACCAAGATTACCCAGCAAAGATCTCATTCAGATTTGCCAGAGGAAAACCTTTATAGACAAGCAAAAGCTAAGAGAATTCAGCACCACCAAAACAGCTTTACAACAATTGCTAAGAAATGTCTCTAGGCAGGAAACACAAGTGGAGGGAAAGAACTACTATAAAAAACCCAAACAATTAAGAAAATGGTATGAGGAACATGCATATCGATAATTACCTTAAATGTAAATGGATTAAATGTTCCAACCAAAAGACACAGAAAGGCAGAATGGATAGAAAAACAAGACCCATATGTATGCTATCAACAAAGTACCCACTTCAGACCTAGGAATACTAAAGAATGAAAGAGAGGGGATGGAAAAAGATATTCCATGCAAATGGAAATCAAAAGGAAGTTGGAGAGGAAATTCTCATGTCAGACAAAATAGACTTTAAGACAAACACTACATAATGATCAAGGGTTCGATCCAAGAATATATAACAATTGTAAATATTTATGTACCTAACATAAGAGCACCTCAATATATAAGGTAAATACTAACAGCCACAAAAGGGGAAATCGACAGTAAAAAATCATAATAGGGGACTTTAACACCCCACTTTCACCAAAGGATAGATCAGTCAAATGAAAATAAATAAGGAAACAGAGGCTTTAATAGATATATTAAACAAGATGGACTTAATTGATAGTTTTAGGACATTCCATTAAAAAACAACAGAATACACATTCTTCTCAAGTACTCATGGATCATTCTCCAGGATAGATTGTATCTTGGGTCACAAATCAAGCCGTGGTATATTTAAGAAAAGTGAAATCGTATCAAGTATCTTTTCTGACCACAATGCTCTGAGACTAGATATAAGTTACAGGCAAAAATCTGTAAAAAATACAAACTCATGGAAGCTAAACAAAACACTACACAATAACCAAGAAATAACTGAAGAAATCTAAGAGGAAATCAAAAAGCACATAGAAACAAATCACAATGAAAACAAGACGACCCAGAACTTACCGGATGCAGCAAAATAAGTTCTAAGAAGGAAGTTTATAGCAATACAATCCTACCATAAGAAACAGGAAACATCTCAAATAAACAACCTAACCTTGCACCGAAAGCAATTAGAGAAAGGAGAACAAAAAATCTCCACAGTTAGCAGAAGGAAAGAAATCATAAAGACCTCATCAGAAATAAATGAAAAAGAAATGAAGGAAATGATAGCAAAGATCAATAAAACTAAAAGCTGGTTCTTTGAAAAGATAAACAAAATTGATAAACCATTAGCCATGCTCATGAAGAAAAATAGGAAGGACGCTAGTAAATACAATTAGAAATGAAAAAGAAATAACAACCGACATTGCAGAAATTCAAAGGATCATGAGCGATTACTACAAGCAACTATATGCCAATGAAAAGGACGACCTGGAAGAAATGGACAAATTCTTAGAAAGGCACAACATTCAGAGACTTAACAAGGCAGAAATAGAAAATATGAATAGACCAATCACAAGCACTGAAATTGAAACTGATTAAAAACCTTCCAACAAACAAAATCCCAGGACCAGTTGGCTTTACAGTTGAATTCTATGAAACATTTAGAGAAGTGCTAACACCTTTCCTTCTCAAACTCTTCCAAAATATTGCAGAGAGAGAAACACACCTAAACTCATTCTACGAGGCCACCATCACCCTGATACAAAAACCAAAGATGTCACAAAGAAACCTACAGGCCAATACCACTGATGAACGTAGTTGCAAAAATCCTCAACAAAATACTAGCAAACAGAATCCAACAGCACATTAAAAAGATCATACATCATGATCAAGTGGAGTTTATTGCAGGAATGCAAGGAATCTTCAATATATGTAAAGCAATCAATACGAAACACCATATTTATTAACAAAATGGAGAAAAACCATATGATCATCTCTATAGTTGGAGAGAAAGCTTTCAAATAATTCCACACCCATTTATGATAAAAAAAAAAACCCTCCAAAAAGTAGGCTTAGAGGGAACTTTCCTCAGCATAGTAAAGGCCATATATGACAAACCCACAGCCAACATCGACCTCAGTGGTGAAAAACTGAAACCATTTCCACTAAGTTAAGGAACAAAACAATGTTGCCCAGTATCATCACTATTATTTAATATAGCTCTGGAAGTTTTCGCCACAGCAATTGGAGAAGAAAAAGAATAAAAGCAATTCAAATCGGAAAAGAAGAGGCAAACTTCTCACTGTTTGCAGATGACATGATACTATACATAGAGAATCCGAAAGATGGTACCAGAAACGTACTGAGTTAATGAGTTTGGTCAAGTAGCAGGATACAAAATTAGTTCACAGAAATCTCTTGTATTCCTATACACTAATGATGAAATATCTGAAAGTGAAATTAAGAAAAAACTCCCATTTACCCATTTGCTCTGCAACAAGAGAAGCCACTACATTGAGAAGCCTGCACACCGATATAAATAGTCCCCACTCTCCACCACTAAGGAAAGCCCATGCACAGCAAGGAAGACCCAACACAACCAAAAGTTAAAAAATTAAAAAAAACTCTCCTAATTTCTTCTGTCTTCCAGGCAATTGAGCCCAACGTAATGTTTATTATGTTGCTGCATCCGTTCCTAGTTTACTCATTAATCTTTTATGTTCATCATGTTTTTCTAGTGAGACTGAAAGCTCCTTGCTCCAGTGAATGTTTTTCATACTTTTCTTAACCCTCAATAGCATAAAAATTACTCCGGCTACTACCTCAACTCCACCAGTCCCTCCATTTGCCACTTCCCTTTCTCTTAGGGTTAATTTTAAAACAAGTTGTGTTCAACCTGCCTTCACCTTTCCTTTTGTTTAACATCATCTTGCTTACAACGGAAAAGGAATATCAGTATCAATGTTTGACATTTAAATGTTAGATCACCCAGTTTGGTTACCCTCTTTTGCTCAGCCTTACACCCCAAAAGTCTGCTAGTTTATTTCAAATTCTCCAGGAATGTAATTACATTATTAATTTAAGTGACTATTTTGGTACAAACTTCCCCCAAACATGTCCCTTTATGTAGTTTCCAAAGTATATTTATATAATTATGATCTTCCATTCTTTTAACCTTATCAATATTTAATATTTAAACATAAATGTTATTTCTCACCTTTACTATTGTGACATTTGTGAAGTTTTCTTTTCTCTGCTGATCAGTTTTTAAAACCTTTCTCCCTGTATAAATGTAGCACAGCCATGAGTTTCACAAGCCCAGATTCAAACAACCGTGGATCGAAAATATTTGAAAAATATTTTTTCCAGAAAGTTAAAAAAAGCAAACTTGAATTTGCCTTGCACGGAAAAAGACAATTGAACCTTGAGCAACAGGAGTTAGGGGCACCAACCCTCCATTCAGTTGAAGCTCCATATATACGTGCTCTTCAGTATATATGGTTCTCTGATTCCTTCGCATCTGCGGTTCTGCATATGGGGATTCAACAAACTGGGATTGTGTAGTACTGTATAGTACTTACTACAAGGAAATCCAAATATAAGTGAACATGTGCAGTTTAAACTGTGTTGTTCAAGGGTCAACAATTTACATAGCATTCATATTCTATTTACAACTGTTTAGCATTTACTTTGTATTAGGTATTATAAGTAATTTAGAGATGATTTAAAGTATACAGGAAGATGTAAGTTAAATGCAAATACTATGCCATTTTATGTAATAAGCTTGAGCAACTGGGATTTTGATATCTTTACCTGGAATGACTCACCATGGATATCAAGGGGCAACTATAGTTCTCTATTTAGAATTATATCAAGAATTTAGACTGTTCTTTAAAGATAGTTACACTAATTATTTAAATTTACACTTAATATAGTCATATGAAACAAATTATTGAGTTTTAAAAGCCAATAAATGATTCATATTAACAAATAACTAGATCAGCAGAAAAGCCGACTTGAAACCAATCTAATCCCCAAGACCTGTCAGAAAAAAACTAACTGCAAAATAGTGGACCATAGATTCCTATTGTGGAAATTACCAAAAAACAAACAAAAGCCATAAAACAAAACAAAAAAATGTATTAAAAGACATTAATAAAGCATGTCTCTGTATCTAGTTGTAGAACTCGTAGAACTCTCACACTTAGGAAATTGGTTTATATAAATCTGGTCAGGGATGAGAATCTTAGGTTTATAGACATAATGTCAACATAGTCTCAATTTAAAAATATAAGATAATCTCGTCACCCTTTTCCCAATCCCAGTTAAAATACTAAATATTTTTGAGCTTTGAATCAGCTGTTTTGCCTCAAATGTCATTTAAGAATCATGCTGATCCGAATGTAATTATTTTAAACATACACAGGAAGAAATCTGCATGAAAGGGAAAGGTATGCCTAAGTCATCAGTGGGAAAATGTCAGATTTGTTTTTGAGAACTACACTTCTGTAAGTTAACTACTACCTGCAGATGTTTTCACAATTTCTGTGGTGTTTCTGAGGCCCATGAAGTCAAACTGATAAAGCCGCCAGGATTTCTGATCAGCTGCCTCAACCGAATTTTTTCTCCATCTATAAATCATTTCTTCTTTGGGGTAGCCATCTGAAAATGCAGAAAAAATAACACTTGAAAGATGTAGGTTTGTAAAACATTAATGTTGAAATTATAATGCTGATCATTTAATAGAAGCTGAAATTTTAGTCCATGGGCAAAGGTCACCTAACCCAGAGGGTTTCTACTGCAGATCTTCACAATCAGCAAGATATTCCAAGCCACAAGTGTTTCCATCATCTGTATGGACACAACACATATCTTTCACTGTGGAAGGCTTGATTATAGATGACGTTCAAAGAATGCACATGAAAGTACTGGTCAGAGTCTCACTAGCTCCTAAACACCAGGATCTAACAACCTGGCCCACACTCACCAGACCTTCCACCTTTTTCCTGAACTTTTTCCAGATCTCAGGAAAGGTGATTTTACTTTTTTCTTATAAACTTTTATTATAAATAGCTTTTATTATTTCCAACATATTTATTTTTTTATTATTGAAGTGTAGTTGTACAATATGTCATGTGTACAGTATAATGGGTCACAATTTTTTAAAGATTATAAACTACATTTATAGTTATAAGATACTGGCTATATTTCCTGTGCTGTACAATATATCCTTGTAACTTATACAAAACAGTTTACACGTTTTGATTCCCTAACTTCTATTGCCCTCATTTCCTTCTCCCCACTGGTAACCACTAATGTGTTCTCTAATCTATGTCTGCTTCTCTTGTTCTATTCACTAGTTTGTTGTATTTTTAAATTCTGCACTTGTGATATCATTCATGCAGTATTTGTCTTTCTCTCCCTGACTTATTTCATTTAGCATAATAACTTTAAGAAAGACAATAAGGATTTGAGAGGTCAACTTACTCTGTTATGCTCTTTTAGTCTCCAGTTCTGATCAGTTTGACATTTTCCTGAGACCATTATCCAACTTGTTAGTTACTCTAGAAAAGCAAGATATTTTGGTGTTCTAGGCTCAGTGTGGACAACATGCCCAGAGCTGGGTGTCTTGGATAAGGGTTCTCCCCCACTCCTACTGGTAGTTAGCAGGGTTCTGTTGGCTCCCTAAGCCCAAGCCAGTGATTGGCCCGATGCTTGTTTTTCAACTCCTGGATTCCCTTTCTGAACAGCACTTGGGACCGCAACGTTAAACTCCCCGGAACTCTCTGATGTAATAGAGTACAAGTACGCTTCCTGCTTTCTAACTGTGGATTGCTCTGTGAAATTATTGTCAACATTGCAAGGATACTTACTTGCTCTCCCCTAACTGGACAAAGTTGACATCAAGGCATTAGACTCAGCCTGAAGTAACCAAACATTTTACTTGGCCATTAGCCACTGTCTCAATAGATTTATCTCCTCATTAAACTATCAAATTATAAAAGGTACTTTATGCTATAATTCTTTTTTATTTGTTTTGTTAAACAGCTTTATTGAGATATAAAACTGACACATTTAACATACAAGTTTGGTGTTTTTCAGTATACTCTCAGAGTGGTGAAACTGTCACATAAATCTAATTTTAGAGTATTTTTATCATCCCAAAATGTAACCTTAGTCATTAGCATTCACTCCCAACTCCACCTCCTTAACACATATCATGCATCGCTCCCAGACCTAGACAACCACTAATATATTTTCTGTCCATAGGTTTGCCTATTCTAGGCATTTCATATAAATTGAGTCATACTACATGTTATCTTTTATAACTTTCTTTACTTAGCATAATGTATTCAAGGTTCACTCACACTGTAGCACATGTCAGTACTTCATTCCTATTTATTGCTCAATAATAGTCTGTTGTATGGATATGCATTTTTTAAAATCTATTTGTCATTTGATAGACATTTCGTCTGATCTACTTTTACACTATCATGAATAATGCTGTTAGGAACATTGTGTACAAGATTTTGTGTCAATATGTTTTCAGTTTTCTTCAGAGTATACCTAAGAGTGGAACTGTTGGTCATGGGTTTACTCTATATTTAATACTTCTCCAACAGTCATAGAGGTGTCAGGTTGTAACTTATTGTTGTTTAATTTGCATTTCCCAAATGGTTGTTATTGAGGATCTTTCCATGGATTTATTGGTCATATATATGACAAGTTTGCTAGGGTATGTTCAAATCTTTTGAACATCAGATGAATGGATAAAGAATATGTGGCACATATATACAATGGAATATTAGCCACAGAAAGAAAGGAAATTGAGTCACTTGTAGTGAGGTGGATGGACTTAGAATCTGTCATACAGAGTGAAGTATGTCAGAAAGAAAAAGACAAATACCATATGCTAACACACATATGGAATTTAAGGAAAAAAATGTCATTGACAACCTAGAGGTAAGACAGGAATAAAGACACACACCTACTAGAGAATGGACTTGAGGATATGCGGAGGGGAAGTGTCACCTGTGACAAAGCTAGAGAAAGGCATGGACATATATACACCAACAAATGTAAAGTAGATAGCTAGTGGGAAGCAGCCGCATAGCACAGAGAGATCAACTAGGGGCTTTGTGACCTCCTGGAGGGGTGGGATAGGGAGGATGGGAGGGAGGGAGACCCAAGAGGGAAGAGAAATTGGAACACATGTATATGTATAACTGATTCACTTTGTTATAAAGCAGAAATTAACACACCATTATAAAGCAATTATACTCTAATAAAGATGTAAAAAAAAAAGCAGATCACAACCTTCCATTGGAGTTTGCTCCGTTATTCAGCTGTAATTAAGAGAAAACGGTTTGATTTACCCACAATCATCTCTCATTCTCCTTGTTCTAGTTCCTAGAGAATAGACAGGACAGAGTTTCCTCTAAATTACATCCTTTGGATTTGCATTGCTGCTTGTACCAAAACACCATATTATGGCAAAAAAACCAAAAAGAGGTGTTGGAAATGTTAGACAGCTGCATGTATATCCATGAAGTTAGAACACACCCTCACCATACACAAAAATAAACTCAAAATGGTTTTAAGACTTAAATATACGGCATGAAAACTCCTAGAAGAAGACATAGGCAAACCATTCTCTGACATAAATTGTACCGTTTTCTTAGGTTTGTCTCCCAAGGGAATAGAAGTAAACGCAAAAATAAATGAATGGTACCTAGTCAAACATATAAGCTTTTGCACAGCAAAGGAAATGACAAACAAAATGAAAATACAACATACGGACTGGGTGAAAATATTTGCAAATCATGCGACTGACAAGGGCTTACTTTCCAAAATTTACAAACAACTCAAGAAAGACAGACATTATAGTCTACAAACAATAAATGTTGGACAGAAAAGGAAACTCTCCTACACTCTTGGTGGGAGTGTAAATTGGTGAAGCCCCCATGGAAAACAGTAGGAAGTTTCCTCAAAAAACTAAAAATAAACTTACCATATGATCTAGCAATCCCACTCCTAGGCATATACCCAGATAAAACTATAATTTAAAAAGTTGCATGCATCCCTATGAGCATTGCAGCACTATTTACAATAGTAAACTGCACACACACACACACACACACACACAGTGGACTATTACTCAGCAATCAGAAAGAATGAAATAACACCATCTGCAGCAACATGGTGGACCTAGAGATTATCATACTATGTGAAGTGAGAAAGAGGAAGACAAATGCCATATGCCATCACTTACATGTGGAATCTAAAATATGACACAAATAAAGACACCTATGAAAAGACATTATTACAAAGAAGACATACAGCTGGCTAACAGTCACATGAAAATATGCTCAACACCATTAATCATTAGAGATATGCAAATTAAAGACACAATGAGATGTTTCCTCAACCCGTCAGAATGGCTATTAAAATGACGACAGGATTTCCCTGATGGCGCAGTGGTTGAGAGTCCACCTGCCAATTCAGGGGACTCAGGTTCTTGCACGGGTCCGGGAAGATCCCAAGTGCCGCAGAGCGGCTGGGCCCATGAACCATGGTCGCTGGGCCTGCGTGTCCGGAGCCTGTGCTCTGCAACAGGAGAGGCCGCTGCAGTGAGAGGCCCGCGTACCGCAAAAAAAAATGACCACAAATAACAAGTGATAGCGAAGATGTGGAGAAAAGGGAACCCTTGTACTCTGTCGGTGGGAATAATTGGTGTGGTCACTGTGGAAACAATATAGAGTTTTCTCAAAAAGCTAAAAATACATATACCACAGCAATTTGATTCCAGGGTATTTATCTGAAAAAAAATGAAAACAATAATTCAAAGAGATACCTGCACTTCAATGTTCATAGCAACACTATTTACAGTAGCCAAGATATGGAAGCACGCTAAATGTCCATCAACAAATGAATAGTTTAAGAAGTTGTGGTGTATCTGTATATACATATGTGTGTGTGTGTGTGTGTGTATATATATATACATATATATATATTAAATACTACTCAGCCATAAAAATGAAATTTTGCCGTTTGCAACAACATGGATGAACTTGGACGCTATTATGCTAAGTGAAATAAGTCAGACAAATACTGTATGATATCATTTATATGTGCAATTTAAAAATAGAGAGTAAATTGATATTTACCAGGCAGGGTGGGGGAAATGGGGAGATGTCATCAAAGAGTACAAACTTTCAGATGTAAGATGAATTAATTTTGGGAATCTAAAGTACGGTATGATGACTATACGTCGCAATACTGTGTTACATACCTAAAATCCTGTGAGTGTAGATCTTAAATGTTTTCACAATAACAAGAAAAAATGGTAATTATGTGACATGAAGGATGTGTTACCTAACATTATTATGGAAGCATTTTGCCATATATACATTGTATATGTTAAACTTACAAAATATTATATGTCAAATACATTTCAATTAAGGTAGGAAATGAAGTGTGATAACCTTGCTCCAGGGTTAATAAGTACTCCCCAAGCACACATCATTCCACACGCCTTTTACCCTAACATTCCTTTTGGTTGTGTACCCAAATACACTCATGAGTATGATAAGAAGCTAATCCTAGAGAACACAGCTTTGCTTACATGATGAGGCACTTCACAGATTACACCTGGCCACCCAAGAATTTTCACATGAAACACTTGATCTGCAATAACTGGTGATATGTGTAAAGCTGTAACCTGCCCAGCAGGGCTGCTTTCACTGACTGATAAAATCTGTCACTCACACGTTATGATTTTAGGGACTCCAAGAGGTATACCCTTTTCCTCTACCCCAAATCTTCCTTCAAAAAAAAGTTCTTTACACAAGGACAGAAATAAATAATCTCAGGCTCTCATCATGGTAAAATCTATTATTTACTTCAAAGTTATACTAATAACATTATCACTTATCTTCCATTTTATGATACCTTCAAGTAATTGAACAGATAAATCCGATTTTTATGGTCTACTTTTAACCATGTTAGATTTATTTTTCCTTTAAGGAGTAATTCTAGTTCAACCTCGGGCAGAATAACTCTCATCTCTTCTACCTTAATGGTAAAATGGAGACTAAATATTAAAGATACCTACTTCTTGGGTCTGATGTGTTGTGTGCTGGTAAAGGAAAAGCTCTGCTCAACATCAGATTTTATATTAACACAGATTAACATGGGTTGTTAATATGCAGCAAAGAGAAGTGACTCTAGCAGGTGAATATTGATACTCCTTAATGGAATCAAGTACATTGCAGTGCAGGTGGCATAGCTAGGTATGAGCATTGCTGAAAAAGAATCATTTTTAAACCAGAAGGCAAGAAGTGTTCACCAATATTTCCAGCTTGGTGGAGGAAAAAAACATGCACTAATGAAAAACCTCAAAAGCACACACGTGAATCCCAGAGGCCATAAAAATATTGCCTAGGGCTTCCCTGGTGGCGCAGTTGTTGAGAGTCTGCCTGCTAATGCAGGGGACACGGGTTCGAGTCCTGGTCTGGGAGGATCCCACATACCGTGGAGTAACTAGGCCCATGAACCACAGCTACTGAGCCTGCGTGTCTGGATCCTGTGCTACGCAACAATAGAGGCCGCGATAGTGAGAGGCCCATGCACCACGAAGAGTGGCCCCCGCTTGCCACAACTAGAGAAAGCCCTCACACAGAAACGAAGACCCAACACAGCAAAAATAAATAAATGAAAAATTATATATATATTGCCTACACAGGTACAGATTCTTAAAAACAAGGGATCAAGATCGCTCAGAAATATCTTCCACTGTTTATTTATTGCTATTTATAATGCTGAAAGGTCTTTCAGGGTTAGTTTTTCAGATGAGACATTACCCTGCCAGGGAAAGCAAAAGGAAATTCTTGAGAGATTGTAGGACATGGGAAAGTGGATGGGGAGAGCGTCTGAAAAGAACTGCAGTTTGAAGCAACACAGCATAACAATGACCAGGATGGGGTGAGGATTCTGAGAAAAGTGCAGGGAGGAGAAAATTCAGTTAGAAAGTTCACTATTTAAGGATGTGCACACAGACCACAGACATGGGCAATTCATATATAGCCAAAATTTCACATGTATGCTATCACTATGCAAGGAGAAATGTAAAAATGTGGGAAGTGAAATAAGGTCCCTGGTGTCAATTGTAAATGTTATCAACTTGGAAATAAGATTATACCCTGGTAGTTAAACCGGTGCAATCTACACCTAAATAATGAGATTTATCACGTGAAAAAATAACCCAGTGATCAGTCTGGAAATAATTGAGAGACCCCGAACCAGACTGCAATCTGAGAGAAGAATGGAATGAGATGGCAACTATGGAGCCTGAGAACGTAGTTGTGTGTTGCTTACTGTTTTAGGGAGGCAAGCTGAAACTTTACAGTCGGTTGAGGGTCTGGGTCCTGGATAAAGACGCTGCCATTGCTCACTCAGCACTGCCCAGTCTCTGAGATAATCATGAGCCACTAGTCTGAGCATCTAGCTCAGTGGTAATGACCATTTTATCATAAAAACACATTATTCTGGTATATACAAACCAAAAATACTGTCTGGAAATCTGTGAAAGTAGTGTTTGGCTCAGTGGGAGAGGAATTTGTAGTTAGACGGTCTACATTTGAATTTATTTCAAACTGTACACCATCTCCTGGAAAACAACAGTGTATTCTTTAGCCAAATTTAATCATATAACGAGTGTTTTCAATAATACACCATCAACCTGCCTTCATCTGTCCTTTGTCTAGCTTTACTTAACTACAAAATGCAATTTTCTTCTCAGACTGTCATGAGCCTGTCCTCCATCCACTTCACACCCTGCTGACCCTGATACAGACAGGGTTGATTAATATGTGGTTATTTTCATTAATGTTTATGAGGGGAGGGAAGCGAGGTTGTCCTAGTAGTGTAAAGAAGATAATGCGAGTGCTGTAAATAGCTGTGAGGGAGGTAGCGGTTAGGGTTAGTAATAGGGCTCAGGCGTTGATATAAGACGAAGTGGCGGCTTCGATGATGGGGTCTTTAGAGTAGAATCCTGTGAGGGATGGTATTCCTGTGAGTGCTAAACAGCCAATGATAAGGGCGGTTGTGGTGAAGGGAAGGGTTTTGTATAGCCTTCCTATTTTTCGAATGTCTTGTTCATTGTTTAGATTATGAATGATGGAGCCATATCATAAGAATAATATGGCTTTGAAAAAGGCGTGTGTGCAAATGTGTAGAAACGCCAGGTAAGGCTGGTTAAGACCAATTGTTACTATTATTAGGCCAAGTTGGCTGGAGGTGGAGAAAGCAATAATTTTTTTGATGTCGTTTTGGGTGAGGGCATAAATGGCTGTGAATAAAGTGGTGAGGGCACATAGAGTAAGGGTTATTGTTTGAATGGGTTTGTTATTCTCCATTAACGGGTAGAAACGGATAAGTAGGAAAATCCCTGCTACGACTATTGTGCTTCAGTGGAGTAAAGCTGAGACTGGGCTGGGACCTTCTATTGCTGAAGGGAGTCAGGGGTGTAGTCCAAATCGGGCTGATTTTCCAGCTGCGGCTAATGGGTCCTATGAGGCGAAGATTTGAGGAGTTTTGGTTGAGTATGAAAATTTGTTGTAAGTCTCATGCGTTTATGTTAAATAAAAATCATGCTATTGATATGAGGAATCCGATATCTCCGATGAGATTATATAAGATTGCTTGAAGGGCGGCTGTATTTGCGTCTGTCCGTCCGAATCATCAGCCAATTAGCAAGAAGGATATAATACCTACTCCTACTCATCCAATGAAGAGTTAAGAGATTGTTAGCTGTAACGAGGATGAGTATAATGATGAGGCAGATAAGTAGGTATTTGAAGAATTGGTTGATGTGGGGGTCAGAGTGTATATATCATTGAGAATTCCATGATAGAATACTACGGGTAGTAGTACGGGTAT
Source organism: Globicephala melas (assembly GCF_963455315.2). Taxonomy (NCBI): domain Eukaryota; kingdom Metazoa; phylum Chordata; class Mammalia; order Artiodactyla; family Delphinidae; genus Globicephala; species Globicephala melas. The sequence continues at coordinate 51,499,743 of NC_083315.2, forward strand.
GAATATGAGTGAAAAGTAGTCTATTTTGAAGCTAAGTGATAGTTTAAGAATTTGGATGGTAATTCAGTGTCAGTTTGAAATGAATGCTTCTTGGTTTGTGTGAAGAAATTTTATTATTGGGATCACGCTAGTGATGAAGGCGGAAAGGGTAATGTTTTTTTACATAGTGTTGGTACTTGCTGCTTTTGTAGAGGTTTGTGTTAGATATTATGATGGGGCAGTTAATATTAGTAATGTGAGTAAAGCCGAGGAAGTAAATAGGCTTATTACTTTTATTTGGAGTTGCACCAATTTTTTGTTTCCTAAGACAAATGGATAACTGTTATCCTTTAAAAGTTTGAAAAAGCCACATTGTTAGGTGTGGGGGTTTGAGTTAACAGTTCTTGCAGTACTTTTTCAGTAAGAAGTTTTGATCTTCTATTACTAGCTTCAAAAACTAGTGTTCTCTTTAAACTATATTTACAATAAAGAGGTCCTAAGATGATTTTGAGGTTTAGCGATAGGAGTAGTAAGGGAATAATGTGTAGGGCTATTAAGGCGTGTTCTCGTGTGAAACAGGGGGTGAGGTTGTTGATATGGTATGTTTGCCGCGTTGTGTCGTGATTAACATATATAGGGAGTAGAGAGCTGTGATTACAATATTTCTTCCTATTAGGATAATAGTGAGGTTTGATCATGAGAAAGCTGATATAATTACAAGTAGTTCTCCGATTAGGTTGATGGTAAGGAGTAGAGCGAGATTTGTTAGGCTTGCTAGTACTCATCAGGTCGCTATTAGTGGGAGAAAGATTTGTAGGCCTCGTGCTAGGATTCTGGTTCGGCTATGGATTCGTTCATAGTTCGAGTTTGCTAGACAGAATAATATAGAGGATGTAAGGCCATGGGCGATTATTAGAGCGGTAGCTCCTATGTAGCTTCAGGGGGTTTGGATGAGGATAGCTGCGATAACAAGTGCCATGTTGCTGACTGAAGCGTATGCGATGTGTGACTTTAGGTCTGTTTGATGTCAACAGATGGAGCTGGTTATGATTATTCCTCATAAGAACAGCATGAAAAAAGGGTAAGCTATATGTTCTATTGGAGGGTTAAGAATTGATGTAATTCGTAATATGCCATAGCCTCCAAGTTTTAGTAGTGCAGCTGCAAGGACTATTGAACCTGAGATGGGGGCTTCTACGTGTGCTTTCGGTAGTCAAAGATGTAGTCCGTAGAGGGGTATTTTTACTGGAAAAGCTATTATGCAGGCTAATCATATGAGGATGTTGGATCAGGAGGTGGATAGTGGTTGGGCTCAGTGTTGTAATAATAGAAAATTTAGAGATCCTGATGTGTTTTGTAAGTATGTTAGTGCTACTAGTAAGTGGAGTGATATAAGTGTGTAAAATAGGAAGTAGAGTCCTCCATTGAGTCGTTCTGTTTGGTTACCTCAGCGGGTAATAATGATGAGAGTGGGGATTACTGTAGCTTCAAATATGATGTAGAATAAGATTAGTTCTGTGGCAGTGAATGTTATAATTAGAAGAGTTTGTAATGTAACTAGTATTGTAAAGTTTTTTTCAGACGAGTGGTTCTATGAGAAGGTTGGACTGGCTTGCTATTAGTATTAAGGGAAGGAGTCATATTGTGAGGAGTGGTGTGGAAAGGGGGTCAGAGAATAATATTAGAGAGTAATTGAGACGGTTGTCGATGAATTGATTAAGATTAGGCTTGTAAAGCTGATTAGTAAACTGTGGGTTGTGGTATTAATTCAGATAGAGTTTTATTTTCTAACATCTTTATTGGGGTATAATTGCTTGTGTGTTAGTTTCTGCATTGTAACAAAGTGAATCAGTTATACATATACATATGTTCCCATATCTCTTCCCTCTTGCGTCTCCCTCCCTCCCACGCTCCCCATCCCACCCCTCCAGGCTGTCACAAAGCACCGAGCCCTGTGCCTTGCGGCTGCTTCCCACTAGCTATCTATCTTACTACGTTTGTTAGTGTATACATGTCCATGACTCTCCCTCGCCCCGTCACTGCTCACACTTCCCCCTCCCCATAACCCCAAGTCCGTTCTCTAGGAGGTCTGCGTCTTTATTCCTGCCTTACCCCTAGGTTCTTCATGACATTTTTTTTTCTTAAATTCCATATATATGTATTAGCATACGGTATTTGTCTTTCTCTTTCTGACTTACTTCACTGTGTATGACGGACTCTAGGTCTATCCACCTCATTACAAATAGCTCAATTTCTTTTTATGGCTAATATTCCATTGTATATATGTGCCACATCTTCTTTATCCATTCATCCGATGATCGGCACTTAGGTTGTTTCCATCTCCGGGCTATTGTAAATAGAGCTGCAATGAACGTTTTGGTACATGACTCCTTTTGAATTTCGGTTTTCTCAGGGTATATGCCCAGTAGTGGGATTGCTGGGTCATATGGTAGTTCTAGTTGTAGCTTTTTAAGGAACCTCCATACTGTTCTCCATAGTGGCTGAACCAATTCACATTCCCACCAGCAGTGCAAGAGGGTTCCCTTTTCTCCACACCCTCTCCAGCATTTATTGTTTCTAGATTTTTTGATGATGGCCATTCTGACTGGTGTGAGATGATATCTCACTGTAGTTTTGATTTGCATTTCTCTAATGATTAATGATGTTGAGCATTCTTTCATGTGTTTGTTGGCAGTCTGTATATCTTCTTTGGAGAAATGTCTATTGAGGTCTTCTGCCCATTTTTGGATTGGGTTGTTTGTTTTTTTGTTATTGAGCTGCATGAGCTGCTTGTAAATTTTGGAGATTAATCCTTTGTCGGTTGCTTCATTTGCAAATATTTTCTCCCATTCTGAGGGTTGTCTTTTGGTCTTGTTTGTGGTTTCCTTTGCTGTGCAAAAGCTTTGAAGTTTCATTAGGTCCCATTTGTTTATTTTTGTTTTTATTTCCATTACTCTAGGAGGTGGGTCAGAAAGGATCTTGCTGTGATTTATGTCATAGAGTGTTCTGCCTATGTTTTCCTCTAAGTTTGATAGTTTCTGGCCTTACATTTAGGTCTTTAATCCATTTTGAGCTTATTTTTGTGTATGGTGTTAGGGAGTGATCTAATCTCATACTTCTAAATGTACCTGTCCAGTTTTCCCAGCACCACTTATTGAAGAGGCTGTCCTTTCTCCACTGTACATTCCTGCCACCTTTATCAAAGATAAGGTGTCCATATGTGCATGGGTTTATCTCTGCGCTTTCTATCCTGTTCCATTGATCTATCTTTCTGTTTTTGTGCCAGTACCATACCGTCTTGATAACTGTAGCTTTGTAGTATAGTCTGAAGTCAGGGAGCCTGATTCCTCCAGTTCCTTTTTTTGTTCTCAAGATTGCTTTGGCTATTCGGGGTCTTCTGTGTTTCCATACAAATTGCGAAATTTTTTGTTCTAGTTCTGTGAAAAATGCCAGTGGTAGTTTGATAGGGATTGCATTGAATCTATAGATTGCTTTGGGTAGTAGAATCATTTTCACAATGTTGATTCTTCCAATCCAAGAACATGGTATATCTCTCCATCTATTTGTACCATCTTTAATTTCTTTCATCAGTGTCTTATAATTTTCTGCATACAGGTCTTTTGTCTCCTTAGGTAGGTTTATTCCTAGATATTTTATTCTTTTTGTTGCAATGGTAAATGGGAGTGTTTTCTTGATTTCACTTTCAGATTTTTCATCATTAGTATATAGGAATGCCAGAGATTTCTGTGCATTAATTTTGTATCCTGCCACTTTACCAAATTCATTGATTAGCTCTAGTAGTTTTCTGGTAGCATCTTTAGGCTTTTCTATATATAGTATCATGTCATTTGCAAAAAGTGACAGCTTTACTTCTTTCCCGATTTGAGTCCTTTTATTTCATTTTCTTCTCTTGTTGCTGTGGAGAAAACTTCCAAAACTATGTCGAATAAAAGTGGTGAGAGTGGGCAACCTTGTCTTGTTCCTGATCTTAGTGGAAATGGTTTCAGTTTTTCACCACTGTGGACGATGTTGGTTGTGGTTTTGTCATATATGGCCTCTATTATGTTGAGGAAAGTTCCCTCTATGCCTACTTTCTGCAGGGTTTTTATCATAAATGGGTGTTGAATTTTGTCAAAAGCTTTCTCTGCATCTATTGAGATGATCATATGGTTTTTCTCCTTCAATTTGTTAATATGGTTTATCACATTGATAGATTTGCGTATATTGAAGAATCCTTGCATTCCTGGAATAAACCCCACTTGATCATGGTGTATGATCCTTTTAATGTGCTGTTAGATTCTGTTTGCTAGTATTTTGTTGAGGATTTTTGCATCTATGTTCATCTGTGATATTGGTCTGTAGTTTTCTTTCTTTTTGACATCCTTGCCTGGTTTTGGTATCAAGGTGATGGTGGCCTCGTAGAAGGAGTTTGGGAGTGTTCCTCCCTCTGCTATATTTTGGAAGAGTTTCAGAAGGATAGGTGTTAGCTCTTCTCTAAATGTTTGATAGAATTCGCCTGTGAAGCCATCTGGTCCTGGGCTTTTCTTTGTTGGAAGATTTTTAATCACAGTTTCAATTTCAGTGCTTGTGATTGGTCTGTTCATATTTTCTCTTTCTTCCTGATTCAGTCTTGGCAGGTTGTGCATTTCTAAGAATTTGTCCATTTCTTCCAGATTGTCCATTTTATTGGCATAGAGTTGCTTGTAGTAATCTCTCATGATCTCTTTTATTTCTGCAGTGTCAGTTGTTACCTCTCCTTTTTCATTTCTAATTCTATTGATTTGAGTCTTCTCCCTTTTTTTCTTGATGAGTCTGGCTAGTGGTTTATCTATTTTGTTTATCTTCTCAAAGAACCAGCTTTTAGTTTTATTGATCTTTGCTATTGTTTCCTTCATTTCTTTTTCATTTATTTCTGATCTGATTTTTATGATTTCTTTCCTTCTGCTAGCTTTGGGGTTATTTTGTTCTTCTTTCTCTAACTGCTTGAGGTGCAAGGTTAGTTTGTTTATTCGAGATGTTTCCTGCTTCTTAAGGTGGGCTTGTATTGCTATAAACTTCCCCCTTAGAACTGCTTTTCCTGCATCTCACAGGTTTTGGGTCGTTGTGTCTCCATTGTCATTTGTTACTAGGTATTTTTTGATTTCCTCTTTGATTTCTTCAGTGATCACTTCATTATTAAGTAGTGTATTGTTTAGCCTCCATGTGTTTGTATTTTTTACAGATCTTTTCCTGTAATTGATATCTAGTCTCATGGCTTTGTGGTCAGAAAAGATACTTGATAGAATTTCAATTTTCTTAAATTTACCAAGGCTTGATTTGTGACCCAAGATATGATCTATCCTGGAGAATGTTCCATGAGCACTTGAGAAAAATGTGTATTCTGTTGTTTTTGGATGGAGTGTCCTATAAATATCCTATCTTATAAATATCAATTAAGTCCATCTTAATGTTTAATCTATCATTTAAAGCTTGTGTTTCCTTATTTTCATTTTGGATGATCTGTCCATGGGTGAAAGTGGGGTGTTTAAGTCCCCTACTATGAATGTGTTACTGTCGATTTCCCCTTTTATGGCTGTTAGTATTTGCCTTATGTATTGAGGTGCTCCTATGTTGGGTGCATAAATATTTACAATTGTTATATCTTCTTCTTGGATCGATCCCTTGATCATTATGTAGTGTCCTTTGTCTCTTTTAATAGTCCTTATTTTAAAGTCTATTTTGTCTGATATGAGAATTGCTACTCCAGCTTTCTTTTGGTTTCCATTTGCATGGAATATCTTTTTCCATCCCCTTACTTTCAGTCTGTATGTGTCTCTAGGTCTGAAGTGGGTGTATTGTAGACAACATATATAAGGGTCTTGTTTTTGTATCCATTCAGCTAATCTGTGTCTTTTGGTGGGAGCATTTAGTCCATTTACATTTAAGGTAATTATCGATATGTATGTTCCTATTCCCATTTTCTAAATTGTTTTGGGTTCGTTGTTATAGGTCTTTTCCTTCTCTTGTGTTTCTGGCCTAGAGAAGATCCTTTAGCATTTGTTGTAAAGCTGGTTTGGTGGTGCTGAACTCTCTCAGCTTTTGCTTGTCTGTAAAGGTTTTAATTTCTCCATCAAATCTGAATGAGATCCTTGCTGGGTAGAGTAGTCTTGGCTGCAGGTTTTTCTCCTTCATCACTTTCAGTATGTCCTGCCACTCCCTTCTGGCTTGTAGGGTTTCGGCTGAGAGATCAGCTGTTAACCTTATGGGGATTCCCTTATGTGTTATTTGTTGTTTTTCCCTTGCTGCTTTTAATATGCTTTCTTTGTATTTAATTTTTGACAGTTTGATTAATATGTGTCTTGGCGTATTTCTCCTTGTATTTATCCTGTATGGGACTCTCTGTGCTTCCTGGACTTGATTAACTATTTCCTTTCCCATATTAGGGAAGTTTTCAACTATAATCTCTTCAAATATCTTTTCAGTCCCTTTCTTTTTCTCTTCTTCTTCTGGAACCCCTATAATTCGAATGTTGGTGCGTTTAATGTTGTCCCAGAGGTCTCTGAGACTGTCCTCAGTTCCTTTTATTCTTTTTTCTTTATTCTGCTCTACAGTAGTTATTTTATCTTCCAGGTCACTTATCCGTTCTTCTGCCTCAGTTATTCTGCTATTGATCCCATCTAGAGTATTTTTAATTTCATTTATTGTGTTGTTCATCGTTGCTTGTTTCATCTTTAGTTCTTCTAGGTCCTTGTTAACTGATTCTTGCATTTTGTCCATTCTATTGTCCATTCTATCTCCAAGATTTCGGATCAACCTTACTATCATTATTCTGAATTCTTTTTCAGGTAGACTGCCTATTTCCTCTTCATTTGTTAGGTCTGGTGCATTTTTATCTTGTTCCTTTATCTGCTGTGTGTTTTTCTGTTTTCTCATTTTGCTTATCTTACTGTGTTTGGGGTCTCCTTTTTGCAGGCTGTAGGTTCGTAGTTCCTCCTGTTTTTTATGTCTGTCTCCAGTGGCTAAGGTTGGTTCAGAGGGTTGTGTAGGCTTCCTGGTGGAGGGGACTAGTGCCTGTGTTGTGGTGGATGAGGCTGGATATTGTCTCTCTAGTGGGCAGGTTCACGTCTGGTGGTGTGTAGAGTTGTTTTTTGATAATCAAGTTAGGGGTATCAGTATGATGGTAGGAATGATGAATTTTAGATTGGAAATAATGATTTTGTACGTAGTCACTGCTGGATGTGTTGGAGATTATGACTAGTAGGGTTAGTCCGATGGCTGCTTCTCAGGCTGCAAATAGTGGGAGAATAATTGGTATCATGCTGGCTAGGGTGAAGTGTGAGTTTAGGATTGTGAGGGCTGACAGAATGAATAGTGATAGTATTACTCCCTCTAAGCAGAGTAGTGCGGATATGAGGTGGAATCGGTATATTAATAATCCTGTAATCCCGTAAAGTGAAGGCTACTAGGATATTTATATGGATTAGACACTTGGTATTTGTGTTTGGATCACAGTCTAGTGAGTCGAAACCACTTGTTTTATTTTAAACTAGGTACCATATTTGTCTCATTCTAAGCCCTTTTGTGTTCATTCGTAAGCTAAGCTAGCTGCTAGTAGAGATTAAGAATAAGGTCATTGTGAGTATTATTTTTAGGTTGTCTGTTTGTGTTGCTCAGGGTAAGGGAAGTAAGAGGGCGATTTGTAAGTCAAAGAGAAGAAAGGTAATTGCTACTAGGAAGAATTTTATGGAGAAAGGTAGGCGAGCAGATCCTATTGGGTCAAAACCACATTCGTAGGTGCTTGTTTTTTCTGCGTACACGTTTAGCTGAGGTAGTCAAAAAGCGATAAATACAAATAGTAAGGCTAGAGTTGTATTTGTTAGTAGTGTTAGTAGGAGGTTTATTGTTCTTTTTCGGGGTGCACCGAAACTAACTGGAAGTCAGTTGTACTTAATACTAAAAGGACTATGAACCTTATTAATAGATAGATACATAGAGAAATAGTCATACGTCTACGAAGTGTCAGTATCAAGCAGCGGCTTCGAAGCCGAAGTGGTGGCTTGAAGTAAAGTGGAATTTTATTTGGCGTATAAAGCAAACAATGAGAAAAGTGGATCCGATGTTGACGTGTAGTCCATGGAAGCCTGCGGCTACAAAGAAAGTGGATCCGTAGATTCCGTCTGCGATGGTGAATGGGGCTTCATAGTATTCTGATGCTTGGAGTAGGGTGAAATAAAGGCCGAACATGATTGTGATGAAAAGAGCTTCAAGTATGTGTTTGTGGTTTCCGTCTATGAGACTGTGATGCGCTCAAGTGATAGATACAACAGAGGCTAGTAACACAGAGGTATTGAGAAGTGGAATTTCTAGAGGATTTAGAGGGTGGATACCTGTTGGTGGTCAGCATCTGCCTAGTTCAGGAGTGGGGACAAGGCTTGAGTGGTAAAAGGCTCAGAAAAATCCTGTAAAATATAGGACTTCTGATAGGATAAATAAGATTATTCCATATAGAAGTCCTTTTTGGACAGTTGGTGTGTGGTGCCCTTGGAAAGTGCTTTCTCGGATAATATCTCGTCATCATTGATATATTGTTAAAATATTTGTTAGTAAGCTTAAAACTAGCAGGGTTATTGAGTTGAAGTGGAACCATATGATTAGGCCCGATGTTATAAGAAGTGCTGAGAGAGCTCCTGTAAGGGGTCAAGGACTGGGATTTACTATGTGGTATGAATGGGTTTTGTGGGTCATTATGTATTGTCATGCAAATATAGGCTTACTAGTAGAGTGAATACGTAGGCTTGAATTAAGGAGACAGCGAATTCGAGGATGGTTAATAGAGTGAGGATAGTGAATGTGATGAGGGCTGTGAATAGGCTGGTACTTATTAGTTTGAGAGTTGTTTTTCCAATTAGATGTAATAAGTGGCCTGCTGTAATGGCGGTTAGTCGTACGGCTAGTGCTACTGGTTGAATAAGTAGGAAGGTAGGTATACCTTGTGGTAGAAGGTGGGCTAAGGATATTTTTGCCTTATTGCGGAAACCTGTAATAATGATACCAGCTCATAGAGGAATAGGTATTCTTAAATTTATTGAGAGTTGGGTGGTAGGTGTAAATGAGTGGGGTAATGTTCCAAGATGTGTAGAGACAATAAATAGGAGAAGTGAGATGAGAGTGATCAGGTTTGTCCTTTGAGGTTTTGTGTATTGATTAGTTGTTTTGAGGTAAGTTTGGTTAATCATTGTTGGATGGAAACTGTGCGATTGTTAATTAGTCGATTTGGTGTTGGGAATAATATAGTGGGGAATATAATGATTAGAGTGGTGATAAGGATACCTAGTATTATTGGGACTGTGAAAGGGGTAAATAGATTTTCGTTCATGTGATGTTTCAAGATTGTTGTAATTTGGTGTGTGTCAATTTGGGGTAGGGGGAGAAATGTTTTGAAATTTTTAGCTGGAATAGTGTGAAGAGGGTTAGGAATATAGATAGGATAGTAAGGAGTCATGTTGATGTATCCAGTTGTGGCATGTCATTAAGGGGAATTTTACGGCTCTCAACCTTTAACTAAAAAAGTTAACGCTAGTTTAGCTTCTTAATGAGGTTATAGTTATAGTTATATATATAGTTATAGTTATATAGCAGATCATTTTTCAAAGTTCTCTAGGCGAACTAGTTCGAGAACGATTGGTATGAAGCTGTGATTTGAGCCACAGATTTCTGAACACTGTCCGTAGAATAGACCTGGTCGTGTTGATATTAAAGTTGTTTGGTTTAGGCGTCCAGGGATTGCATCTGTTTTTAGGCTTAGGGAGGGGACAGCTCATGAGTGTAGTACGTCTTCGGAGGAGACTAATATTCAGATTGTTATTTGTATGGGTAGGCTCATTCGATTGTCCACTTCTAGTAATCGTAGTTCTCGGTTTTAGGTCTGAGGTTGGAATTATGTAGGAGTCGAAGTTTAGGTCTTCATTGTCGGTGTATTCATAACTTCAGTATCACTGGTGTCCTATTTTTACGGTGAGAGGGATTATTGATTTCGTCTATTATGTAGAGAATTCGTAGGGAGGGCAGGGCGATTAGGATTAAGATGATGGCTGGGAGGATGGTTCAAATAATTTCTACTTCTTGGGCGTCTATTGTATGTGTGTTAGTTTAGTTGTAAGTATTAGGGTGATAATGTAGAGGACTATAGAGCTAATTAGGAAAACGATTATTAATGTGTGATCATGAAAGTGTAGGAGTTCTTCTGTAATAGGTGATGTTGCGTCTTGGAAGCCTACTTGGAAGGGATATGCCATGGAGATATACAGGATTTTCACATGTGATTTACCTTTGACAAAGTTATGTAAGGCTTTACTAATATCTCATTTATAAAGAAAGACATTAGTGGTTTTTTGGTATTTGCTTGAAACCTATTAGAGGGGTTCGATTCCTTCTTATCTTGACCATTTTGGGTTGACGTATGCTGGTTTTTCAAATGTATGGTATGGTGGAGGACACCCTTTTAGTCATTCAAGGTTTGTGGAGGTGAGGTCTACTGTTAATACCTCTCGTTTGGATGTGAATGTTTCTCAGATGATGAAAATTATTAGTATAACTGCTGTCAGTGAGATGAAAGAGCCTATTGATGAGATAGTGTTTCATGTATAGGTGTCTGGGTAGTTGGAGTATTGTCGAGGTATACCGGATAGGCCTAGGAAGTGTTGCGGGAAGAATGTTAGGTTTACACCTACGTATGTAATTATAAAGTGGATTTTTGTTCCTGTTGGGTTGAGTGTATATCCTGAAATTAGTGGGAATCAGTGGACAAACCCCCCCCATGATGGCGAAGACATCTCCTATTGAAGGTACGTAGCGAAAGTGGGAGACTACGTAGTAGATATCGTGGAGAACAATATCTAGTGATGAGTTGGCTAGGATGATGCCAGTTAGGCCGCCTACTGTAAATAGGAAAATAAAACCTAGGGCTCATATTAGAGCGGGAGATCACTTAATATTCCCTCCGTGAAGTGTTGCTAGTCAAATAAAGACCTTTACTCTTGTGGGGATAGCAATAATTATAGTGGCTGATGTAAAGTATGCTCGTGTATCTACGTCTATACCAACTGTGAATATATGATGAGCCAATACGATAAAGCCTAGGAACCCAATAGAAACCGTAGCTCAAACTATTCCTATATATACGAAAGGTTCTTTTTTCCCTGAGGTTACAATATATGAAATTATTCCGAAGCCAGGTAAGATCACAATATATACTTTGGGGTGACCAAAGAATCAAAATAAGTGTTAGTAGAGGATTGGGTCGCCTCCTCCTGCGGGATCCAAAAAGGTTGTTTAAGTTTCGGTCAGCAACAGTATGGTAATTCCGGCTGCTAGGACTGGTAGTGATAATAAGAGTAATAGTACTGTAACTAGGACTGATCATACGAAGAGGGGTGTTTGGTACTGGGTTATAGCGGGTGTTTTTATATTAAAAAAGGTTGTAATGAAACTGATGGCTCCAAGGATTGAGGATATGCCGGCTAGATGTAGAGAGAAAATGGTAAGGTCTACTGAGGCTCCTGCATGTGCTAGATTTCCGGCTAGAGGGGGTATATAGTTCAGCCCGTGCCTGCGCCGGCTTCAGCTATTCAGGATGCTATTAGTAGTAGGAAGGAAGGAGGAAGTAGTCAGAAACTTATGTTATTTATACGGGGAAAAGCTATGTCAGGTGTCCCAATTATTAGAGGGACTAGTCAGTTTCCGAACCCACCAATTAGGTATGACCATGAAAAAAATTATCACGAAGGCATGGGCTGTTACTAGTACGTTGTAAACTTGGTCATCTCCGATTAGTTTGCCAGGTTAACCTAGTTCAGCGCGAATTAATAAGCTTAGGCCAGTGCCTACTATTCCTGCTCAGGCACCAAATAACAGGTATAAGGTATCAATGTCTTTGTTGAGAATAGTCAGCGATTTATGAACATAGGTAAAAAGGCAGAGTAGGTATTAGACTGTAAATCTGAAGACAGGGATAAAGTCCTCTTTTTGCCAAGTCCTGTGGTGAATTATCATTTTGAATTGCAAATTCAAGGAAGCAGCTTCAATACTGCTGGGACTTCTCCCGCTTTTTTATCTCGTGGCGGGAGAAGTAGATTGAAGCCAGTTGACTAGGGTATTTAGCTGTTAACTAAAAGTTCGTGGGAGATGTATGCCTCCAATCTAGTGAGGATTTAGCTTAAAGTGTTTGATTTGCATTCAATTGATGTAAGGTACAGTCTTGCAATCCTTATTGGGCAGGGGTTAAGTAAATTATACTTGCGTAAGGCTTTGAAGGCTCTTGGTCTGATTTAACCTAAACTCCTATAGTAAGATGGAGAATGTTGGTGTGAGAGGTAAGAGTACTGTGGATAATACGATTGCTGTTGGTAGAAGGATTATTCGTTTTGTGGAGTGAAATTGTCATTTTCTTTTTATGTTGTTTGTAGAGGGAAATAGAGTTATTGCTGTGGAGTAGGCGAGGTGTATGTAGAAATATAGATTGAGTAGTGCTGTGATGGCTATGAAGGTTGGTATAACAAGAATTTCGTTTTTTGTTAGTTCTTGAATAATTATTCATCTGGGTATGAATCCTGTAAGTGGGGGAAGTCCTCTTATGGAGAGTAAGGTGAGTATGGTGAGGGTTGTGATAACAGGCATTATATTTCATGTTTGGGATAATAATAGTGTGGTGGTGGTTGAGTTTTGGATGAATAACATGAATATGGTGAAAGTTATTGTGATGTAGATTAGTAAATTTAGTAAAGTCAGGGTTGGGTTGTATAGTAGGATAGTTGTTATTCATCCTATGTTGGCGATTGATGAGTAGGCTATAATCTTTCGGAGTTGCGTTTGGTTTAGTCCGCCTCATCCTCCGATTAGGATAGAGAGTAGAGAGAGTTAATATTAGGTGTAGATTAATTGATGGTGCGATTTGATAGAGGATTGAAAGGGGTGCAAATTTTTGTCATGTAAGTAGGATTAGGCTTGTAGTTAGGGGGACACCTCTGGTACTCAGAAGTGGAAGGGGGATAGTCCTAGTTTAATAGGTAGGGCCACTGTTAGTAGGATGGATGCTGTTGGGTTGAATAATTTTGTGATGGTTCATTGGCCGGAATGTATTAGGTTAATGACAACTGCCAGTATGAGTAGTGTGGATGCGGTGGTTTGTGTTAGGAAATATTTAGTTGAGGCTTCTGTGGCTCGGGGGTTAGCATTTTTTTATTATGATGAGGATGATGGCTATTGTATTTATTTCTAGTGCAATTCGGGCGAATAGTCAGTGGGAGCTAATAGTTACGATTATTTTCCTAGGATGAGGATTATTAGGATAATGATGAGGATGAATGGGCTGACCTTACTTTAGATTATAGTATGACATGGTAGCACGGAGAATTTTGAATTCTTAGGGGTAAGTTAGATTCTTATTATTTTAGAAATAAGAGGGTTTGAACCTCTATTATTTACTCTATCAAAGTAACTCTTTTGTCAGACATATTTCTTATCTTTTATGTTTGAGAGGGGATGCCTGTTGTTATAATGGGTAGTGAGACGTGTCATATACAGAGGGCTAGTGTTGGAGGAAATTTTTTCAGAGTAGGTGTATTAGTTGATCATATCGGAATCCGGGGTCGGATGCTCGAATTCATAGGAAAGATATTGTGAGTAGTAGTGTTTTGAGAATGAGGTTTGTTGTGTGTAGTTCTGGTGTGTAGGGGTCGTAGAATGCTCCTAGAAAGAGGATAGTTGTGAATATATTTATTATGATGATGTTGGCATGTTCTGCTAGGAAGAATAGGGCGAAATGGCCTGCTGCATATTCCACATTGAAGCCGGATACGAGTTCTGATTCTCCTGTTAGGTCGAAGGGGGCCAGGTTAGTTTCTGCTAGGGTAGAAATGAATCATATTATGGTTAATGGTCATGAAGGAAAAAAATAGTCATAGTTGTTCTTGTGTGGTAGTTAGTGTGGATACGGTAAAGGAGCCGTTTATTGGAGTACTGATAGGAGGATGATGGCTAGTGTTACTTCGTATGAGATTGTGCTACTGCTCAGAGAACTCCAAATAGTGCGTATTTTGAGTTGGAAGCTCAGCCGCATCATAGGATAAAGTAGACGGTTAGGTTGGATATTGCTAGCATGAATAGTACTCCTAGGTTTATGTTGATGAGGGGATATGGTATGAGTGGGGGCTTCATACTGTGAGAGCTAAGGTTAGGGCAATTGCGGGTGCGATGATGAATATAGCGGTGGAGGATGTGGCTGGTCGTAGGGGTTCTTTAGGGAATAGTTTGCATCGGCGAATGGTTGGAGCAAGCCATGTGGGCCCACGATGTTTGGTCCTTTTCGGAATTGTATATAACCTAGGATTTTACGTTCCACTAGTGCTAGGAATGCAACAGCTCGGAAGATAGGGAGAACGAGTGTTAGGATGTTAACTATAAACATTTTGTTGGGGAGAGGATTTGACCCTCTGGGTGTAAAAGTTTAACTTTTATGCAATTGCCGTACTCTGCCACCTCAACAAAGCCCTGGTCTTGGGCAGGTATATTTGCGCTAGTTTTAAGTTGAGATTAGATCATTAATTATTTGAAGGCGCTTGTTTGAAGTTGGCCTTATTTCTCTTGTCCTTTCGTACTGGGAGAAATGCGTAATAGAAACCGACCTGGATTACTCCTCTGAACTCAGATCACGTAGGACTTTAATCGTTGAACAAACAAACCCTTAATAGCTGCTGCACCATTAGGATGTCCTGAACCAACATCGAGGTCATAAACCCTATTGTCAATATGGACTTTAGAATAGGACTGCGCTGTTATCCCTAGCGTAACGTTCCGTTGATCAAAATTTTGGATCAATAAGTGATACTATGCTTTGGTTAGTAGGCTTAGGCTTTAATCACTCGGAGGTTTTTTTGTACTCTGAGGTCACCCAAACCGAAACTGTCAACCCATATAAAGCTTTGTTATCCCGTGAATCTCCATAGGGTCTTCTCGTCTTATTTTGTTATCCCCGCCTCTTCACGGGGAGGTCAATTTCACTGATTAAAAGTAACAGACAGTAAAACCCTCGTGTGGCCATTCATACAAGTCCTTATTTAGAGAACAAGTGATTATGCTACCTTTGCACGGTCAGGATACCGCGGCCGTTTAACGATTTTCACTGGGCAGGCAGTGCCTCTAATACTGGTTATGCTAGAGGTGATGTTTTTGGTAAACAGGCGGAGTTTTTGTTCGCCGAGTTCCTTTTACTTTTTTTAATCTTTCCTTAATACACGCCTGTGTTGGGTTAACAGTGTGTTTAATAAATAATTTAGTGTTGGGTTATATTTATTAACTGTTAATTATCAGTATATTATCAGTTACTGATGTAAGCTTGTGCGAGGAGAAAAATTTCTTGTTACTCATGTTAACAGTAGTACTTCTATAGTTGAATAGATTAATCCAATAGGCCAGGCGTTGATTTATTTATTGTTGAAATTAAAACGTAGTTTTGTTGTTGAGCTTGAACGCTTTCTTAATTGGTGGCTGCTTTTAGGCCAACTATGGTTTAAGTTTATAGTACCCCCTAGTAAACGTATCCATTTCTAAAAAGCTGTACCTTTATAGACTAACAATTAAATATACATTAAGACTTGATGTGGTTTTTAGTATTATTTAATGTTGAACTGAAATTCCTTTCTTGGACAACCAGCTATCACTTAGGCTCTTTAGGCTTTTCACCTCTACTTATAAGTCTTCTCACTATTTTGCCACATAGATGAGTTTGTTCTAGTTACTGCTTGTAAGTAGCTCGGCTGGTTTCGGGTAATTTAGCTTAAGGTCTCTTTGCTAAGTTATTACTAGTTAAGTCATTATGCAAAAGGTACAAGGAGTAAGCTTTGCTTTTTTTTACTTTTAATATTTTTTTCATTTTTCCCTTATGGTACTTTCTCTATAGCGCCATTGGTGGTTAAATTTCTATCTCCTCTACTTTAGATGTATGGTGAATGTTTTATTTGATTAATTTATGGTACTAGCGGTGGGGAGGGTACGGGCTAGGTATAGTTTAAGATATACACGGATTGTGGAATCTTCTAGGTGTAAACTAGATGCTTTGTTTATGCTATATCTTGTTTTATCCAAGCACACTTTCCAGTATGCTTATCTTGTTACGACTTGTCTCGTATAATTGCTTAGCATAGGTTAGTGAACTGGGGTTTTGCTGTGATACTACTTGAGGAGGGTGACAGGCGGTGTGTGCGTGCTGCATGGCCTTATTCAATTAAGCACTCTGCTCTTAATATACTACTAAATCCTCCTTTAGTTTTTAGATTTCATACATGGGAATCTATGTAGAATTTTTCAAATCTATAATCATTTCAAAATACAAAGTTTAAAGTATGGGGTGGGTAACAATCTCCCCTTTTTTTGGTGCTGTCAACTTAGTGCCCTCCTACTTGTGACACACGCGCCCTAGTTTCACTGCATGTGTCACACCATACATGTCCAGCCCTCTGCATTTTGTGGCTCTGTTTCCTTCTGGTGCATTAGCAAATTGCTGCCAATTCTCTCCTCCCTCATCTATGAAATGAAGCACTTTCTTCCTGTGCCCCATACTTTGGGTATTCTGGGTTTTGTGCTTCCTAGTTTATAACTGGCAGTTTGACAAATTAATTTTGGATGTTGTAATGAGGTGCCTTACTCTGGAGAACACTCCACTGGGAGACAGATCTTCTATTCTCTCTATCCTACACCCTCTGATTTGTTGTCACAGCCTGCCTGAGCCAGATCTGTCAGATATAACTAGAAATACCTGACTCACCTATAGAACAATGCTGTACTTTGTTAATCTCATATTAGACAAAGACAAAGGAGAACCTGCGTGCTTTCACTTTTCCTATAGTAAAATATATGCTATCTTTTAGGATTTGTTTGAAGCAGAGACTTTCTTTTTTCATTATTCTCACAATAAACACTCTATTCTCTACTGTTTAAAAATGCACTCCAATAACAGAAAAGCTAATCGGGAGATTTGAGGTAGAGGGATTTCAGATATCTTCAAGTGTTTATAAAGAGTTGCTGACTTCACCTGGTGTAGGGTCCTGGATGCAGTCCTCTCTAAATTACTAATTTATTACCGAAGAAGATTCTGCATTTTAAGGCCAAAATTGATCCAAAGCAGTGGCTATATCCAGAAATAACCAAATTAAACAGTGGCTCAGATAGGGTCCAGCAGTAAAATTTGCCCAGCCCGTATCTTTGCTTACTATTTGCAGAAGCTGGGTGCATGCTAAATGGGAATCTGGGTGGCATGTTCACATTTAGAATGGAAACTGGGAGACAGCAAACAGACAAGGGTATTGAAATACAGAACTGTGTCAACATATTTGTTGACAGAACATTGAACATCACGGCTTAGCAAAGATCATAGTACCAACCAGGGATCATTGATTGCTGCCATCCCTGAGGTCACTATTTTATTTCAAACCTGAGGAAGACGTTAAACTGCTCTGACAACATTTGGAGAGGAGGGGTTATGGCACCAGAAGACAATGGCAGACAGCCTTCAAACCATGACAACTTCGTCCCATTACCAAGGTAGCTAAGTCAAAGGGCATAGTTTAAATTTAGGGGAAAAGTCACAGAATTGTCGAGTTTGTAGATATCATAAGGTAATCTAAAATGTGGAAGTAAAAAAATCAGATTAACAAATTGTTTGCTTGTAATACAGGTTTATTTGTTTTTAATGTTGTCTTGACTCAATCTTGGCTAAAGGCTGGTCAGTTCCCTCTCCTGAGCAGCTAAGTACTTCCGTACTTCAATTCCCTTATAAGAATCTCACACTCAGAGCACTGTGCACCAGCCCTCATTGCCCTTAGGATCAGACAATGGTAGAAACCCCCTATGGGAGCAGAAGAAATTACTCAATTAGCCAATCCACACGGAGCCCATGATTCCAAGCTAACCCCAGCCCACTTGCCATGCACAAGCTGCTCCCTAGAGTTCCAGCTTGCTGTGACCATGCCCCAGGTGCAACGCTTCATTTGACCCTGCCTGGCAGCCTTTTCTTGTCTGGGACTGCAAGTTATAAAAAAATGTTCTTTTTTTCTTCCTGTCACTGTGCTGCGTTCCACCATCAAAAGAATCTTTAAAATTATAAAATGTGGGCCACGGCTGTGTTTTACTTCAAGCTATGAGATTAGTCAATGGCCAAACCAGGCCTAGCCTGAAACATAAGGTACATATGCCGCTTACATTCCATAAAGCCCTCCAGGGTGAGGCAGGGAGCACCTCAGAGCTTCACTTTCATGGTAATATTTGTCTCCTTGAGAACAAGGAACAAGGATTTTTAACCTCATTGTCTAATATGGTGCCTAAAATTTTTACATATTTAATGCTTTTCTCATAAAATAAGTGAATAATTAGATGAGTAAATGCTATAAAGCAATGCTGTATGAAATTAAATAGCAAAACATTTTATACCAACTTTTTAAGGCTAAATTATTCTTAGATAACTGTAATGCAAAGCTTTTGTCATAGTTTTTTCTGTGCCTTTGCTGTCACTCTAAATCTAGAAACTTTTCTGTACACAAATACTCTCAGTCTAAACTTCTTCATTGTTGCAGCTGAGGAAAGGAACTGCTAGGAAAAACCCACAAGCTTTAATAATTCCCTGGATGAAGGTGTATAAGTTTGCAGCTTGTTGATTTTGATACACCACTGGGACATCCAATGATATTGCGATGACTAGATCTGTAGTTGATAACAGAAGTCTGAGTAAAGAGGTATGCATACGAATTCATTAATATAGAGTAATTGAAAACATGATGGCGGCTCTGCAAGAATGTTCACACTTAAGGAGAGAAGAGGCCCCAACTGGGGCACCAGCAGTTCCAGGAGAGGAAGAGAAAGAAGCTAAGAAGGAAACACAAGCAGTATGTGCAGTGGGTGACAGAGAGCTGATCTGGAAGCCAAAAAATATTTTGAAGATGAGGAGAGTGAAACTTGCCTGATGTTGCAGACAGAAATGGTCTTTGGGGAGGCAGATTAGGAAAAGTTCCTATTTTGTGGAAGTTCATTTAATTGTCTTAACATTTTAAAAGTTGTATCTGAAAAGCTGTATAGCACATATTGCACAAGATGACTTATGGAATCTTAAAATATCTTAAATCTTGACCACGGGGGGAAAAATCATTGCATAACACAAGGTCTCAAAGTGCATTACCAAGATAAGTTAAAATGAAAACAATGATTCCAACTGCCTGTCTGATTTGAATATCTTATTCTATGTGGAGGTGAATAGACTTCTTGACATCTGAAAGTCAGAAAGGAATTAGAGCCCAACACGTGCCATGATGAGGAGAAATGTCCTCTGCAGCCACCCGGGAGTAGAACAATAACATACTGGAATTCTAGGAAACAGTAAAATACGTGGCAAGCACTGTGGCTTTCACAGCTGTAGCTGCTTTATTTTGTACCTTCCCATCTGCCTTGACTCAATCTTTGGTCAAACACTTATGTATAGGATGCATAAGCCTTTTAATATTCATGAATCACTTCAGAGGTATGAAGCCACCATATGAGACCCTCCTAAGGGATTTGGAGACCTGATTTCTGCTTGTAGCCTAGTAATTGAATAACTGTGTGTCCACTGGTTATTCATTACTTTTTTGTAGGGAAGTTCTCAATTATATTCTTATTTGTACATATCACTAATATAAAACCCGTTTGATGTTATTGCAGAAACACAGATTCCAAGGCCCCAGCCCAGACTTAGAATCTCTGGAACTATGCCCCGGAATTAGCATTTAATAGTCTTCCAAGATGTTTCTCATGCTTACTATTGCTATAGAATCACTGGTCTAGAAATTCCATCCAGATATACCTGCCTAGGATTTTTTTAATGAACATTTACTTTAAAGTAACTTTAGATTTACAGAAAAGTTTCAAATATAGAGTTCTCATATAACTTTCACTCATTTTCCCCATCATTAATATATTCTTTGAATTTTAGAATTTTATTTTTTTATACAGCACGTTAAGTTATCCATTTTATACATATTAGTATATATATATATATCAATCCCAATCTCCCAATTCATCACACCAACACCACCCTGCCACTTTCCCCCATTAGTGTCCATACGTTTACTCTCTACATCTGTCTGTATTTCTGCCCTGCAAAACAGTTCATCTGTACCATTTTCTAGGTTCCACATATATGTGTTAATATACGATATTTATTTTTCTCTTTCTGACACTTCACTCTGTATGACAGTCTCTAAATCCATCAATGTCTCTATAAATGACCCAATATCTTTCCTTTTTACGGCTATAATTCCATTGTATATATTTTCCACATTTTTATCCATTAGTCTGTTGATGGGCATTTAGGTTGCTTCCATGACCTGGCTATCATAAATAGTGCTGCGATGGACATTGAGGTACATGTGTTTTTTTGAATTATGGCTTTCTCTGCGTCCAGTAGTGGGATTGCTGTGTCATATTGTAATTCTTAGTTTTTTAAGGAACCTTCATACTGTTCTCCTTGGTGGCTGTGTCAATTTACATTCCCACCAACAGAGCAAGAGTATTCCCTTTTCTCCACACCCTCTCCAGTATTCATTGTTTTTAGATTTTCTGATGATGCCCATTCTAACTGGTGTGAGGTGATACATCATTGTAGTTTTGATTTGCATTTTTCTAATAATTAGTGCCTGTCATTAATCTTATATCACCATAGTATATTGATATAACTAAGAAACTGTACCAGTACACTACTATTTGTTGCTACTGATTTGTTGTTGGTTACATCATTACTTATGGTTCTACTTCATACACTGGGCTGCCTGTACATACTAGTTTCTAATGACCCTCTTCAGAGATATTTATGTTATTTTTATTAATGATGATCACAAATATAAGTCTCAACCAGAGTATGCTGTTAAAAAAATAATTCAAATCCAGGTTGTATTATATTTACTATTTGGAATTTTATAGCATAAGCATAGAACAAATTCTCCAACCATGTCTTCTTTTGAACTCTTTAGATCATAATAACTACATTCCTAGAATGTGATCTGTTTTGATGTGGACCACACCCTTGACTTCCAAGAACACTCAGTGGGAAGCATGGAAGGATTGAGTGGGGAGACCCATGCCATTTACAAAAAGGATGAGTATCCCTCATCCAAAAGAGCTGAGACAGACCTCATCAATGAGAAGCAAGGGAGGGCATTGATGTGGAGAGTTGGTTGCCTTTTCTGAGCAACTGTTATGAGAGACAGCAGAGAAGTGAGGCCAACCCTGGATAACTGATTGTCATGTGGTGCAGAGTGAGGTGATCACCCAGAAGGCCAGTGGCAGTGGATGCACAGAGTGGAGAAAGTCCACGGCTACTCCTGCTACCCTTGGTTATTCTAGACTGGTGGCAGCACAGTGGTCAGAACACGAAGGGGCTCAAGTCCACACCTGTCAATATATAGATATCTGAACCCTTCTTGTGATCAACATAAATAAAGGTCAATAATAGCGCATCAGCACCATTCTTGTGGCCCAAGCTCACATCAAGAGCAATCCATGGACCAGGTTTCCCTTCCAGCGCCAGGCCTTGCCAGTGGATCCTAGAACGACATCATAGGCAGAAGCTCCAGAGCCACATGTGGTGTTTGGTTGATGCTTTGTGTAGAACAATATGTCAGAAAGCAACCCAAAGAAAGAAACAGAGACAAGCCAGATGTGCGTCCCCTGGAATCAGATTGCCAAACCAACTGGTCAACACAACTGGTCAACCCCACTGGTCATAGACCCTCAAGAGAAAAAGACAATTTCAAGGTAGGCGTCTACAGCAACTGAGACCCATGTTGGAACAAATTTGTGCCAGGCGTGTCCTAGGTGGATGCACTGCCAGCCTTGGCCAGCCCAAGCACCAGAGAGGGACAAATGTTTTTGAGGACAGGATGGGAGGAGTGGACAAGAAGGTGGAATAAGATCTTGAGCTCACCTCCCATTCATGGGTACACCACAATTACAACTATTTACAGAACAACTACTGATGAGAAAGACTGAAAGACTAGTAGAAAAGATCTACAAAGAATAAAATACCTAGGAATAAACCTATCTAAAGAGGTAAAAGAACTCAGAAAATTAGAAGACACTGATGAATGAAATCAAAGGTGACACAAACAGAAAGATATACCATGTTCTTAGATTAGAAGAATCAACATTGTGAAAATGACTATACTACCCAAAGCAACCTACAGATTCAATGCAATTCCTGTCAAATTACCAGTGGCATTTTTTTACAGAACTAGAACAAAAAAATCTTTAAATTTGTATGGAGACACAGAAGACCCCCCAAATAGCCAAAGCAGTCTTGAGACAGCATTTAGTTTTATTGCTCTTTGCTATTGTTTTCTTCACGTCTGTTTCATTTATTTCTGCTCTTATCTTTATGATTTCTTTCCTTCTACTAACTTTAGGTTTTGTTCTTTCTGGTGTTGATGTAGGTGTAAAGGTTAGGCTATTTATTTGAGATTTTTTTTGTTTCTTGAGGTAAGATTTTATTGCTATACACTTCCCTCTTAGAGCTGCTCTTGTTGAATCCCATAGGTTTGACTTTTATTTTCATTTGTCTGTAGGAATATTTTTATTTCCTCTTTTATTCTTCAGTGACCCATTGGTTGTTTAGTAGCATATTTTGTAGCCTCTACGTGCCTGTGGTTTTTTAGTTTTTTTCTTGTAGTTTATTTCTAATACCATATAGTGTTGTTGTTGGAAAAGATGTTTGATATGATTTCAATTTTCTTAAATTTACTGAGTCTTGCTTTGTGACCCAGCGTGTCATCCATCCTGGAGAATGTTCTGTGCACTTGAGAAGAATGTGTGTTCTGCTGTTTTTGGATGGAATGCTCATAAATATCTATTAAGCCCATCTGGTCTAATGTGTCATTTAAGGCCAGTGTTTCCTTATTGATATTCTGTCTGGATGATCTGTCCATTGATGAAAATGGGGTGTTAATGTCCCCCACTATTATTGTGTTCTTGGCAATTTCTCCCTTTTCAGCTGTTAGTATTTGCCTTTTATATTGAGGTGTTCCTATTTTGGATGCGTATATATTTACAAGGGTTATATCTTCTTCTTGGATTGATCCCTTGATCATTATTTAGTGTCCTTTGTCTAACAGTTTTCATTTTAAAGTCTATTATGTCTGATATGAGAATTGCTACTCCAACTTTCTTCTGATTTCCATTTGCATGGAATATCTTCTTCCACCCCGTCACTTTCAGTCTGTATGCATCCCCAGGTCTGAAATGGGTCTCTTGTAGACAGCATATATACAAGTGTTGTTTTTGTGTCCATTCAGTCATCTATGTTTTTTGGTTGGAGCATTTAATCCATTTATATTTCAGGTAATCATCAATATGTATGTTCTTATTGCCATTTTGTTAATTGTTTTTGGTGTATTAGTAGACCTTTTTTCTTCCCTTACTCTTGTTCTCTTGTGGTTTGATGACCATCTTTAGTGTTGTGTTTGGGTTCCTTTTTCTTTTTTTGTGTGTGTATCTCATTGTCTTCTTTCCATTTTTTTCTTCCTATTAGGTTTTGATATAACATTTTATATATGTTGAAGGCTGTTTTAAGTTGCTGATCTATTTCCTGTTCCTTTGGTATTTGTTGCACAGCTGCTCTCATGGTGTTGAGTTTTCTTAACTTTTTTTTTTTTTTTTTTTTTTTGCGGTACGCGGGCCTCTCACTGTTGTGGCCTCTCCCGTTGCAGAGCACAGGCTCCGGACGCGCAGGCTCAGCGGTCATGGCTCACGGGCCCCGCCGCTCTGCGGCATGTGGGATCCTCCCGGACCGGGGCACGAACCCGTGTCCCCTGCATCGGCAGGCGCACTCTCAACCGGTGCGCCACCAGGGAAGCCCAGTTTTCTTAACTTTTGCTTGTCTGTAAAGCTTATGATGTCTATGTCACATCTGAGTGAGAGACTTGCTGGGTAGAGTATTCTTGATTGTAGGTTCTTCCCTTTCATCACTTTAAATATACCATGCCATTCCCTTCTGGCCTGCAGATTTTCTGCTGAGAAATCAGCTGTCAACCTTATGGGAGTTCCCTTATATATTATTTCTCATTTTTCCTTTGTTGGTTTTAATATTTTTTCTTTGTGTCTAATTCTTGTTGATTTGATTACTATGTGTCTCAGAGTGTTCCTCCTTGGGTTTATCCTGCTTGGGACTCTGTGCTTCTTGGACTTGGGTGAGTATTTCTTTTCCCATGTTAGGGAAGATTTCAGCTATTATTTCCTCAATATTTTCTCAGGTCCTTTCTCTCTCTCTTATCCTTCTGGGACCCCTATAATGCGAATATTGGTGCGTTTAACATTGTCCCAGAAGTCTCTTACACAGTCTTCATTTATTTTCTTTTTTCTTCTGTTCCATGGCAGTGATTTCCACCATTCTTTCTTCCCGGTCACTTAGTTCTTCTGCCTCAGTTATTAAGCTATTGATTCCTTTTTTGTAGTTTTCATTTCAGTTATTGTCTTATTCATTTCTGTTTGTTCTTTAGTTCTTTTAGTTCTTGTTAAACGTTTCTTGCATCTGCTTGATCCTTGCCGCCATTCTTTTTCCGAGATGCTGGATCATCTTCACTATTATTATTTTGAATTCTTTTTCTGGAAGGTTGCCTATCTCTGCTTCACTTAGCTGTTTTTCTGGGGTTTTATCTTGTTCCTTCATCTGGAACATAATCCTCTGCCGTATTTTGTATAATTTCTGTGACTGTGGTTGTCGCTCCACAGGTTGAAGTACTTCTGTGATTGTGGTTGTCGCTCCACAGGTTGTCGCTCTACAGGTTGTCGCTCCACAGGTTGAAGTACTTCTTCTTGCTTCTGCTGTCTGCCCACTGGTGGATGAGGCTATGTAAGAGTCCTGTGCAAGCTCCTTGATGGGAAGGACTGGTGGTGGGTAGAGCTGGGTCTTGTCCCTCTGGTGCGAAGCTGTGCTCAGTAAAACTTTAATCCACTTGTTTTCTGATAGGTGGGGCAGTTTTCCTTCCCTGTTGGTTGTTTGGCCTGAGGTGACCTAGGACTGAAGCCTACAGGCTGTTTGGTGGGGCTTATGGCGGCCTCCAGTAAGGCTCATGCCAATGAGTATTTCCCAGAACTCCTGCTGCCAGTGTCTTTGTACCAGCAGTGAGGCACAGCTGTCCCCTGCTTCTGCATAGACGCTCCAATACTAGCAGGTACGTCTGGCCCAGTCTCTTATGGGGTCACTGCTTTTTTCCCCTGTGTCCTGGTGCACACAAGATTTTTTGTCTGCCCTCCAAGAGTGGAGTGTCTGTTTCCCTTAGTCCTGTGGAAGTCCTTCAATCGAATTCCACTGGCCTTCAAAGCCGGTTTCTCTCAGGACTCCTCCTGCTGTTGGACATCCCTGACTGGGAAGCCTGACTTGGACCTCAGATCTTTCACTCCAGTGGTAGAACTTCTGTGGTATTCCAGTTTGTGTGCTGCCTACCTAGCGGGTATGGTATTTGATTTATTGTGATTGCACTCTTCTACCATCTCACTGTGGCTTCTCCTGGTCCAGTTGAACAATACTGAAATGGCTGCAAGAGCAGTGAAGAAGAGCAAGATGTGAGTCCACCATTATTTACAAAAAGACATGAAATAAAAAGGTTAGAATGTCAAGTGGTGGAAGATCTGCAAGAGAGGGAGAAATCTATCAATTATCTGTAAACTTAATGAAACTTAATGAAACTTAATGAAAGAAGTTGCATCACAAGAGTTCATATTTCCAAATATTCCTTTGGATAGAACCAGAAAATATGCAAGAATCCATGGAATGCTTTAGAGACAAAATGTGATCTTGTTTTTGCCTTGTTTCTTTAAAGGAATAAAAGAATTTTTAAAAAAACAAATCATATTGCTGTACTTGATGAAATCACTAATAAACTCCAATGTAGTAATATAAGTGCTTCTCTAGTAATGCATTAAATTACAAGCTATAGCAGTGAGCCTGACATCTACTGCAATTTACTTTAAGACAGTATTTTAAAGGAGACAACTTAATTAGAAAAAATCCTAAGTCATTGCAGAATATTTTGTAAAAAAAAATACAAATAGGAAGTATCATGTTAAAAAATCTTAAATAGGTAAATCCAAAGTACACGTATGTGTTTCCATAATATCGTTTAAGGCAGAAGATCTGAAAAAATTTTTTTAAAATATGATGACTATTCACTTTAATGTTCTAAAACTACCAGTTATTAAGAGAAGGAGAAATAAGTACTAAAACCCTCAGTATCTGGCTTTAGTGGAGAAGAAAACATCGTTTGAGAAATATTTGCTTTTAAAAATTATTTGATAACAAAATGGTAAATGATCTAAATTTATTTGTAACCTTGAAAATATGAAATAAAAACAGGCATGCACTAGACATAGTTTTTAATTATCTATATAAACTGTAATATATAAGTATGTAACTCCTTAAATTTCACCTGGAAGCAAGACCAAATCTTTCTGTTCTTTTCATGAGTACTCAAAGTGCATGTTGGTAAAATGGAGATTTTTAACTTCTGACTCAGCTCTGACCTTTTCTGCCTTGTATGAGGATCTGGGTCTACTGTCGTCACTCAGGAAATAACTTTAATAGTCTTGAGGTAGAAAATTGAAGACATTTTAACAAAATGGACTAGACTCTCAGAGTCAGCTATTCAAGTAGCAAGCACATACAATGTTTTAAGTTGAACCTAAAATAAAATACTCTCCCCCACTAAGGGTCCTGAAGTCAAGCACAGGCGTGAGTGTCTAGAAAAAATACTTCCAAGTCAAAGGTTTCTACAAATGTCATAACTTAAGCCTTTTGATATACTAATTGAAAATGCATTAGAGTTAGAACCAAGGTTACTAGGTTGACCTAGGGGAGACAAAGGGATTACAAAGAAACCGTTGCTCTGTAGCTAAATAAGAAACTTGAATATTGACAACTGCAGGATTGGAAACCATCATTAAACATCTTAAGCACAGGTTTGAGTACAGCAAAAGAGCGTTTTTTCCACTGAGGCAGCAATTAGAGGGCCCTTTCTCTCCTGTTTCAATGCACAGAACTGACACCCGGTTCATAGGTCCATTTTTGGCCTAATTACGCAATCATTTTTGTAGGGTCTCAAATAATTTCTGAATGAACTTGGACATCTTTAGCAGAAAGCCTACTGTTACTAAACTAACTTCCTGAAATTTTAGGTAACAGATAAAAAATTTTAGCTAAACAGAGACTAAATCATTCTTTCCGCTTTTTAACCGATGTTTCTTTCTCATGTAAATTTGTAAATAAG
The DNA here is from genome assembly GCF_963455315.2 of Globicephala melas. Classification (NCBI taxonomy): domain Eukaryota; kingdom Metazoa; phylum Chordata; class Mammalia; order Artiodactyla; family Delphinidae; genus Globicephala; species Globicephala melas. The sequence continues at coordinate 51,527,033 of NC_083315.2, forward strand.
AAGAAAGGTCTGTTGTTCTCCATCTTCAAAGTTAACACTAAAACTCACAAACTAATTCTGTGATAATGATAAGGTTCTGCTCACAATGCATAAAACATATTCCTGCCCTGCTTCCCTATGTCCAAACGTGCCCCACACTTGCATTCTAACTACACTTCTATTCTTTACTTATACAATGGTCTTTCAAGATAATTGGTTCCAAGACCCCTCGCAGATACCAAAATTCATGGATGCCCTTACATAAAATGGCCTAAGGGACCATTTTGGCCCTCTGTATCTGTAGATGTGTGAATCCGCCGATATCGAGGCCAGACAGTACTACTTTCCCTGCTTGAACTGCATTTCCTGAGTACAGATAAAATGATTTTGTCTGTAGTTCAAGGACTACTTTGTTCTATCATCTGAAAAAAATCATTAAATTTTTGGGCCTTTGCTGGCTTCTCAGCAAGCCTTTTTCTGAACTCAAGATGATTTAGTTATACAGTGCCTTCCATTGTGCTGTGATCAGGGTGTGTGTTTGTGTGAATATTTTTCCATTTCCTAGAAGTGGGAATGCTCATAATAATGTGGTAGGTGTATGTATACCTTTATGTAAACCAATGAACTTTCCTAAGGGAGCTGTACCATGTTGCTTTCCAGAGGATATGCATAAGGGCTCTCGTTGCTCCACATTCTCACCAGCACTTTGTATGCCAACTTATAAAATGATAGTGTATCTAACCATATCTCAATGTAGTTTTAATTTACAATTTTCTAATGATTAATGATGTTGAACATCTTTCACATGCATATTTGAAGCATATACCTTTTTTTGGTGAAGTGTTTTTTTTTTTAATACTTATTTTTATTGGGTTGTTTGTTTTCCTATTGTTGACTTTTGAGTGTTCTTCATACCTTCTGGAAACCAGCCTTTGTTCAGATGTAATTTGCAAATATTTTCTCTCCGTTTGTAGCTTCTCTTATTCTTTTAGCAGTGTCCAAGTGCAGAGCAAAATGTTTTTGTTTTTTTTTGTGGTACACGGGCCACTCACTATTGTGGCCTCTCCCGTAGCAGAGCACAGGCTCCGGACGCACAGGCTCAGCGGCCATAGCTCACGGGCCCAGCCGCTCTGCGGCATGTGGGATCTTCCCGGACCGGGGCACGAACCCGTGTCCCCTGCATCGGCAGGCGGACTCTCAACCACTGCACCACCAGGAAAGCCCGAGACTCTATTTCTTAAATTAATTTTTGTTGGAGGATAGTTGCTTTACAATGTTGTGTTAGCTTCTACTGCACAGCAAAATGAATCAGCCATACATATACAGTACACTGAAGTATAGATAGATTAAAGCAGGGTGAAATCCTAATCCTAATCTAATCATGCAAATTTATTTAATTTCACATTTCTATAGGTCAAGTTACACGGGTTTCACTAGGCGGAAATCAAGGTAAGGGCAGGGCTCTATCTATTCCATCTTCCTAGACAGAAGACCCCCTACTCTTAGATGTATACCCAACACAAATAAATGCATGTATGAACAAAAGGATATTCAAGAACGTGTTGTAGCTTTACTGGTAATATCCATAAGCTGGAAATAATTCAACTGTACATAAAAATATATTGAATTAAAATATTATGGTATATTTATATATTGGAATCTTAAACAGCATGAAATCTTAAAAATGAACCACTTGTACACAATGGATGAATCTCATACACAAAATGATGAATGAGACAAAATATCAGAAAAACGTTTCATACAAAAACGTCACATTTTATAGGAACTTTAAAAAGAAGTGAAAATAATCAGTAAAAATAGAATTCAGAGTGCCAGTTACCTTTATTTGAGCGTTGGTATACAAAGGGACAGCATTGACTGACTGGAAAAGGTACAAGGGAGCCCTCTGGCATGCTGGAGGGGTTTTATATGTTGATCTGAGTGGCAGTTACATAGGTGAATATATGAGTGAAAATTTATCAACTTTTAACTTCACTGTATGTATGGTATGCCTCAGTATAACTTTTTAATATTAAAAAATGTACTCACTCATCTCACTTTTAGTGAATCCAATGTGGTTTTGGTTTGCTTTGTTAATAACTGCCTTACATTCACATCTCTTGATCAGTGTTGAACTTTTATTTCAAAAACACACAAAAAGAAAGCTATTGAGTGGAGTATGTTAAAATTATCCTTCTTGTAGTAGGTGGCATTAGTCAAGAAAGAGCCCTAGGAATCCAGACTATGCCTGTATGCTATAGAAGTGGATCTTGTAAAATGAAAAAATCTCCATACTATTTTGGAAAACTTATTCTTTCTGCTTCCGTGAAAATGGCTGATATAATATTTGGAAAACCATTTGGCAACGGATTAAAATACATGCATTTGTCGGTATATGTTGCTATGCTTTGGAAACATTGCCCAAGGTTTTAAGAAACAGTTATTAGAAGAAATTTCTGTGTGGGAGATTTGCCCCACAGTTGCATGAAAATACAGCTTTCAGCTCATGATATTTTCAACCTATTTTTGAGAACCACAAAATGAGCATCCGAGAAGAAAATGTACTCAGCAAATTACCTCGTTATCATAAGGAAAATTTGATACAATTTCTACATGGCATTTACATGTAGTATAACATGGGAAATTCATTTGTACAACAGTTTTAAAAGCTGTTGAAGCCACAGTTATACAAAATCTTAGAAGTCAACCCTGTGCTTAGCCCTCTGAAATTTAAACAATAATAAAAATTTAAAATATTTGCATTGAGGTGAAAAGTAAACAGTAAAACCCTAATTTTTTGATGTGTTGCACATTTTTATTGAAACAGAAGACATTCCTTGGATCACAGTTCTATGCTACCTAGCAGATAGTTCTAGTGAATACTACCTGTTCTTATACATTATTTTCTGAAGTTCTTTAACTTTTTATAATTTGCATAATCAGTACACACTTTTTTGTATCTGGCTTCTTAATGTCTGAGAGCTTCATCATGTTGGTGCATATGTCAATAGTTTAGTCTTTGTTTCATTTCTGAGGAGTATTTAATTATATGAAAGTACCATTGGGGATTGGAGATGGACATTTGGGGATTTTATAAGCCAAGTTGCAGTGCATATTCTTGAACTTTCTTGGTGAGGATTGCACTCATTTCTCTTGAATATATGCCAGGGGTGGAATTGCTGGATCATAGAGTAGCTGTATATTTAAATTTAGGAGATAGTGTCAGTTTCTCAATATAGTTGAGACATTCAGTTTTATTAGAGCCAGTGAGAGCAAAACTAAAATTCAAATTGTTCAAAGGAATTTTATGCCAAACATAGGAAACTTAAATGCTTTCAATAAAACTCCTCAATTTGTACGCTCCAGAAGTATGGTTAATGAACATGAAAGCACAACTCCAATCCAGCCCCGTGATATATTCTCAAGCTTAAGCAAGAGTTTCTCCCTGTCTCTTTTTAATTTTATATCTCAACAAATCTATGTTTCTCTATCCTTAATTTTGGAGAATGATAATCATGCATGCCGAAAGTAATGTCTTTATGTATTAATTTATGTTAATTCTTCTAATTATCAGTTTTGGTTTTTGCTGTTGTTTGATACAGAGTAATGCAAAATTCTTCAGACCTAAAGAGGCATCGTCAAACACTACTCCCTGTAAAACTAATGTCATGGTTCCAGGAAGACAAGTCATGTTAACAGTGGTTCAGGGCATTTTATGTGTAGGACTCCATTACCTTTTTTATTGACAAATAAAACACGATAGTTACAAACCTAAAATATTTCATTAAACATTAGGCTCTCCCTTGGGTGATTAGTTTTTTGGTCCTCTGCCCCACCTCACCCCAGCCCCTGCAATTCATCCCCCAACTCTAGAGATCCGAGAAATTTAGGCAGAAAAATCATATGGCAGTGGTGTCATATGCTGGGGATAACATCTTGCCAGAGGAAAGTAAGAAAATCCAGGTCACTCATTGCTTTATTTTACCCTATGGTGTATTCTCCATAGACATAAAACTATCCATGGACTTATAAAGTAGTTTTCTCTTTTAAAAATAAAAAGAAATGAAACAAACACATCTGGTTATGGTCCTAAAAACACATATAATAGAAACATTATTCATATTTGAAACATACAATCATGGTAGTGTTTATTTTTCTGACTGAATATCCTTGAATTTTCACTCTCTGCTTTTAATAAGTGTAAAAATATGAAAAGTAAAAATCAAGGCTATCTTTCTGTAGGAAAGTCCAAAGTTGAGTCGTTTTATTTACTCTGAGCAACACTTTTTTTTCTGTATAAAACTATTAGGGGTATTTGAGGTGTGTGTGATGGGGGTGGAATATAGAGAGAAGATTCAGTTGCTTGGAAAACAGCACACAGACATCTCCATCTCACTCTTTGCCCAGCCTCATTTCCCCAGTTGACAGGCCAGCCTCTTAAATGCCCCATCTGAAGAAGGGCTGCTTCTACAATTCCCCATCACAGGAACCTTCTGATAGTGGCTGGTGTCCACATTCTTACCCACGGTTAGCACAAGAAATCCGCACATCTCCTTCCCCCTTTACATACCCGTGGAGACGAAGTGTCTTTTGGGAATGTGAATATATTCTGGCTAATTATCTTAATATACTAATATGAAAAGTCATTCTAGGCATTTTTGTTTTAAACTTGATGGTTCTGGGTTTAATCAAACAAATCAGGAGGTATGTACCAAGTCACTGTTTAAAACAGGTCTTTCCTAAACACCACCTCTCTATCATACACCTAAAATGATACAGGTTAAAGGTCCTTCTTATTGCCCCGGCTACTGAAGGGAGCATGTTAATCATGTATCTCCTTTTATCTTGTCTTTTGATTGATGCACAGTATTCATTCAGAAAATAAATGTAGTGATATCTTCTGTCATCTACTTGTTGGTGGTGGTCACTAAGATGCCAGTGCTCATCCAGCTGTGGAGCATGCAGTTTAGAGGCTGTTTGCATGGGGATTGAGAGAAAAGACCCTAGAGCTATATAAATACAATTTTTACTTCAAAAACAAATGCTGTAACATAAGGAAATTACTTTACCTTAAATATTAAGAGCTGTGCTCCAATTTATAAAGAACTTCTAATTTTTCACTTCAGGTGAAAAATTTTTTTCCACAGGAAAAAGGAGGACTAACTGAAAAATGTTTTGGATTCATGCAAGAACTAAAGTTGCTGGGCAAATCACCACCCTGAAATCTGAAGAGACAGGTACATCCAAGGATAAACAGCTAAATTTACCTGGAGCACAAGTTGCTAGAGCCATAGGTGGTAGGAACACTTAAATGGTGATTTTGATGAAATGCTGGACGCTGAGTCTAGATTATAATAAGAGTTATAAAGTCATGGAGCCCACCATAAGGGTATTCCCACACTTTGTAGGGTTTACCTAAATGACTCCACAAGGTTTTCACAACTGAAAATCCAAGAAAGGTCCCCTCTAGGCTTTGGGACAGGGAGTAAAGAGGCAGGGATAGTGTGTAGTGAAATTTGCCCAGAGTCTTCTTCATAACAAAGACCAACTCTACAGGGCAAAAGGTGTTGCCAGAGTCTTATCCCAGTTGGGGAAAGGGCATTCCTCCCACTCTAGCTACCTCTAGCCTTCTTTCAGAAGGCATAGAAGACAGTCAACAAGGTCAGGGCTTCAGAGAGATAGATGAAGAACACTCTTGCTGGGGAGGGAATGGGGTGAGATGGCAAAAACTCTATTCCCACACTTGTGAATGTCACAGTCCTGAGACACAGGCCCACTGAAATACTGAGATTTAGTCAGAAGAGTATGAAGCCTTCTTCACCCACATTTTGTCACCTCACAAACATAACTCTAGTGTAACAAATGGGGATTCAGCTGAAATTGCTGCAAGAAGCAGACTGTCTCTCAGGAGCAGTAATAAGGGGAGCCCAGAGTCAAAAGGAAGGGCAAACAAGACTGATTCAGGGATTTGCTTCTGGCACCTGTAAGCTACAATAGCACTAAACACAGCCCAGCTTGTAGTGAGAGTAACAAAGAAGTCATACCAAAGCATAGTTAACCCTGTGCCTATGAGCTCATACAACATGTTCTGCTTTCCACAAAAAATTTTACAAGGCATGCCAGAAGGCAAGAAAGAAACAAGATCTGAAGAGAGAAAGCGATCATCACAACCAGATTCAGATATGACACAAATGTTGGAATCATGAAACATGAAATTTAAAGTAACTATAATTAATATGTTAAGGCATCTAATTTTTAAAAACTGGAAAACATGTAAGAACAGATGGGTACTATTAGTAAAGAGATGGAAACCCTAAGAAAGTATCCAAAGGAAATGCTAGAAGTCAAAACCATTGTAACAAAAATGAAGAATGCCTTCGTTGTGTTTATCAGTAAGAAAATAATCAGTAAGCTTGAAGGTAAGTCAATAGACACTTAAGTTGAAATGCAAAGAGCAAAAAGAATATAAGGGCTTCCCTGGTGGCACAGTGGTTGGGAGTCCGCCTGTCAATGCAGAGGACACGGGTTCGTGCCCCAGTCCGGGAAGAGCCCATATGCCGCGGAGCGGCTGGGCCCATGAGCCATGGATGCCGAGCCTGTGTGTCCGGAGCTTGTGCTCTGCAATGGGAGAGGCCACAACAGTGAGAGACCCGCGTACCGCAGAAAAAAAAATGAATATAAGTATAAACATGACAGAACATCCGAGAACTATGAGACAATTTCAAAAGGTCTAAGATAGATGTAACTGCAATATACTAGGAAAAGATGAGAGAACAGACCAGAAGATGTACTTGAAATGATAATGGCTGAGAACTTTCTAATTATTGACAGATACCAAACAATAGATCCAGGATATAGTGGAAGATAAATATTAAAAGAATCCAAAACTAAAAAGAAACCCCACAACAAGGCGTATCATATTCAAACTGCAGATAATCAAAGAGAGAAAATCTTGAAAGAAGCTGGGGTGTGGGGACATTTTACAGAGGAACAAGGAGAATATTTACAGCAGATAGGCTATGCAAACAATGACAGTGGAGTAAAATAAAATATTAGAAGAAAAAAAACCCCTAGAATTCTATGTACAGAGAAATTATCCCTCATAAGTGAAGAATAAATGATTTTCTCAGATGAACAAAAACCAAAGGATTTCATCACCATAAGACCTGGTTTGCAAGAAATATTTTTTAAAAGTTCTTCAGGGAGAAGGAAACTTGGTAGAGGTCAGAAACTTGGATTTACAAAGTGGAAAAGAGCATCGGTGTAAGAATAAATGAAAGTAAAATATTTCATTTTCCTAATTCTTAGCAATCTAAAAGTTTGTACAGTAATAATAGTAACTATTCACTGGGTGGTTATAACATATAGATAAGTGAGATGAATGAGAGCAATCTCAAAGGGGTGAAACTGTAGCACGCACTTGAAATAGTATATAGTTATTAAAGGTATATTTAGCTTAATTAAAAATTGTACATTACCATTAGAATTTTTAAAGAGGTATAATGGTATACAAAGAGAACAGATTAATATGGAATCATATAAATTTCTAAATTAAAGCCAGAAGAGGTAGAAAATGAGGATGGGAGAGTAATAAAAAATAAATGCATTGAAAAGAGAACTGTTACAATGTGTTAAATATTAATCCAACTATATCAATAATCACTTTAACAGTGAGTGGTCTAAATGCATCAAATATAGAGATTGTCAGAGTACAACAAGAAACGCACTTTGAATATAAAGACTCAGATAGGTTAAAAGCAAAGGGATGGGGAAATATATAACATGTTAAGAATAACCGAAGAAAGCTGGAATACATTTACTAATATCAGAAAAATCATACTTCAGAAGATATTACCAGCAATAGGGATGCTTTACATAATGATAGATGAATTCTCCAATAAAACATGAGCATCCTAAACATGATACACCTTCAAAGAGAGCATCAAGATACACAAGGCAAAAACTGCTGTAAATGAAAGAAGAAATAGAAAAATCTAATATATTTGGAGACTTTAACACCCCTCTATTAGTAATTGATAGATCAGGCATGCAACCAGCACTTAAACGTTTATAAACGCTATAGCAGCTTAATCTTAATTGCCCCAAACTGGAAGCAACCAAGATATCTTTCAATAGTTTAATCAATAAAAAATGGTACATCCATACAGTAAAGTATTTCCCAGTGATAGAATGAACTATCAAGCCTCAAAGAGGCATAGATGTAAAAAAAAAAAAGCATAGATGAATCTTAAATGCATACTGCTAAATCAAAGAAGCTTATCTATAAAAAAGGTAACATACTGAGAAATTCCATTTTATATAACATTCCAGGAAAAGAACAAACTATAGAGATGTAAAGAGATTCAGTGATTGCCAGATGTTCATGAGGAATGAGTGGAGCACAGGTGATTTTCCTAGGAGGTGAAACTATCCTGTATGATACTGTAGAATAGATACATAATAATATGTGTTTCTGATAACCCATAGAACTTTTAATTACAAGTAAATCTTAAAGTCTACAAATTTTTTAACCTTAGGAAGTTAGGGGATCCCAGAAAGGAACATAGAATGCGACAAAAGAATCTGTCTTACAAGTGTATAAAATAACTTCACTGAAGGGGATGGGGGATAAATGTGTTGATTTAAGAAACTTTTGAAACGAGTGGAGTCTGTAAGTAAGTCTAAAGGAAAAAGGAACTGTACTTGAGTACTGTACTCTAGTTAATAAAGTTATTTCCATGTGGGTATAGGTTATCAATTCTGAAACCACTATACCTGTACTCTAGAATTGAATTATTAAGCAGCTGAATGGTGGATTAATTAAGCAAATGGAAGCCAGGGTTTACAGATAAGCAAGGGGAAAATGTTAGAATGATTCATGTTGCAATTGATTAGAACTGGAGACCTCAATAAGGACTCTTGTTTAACCATATACATTTATAGTTATATACATATAACTATCTATCTATACATATATAAATATTTATAGATATGTTTATATACATTCTCCAGAGTGTCATATAAATGGAATCACACAATTTGTAGCCTTTTGCAGATGAGCTTCACAAACTTAGGAATATGCATTTGAGATTCATCTAATCATCTGATTATCAAATATATATATATATATATGTTTTGTCATCTGACAGGACTTAGAAATAACACCTCAGTAGAAATGACTGTACCTCATACCAAGATTCTGATTTCTCTAATAAAGGTAGAACAATGGTTCTAGGATTGGGGCAGTAAATATACAAGATGAGCCTAGATCATCTTGTAGTATCAGAAAGTGAGAAAGAGTTTTTTAAAAATAATAATATTGCATATGTCAAAGGGACAAAAGAGCCAGCTGAAAGAAATCCCAATGGCCAAAGCTGGAACAATTTAAGTAGCAAAGTAAAGTAGATTTGGGTTATAAACTAAAGTATAAAATAAATATTCATAAATTTATGCTGATAGAAATAAATGAATTAATAAATATCAGGGAGAATAGACAAATTTCCTTTTAGGAGAATTCCAGATAATTTACATAGATACTCTGCCATTCCCTTTAGGAGTAGTCCACATAATTTACATAGATACTCTGCCCTCAAGGAAGTATAGTCTAACTTCACACTCCTTATGTGTGAGCTGCACATGGTGACTTCCTCTCAGAGTACAAGGTACTGTATAAAAAGTGGGTAAAGTAACTTCACAATAGAGAATGTTACCTACAGTGGAGCGCCCCACCTCATCCAGGTGATAAAGGTTAACATTAACAGTGAAAAGCCATGTTGACAATATGAGGATGATGGGAATTGTACTTTTTACCTCTGTGGTCTTCCTCTTAAAAACCCACAATCCCAGTCTAATTGTGAGAAACACATTATACAGTTCCCAACTGAGAACATTCAAAAAAATACTTAACCAGTACTCCCCCAAAATGTAAACGTCATCAAAAACAGTCTGAGAAATCTTTCATAGCCAAGAGGAACTTAAGGAGATGTGACAAAGAAATGTAATATGGTGTTCCAGATGGACTCCTAGAACAGAGAATAGTAGGTGGGTAAAAACTAAGGAAACGTTGAGTAAAGCATGGACATTAATTAATAAAAATATATCAATATTGGTGTGTTAATTTTGATATATGTGCAATGTTAATAATAGGGACACTGGGGATTGGTTATGTGGGGACTCTATTATCTTCACAATTTTTCCTATAAATGTTAAGCTATCTCAAGAAGCTTATTTTAAAGAAATCAAAAGACAATGGATACAGCACATGCAGTGGTACTGGAAATTGTTACACCAGATTTCGGCACATATTCTCATCTGAGCTTCTATAGTTATACTGGGACAATGTTTGTCCCTTGCCTATTCCTTCCTTGGGTTCGTTCTGGTCTAGCTACACGGTTAATGAACAACACGGCCAAGTGAATGGGCTGAGATTGTATCAACACATTTTAAACAAATATTTAATAACAATGCCTGTGGGCATGAAAAGGGCCATTTTCCTCTTTTTCAAAGGCTACTATGAAGTCGTGTAAACATTTGGTCTCCACTCTGTTAGGTGTAGTTTGCTACCTGAGGAAGAATACCTAGAGGTGGTGAAAGAATCCCTCAAACAGACACCAAAGTCCTGACAGAAGATTTCTTTCACTCTTCTTCTTGGCTTAGCTAGAGTGGACCACTAGTTCCAACCAGACTCACTGTGGGACACCAATAGGGGTGAGCAGGGACAGGAGTACAGACACAGGTGTCTCTGGGTCACCAGGGCTCACTGAGCCCAGCACAAGGACCATGAGGAGGGGGATCCTCTCCTGAGCTGGTCCATGAACTTTATTTGTATTTTGGTCCCTGTGGATTTATTGGACACTGTAGTGTGTAACATGCTAATAACTACTCTAGTAAATTCATGTTTATGACATCAAAACAAGTAAAATAGTGTCAAAAGTTTGTAGTCTACTCTTTTAAAGGAGAAAAACTATCAAATTTTATTTTTTGGTTTGTTCATTCTTAACGTATCAATAGATTAAAAATTACAAGATGTTCACAGTTTATAATCAATATCTAGTGAAGTCAGATCTAATTTCTACAGAGCAAGTAATGTGCACAATACACAGCAGTGGTTTGTTTTCCCAGTTTCAATGAGGTAACATATCAAAGAAATGAAAGCAACTTGAGGTAGCATTATTTATTAAAGAATTTATTGCTCATTTTTTCTACCTGATTTTACCACAAAGTATATTTGATTTTTAAAAAGTTAAAGCAATAAAAATAGCAAACACCTCACTTGGAACATCATCTGAAATTTATAGCTCTAACATTGACATCTACATTTTAATACATTCTTTAATATATTTCCAGCACAAAATTAGCATAAGACGTGTAATAGATTACATTATTTGTATCTGAATATTTATCTATTTCCTTAACTTTATGACCATTTTTGCACCCTCCTAGCAGAAAGATACACAACAGGTTTTCAATTATTTAAAATGTTTGCTAAAGGAAAAGAGAGAAAATAAGTATTTGATTGTTATTTTAGCAAAGTAAATTTGATATTTTTAGCTTGAGAGATCATTTGAACAGCTTGTTCTGAGTAGGTGTGTTTGGTAATTTTTCTGTAGCGTGCCATTATATGTGTATATTTTACCATCAGAGTTAGATTGTGCGCTGGACTGCAAGCAAGAAGACATAACTTAAAAGGTTAGAAATATGTGCTAAGTGATGAAATGTAGGCAGTGGACACCACTGTTCTGAGAAGAAAAAATAAACCAATACTACCTAGTATTTAACAAAATTATCCACATGTCTTGAATCCATTTGATCTCAGATAACAGTGTTTTCACTGGCACAAAATTTAGCTGAATGAGCTTTTAACATATATGAGCATCTGTTCTGTTCTCCGCAGTACAGGGAATATTCTCCCACTTAGAAGTGAGATTGCAGGTTTAAATAAAAAGCATTGAATGCCAAGTTACTTTCAAGATGACTGTGTTGATTTGTGTTATTATAAACCTGCCTGTTTCCACACACTCACCATTGGACAATTTCAAGCAGTTTAGTTTTTGCTAATCTCATAGTTTAAACTGGTAACTCACTATTTTCATTAATACTTTCTATTTTAGTGATATGGAACTTATTTTTGTGTTGAATTTCTATTTGCAGCTTTTTTCTGTATGAATTTCCTTTTTGTATTATAGGCAAATCTTCCTGTTGCATTGTGGGTTTTATTTATTTATTTTAAAAATCTTCATTGGATTTTAATTGCCTTAAAATGTGTTAGTTTCTGCGGTGAAACAAAGTGAATCAGCTATATGCGTATGTATATCCCCATATCCCCTCCCTCTTGTGAATCCCTCCCACACTCCTTATCCCACTGCCACAGGTGGTCGCAAAGCACCAAAGCTGATCTCCCTGTGCTATGCAGCTTCTTCCCACTACCTATCTGTTTTACATTTGGTATATAAATCAATGTTACTCTCTCACTTTGTCCCAGCTTACACCTTCTCTTCCCTATGTCCTCTAGTCCATTCTCTACATCTGTGTCTTTATTCCTTTCCTGCCCCTTCCATAACCATTTTTTAAATTCCATATATATGTGTTGAAAAATGGTACTTGTTTTTCTCTTTCTGACTTACTTTACTCTGTATGACAGTCTCTAGGTCCATCCACTTCACTACACATAAATCAATTCCACTTCTTTTTATGGCTGAGTAATATTCCATTGTGTATATATATATATATATATATATATATATATATATATATATATACCCCATCTTCTTTATCCACTCATCTCTCAATGGACACTTAGGTTGCTTCTATGTCCTGGCTATTGTAAATAGAGCTGCTGTGAATATTGTGGTACATGACTCTCTTTGAATTATAATTTTCTGAGTGTATATGCCTAGTAGTGGGATTGCTGGGCAGTTCTATATTTAGTTTTTTTAGGAACCTCCATACTGTTTTCCATAGTGGCTGTATCAATTTACATTTCCAACAACAGTGCAAGAGGGTTCTCTTTTCTCCACACCTTCTCCAGCATTTATTGTGTGTAGATTTTTTGATGATGGCCATTCTGACTGGTGTGAGGGGATACCTCATTGTAGCTTTGACTTGCACTTCCCTAATGATTAGTGATGTTGAGCATCTTTACATGTGTTTGTTTGCAATCTGTATTTATTTTTTCTGATATTGAGCTGCATGAGTTCTTTGTGTATTTTGGAGATTAATCCTTTGTCCATTGCTTCATTTGCAAATATTTTCTCCCATTCTAAGGGTTGTCTTTTTGTCTTGTTTATGGTTTCCTTTGCTGTGCAAAAACTTTTCAGTTTCATTAGGTCCCATTTGTTTATTTTTGTTCTTATTTCCATTTCTCTAGGAGGTGGGTCAAAAAGGATCTTGCTGTGATTTATGTCATAGAGTGTTCTGCCTGTTTTCCTCTAAGAATTTTATAGTGTTTGGCCTTACATTTAGGTGTTTAATCCATTTTGAGTTTATTTTTGTGTATGGTGCTAGAAAATGTTCTAATTTCAACCTTTTACCTGTCCAGTTTTCCCAGCACAACTTATTAAAGAGGCTGCAATTTCTCTATTGTATACTCTTGCCTCCTTTATCAAAGATCAGGTGACCATTTGTGCATGGGTGTATCTCTGGGCTTTCTATCCTGTTCCATTGATCTATATTTCTATTTTTTGTGCCAGTACCATACTGCCTAGATTACTGTAGCTTTGTAGTATAGTCTGAAGTGCAGGAGCCTGATTCCTCCAGCTCCATTTTTCTTAAGATTGCTTTGGCTATTTGGGGTGTTTCCATACAAATTGTGAAATTTTTTTGTTCTAGTTCAGTGAAAAATGCCATTGGGAGTTTGATAGAGATTCCGTTGAATCTGTAGATGGCTTTGGGTAGTATAGTCATTTTCACAATGTTGATTCTTCCAATCCAAGAACATGGTATATCTCTCCATCTGTTTGTATCGTCTTTGATTTCTTTCATCAGTGTCTTACAGTTTTCTGCATACAGGTCTTTTGTCTCCTTAGGTAGGTTTAGCCCTAGGTTTTTTATTCTTTTTGTTGCAATGGTAAATGGGAGTGTTTCCTTAATTCTCTTTCAGATTTTTCATCATTAGTGTATAGGAATGCAAGAGATTTCTGTGCATTGATTTTGTATCCTGCCACTCTACCTAATTCATTGATTAACTGTAGTAGTTTTCTGGTAGCATCTTGAGGATTCTCTATGTATAGGATGACCTCATCTGTAAACAGTGACAGTTTTACTTCTTTTTAGATTTGGATTCTTTTATTTCTTTTTCTTCTCTGATTGCTGTGGCTTAAACTACCAAATCTATGTTGAATAATAGTGATGAAAGTTGGCAACCTTGTCTTGTTCCTGATCTTAGAGGAGAAGGTTTCAGTTTTTCAAAATTGAAAACAATTGTGGCGGTGGGTTTGTCATATATGAACTTTATTATGATACGGTAGGTTTTTTTATGCCTACTTTCAGAATAGTTATCATAAATGGGTGTTGAATCTTGTCAAAAGCTTTTTCTGCATCGATTGAGATAATTATATGGTTTTTATCCTTCAATTTGTTAATATGGTGTATAACACTGATTGATTTACCTATGTTGAAGAAGTTTTGCATTTCTGGGATAAACCCCACTTGATCATGGTGTGTGATCCTTTTAATGTGCTGTTGGATTCTGTTTGCTAGTATTTTGTTGAGCATTTTTGCATCTATGTTCATCAGTGATATTGGCCTGTAGTTTTGCTTCTTTGTGACATCTTTGGTTTTGGTATCAGCGTGATGGTAGCTTCATAGAATGAGTTTGGGAGTGTTCCTCCCTCCGCTATATTATGGAAGAGTTTCAGAAGTATAGGTGTTAACTCTTCTCTAAATGTTTGATACAATTTGCCTGTGAAGCCATCTGGTTCTGGGCTTTTGTTTGTTGGAAGATTTTAAATCACAGTTTCAATTTCAGTACTTGTGATTGGTCTGTTTATATTTTCTATTTCTTCCTGGTTCAGCCACGAAAGGCTGTGCTTTCCTAAGAATTTGTCCATTTCTTCCAAGTTGTCCATTATATTGGCATATAGCTGCTTGTAGTAATCTCTCATGATCCTTTGTGTTTCTGCAGTGTCAGTTGTTACTTTTCCTTCTTCATTTCTAATTCTGTTGATTTGAGTCTTCTCCCTTTTTAACTTGTTGAGTCTGGCTAATGGTTTATCAATTTTGTTTATCTTCTCAAAGAACCAGCTTTTAGTTTTATTAATAGTTGCTGTTTCCTTCATTTCTTTTTCATTTATTTCTGATTTGATCTTTATGATTTCTTTCCTTCTGCTAACTTTGAGGTTTTGTTCTTTCTCTAATACCTTTAGGTTTAAGGTTAGCTTATTTGAGATATTTCTTGTTTCTTGAGGTAGGATTGTATTGCTATAAACTTCCTTCTTAGAAATGCTTTTCCTGCATAGAAAAGATACTGGATACAATTTCAATTTTCTTAAATATACCAAGGCTTGATTTGTGGCTCAAGATATGGTCTAACCTGGAGAATGTTCTATGAGCACTTGAGAAGAAAATGTATTCTGTTGTTTTGGGATGGAATATCTTATAAATATCAATTGACTCCTTCTTGTCTAATGTGTCATTTAATGCTTATGTTTCCTTATTTATTTTCATTTTGGATGATTTGTCTATTGGTGAAAGTGGGGTGTTAAATATTCCCAACTATGACTGTGTTACTGTCAATTTCCCCTTTTATGGCTGTTAGTATTGCCTTATGTATTGAGTTGCTCCTATGTTGAGTGCATAAATATTTACAGTTGTTATATCTTCTTCTTGGATTGATCCCTTGATCTTTATGTAGTGTCATTCTTTGTCTCTTGTAATAGTCTTTATTTTAAAATCTATATTGTCTGATATGAGAATTTCTACTCCAGCTTTCTTTTGATTTCCATTTGCATGGAATTTCTTTTTCCACCCCCTCACTTTCAGTCTGTATGTGTCCCTAGGTCTGAAGTGGTTCTCGTGTAGACAGCGTATATACAGGTCTTATTTTTGTATCCATTCAGCCAGTCTATGTCTTTTGGTTGCAGCATTTAATCCATTTACATTTAAAGTAGTTATCCCTATATATGTTCCTATTACTATTTTCCTAATTGTTTTGAGGTTGTTATTGTAGGTCTTTTCCTTCTCTTGTGTTTCCTGCCTAGAGAATTTCCTTTAGCATTAGTCATAAAGCTGGTTTGGTGGTGCTGACTTCTCTTAGTTTTGCTTTTCTCTAAACGTTTTAATTTCTCCATCGAATCTGAATGAGATCCTTGCTGTGTAGAGTAGTCTTGATTGTAGGTTTTTCACTTTCATCACTTTAAATATGTCCTACCACTCCCTTCTGGCTTGCAGAATTTCTGCTAAATGATCAGCAGTTAACCTTATGGGGATTCCCTTGTATCTTATTTGTTGATTTTCCCTTGTTGCTTTAAAATTCTTTTCTTTGTATTATTTTTTGATAGTTTGATTTATATGCGGCTCAGCATGTTACTCTTTGGGTTTATCCTGTGTGGGAATCTCTACGTTTCCTGGATTTGATTGACTCCTTTCCCATGTTAGGGAAGGTTTCCACTAGTATCTCTTCAAATAGTTTTTCAGACGTTCTCTTTTTTTCTTCTTCTGGGACCCCTATAATTCGAATGTTGGTGCTTTTAATGTTGTCGCAGAGGTCTCTAGACTGTCCTCAATTCTTTTCATTCCTGTTTCTTTATTCTGTTCCCTGGCAGTTATTTCCACAATTTTTTCTTCCTACTCACTTATCTGTTCTTCTGCCTCCATTATTCTGCTATTGATTCTTTCTAGAGTATTTTTAATTTCAGTAGTTTGCTTGCTCATTATGGTTTGTTTGCTCTTTAGTTCTTCTAGATCTTTAAACGATGTTGTATTTTCTCCATTCTGTTTCCGAGATTTTGGATCATACTTACTCTCATTACTGTGAATTCTTTTTTAGGTAGACTGCCTATATCATCTTCATTTATTTGGTCTTGTAGGTTTTTACCTTGCTCTTTCGTCTGTAACATATTTTTGTCATTTCATTTTTTCTTTTTTCAATGGGTGGTGTTGTCTTACTGGTTGTTTGAGTTGAGGCATCCAGCACTGGACTTTGCAGGGAGTTGGGTAGAACTGGGTCTTGGTACTGAGATGAGGACCTCCAGGAGGCCTCACTCCAGTTAATATTCCCTGGGGTCTGAGGTTCTCTATTAGTCCAGTGGTTGGGACTAGGAGCTCCCACCTCAGGACCTAGGGCCTGACGTCTGGCCTGGGAACTAAGATTCCGCAAGCTTCTTTGTGCAGTTAGAAAAAAAGAAGAAAGAAAAAAAGGAGCAGTACATTATCAAAGAATGAAAAAGAAAATAAAATTACAAAAAAAAACATGTATTAGGAAAAATAAAACTATAATTGAAAGAACTGCAGCAACATAAAATAAAACCACAACAGAGAAAAGAGAAAAATGTGGGGATGTGGAGGGAGGGGGAAGCCAAAAGGAGAGAACAATAACAAAGTATAAAGAATAAAATAAAATTAGAAAAATAGAAGATTTATTAGAAAACATAAAAATATAAAAGTATCAACAACAATGAATCAACAAGATAAAAGAGAACCTACAAGAGGAAGAAAGAAAAAGATAAAAGCCTTTGCTATAGGGGTGGAGTTAGGTGTGGAATTAGGCAGTGGTGGAATTTAGGCTGGGGTGGGACCTAGGTGGGTGGTGGGGGTGACATTTGAGCTTGGGGCAGGGCCTAGGCTCAGGACCCACATAGGCCAAAAAGGCCCCTGGTGCGGGACTTAGGTGGGATGATGTTCAAGTGTGGGGCGGGGCCTCTGCTTAGGACCTGCAAAGAGGGGAAGAGGCAGCATGTCAAAGGAGGGCCTTTGGAGGTGTGGAGTTCTGGGGTTTGGAGGTAGGACCCTGAGTGAGGGTGTGTGGTGGGGTTTAGGCCCAGCACATTGGAGGGGGTCTCCAGGTGTAGAGGTAGGGCCCTGAGTGGTGGTGCAGGGGTGGGGCTTGGGCTCTGCATAGCTGGAGACAGGCTCCAAGGGAAGAGGATTAGGCCCGGGAGTCCAACAGGCTCCCCAGTGTCTAAGTGGACAAGGAAAACACTGGCTCCATTCCTTTGCCCTCCCCACCATCTCCCCCACTATCTCCCCCGTCATGGCTGGACCCCTAACCCGTGTGTGGGAGCCATTACTTTTGCTCCCCCTTCCCTCCCTCCCACTCCCTCAAGACCTGCGTGGCTGAAGGGAGCCTCAGTGGGCAGAGGATCAGGTCCGGGATCTCAGCAGGTTCTTGGGGGCCCAAGTGGGCAGGGGAAACCTGGTCACACTCTCTTTTGATTCTCTGCCTTCCCAATGGTTCCCCAATTTCTTCCTTCGGGTATGGGATCCCTTCTCTGCCCCCAGCAGCCTCCCAGTCCTGTCCTACCTCCACTTCTCCTCCTCCTTCACTCCCCCCATGCCCCACATCCTACCCTGTCACTGGGGGTTCCTCCCATCCCCTTAGGTGTCCTTGGTCCTTCACCTGTGTCTGGTAGGTGCCCTTGTGCGGAGACATGAATTCCACGTCCTCTTAATAAGCCATCTTGACTCTGCCCCTGTTTACGTTTTTGGTATTGATTTGTGGGATTGCTCTAAGAGGGATACTATATGTCAGTATTTTTTCAGTTGAAAATCATAAAATAAAAACAAAATATTTAATTTATTGGATTGTGTAACTGACACAATCAGAGCCAGGTATGACTTTTGAAAGTATGATGCAGGTGCTCAAAAATGCATAAGCATCAGGAATCTGTGAACTCCATAGCACTTTTCTCAGTCTCGTCCCACCCTTCACTGGTGTGGAGTGGTTGAGAAGAAGGAGTCCAATTCCTAGTTCCCTCCCTTGGACTAAAAAGTGTAGAGTGGAAATTGATTGAAATGTTTTTGACCTGACTGTGAGATACCCAAGGAAAATAGCTAGTGGGAACATGCTGTATAGCACAGGGAACTCTACTTGGTACTCTGTGGGGACCTAGGTGGGTGGGATAGGTGTGGGTTGGAAGGATGTGCAAGAGGGATGGGATATATGTATACATATAGCTGATTTATTTCATTGTACAGCAGAAACTAACACAACATTGTAAAGCAATTATACTGCAATTTAAAAAAAAAAGACTGTGCAAGTCAAAAAAAAAAAAAAGGTATGATTAGAAAAATGGGCACACACTTCACCAAAGAAGCTACATGGATGGTGAATAAGCACTGCAAATATGTTCAAAATTATTAGCCAGTAGGTAAATTCAAGTTAAGCAGAATGACTAAAATTTTTTAAATGCCAGCAAAACAATTACTAGGAAGTGTAAAGAGCAACTAGATATTTCCCATATTGCTGACGAGAATTGGAATGATGTAGCCATTCTAAAAAACATTTTGGCAGTTTCTTATAAAATTTAACATACACTTTCCATATGACTTAGCCATCCTGCACCTGGTGATTGACCATACAAAAATGAAAACATATTCACACAAAAACTAGTGGACAGATTTTCATAGTAACTTTCTTTGTAATAGCTAAAAACTGGAAAGAACCTAAACGTCACTCAGTGAAAGAATATAAAAACTATACTATCCATATAATAGACATGCATTAATAAAAGAAACTATACATGCCACAATTTGGATGACATTAGTTCGAATGCAAAAAAGACAGTCTCAACAAGTTTACATCGTCTATAGTTCTACTTATATAGCATTCTTGAAACAATAAAATTAATTATGGATAACAGATTAGTAGTTGTGATTGATTAGATCTGGGTAGAGGATATGATTACTAAAGGATAGGATATATCTTTTTTGTTTGTTTTGTTTTTTGTTTCAGTATGAGGGCCTCTCACTGTTGTGGCCTCCTCCATTGCGGAACACAGGCTCCGGACACGCAGGCTCAGCGGCCATGGCTCACGGGCCCAGCCGCTCCGCGGCATGTGGGATCTTCCCGGACCAGGGCATGAACCCATATCTCTTGCATTGGCAGGCGGACTCTCAACCACTGCGCCACCAGGGAATCCCTAGGATATATCTTTTAACCAATAAAATAATTCTGCATCTTGATTGTAGTAGAGGTTACATGAATCCATCCACACAATACATTTTCATAGATCCACACAGTGCCTTTAAAAACTGGTGATATCCAAATAAGGCTTGTAGTTTGATTAATATATTATATCAGTGTCAATTTCCTTGCTCTGGTGATACTATATTTGGAGATACTGGGTAAAGTGTATACTAGTTTTCTCTAAACTATATACAATATTTATAAATTATTATAAATTATAATAATTATTTAATTTGTTATATTTATAAACTAAACAAATTTTAAAGTAGAAAAACTATACAAACAATAACAGGGAAGAATTTTTTCAACTGTCAAAGGTAGTCAGACACATATACATGCACATTCACTCACGTGTACATGCATACACAAGTGCACACTGTATGATTCCACTCTTCTGAAATCCAAGAAAAGACAAAAGTGATCTGTGGTAGCAGAGTGTCTGTGTGAAGAGCTTGCTTAATTCTTTTCCCCAAAAAACAATGATGAAATTGACAAAGTTTTCAAAAATTATAAGTCTCTAGATGTTGGCTAAAGGACACACAAAAAATTGAGAATAATTTATTCAATAAAAGCTATTGGGCTGGATGTAAATATGTCAATCTGTGTCATTTTAGCCAGGTACTGCTTCCACCCACACCCATCTCCATGACATGTAAGTTCTTCCTAGAAGGGTAGGGCATTCCATGAGTACTGGTATCTCCATTGCACAGCCACACAGGGCTAATTTTATTTTGTGCATAGCATGGAAATATCCCATTAATATACAAAAATCCCACTGAAAAATCTGAGTGTCATTGTTGAAACAATAGATTTTAATGGCAAACAATCAAAAGTCTGACATTGCTGTGATATTAGTTGAGGAAAGTAACAAAAAAGCAGACCAGCCAGAAATCCAACACATAGATCCAGTCAAAGAGGGTCTTGCTAAGATTTCCTATACCCTGCACCCACTCAGAAAAGATTGGAGCAGGCCTCTGGCACCAAAAGCATTTGACTGAGCATAGGGCAGAATTGTTAGGTCTCTCAGTTAGAAAAATTCAACAGCAAAGCCTGGAAACAAAACTCACTCAAGGGGTTTAAACACAACCTCTGACAGAGGTTATGGAGCCAGACATAAATTTTTTTTTAAATGAAATAAAAGAAAGAAAGAAACATCAGAGACCTTTTCTATGAGGATAACAGATGCTACAGAATTAGTCCAGGCAAGTCAGTAAACAAGCAAAAAACTGCAACAACAAATATTGGGGATATGAGAATACAGAGTTGCTATAATATATTATCTTTCAACAAAACTGAGACATTAAAATAAACAGGAAAGTATAACTCATGCAAAGGAAAAAAATTCAGTAGAAATTCTCTTTGAGGGGGTACAGATGTTGGACAAGCAGACAAAGGCTACAAAGACGATATTATAAATCTGTTCAAAGAACTAAAGAAAACATTTTAAAAGAATTAGGAAAGTATGATGATGATGATGTTTCACCAAATAGAGACTACCAATATATAATGAAGTTCTAAAAATGATCCAAATGGAAATTCTGGATTTGAAAGGACAATAAATGAAAAAAATTCACTAGAGGGACTCAGTAGCAGATTTGAACTGGCAGAAGAAAGAACCAGTGAATTTAAAGAAAGTTCAATAAACACTATTTACTCTAAAAAACACTAGAAAAAAATAGTGAAGAAAAATAAGAAAATCCTCAGAGACCTGTGGGATATCTTTTAGCACTCCCACATACACAATAATGGTAGAGCCAGGCGAGAAGAGAGATAAAGGAATAGGAAATATATTAGAAAAAATAAAGGTTAAAAACTTCCAAAATTGTATGCAAACAATCTGCATGTCCAATAAGCTCAACAAACTCCAAATGGAATAAACACAAAGAGATCCAGCCTCACAAATATGATAATTATTAAAAGTCAAATACAGCAGTACTTTCTAGAGACAGAAATCATAATGCTATTGCTTTAGGGTTGTGAGGAATTTGAGTGTAAAATTGTTTTAAAATGCAAGTTTTATTACAGATATACTGAAACTAACAGATCAGGAGGCAACTGTCATTGAAGAAATAGTTCCCAAGAAGAGGGGGTATACCATGCCACAGGGGGGCCACACAAAGGAGCACCAGTGTTGATCAGAAAAGGGGAGATCTTTGGGCAAGAGTCTTTATTTTGTTTTCCCAGAAAGGAATGGATGAAACAGAGTAAGCAGTTTAACTTTGGTTAGTATCAATAATTTCAGCAAACTCGGGGGCATAGAGGCTGTCCCTAGTTGTCTGGCCCTAGGATGATTAAGGCAGATGGTTAGTGGCCCAGTGTGTAAAAGCCCATAGTGGAGGTAGTTAAGGATGTGGACTCTGGATTGTTGGTTTGTTCCCAGGCAAGTTGTTTGTTATCCCTAGGAATTAGCTAACCCTAAGAGAGGCAATTTCAATGTCAGTAGGTCTCAAGAGGTCAAAGCATCAGGAAAAAAAATATGCTTAATACATAAAGAGGCAGGAAGAACATTTTTGTGATAATGGAAATATTATATATCTTTTTTGGATTATGGTTACATAGATATAGGCAAGTGTCAAAATATATTAAACTGAATATTTAAGATCTGTGCATTCTATTGTATGCCAATTACTCTAATCAAGATATATAACACAAATTAAAAATTAAGATAATCAATCTGATATAGTAATATAAAAATGAACAAAATAAAGTCCATATTGGTAAGTTAATATTAAGGTAAGATACCACGTATAGAAAGTTCCTAGTGCAGGATTTGGTACATATTAGGGGTTAAAAAATTAGAGGCCTTTCTATCACTTCTATTATCAACAAGACTACTCTAGACCACATTTTCACATTTAACCCTATTATGTAATTCAGAATTGTGTTGATAATCGGAGACACAGAGCATTACTAAATATCAGAGCTAACCCTCAGGGCATTTTCATGATTCTATATTCTCTAACAATTCATAATTCATCTAAAACATGATTTAAATTATTCTTTCACTTAAATTGATCCAAACGCTCCTTTCCCAAGCACCTGTGTGTGTATATGTGTGTATTACACTTATCACTTGTGTTTGTTCTTAGTGATTTTCAAAAATCTTTTTATCAAAATGTCTTCTTCAAGTGTTGTCTTGTGAAGCAGCTGGGAGCTCTGACTGTTAGAATAGCCCAAATCTGCTTCAAGGAGCTTCTACTGATTGGCTCAATCCTACCCCCAGAAACACACAAGCAGCTTAATAATCCTTCAATGACAGTCATTCAGACACTTCAAGTGTTCTTCAGGACACCTGTTGAAGGCATCTGAGGTCCCTTCCCAAGAGATAGTCTAACAATGTTTTTAGACTCCCTATTATTTCTTTCTTCCTTGAGCTTCCTTGCTGTTGAACAAGAATAAAGAATGAAAACAAATGAAGACAGCCTAAGAGAATTCTGGGCCAACTTTAAATGCAACAACATCGCATTATAGGCATCCTAAAAGGAGAAGAGAGAGAGAAAGGACCCAAGAAAATATTTGAAGAGATTATAGTTGGAAACTCTAACATGGGAAAGGAAATAGCCACCCAAGTTCAGGAATCACAGAGAGTCCCATGCAGGATAAACCCAAGGAGAAACATGCCAAGACACCTAGTAATCAAACTGACAAAAATTAAAGACAAAGAAAAATTATTGAAAGCAACAAGTGAAAAATGACAAATAATATACAAGGGAACTCCCATAAGGATAAGAGGTGATTTCTCAGCAGGAACTCTACAAGCCAGAAGGGAGTGGCATGACATATTTAAAGTGATGAAAGGGAAGAACTTACAACCAAGATTACTCTACACGGCAAGGATCTCATTCAGATGCGACGGAGAAATCGGAAGCTTTACAGACAAGCAAAAGCTAAGAGAATTCGGTGCCACAAAACCAGCTCTACAACAAATGCTAAAGGAATTTCTCGAAGTGGGAAGCACAAGAGAAGAAAAGGACCTACAAAAGCAAATCCATCACAATTAAGAAAATAGTAATAGGAATGTACATATCAATAATTACCTTAAATGTGAATGGATTAAATGCTCCAAACAAAAGACACAGCCTCACTGAATGGATACAAAAAAAAGTACCATATATGCTGTTTGCAAGACACCCACTTCAGACCTTGGGACACATACAGACTGGAAGTGAGAGGATGGAAAAAGATACTCCATGCAAATGGAAAACAAAAGAAAGCTTAGTAGCAATACTCATATCAGATAAAATAGACTTTAAAATAAGAATGTTACAAGAGATAAGGAAGGACACTACATAATGATCAAGGGATCAAACCAGGAAAAAGATATAACAATTATAAATATATATGCACCCAACATAGGAGCACCTCAATACATAAGGCACTTGCTAACAGCTATAAAAGAGGGAATCGACAGAAACACAAGAATAGTGGGGGAGTTTGACACCTCACACCAATGGACAGAGCATCCAAACAGAAAATTAATAAGGAAACACAAGCTTTAAATGACACAATAGACCAGATGGATTTGATATTTATAGGACATTCCATCCCAAAACAGCAGATTATGCTTTCTTCTCAACTGCACAGGGAACATTCTCCAGGATAGATCACATCTTGGGTCACAAGCCTCAGTAAATTTAAGAATATTGAAATCATATCAAGCCTCTTTTCTGACCACAATGCTACGAGATGATTAGAAATCAATTACAGGGAAGAAAACATAACAAACACATGGAGGCTAAACAATACATTATGAAATAAACAAGAGATCACTGAAGAAATCAAAGAGGAAATAACAATATCTAGAGAAAAATTACGATGAAAACACGATGATCCAAAATGAAAACCAGACAAAGATACTACAAAAAAAAAAATTAGAGACCAATATCACTGATGAATATACAACAAAATACTAGCATGCAGAATCCAAAAACACAATAAAAGGATGATACACCATGGTCAAGTGGGTTTTGTTCCAGGGATGCAAGGATTCTTTAATATATGCAAATCAGTCGATGTGATACACCATATTAACAAATTGAAGAATAAAAACCGTATGATCACCTCAATAGATGCAGAAAAAGCTTTTGACAAAATTCAACACCAATTTATGATAAAAACTCTCCAGAAAGTGGACATAGAAGGAACTTACCTCAACATAATAAAGGGTAAATATGACAAACTCACGGCAAACATCGTTCTCAATGGTGAAAAACTGAAAGCATTTCCTCTGAGATCAGGAACAGGACAAGGATGTCCACTCTCATCACTATTATTCAACATAGCTTTACAGCAACCAGAGAAGAAAAAGAAATAAAAGGAATACAAATTGGACAAGAAGATGTAAAACTGTCACTGTTTGCTGATGACGTAATATTATACGTAGAAAATCCTAAAGATGCCACCAGAAAACTACTAGAGTTAATCATGAATTTGGTAAAATTGCAGGATACAAAATTAATGCACAGAAATCTCTTGCATTCTTATACACTAATGATGAAAAACCTGAAAGAAGTTCACAATTTGTATGGAAACACAAAAGACCCCGAATAGCCAGAGCAATCTTGAGAAAGAGAAACAGAGCTGGGGGAATCAGGCTCCTGGACTTCAGACTATACTACAAAGCTACAGTAATCAAAACAGTATGGTAGTGGAACAAAAACAGAAATATACATCAATGGAACAGGATAGAAAGCCCAGAGATAAACCCACGTACATTTGGTCACCTTATTTTTGATAAAGGAGGCAAGAATATACAATGGAGAAAAGACAGTCTGTTCAATAAGTGGTGCTGGGACAACCTGACAGCTACATGTAAAAGAATGAAATTAGAACACTCCCCAACACTATACACAAAAATAAACTCAAAATGGATCAAAGGCCTAAATGTAAGGCCAGACACTATTAAATTCTTAGAGGAAAGCATAGGCAGAACAGTCTATGACATAAATCACAGCAAGATTTTTTTTGATCCTTCTCCTACAGTAATGGAAATAAAAACAAAAATAAAAAAATGGGACCAAATGAAACTTAAAAGCTTTTACAAAGCAAAAGAAACTACAAACAAGATGAAAGGCAACCCTCAGAATGGGAGAAAATATTTGCAAATGAATCAGTGGACAAAAGATTAATCTCCAAAATATATAAACAACTCATGCAGCTTAATATTAAAAAAAATACACCTCAATGCAAAAATGGGCAGAAAGCTTAAATAGACATTTCTCCAAAGAAGACATACAGATGGCCAAGAAGCACATGAAAAGCTGCTCAACATCACTGATTATTAGAGAAATGCAAATCAAAACTACAGTATAGTATCACCTCACACCAGTTAGAATGGGCATCATCAGAAAATCTACAAACAACAAATGCTGGAGAGGATATGGAGAAAAGGGAACCCTCTTGCACTGTTGGTGGGAATGTAAATTGATACAGCCACTATGGAGAACAGTATGGAGGTTCCTTAAAAATCTAAAAATAGAATTACCATATGACCCAGCAATCTCACTTCTGGGCATATACCCAGAGAAAACCATAATTTAAAAAGAAACATGCACTCCAGTGTTCATTTCAGCACTCTTTACAATAGCCAGGTCATGGGAGCAACCCAAATGCCCATTGACAGATGAGTGGATAAAGAAGATGTGGTACATATATGCAATGGAATATTACGCAGCCATAAAACGGAACGAAATTGGGTCATTTGTAGAGACGGATGGATCTGGAGATTGTCATACAGAGTGAAGTAAGTCAGAAAGAGAAAAACAAATATTGTATATTAACACATATATGTAGAACCTAGAAAAATAGTACAGATGAACCTGTTTGCAGGCCAGAAATAGAGACACAGATGCAGAGAACAAATGTATGGACACCAAGGTGGGAAAGTGACAGAGAGGTGGTGGTGTGATGAATGGGGAGATTGGGAGTGACATATATACACTAATATGTGTAGAATGGATAACTAATAAGAACTTGCTGTGTAAAAAAAAAATACAATTCAAAAAAAAAAAGAAAATAACTAAACTTGAGCCTTAAACCTATACTACATAGTAGTCACTTACCTAATTGACAAACTATGAAGCTTCAGAATCCATACCTGACTTATAAGTTATAATAATTATAACAGTTATAATAAACATTATAACAGTTAAAATTAAAATAAAAGTATAACAGTTATAATAAAAGTATAAGTTATAATAAAAATTAAAAAAATATAAAAAATTATATAACAGTTATAATAAAAATTAAAAAAATATATAAAAAATTATATAAGTTATAATAAAAATTAAAATAAAATTATAACAGTTATAATAAAAATGTACTCCTCTCCCTCACAGAAATTTTACTTCACTAGTAAGAAGTAGTCTCACTGGGTTCTTCCCAGATGCCCAAATATATATTAGTTCCTGCTGGTCACTTCTAAAAGGTATTAACGTCCTTATTATGTAACAGATGCTTTAGAATAGCCAAATCCAACCACACGATATTTGGGCCTCCTGTAACCCAAGGAGGAGCGAAGGACGAGATAGGATGCTTTGGGAAAGGTTGGCAAGGAATAGATCATCAGTTGTGTGAAATGAAGTAAGAGAACACCCACACAATTTCTCTACCTCATAACTTTTCCCTAGAGCCTGTGTTAACATCATAGAACAATTTTTTTTTTTTTTAGGAAAGATACCATGAGTGGTATAAGAGCTTACCACTCACCAACTGGGTATCTTTGGGCAAGTTACTCTGTAAAGTTAAAGGGTACTCTAACTGGTTTCTAAAACCCCTTTCCTAACTCCTTATACCCATCAAAATGATATGATCATTTAATTGCTGTTTAAATTCTCCACACTTATTCTAGCACAAAAATCTCAAAAAGGATTTCAGAACTGGATAAAGGCCAACTAAAATTTGGTTGAATCAGACTTGCAAAACCAGTACTAGATATTATTTCAAAGACTCCATAGGTCAGTTTTACAAAAAGCCATGTTTGCCCGAGGCACGTTCAATGATGTGCCCTCACGTTGGTCCTTTGGCATTCACAGCTCCAGCTCATGTGTCCCACAGCAGCTCCTACAACCCTCTCTCTGAAGCCTTCCTCTCCTTCCAAGTGACATGATCTTAGCCAGTGATGAATGGAGTTGAAAGATAAATCCCTAGCATCCTTATCCCCAGTCAGGACAACTCTGAGGTGTGTTACACGCTAGGCACCCACAGTGGTAACCTGCTCTACACCCACCTTTGACTGGCTGCCTCACCTCTGTACCCCTGCCAGTATTTCCTCAGGTCTCCTTCCAAATACACTAATGTACCATTTGTTACAGGACTTGCTGCTGGGCAAACCCACCCTGATACAATGGAAATCCACAGACATTACAGCTGGGTTGTATGGGTAAATTACTTGCTTATGAGTGACAGGAACAAACTTGAAAATAGAAAAATATGACAGAATCCTAAATTTCAAAATGCAAATATATTAATAGAAAATTCTGGGAAACATCAGGTTGAACTCCTTTGGACAAAAATAATTTAAATGATATTTATGAAATATAAAGAATTCAAGAAGCCTTGGGCATCCCCTCTGAGAAGAAAAAATAACACAATAAAGAAACATGAAGAAGATATTGGATAGTAACAATTTTAGACTGGGACTGTGACCAGCACATGATAATATTTGAGAGAAAACTAAAAGAAATCATCTGACCTGACTAGGAGAGGGAACTAATGAAGATTCCCTATTACTGATGTGTTCATTATTATCTGAGTCTTTATAAATAAAATTATCCATATTTTAACCATATATTCATAGGAAAGAAAAATTATTTTTCCTCTAATACTGAGGGTTATCAAAAACAAACACCAAAGTAAATGTCAGCGGCTGGACAAGTTATTTCCACATCAATATTTAATTAAATAGTATTAATATGGATTCATAGAATTTTAGAGTTACAAGAGCCTTTTTAATGAACATTTTTAGGACCACTGATTTAAAGCCTCAATCATAGTGAGGCTTGTGTTAGCTTGTAGATTTGTGTTCAGTAGGGATGCAAATAATTTCTGTCTGGTAGAAAAGATAACCCTAAATATTATGGGCTATTTCCCTGTAGTAATTTACTAGTTTTATATGTAACACAGAAATCTTTTTTCTAACAGCTTTATCAAATTGCCTGTAAATACTTAGTTCCTCAAATGTTCCTTTAACCAGTATTTGGCATCTATTGATATCCTCATTTATTCATGAGTTGATTAAAATATTTGATATGTGTTCATTTCCTATTTTTAAGAGTCATCATTTTAACTTTTTGAGAATTATAGTTTAGCAGCACATAGTTCAAATTCTTTTCATAGGTAGAGACACTTAGAAAAGGTAAGCAAATTTTCCTGACCAAGAATTGAAACCAAGAATCCTAAATTCCAGACTAGGCCCTTTCTAGCATAGCTCATTCTTTTCCTACAGAGCTAGGACATCTGTATGTCCCTTTACTTCTACAGTGCTGTAAATCAGACAAGGTTAATAACTAGGATTTTGTAGATGGAGAAAATTGAACCCAACTGGGATAATATCTTGCTTGAGGTCATAAACCTAGTCATTGACAGATCACCACAATACAGCTGATGCCCACAGTGAGTTCGCAGTGACAGTAAGGACCATACAATGTGCAAGAGCCTAGGACTTGGAAAATGAGTGCTTGTGGCAGGGAGGGAGGGAATCAGGTATAGAGAGGTAGTGAAGGAGTTAAAGAGGAAGCAGTTTATGAGCAAGAAATTTAAACAGGCTCAGTGATGGTAACACTTTATATTTACTGGTAAGCTTAAATTTTAAGAAGTAAATAAATGTCATAAGAAACTCATTCTGAGTAAAGTGTGGTTGTTGATCAAACTAGGTTTGAATAATAAAACTGAGAGAAAAAAACATAAAAATATCATCAGAAAATCACCCCTATCTAAGATTCTGGTATGATTTCAGCTATTGCTTTTACCTAAAATAAGAATAAAACCTAATAACAATAACATATATTCTACAAAATGTGCACAGATAAAAGCTTGAAGCTGAGTTAATATCTGAATATAATTTTGTATACTATTTTAGATTTTTATTAACTTAGCAAAAAATAAATTATATCCTAAGTCAATTAAGACAATTGAAACTGAATGGTGTATGCTTAAAAGCCATTAAGGCATGCATTTAAGGCATGCATTGCAGTGCGCTTTACTTTTTTTTTAACATCTTTATTGGAGTATAATTGCTTTACAATGGTGTGTTAGCTTCTGCTGTATAACAAAGTGAATCAGCTATATATATACATATAGCCCCATATCTCCTACGTCTTGCATCTCCCTCCCACTCTCCCTATCTCACCCTTCTAAGGTGGTCACAAAGCACCAAGTGGATCTCCCTCTGCTATGTGGCTGCTTCCCACTAGCTATCGATTTTACATTTGGTAGTATATAGAAGTCCATGCCACTCTCTTACTTTGCCCCAGCTTACCCTTCCCCCTCCCTGTGTCCTCAAGTCCATTCTCTACCTCTGTGTCTTTATGCCTGTTTTGCCCCTAGGTTCTTCAGAACCATTCTTTGTTGTTGTTTAGATTCCATATATATGTGTTAGCATATGGTACTTGTTATTCTCTTTCTTACTTCACTCTGTATGACAGACTCTAGGTCCATCCACCTGACTACAACTAGCTCACTTTCATTTCTCTTTATGTCTGAGGAATATTCCATTGTACCTATGTGCCACATCTTCTTTATCTTTTCCTCCATCTATGGACACTTAGGTTGCTTCCATGTCCTGGCAATTGTAAATAGGGTGGCAATGAACATTGTGGTACATGACTCTTTTTGAATTATGGTTTTCTCTGGGTATATGCTCAGTAGTGGGATTGTTGGGTTGTACAGTAGTTCTAGTTTTAGTTTTTTTAAGGAACCTCCATACTGTTCTCCCTAGTGGCTGTATCAATTTACATTCCCACCAAAAGTGCAAGAGGGTTGCCTTTTCTCCACACCCTCTCCAGTATTTATTGTTTGCAAATTTTTTGATGATGGCCATTCTGACTGGTGTGAGGTGATAGCTCATTGTAGTTTTGATTTGCATTTCTTTAATGCTTAGTGATGAGCATTCTTTCATGTGTTTGTTGGCAATCTGTGTATCTTCTTTGGAGAAATGTCTATTCAGGTCTGCCCATTTTTGGATTGGGTTGTTTGTTTTTTTGATATTGAGCTGCATGAGTTTGTAAATGTTGGCGATTAATCCTTTGGCAGTGGCTTCATTTGCAAATATTTTCTCCCATTCTGAGGGTTCTCTTTTTGTCTTATGTTTTCCTTTGTTGTGCAAAAGCTTTTCAGTTTCATTAGGTCCCATTTGTTTATTTTTGTTTTTATTTCCATTTCTCTAGGAGGTGAATCAAAAAGGATCTTGCTGTGATTTATGTCATAGAGTGTTCTATGTTTTCCTCTAAGAGTTTTATAGTGTCTGGATTTACATTTAGGCCTTTGATCCATTTTGAGTTTATTTTTGTGTATAGTGTTAGGGAGTGTTTTAATTTCATTCTTTTACATGTAGCTCTCCAGTTTTCCCAGCACCACTTATTGAAGAGGCTGTCTTCTCTCCATTGTAAATTCTTGCCTCCTTTACAAAAAATAAAGTGACCATATGTCCATGGGTAAATGGGAGTGTTTCCTTAATTTCTCTTTCAGATTTTTCTTCATTAGTGTATAAGAATGCAAGATATTTCTGTGCATTAATTTTGTATCCTTCTACTTTACAAAATTCATAGATTAGCTCTAGTAGTTTTCCGGTAGCATCTTTAAGCATCATACTATTCTCTATGAATAGTATCACGTCATCTGCAAACAGTGACTGCTTTACTTCTTTTCCAATTTGGATTCCTTTTATTTCTTTTTCTTCTCTGATTGCTGTAGCTAAAACTTCCAAAACTATGATGAATAATAATGTTGCGAGTGGACAACCTTGTCTTTTTCCTGATCTTAGTGGAAATGGTTTCAGTTTTTCACCATTGAGAATGATGTTTGTTGTGGGTTTGTAATATATGGTCTTTATTATATTGAAGTAAGTTCCCTCTGACCCTACTTTCTGGGGGATTTTATCATAAATGGGTGTTGTATTTTGTCAAAAGCATTTTCTGCATCAATTGAGATGATCATATGCTTTTTCTCCTTCAATTTTTTTATATCATTTATCACATTGATTGATTTGCATAAATGAAGAATCCTTGCATTCCTGGTTAAACCACACTTGAACATGGTGTATGAACCTCTTAATGTGCTGTTGGATTCTGTTTGCTAGTATTTTGTTGCATCTATGATTTTTGCATCTATGTTCATCAATGCACTGCTATTAGTTTTCTTTCTCTGTGACATCTTTCTCTGGTTTTTGTATCACAGTGATGGTGGCCTTGTAGAATGTGTTTGGGAGTGTTCCTCTCTCTGCTATATTTTGGAAGGGTCTGAGAAGGGTAGGTTTTAGCTCTTCTCTAAATGTTTGAGAGAATTCAGCAGTGAATCCATCTAATGCTGGGCTTTTGCTCGTTGGAAGGTTTTTTTTTTGGTACACGGGCCTCTCACTGCTGTGGCCTCTCCCATTGCAGAGCACAGGCTCTGGACGCGCAGGTCCAGTGGCCATGGCTCACAGGCCCAGCTGCTCCACAGCATGTGGGATCCTCCCAGACAGGGGCACAAACCCGTGTCCCCTGCATTGGCAGGCAGACTCTCAACCACTGCGTCACCAGGGAAGCCCCATTGGAAGGTTTTTAATCACAGTTCCGATTTCAGTGCTTGTGATTGGTCTGATTATATTTTCTATTTCTTCCTGGTTCGGTCTCAGAAGGTTGTGCTTTCTAAGTATTTGTCCATTTCTTCCAGGTTGTCCATTTTATTGGCATATAGTTGCCTGTAGTAATATCTCAGGAGGCTTTGTATTTTTGCAGTGTCAGTTGTTACTTCTACTTTTTCATTTCTAGTTCTATTGATTTGAGTTTTCTCCCTTTTTTTCTTGATAAGTCTGGCTAATGTTTTATCAATTTGGTTATCGTCTCAACAAAGCAGCTTTTAGATTTATTGATCTTTGGTATTGTTTCCTTTGTTACTTTTTCACGTATTTCTGATCTGATCTTTATGATTTCTTTCCTTCTGCTAACTTTGGGGATTTTGTTCTTTCTCTAATTGCTTTAGGTGTAAGGTTAGGTTGTTTATTTGAGATGTTTCTTGTTTCCTGAGGTAGGATTGTATTGCTATAAACGTCCCTCTAAGAACTGCTTTTCCTGCCTCTCATAGGTTTTGGGTCATCGTGTTTCATTCTTATTTGTTTCTAGGTATTTTTTTGATTTCTTCATTGATCTCTTCAGTGATTTCTTGGTTATTTAGTAGTGTATTCTTTAGTCTGCGTGTGTTTGTATTTTTTTCCTGTAATTGATATCTAGTCTCTTAATGCTGTGGTCTGAAAAGATACTTGATACAATTTCAGTTTTCTGAATTTTACCAAGGCTTGATTTGTGACCCAAGTTGTGATCTATCCTGGAGAATATTCTATGAGCACTTGAGCGTAAAGTATATTCTGTTGTTTTGGGTTGAATATCCTATAAATATCAATCAACTCCATCTTGTCTAATGTGTCATTTAAAGCTTGTGTTTCCTCATTTATTTTCATTCTGGATGATCTGTCCGTTGGTGAAAGTGGGATGTGAAAGTCCCCTTTCATGATTGTGTTACTGTCGATTTTCCCTTTTATGGCCTTTAGCATTTGCCTTATGTATTGAGGTTCTCCTATGTTGGGTTCATAGATATTTACAATTGTTATATCTTCTTCTTGGATTGATCCCTTGATCATTATGTAGTGTCCTTCTTTGTTTCTTGTAATAGTCTTTTTTCTAAAATTTATTTTGTCTGATATGAGAATTGCCAATCCAGCTTTCTTTTGATTTCCATTTGCATGGAATATCTTTTTCCATCCACTCACTTTCAGTCTGTATGTGTCCCTAGGTGTGAAGTTGGTCTCTTGTAGACAGCATATATATAGGCCATTTTTTTGTAACCATTCAGCCAGTCTCTTTTGCTTGGAGCATTTAATCCATTTATAGTTAAGGTAATTATTGATATGTATATTCCTATTATCATTTTCTTCATTGTTTTGTGTTTGTTATTGTAGGTGTTTTCCTTCTCTTGTGTTTCCTGCCTAGGGAAGTTCCTTTAGCATTTGTTGTAAAGTTGGTTTGGTGGTGCTGAACTCTCCTAGCTTTTGATCGTCTGTAAACGTTTTAATTTCTCCATCGAATCTGAATGAGATCATTGCTGGGTAGAGTAATCTTGGTTGTAGTTTTTTCCCTTTCATCACTTAAATATGTCCTGCCACTCCCTTCTGGCTTGTAGAGTTTCTGTTGCAAGATCCGCTGTTAACCTTATGGGGATTCCCTTCTATGGTGTTTGTTGCTTTTCCCTTGCTGTTTTTTTATAGTTTTTCTTTGTATTTAATATTTGATAGTTTGATTAGTATGTGTCTTGGCATGTTTCTCCTTGGTTTTATGCAGTATGGGACTCTCTGTGATTCTTGGACCTGATTGACTATTTTCTTTTCCATATTAAGGAAGTTTTCATCTATTATGTCTTCAAGTATTTTCTCAGTCCCTTTCTTTTCCTCTTTTTCTTCTGGGACCCTTATAATTCGAATGTTGATGCATTTAATGTTGTCCCAGAGGTGTCTAAGATTGTCTTCAATTCTTTTCCTTCTTTTTTCTTTATTAGTCTCTGCAGTAGTTACTTCCACTATTTTATCACCCGGGTCACCTATCTGTTTTTCTGCCTCAATTATTCTGCTATTGATTCCTTTTAGAGAATTTAAATTTTCATTTATTGTATTGTTCATCATTGTTTGTTTGCTCTTTAGTTCTTCTAGATCCTTTTTAATTTTTTCTTGTATTTTCTCCATTCTATTTCAAAGATTTTTGGATCACCTTTACTATCATTACTCTGAATTCTGTTCAGGTAGACTAGTTCCTCTTCATTTTTTTGGTATGGTGGGTTTTTACCTTGGTCCTTCATTTGCTGTGTGTTTCTCTGTCTTCTCATTTTACTTAATGAGAAATACTTAATGGGGTCTCCTTTTTGCAGGCTTCAAGTTTGTAGTTCCTGTTGTTTTTGGTGTCTGCCCCCTGTGACTAAAGTTGGTTCAGTAGGTTGTGTAGGCTTCCTGGTGGAGGAGACTGGTGCCTGTGTTCTGGTGGATGTGGCTGGATCTTGTCTTTTTGGTGGCAGGACCACATCCAGTGGTGTGTTCTGGGGTGTCTGTGACCTTATTATTATTTTAGGCAACCTCTCTGCTAATGGGTGGATTGTGTTCCTGTCGCTAGTTGTTTGGCATAGGGTGTCCAGCCCTGTAGCTTTCTGGTTGTTCAGTGGAGCTGGGTCTTAGTGTTGAGATGGAGATAGCTGGGAGAGCTTTCGTTGTTTGATATTATGTGGTGCTGGGAAGTCTCTGGTGGACCAGTATCCTGAATTTGGCTCTCCCACCTTAGAAGCACAGCCCTGACACCCAGCCAGAGCACTAAGACCCTATGCTGAGAAGAAAAAGGAGAAGAAAAAGAAAGAAAAAAAAAAGGTATTAAAATAAAAAATAAAATATAATTATTCAAAATAAAAACAGGGAAAAAAAGAAAGAAGAGAACAACCGAACCAAAAAACAAATCCACCAATGATAACAAGTACTAAAATCTATTTAAAAAAAAAACAGACAGCTATACAGACAAAAATCACACAAAGAAGCATAAACCTACATGCTCACATAAAGAGAAAAGGAAACAAAATATGTATCTATAGTAAAAAAAAAAGGATGAATAAAGCAACGAAATCAATGAACTAATCTACCAGTGAGAATAAACTCTAAATATTAAGCTAAGATAAATATAAATCTAGAAACAAATTAGATGCAGAAAGCAAACCCTAATTCTACAGTTGCTCCCAAAGTCTACTGCCTCAATTTTGGGATGATTCGCTGTCTATTCAGGTATTCCGCAGATGCAGGGTACATAAAGTTGCTTGTGAAGATTTAATCCGTTGCTCCAGAGGCTGCTGGGAGAAATTCCTCTTTCTCTTTGTTCACAGAGCTCTTGGTGTTCACCTTTGGATTTGGCCCCGCCCCTGTGTGTAGGTCACCTGAGGGCATCTGTTTCCATCCAGACAGGATGGGGTTAACGGAGCAGCTGATTATGGGGTTCTGTCTCACTCAGACCAGTGGAAGGGTGGTATGCACTGCAGGGCGAGCCTGTGGCAGCAGAGGCTGTCATGACATTGCAACAGCCTGAGGCACACCGTATGTTCTCCTGGGGAAATTGACCCTGGATCACGGGACCCTGGCAGTGGCAGGCTGAACAGGCTCCCAGGAGGCTAGGTGTGGATACAGGTCTGCACACAGGTTTCTTGGTGGCTGCAGCAGCAGCCTTAGCGTTTCATGCCCGTCTCTCGTGTCCATGATGATAGCCGCGGCTTGCGCCTGTCTCTGGAGCTTGTTTAGGTGGTGCTCTGAATCCCTTTTCCTCACGCATCCCAAAACAATGATCTCTTGCCTCTTAGGCAGTTCCAGACTTTTCCCCAGACTCCCTCCCAGCTAGCTGTGGCACACTAGCCCCCAGCAGGCTGTGTTCACACAGTCAACCCCAGTCCTCTCCCTGGGATCTGACCTCCAAAGCCAGAGCCTCAGCTCCCAGCCCCCACCCATCCCAGCGGGTGAGCAGACAAGGCTCTAGGGCTGGTGATTGCTGGTTGGCACAGATCCTTAGTGCAGGAATCTCTCTGCTTTGCCCTCTGCACCCCTGTTGCTATGCTCTCCTCCGTGGCTCTAAAGCTTTCTCCCCCCACCCCCCGCCCGTCTCAGCCAGTGAAGGGACTTCCTAGTGTGTGGAAGCTTTTCCTCCTTCACAGCTCCCTCTCCCAGGTGCAGGTCCTGTCCCTATTGTTTTCTCTCTGTTTTTTGTTTTGCCCCACCCAGGTACGTGGGGAATTTCTTGCCTTTTGGGAAGTCGGAGGTCTTCTGCCAGCATTCAGTAGGTGTTCTGTGAGAGTTGTTCCACATGTAGATGTATTTCTGATGTATCTGTGGGGAGGAAGGTGATGTCCATGTCTTACTCCTCTGCCGTCTTGAAAGTCTCTCTGCTGTTTAGTTTTTTGCTGTCTAAAAAAGTGATCTGGAATATGCTTTTGCTCTTAACCAATCAAAGTGAATTAACAATAAACTGCATTTTCCCCAACACACTTACGTTCTATTGTTGTTAGATATAATTTTAGCATTATTTGCTTTTTGTAAAATTTGTGGAAGTAAAATATTAATATTCATGGGATGAAAATTCATTATAATTAGTTTTGTGGACCCAAGATTTTGGGAAACAGATCATCTTTTTCTATTCATATTATATTTCTTTTTCCTCACACATACACAGGCTTATTGGATATAAACAAAAGAGAATCAAAATTCATAGAAACAAATTGCATTTGCAGCTTGCCTTCAGCACCTAATCATTGAAAATCATTTGTTAACTGTAAAGGGTGCTCTTGTATTGTGATTTGGATTATTAAATAGCTATCACCAACATCATTACCACAAACTACAACGGAAAAAATAAAAACTAATAATAGGGTCAGATTTTCCTTCTAAAAGAGCAAATTCCTCTTTATAAATTCTCTCCCCTTTGTAGAAAATTAACTGGAATTTCCTCCGTAAAATTATTTACACCTTCCTACCAAGGCTAAAAGACATTAGTGTTTAATTCATAACTGGTAATTGCAAACATATTTGTAAAACATTTCAAAAATGTTCATTGAGGAAAAAGGCAGAAAAATGTTTACATATTCTATCAATGGTTAATGGTTAATCTAGCCCTTGGGTAAATATGTTCAAAGCATATGATCTGAAGAGCATATCTTTTCTCACAAAATGTTCTCTGTTCCTAATTCTATTAGAAGTTTTAGACAATGGAACTTGGTGCACTGGCTATGTAAGCTAGATAATATGGGGCTGCACAGATAAATGAGCCTCATGTGTCACTTCAAAGCTCAACAGAAGACAAAACTGTGTTGGTATGTTTTTGTTTTTTGTTTTATTCCCATTCGTTTGACCTCTTGATTGAGAAAGAACACAGGAAAGCAGTGTCAGAGCTCTGCAGTGCAGAACCATTGACAAGTTTTTGGTGTTGCTAACATACATGGATTTGCACCAATTTTTAGCCACTGCTGGAATAACAACTAATATTTTTCCAGTAGCCTCTGGTAACACTTCCATGCATGAGAAACCCGATGTTTGCTATATTAAATATAACAGGAGAGTAATGCGCCAGAGTGGTTGCTTCATTTTGCCATTCCTATGGCAAAATTAAAATTCACTGTGGCTTGTGTCATTGAAATGTAACTGATGAGGAAAAGACCATGCAACTTCTTTAAACAAGAAGCTAACGAAGCAGGAGGTGCCTGGTCCTCCTCTGAGGTGGCCTCCTGAGATTTCAAGGGCAAAAACAGGTCCACGTCATAATGCCTGAAGTCTGCTGGACCAACCACAATGGGTGGCCCCAGACTCTGTTGTTAAGATCTCAAGTGGAGTGAGAGAAACACTTTGCCAAGTAATCTGGAGATTATCCAAACAGGTAGATATTGGTAACTTTAGATCTCCTGATGTTGACTGCAAAAACAAAGCAAGAAAAAGCTGCAAACTGTTTTCTCCAGGCTATTGTTTGAGCAGCATAAGTGGTTAGCTGGCCACCTGGTAAGAAAATCTTTCCTGGAGACCTATACATTGCATTGCTCTCCTTAGAGTCTCTCTATATTCTGTTAAATGCCTAATGCAAGTCTCATGGTTATCAGAACTGAAAGATGATGCAAGATCACCCAGGCAGATATTTTATTTAACAGATGTGGAATCTGAGGACCTCAGATGATAAGTGACTATTCCACTGTCTAGTTCAACTTAAGCATGCTGTTTTCAATACATTGACTGCTGACTTCCATTAAAGGTTAGTTTTTTAAAGGATGG
The DNA here is from genome assembly GCF_963455315.2 of Globicephala melas. NCBI lineage: Eukaryota > Metazoa > Chordata > Mammalia > Artiodactyla > Delphinidae > Globicephala > Globicephala melas. The sequence continues at coordinate 51,566,149 of NC_083315.2, forward strand.
ATTTGTTTTTCAAGAACTGAAGTTTTTGTTGGTCGGGGTGTGCTGAAGGAGTATGCAATCAGCATGCAATGGATACAATTATGCTTCCATGATGGGCCTCACATACATATCTGAAGAGTAAGGAGGCAGAGGGAACACCTTACCCTTGGCTTCCACGTTACTCAAGAAAAGTACTGGGGAAACTTTGTCAATACCCACATCTGAAAGGTTTTCTTATGCACCATAACTTCACAGCTGGAGGATCTACGCTCAAACACTGAAGATACTCTTAGAATCTCATGCAGTTGAATAGCTGAATCATTTTGTGTTGAGGCAGCTGTATACTTGCACTGTCTACAGGTTTGTTCCACCATCATTCCCAACAGAGCTTTGGGGTCAGGCAATTTTCCTAGGTATATTACTAACACCCATTAATTGAAAGGTCTTATAAATGGCACCTGGCCCGTGGTATCTCCTTGTTTTTGTGTTGTTTTAATAGCGACAGAGTAAAAGGACAAAGTAGGTGTTTAAATAAGTAAGCCCTCCAAGGGACCATAAGTAAAGGAAAAAGTATGGGAGACTCCTATAAGTTAATGATCACTCAGTAAAGCAGGTTTGCTTAACTACAAAACCAAGCAGGCTTGCTTAGCAATAAAACCATGCAACAGAAGCTTGAGACATGCCCCAAAACAATAAAACAATGGTGAAATGAGACACACATCCTGCCCAGTGATTTCAGTAATTTAATGACTCCTACGACATGCTTTTCTGGCCATATTAAAATGAAAAATATAAGGGAAAGGTGACATTATACTGAAACCTGAGATGATTTACCATATTTTAGTATATGTTACCATCTTTTTGCTCATTTCCATTGTGCCATGGCAGTCCCAGCTTGACCATGTAGGGACAAGAAAACTCCCCTGCCTGACATGGAGGAGGAGCTGATGATGGAAGTTTGATGTCTATTCAAGAATGAAGAGTACATGTCCCTCCCTTCCCCACTTTTCCTTTGACTATAAAACTGTAGCCCAGTAAGTTCTTGGGGCTACAAGACTTGCCCACTTGCCCACTCAACCCCTTGCCCACTTACTTTCATCCTATTCTAATAAATCACTTCTTATCTATCACTTTGCTTCTGGCTGAATTCTTTCTGCACTGAGCCATAAAGAACCTGAGCTGCTCAGAGCCTCCTGAGACACATTTCTGCAATTTCACTTTTACCATTAAGTTACCTTGCTGAACAGACTTGGGTTATCTAGAATTTTCTGCTAATTGGTACTCTGCACATCTAGTTTAAGGCTGCCTGGTGTGAGATAAAATGACCTCTGAAGCTTTATAAAATTTACAAATCCCTTGAATCATCAATATAAAGTTAAGTTGTTCAGTTCACTATTAGTATTATGCAAAAGTAAGGTAAAATACAATTAAAATTCAAAAGTGCTACACGGGATAGCAACCTTATTAAACCTTTCAAAATAATGAAGGAAAAAAAGGTGAATTAAAGTCAAGTCTTAGAAAACGTAAATAATTTATTATCTGAACATTGCATACCTATTCAATATCGTTTCAAGATGTTGGGCTCCTTCAACTTTGCACTTCATCAACAGAGACCTTAGTTCACCAAATATTTCCATCGTGCTGGCTTTGGCAATGTCCCTTCCTTTCCCCTACTGCCTCTGTTGACTGAAACAAATGCATAACCTAAAAGTTGAGAATAATGTTTATTCAGCAAACTGAGGACTTAAGCCCAGGAGGCAGCCTCTCACATAGCTCTGAGGGACTGCCCTGAAGAGGTAAGGAAGGAGGCAGGATTATATAGGTGTTTTGGAAAACAAACAAACAAAAACAGCTGGTCAGAACATCAAAAGATTAATGTTAATTAAAGAAAAATCGGATATCTCAAGTTATTGAGTTCAGCACTTTTCTATGTATGGGAAGATACAACAGTCTGGGCTTATTGAAATCATTCCTTTGATCCTTTGATCCTTTGATCACACATTAACTATCTAGGGCTAATACCCTATCCTGTTTTTCTTCCTCCTAAACCCCCTCAGGGTACACCACTGGAGCTGCTGGCTCGATGGCTACAATATCTTTTGTTTACTGAAACAACAGGCAGCATTCTTCGTCCACACCTCCCATAAACTTCAAGTCTCCATTCACTCAGTGTCTCTACTACTCAGTCTCTCAGACTCCTAAGCAGATGTATATGGTTCTTCTCCAGTGTTTCTATTCCTCATTTTCAGTAACTGAGAGGGTATGTGTCAGTTTCAGAGTATGCCTGAGTTTAACTCCCTATGACCTGTGGCGAGTAACTGTACATCCTGAGTTACAGCCTACATGCCTGCCTTGGCATCCTGTAAAATTGGAGGTATTGATAACAGAATTGATAACATATGTACTGTGAGTGGTAAATGAGACACTGTGGTACAGCATGAGGGCAGTGACCCCAGGACAGTGTCAGTGACACTATGCACATCACGTAAGATAACTATTATTGTTATTGATATATAAGTGTTTTCCAGTATGAGGTCACTCCCATGTCCTTTTTCTTATTCTTCATATCTAGGCCTAACGTATGCCAACGTTTTTGACCAACTACCTTAGCATAATGTGTGTGTGTGTGTGTGTGTGTGTGTGTCTGCGTCTGTGTTTGTGTGTGTGTGTGTATTTGTCCATGAACTTTGGCCCTCACAGCTCCATCAGGTTTCCTGGTGGTCAGCCCTAGGAATGAGTTTACAACTTAGATCAAAATGTTTGTCCTGGTCTCTGTTCCTTGAAACTCACAATATAGTCTTAGCCATTGAGTTTTGAACTTATTCCACTGTGGAAAGAACTAAAAGAAGAAAAGAAAGAGTTCTTCTCTCTAAGACCTAAAGCTGAGTGGCCCATCCCTTTTCTGGCCATGCCAGGGCCTCACGAGGTGGTAGGGTTCCCAACCTAGAAGTACCCAGATGCGAGGAAGGGAAGGAAGAAATGACAGCATGCTCAGAAAAGGGATAGAGATATCTAAGAGAAGGACCTGCATTTTCCCTGATCTCTTTCCACTTCTTCTGTGAAAACTTTCCTTATTACATGGGTCTGATTCTGCTTATCCTACACCTGGAACCCTTTTCCTGGGTAAACAAAAGGAAAAGTAGGGCAAACCATGAAGGTTAATCAGTGAGGAGAGCATGGCATAGAGTAGGTATTGCAATTAATGCATGATTAGTTGACTAAAATTTAAATAATAAACCAATCACATACTGTTTAGAAAAGTTGCCACATACGCTGTGTATAAAATGATTCAATTTTGCTATAATATTTACAAAAACTCCCACTATATTTGAAGCATTTTAAAGGTTTTTTGAAAGTACAGCTTTTTCCCAATTCTCTCTCCCTTTCTCCCTCTCTCTTTCTGTTTGTCTGTTTGTCTCTCTTTCCCTCCCTCCCTTCATTCTTTACACCCTCTCTTGCCCAACTTCTCTCTCTCTCTCTCTCTCTCTCTCCCTCCCTCTCTCTCTCTCTCTCTCTCTCTCTCTCTCTTTCCCCCTCTCCATGCATGGATGGCAGCTGTAGGTGTGGATTTACAGAGATGTGAGATGCACAGAAACAGGGAAGATCAAGTTCCCTGAGATCAAGTTCCTTGAGGACATGGGTGCCAGTTTCTATTCTGGCAGAGAGCAGATTACAGGTTTTAGCAGCCATGCAGGTAAAAAGTAGATGCAGGAGGAGCCTTGTGATAAGGTGAGAAAAAGGTTATTGCTGCAGAGATGAGCAAAGACCTTGTGCCCCAGACCTGTGTGAGGATCGGGATGTGCACAGACACACCTTAGCTTGGAGAACATGGCTGGGAGAAGTACCTGGAAAGACTGAGCCTTTACCCCAAGGCAGCCAGCTAAGGCAGAAGAAGATGGCTTTATATCACAGGTGGCATAAATTCACAAGTCCAAGACCTGTCCCCAACACACGACACTCTGTGAGAATGATGCCATATTAAGAAGGTTAGATCAGTCCTACAAAACTAAGCTAGGGAATTCCTTTTTCTTTTTTATTTCTCACCCTGGAATTTTAGGGGATACATTTTTATCCTGCTTTGAAGATTTTTCTACATATGATGCAGGAAAATGGCATGGAGTTGGAAGTCAGAAATCATAGACTCTAGGCACAGCTATAGCCCAGCTGGCTGCATGAACCTGTCACATAACCCTGGATCCACAGCCACTGCCTTTTCTACAGCCCATGAGTCTCATGGCTCTTCTTCCTCTGTCATCTCCCAATTTTAAAGGACTGTGTGCCCTCTATTTTAGCTGTAAAAATAATTTATGTCTCATTCTAGTGTTTCTATGGTTGTGTTTGGGCTCTGATACTTAAACCTGAAAGGAGTTTTACGTCCTACTTTCCAGGGACTGGCAGAAGGAAAGGAGGTCATTACATGCTTCTGTTTCCCTTTTCTCTTCCTAGTCTCTGATACTACTAAAACTGCCTCAAGGGGAACCTTCTTCCATTTAGGCCTACAAAATCTCAAATCTTGTTATTAGCAAATCAATACAAAAATACAACATTTTTCCTTCATTTTATGCTTTCTTTCATAGTAGAGTATAGTTTGTCATGAGACCTGTTTCTGCACCACCAACAGAATATATGACTTGGACAAGTTACGCAGCTTCTGATTTTTTATTTTTAATGAGTAAGAATTCCATCCTCACAGAAATGTTTTGCAGACAGCCTGCATAGGAATAAATAATTACAGAGAGAAAAATAGCTTTATAGCAAGGAAATCTGGTGACCTGTCTTAAAAAGTAATCTAAATGAACCTAACTAGGTTAGGGGACAGGGGACACATTGCCAACGTCTCCTTTGTGGTGCACCTGCCCAAATGCATACCACAACTTTAACCACAAAGAAAGAGCACACAGACGCCAATGGACGGAGGTTCTGCAAAATGACTTGTCTACCTGTTACAGTAATGCCACTGTCTTAAGAAGGCTGAATAAACGGCCCAGATTAAAGGACACTAAAATGACAAAAAAGGCAAATACAGCTTGTTATCATAGACTGGGTCTTGAAGTGGGAGGAGGGAGGGTTAGTGTGTGTGTGTGTGTGTGTGTGTGTGTGTGTGTGTGTATTCTTTAGCTATAAATATCATTATTAGGAGAACTGATGAAATTTAAACAAGGTTTGCAGATTACATAGTAGTATTGTATCAATGCAATGCCCTGATTATTATAAATGCACTCTGATTATATAAAAGTATATCTCGGTTTTTAAGAAATACATTTTACTTTATTTAGGGGTAAAAAGGCGATATACCTGTAACTAGATCTCAAATGGATCAGCAAAACAAAACAAAACAAAACAAAAATTTGCCTGTGTTTATAGTAAACGAGACATAATAATTAAGTGAATGTAGTAAAACTTCAACATTTGGGGAATTTAAGTGAAGAGTATCAAAAGTTATTTTTCCTATTCTTGCGACTTTCCTGTAATCCTGAAATTATTTCAAAATAAAAAGGCAAAAAAAGTGATAATGTATATGAAATTTGTAGCAATCTGCATATCATATTTCATGCTACTTGCATTACTATGTTATGGTTACCTTCGAGTAGATTGGTAAATAGTCTGGAAATGTGCTACAAGATCATGGTGTAGCCAAGTTATAAAGAAGGTCTTTTTTTTTTTTTTTTTTTTTTTTGCGGTACACAAGCCTCTCACTGTTGTGGTCTCTCCCGTTGCGGAGCACAGGCTCCGGACGCGCAGGCTCAGTGGCCATGGCTCACGGGCCTAGCCGCTCCGCGGCATGTGGGATCTTCCCTGACTGGGGCACGAACACGTGTCCCCTGCAATGGCAGGCAGACTCTCAACCACTGCACCACCAGAGAAGCCCAAGAAAGTCTTTTTTTTTTACAACGTTTTCTAAGCCAATCATACTCCAGGAAAGCTGACAAAAAAATAGTTCTGGGAATGGCCATACTCTCCTCCCCTCCACTGCTGTCTGGGAACTTCTAAGGAAACCATTCTCAGTGTCAGTGTAGAACTGCACGCTCATCTACTCACAGCAGGAATGTGTGTGCACCTTTCTCTTAGCTAAGCCAGGCCTCTCCAATGATACTTGGACAGTATCTCCATTGACAGCCACATCACAAGGTGCCACACCTGCTAGATCCTCCAAGAACATCACTTTTCCCTCCTGTGATTGAAGCACTTTGTAGGGTAGCAAAATTTGCCACCCCAAAATGTCTCTGGCATTTGAATTATTTTAAACTGAAAGCAATCAAGTCCTAAAACAGGAAGAAACAATGAGCTTCCCTGTAACTGCCTGGAGAATTTAGATAGAGAGCTTCTTACAAGAATAGAGTGATTATGAGAGATGTCTGCAAAGAATATGGGTTATCCTGGTGGGGAAACTCTCTGAGATCAGAGTCCACTCTGTGTTCCATTGTCTCTGCTAGCCCAGCAAACATTTATTTACCAAACATTTGCTTTTCCATCTTCATCTGAATTGCTTCCCTTCCCTTTGAAGTCCCAAACCTCTACCCCGAACATCCTCTTTTGTCTTTAGCTGAATTAAGGTGAGGATTTCAGCCATTTGGGGAGTTACTCAGTTTTGCTGGGTCTTGCCCATGCATACATGCTATTAAACTTTGTTTGATTTTCTCCTGCTAATCTGTCTCATGTCATTTGAATTCTTAGACCAGCCAGAAGAATTGGAAGGGTAGAGGAACATTTCTTCCTCCCAGAAAACCTGTTGTCCAGGCAACATCATAGGTCCCATTATTACTCAGATGCAAACTGTGGCTGCCTCAGGACATATAGAGGTACAACTGGCCCTAGGAGATCATATCAATACCAAAAAAGGCACATCCACATGGTGCCTGCATATAATTGAGCCATGTGACTGCCACACAAACTGAATACTAGAGACAACAGTAGATCCCTTTAATTAGAAGCAATTAGTCTATTTAGTTTTTCTCATGAAATGTATAAAACCACGAAGAGCTTTTCATAATACAAACTTAATGTAATGACGGAAATCCAGTTCTTTAAATGTTTCCTGAGGTCCCTCTGAACATGGTTTTCATACACAATTATGTGCCCACACCAAGGTACCTATGCTTAGGTAGTGACCATTCTCTGTCACTACTCCTCTCTTTTTTGGTAAAAACAGTTCCTTGCTCTTCTAAAGCAAGGTTCATTTTGGTCATTTAGACCCAATAAAAGTACCCATCAGATCCCACAGCCATGTGCCCAAAAGGCTCCAGAACACAGGCTGACCAACGGGCCAGCCCATCCGGTCAGTCTTCTGGCGAGATTTTCAGTCACCATGGCAGCCATGTTGGCCCCCTCTCCATTTTCTCTCATCTGAAACTTCACAGGTTGTTCAACTCCTTTCATTTAAGTATAAGTCAGCGATTTAATAGCTGAAATCCTTTACAAGAACGAATGATAACTCACATATTGTAATTGGTTTGATTGTTGGCTAGGTCCATAAATGGCAGAGGGGGAGGAGTAAATGCCCATTCAATGTAGGAAATCAGTGGAGGAAAGGAAAATGCAATGCTTCACTGATCGATTGTGGGGTTAAGTCAGACAGAGAAGGAGGTTGCCACTGATCATGAGCTTGTCCTCCAAAGACACAGTCCCTACTGTGTGGCCAGGCTCTAACTGATGTGTCCAGCAATGAGAGGCATTCTCGCCTCAAGGAAGAGAGGCAGGTGTATGCCTTCCTCACCTTGGCACAGAGGAGGCAGCTGCCCTCTAATGGATGATAGACACTGACTCAGACTTCTGCAAGAACCAACTCAAGTCTTCAGACCTGTTTAGGTCTCCAAGACCAAGTCCTGGAGGGTCAGAAAATGATGTAAAAAATTATCTTACTTCTGATGTGCATATTGCCTCCAGAGCCCTCTCCCTCTCCAGGCTTTCATGAAATGTCATTTTGGCTCCCTTACTACCTCCCTCTGGTCTTAATCCCCACTCCATCCTGCCCTCACAGCGTTGTTGCAGGAACCCTCGTTGGCTAGAAAAATGCCCACTAGCATTACCCCAAGTTTCCAATTCTTCTTCATTACTCTCAGCCCTGAGCAAACTCTGAAAAGAGAACATGACCATCATTGCTTTAGTGATGACCAACCTCAGATTTGCAACCCCAGCCTGCTTTTTTTTTTGTCCCTTTTCCTCTAGAGTAAGCCCATAACTTACTTCTCTCGTTTTGGTATCTCTGCTTTTATCCTACAACTTCTTCAAAGTAGCGTCCTCATCTGCACCTTAAGTGTCTGCTGTCATTCTCAAAGATACTCATTAAAGGCTTCCTAAAAACCCAGAAGGAGACTGGGTCCTTATGGGACCCTCCGTGAGTAACAATGCTGGCTGCCTTCAGCCATCTTTGACCCAGTTTCCTCCCCTGATTAGACCATTTGCTTCCTCAGAGCCAGTGCCCATAAGGAAAATGGTCTTCCCCAGGTCCCATCCCAGTCACTGCCTTTTGGATCAGCTGATGTAGACTCTTAGTCATAGGCCCTAAGAGCAAAGGATGAGCAAGACCTGTGAGTGGCCTTCCCTCTCTCACAGACCTGTCTAATATAAAGGAAACTATGTGGTGGTACCCAGAGTAAGAACGTAGGACGATCAGTTTAGAGAACATTTATCCCAATTTAACTTGGCTGGTAGGTTTTTTCCTCAGGCAGAACTAGCTCCCTTAAGGTCACCCAACCACTGAGCCAAAGGTCCTCCATCCAGTGACCTGACAATTTGCCCCATCTCGTCCAGGCTTATATTTGGAATACTCATCCCCACATCTTCACAGAGGTCCTGCTTTCCTAACTCTCAGGTCAGCTCACTTGTCACCCCTCAAAGAAGGCTCCCCTGATCACTAAGTCTTGCACACTCTCACAGGAGACACTACCTAATTTTCTTCAGAAAATTTTTCCTGAAATTTTAATTTTTCTAAACCAATTTTCTCCTGTGTTTGTCTGATTTCTGGAAGTCTGCCTCCCCTCCCTGGAAGGCTGCGATGGTGAGATCATGTTCTGCATCAGCCACACTCACCTCAGCTCCCCCCTTGCTGAGAACCTTGACGGATGCATGGCCAGCACTTAACATTTATGTGCTGAGTGAGTCCACCCATATCCTTCACACTCTCTCATCACAGCTTCCACAGTAGATACCCTGCTGCTCCATCCTAGAGCTCTTCAGGATAGATGCACAGGAGGCTCAGTTGCTGAGAATGTCAGCTCACAGCTGTACTTTGCACTGAGAATCACCCACAGTTTCAGGTGGCAGCTTCGCCCAAAGTTATGCCCCCTCTTCGGGGTCCCCATAGCCAATGACCTACTGATATGGAGTTACAAAGACTTGGCCCCGTTGCCTCAACTTTGGATCCTCCTGAAGGGCTGTTACAGCTCCAGAGCTCCCCGTGGCAAACCCAATATAAGTCAGGTTTTCCCTCTTCCTAATCCCGCCTTTCTGCAGAGAGCATTCCTCAGTTGCTTTCTGCATGGAACTCTCCAGCTCTGACTATTTTCAGGGAACTCAGTGTAACTCAACTCTTTCCCTTTAGCTGGACCCTCTTTTTTGCTTCTATTTTTGATCCTGTTAAGTTCCCTTTATTTGTCTTTTACTCTAGTTTTAAGATTTGGGCGATGTCTTGTACTCAGCTGGACCTGGAATCCTATTGGGTAGGACTTCCTGGTGGAAGGGACCAAACTTCCTCCACATTTTCACCTCTTAATATATAGAAATCTTATCAAAGTATATACCAGGAGAAATTCAGGGTACTCCTGCTGATTTCATCTTGCAGGAGGAGGAGATTCCTTCATGCCAGATTGAAATGAGAAGGAAGTCTGAAATGTGGAGATGAGGGGTCTTCTTCCCTCAGAGACAGCCTTTGGTGGTGGCCAGAAAGATTATAAAAAAACTGAAGAGAACACAAAATTTAATGAATTATGTACCAGTTTAGAAGCCATTAAAACTGGAGCAGCAGCAAATGTTTCTATATCAGTAGTAATATACAATTTCATATTATTTTCATAAGGTGAAGCTTATCAAAAATAATTACTTGTTTTACTCTTATGTACTTTCTAGTCCCTGGAAATACAGAAGAACAAAGCGTTATGTTTGACAGTTTAACAGCTTCTGACACACCATTATTTTGGAGAGATGGTCATTTGAAATACCAATATCTTGCTCTCAAATCTGAGATAGAATGGTTAGCCCAAGCTAATTGGAAGTAGCAACAACAACCTGGAGAAGAACATGATGTTGACATTAAATGAAAGGCATCTAATTGAATGTCAAGGCATACAGAGCAATGTCCTTTTGTTAAAACTTCCATTTCCTTTACATGGTGAAATCACACAAAGGGAAATATGCTCACCATGTGTCTGTTTTTCGGACTTTAAAATAATGGATATAAATGCTACATCAAAAGGCTCAATGTATACTAAAAAATAAAACCACAAAAATGTGACAATTGAAATAGGTATTAATCAGTTTTTACTACTTTCTTTGCCAAAACCCAATCCTTTGAAAACCTCTACTTTTACGGAGTTATAAGGTCCCAACATTTTTTTTTTTTTTTTTGGTGGTACGCGGGCCTCTCACTGCTGTGGCCTCTCCCGTTGCGGAGCACAGGCTCCGGACGCGCAGGCTCAGTGGCCATGGCTCACAGGCCCAGCCGCCCCGCGGCATGTGGGATCTTCCCGGACCGGGGCACGAACCCGCGTCCCCTGCATCGGCAGGCGGACTCCCAACCACTGCGCCAGGGAAGCCCCGGTCCCAACATTTTTGATTTTCATTCTTGATTTCTTTCACAGAACACCTCCACACACTGACACAAACTTAAACACCATATTTAATTTTATGACTGAAACTCATAGATACATCCTGCTGGGGCACTGGCTGTGTGCAAAAATTCTCTGTTGATGGAACTCACTATCTAGATTTTACATTTTAACCTAATTCTGTCACTGAAGTGAAACCAGCTCCTGGGTATTCCCGATAAAGAGCAAGACAGAAAAGTGATAGTAAAAGGTGTCAGTTTGCCACTTTTGCTCCTGTGCTTTCTAATATTCTATATGTACATTTAATTGAGCCAATCTGAACTCTTGAAAGACATTCAATAACTTGGAAGAGCATCCAATCTAACACTAAATACATGTGAGCAAAGAGCAAATCATTTTTCATGATTAACATCTGTTGTCATCATCATTAAATACAAGGAGTCCAAAGCTAGGAAAATGATCTAAGTGTGTGTGTGTGTGTGTGTGTGTGTGTGTGTGTGTGTGTGTGTGTGTAAAATACACATGTGTATATTAATTTTTTAACGTGGTGTTTTCTCAAAAGTTAATAAAATGGGATAATTGAAATACCCTCAAAGGGGCTACTGAACGTCACCTAAATAAATCCTAGTATTTAAGATGCAGGGTAACAATCATTTTGGAAATGTTGAAATAACAGATTTAATGCGAAATTTTGTTATTTGACTTGACACATCATCTTCAGTTAGCCTGTCTCCAGCTGATAGCTAGTTTCAGACACATGACAGAAAGCAAGTAACATTTATATAAGAACAGATTAGCCCGGAAGAGCTGACCTCCCTCTCATCCTTGCAGTCTGTTGACCTGTCGCACTCATTAAAAGGCTAGTGTGCTATGGGAAAATTCCCCCAGACTCTCCACTGGGAGGAGAGGTCTGTCTTCTCCTGCATGAGAGTTCATGAGGGTGAAAAGCAGACCAAACAGCTCAGTCCTCTGGTGGTTGCTAAATTCAATTTCATGGAAGTTTACCTGGGAAAATAATGCTGTTCCCTCTGCCTTTTCCCCCAGAATAGGAAGGAACAAAGTAGATAAGCTACAGGAACTTCTTCTAAAAAACAGAAGAAAAACATGAAAACATCTGTATTGGAACTAGATCAGAGAGCTTGAAGGTTTTAGAAAGATATTCAGATAATCTTGGCATGACTTCCCTGGTTTACATAAGCCTCTGCTTTGAATCTCTTACAGAAAGAAAAGGTCTGGATGGTGGTTTAAGATAAACATGCATAAAAATAGCAGAAATTATTTAATAAATGTTCCAATGTTCATTTGCCTATAGCAACTTCACAGAAAAGTTTACAAAAAACTTAGATGGGAATGCTTATATGGAGTTCCCTTTTTATTTTATATTGCATTATGTTTTAAACCATGGGGAGGGAATAGACCACAAATGTTTGTTTCCTCAGCTTTAAGTGAGAATTTATAACATCCTGGCTAATATATAATTTTATTGTTTATCCTAGCTTTTGTTTTGTATTTAATTTGATTACTTGCAAAAATAACTAAATAAATATGTCTCTTCTCATTAAATTAAATTTTAATTACAGACCTCTGTGGAAAATATTAAAAATCTAACTAAAAGTGAACATTCTGCAAAAAAAAATGGTTGTGAGGGAGCTATAACAATAAAAAGGAATACATTTTATTTATAATTACATAACATTTTAGACAAAGCAACTCTGTGAGGGCTTGTTCTCTTTGGGTGAGTGGGCACTTACATGCCAATGCAAGTGTCTGGGGGCACCTTTGTGAAGTGGTGATTGGCCTGAAATATCCTGGATGGGAGGAGACCTTGGGGCCACCCTCCTACCGGGTATACCTCGCTGCTGCTTCATCCTCAAGCCTGTGTGTCCATGAAAAGAGCTTGCAGTGCATGTCATCCACCAGAAGGTGTCACTGCAGCTCTTGGATCTAAGAAGGTGTGCACCCTCCCAAGGAATAGCCGCAGTGCAGGAGTCACCAGACCCTCTGACCAGAACCCCTGAGAAGTGGCTCTCTGCATTGTATAACTCTGTAAACTCACAAGCTCCTAGAGCATGCTGCAACCAGGGCCATTTCTGTGTTCTTCAAGAGAAAAATAAAAATTAAAAGAAACCCTTTTTTAAAATTGCACATTTCATCCACAGTAGGCTCTTGATATTTGTGTTTGAATATGGAATAAATCATATTTATGCAGCACTTTCCATTTGCGTTCTTTAAATGTTCATCCAGCATCTCAATTATCACAAATCTTGTGCTCCGACACTTCTTTTCTTTTCTGGATCTCAGCGGAATCCAGCAGGCATAAAGGGCTTCAGGCAGACCTGTTAGCTCAGGGCTCGACTTTTCACTGGGGAGGCACAATGAGGGTGTGTCACTTAGGACTTACTGTTTGTTTTGCTACCCAGGGTAGCTCTTCTCTCCACTCTTCCTTTTCCATCTTCATTCAGTTTAACATTTCCTAGAGCTGGGAAGGAGATCCTCTCCAATAGAGCAGCTCCCAGAAATGATTTAGAATGAATCTACACCACTCATCTGCAATCAACCTGAAACCCAAGGTGCTGAAGGGCAAAGCTTTTCTCATGAAATATCATTTTTACTTGTAAGAACAACTGGCAGAAAAATGGTGATTATTTTCAGACTTGGGTGTTTGGTACACATTTTCTCGAAAATGATTGAAGGGAGCCTGTCACTTCTAGAAAAACAATTGACAATATTTGTTGCCAGTACTAAAATTTGAGATTTCAAAGTGGACATTTGAATTTTGGAAAACTTGTATCCACCATCATGAGCCTGACAGCTTCCCAATACTTAAACTACTATTCTAATGAGATTGGTGAGAATATTAACACAAGTGATCTGTGTGATATTGTGTCAACATTTGGATGATCTGCATAACTCTGTGAACCAATATTTCCCAAAGGACCAATGCATGATGTACAAAATCACACATGGGTAAAATGTATATTCCAAGTACAATATAGAACTTCTGACTGCAAGGGTAATTTTTACATTGGAGAATATCTCTGTGGAATTCCTTTGAAGTCTAGAAAACTGGATAAATGTTCCAGTCTTGAGGATAATTTACTTTTTATAACCTTATGAAAATTTCAAATGTACAAAAATGTTGACAATATTCTATAATGAATACCCATATATCCATCAAGATTCTACAATTAACATAGCCCTATACTTGCTTTCACACCTGTATAGATCAAATAAATCCATGTGTTTATAAGGGCTCTGCTGTGCTCTAACTGCATTTCTCAGTTAGGAATTTCCTATATTAGGAAATTCCTTCCATCTCAGTGAATATAAATCCTCAGTATCATGTTCAAACTGTGCAGCCTGTTCTTATATGGACATAATGGAATTTATCTCAGTTATTGAATATTGGGGTTAATTAGACCCTACTTATTTGAGAAAAGTGGAAATGACATGTTTTTCTATAACAATGATCCTTACTTCCTTTGATAAAGTCCAAGAATTAGTATTCTTCAGTGAATGAACATACACTATTCCAGGGCTTATTGTGTGTATTGTGGTAAGTTATGTCAATATGATTTTTGCTTTGCAAGTTGAGTCCATACACAGATGTTGAAGAAAAGGTAGAGTTTAGATCGAAGACAAGAAGGAGTGAGGGAGCAACTCTAGGTCCTTTCAGATATCCTGCCTCATAGTAGGTCCTCAATAAATAGCAAAGAAATGAATAACTAAATGATGAAGCACAGTGGGAACAGATTTATTTCTGGAGTCTCTGACTGGAAGAATGAGAATCACAGATAGAGCTGCCGAGAGGTCAAGTTTGGTTGCACATTGGGACTTCCCTCCCCCCCCCCACTCCTCCCACCTAAGTCTTCCCCACTCTCCAGCTAAGGACATCTTTTACAAATTGTCACAGAAATCAAAAATGAAATATAATTTATTATATAACTGTAAAATTCATTATGGATAATACCGTTTATAAATCACCGAAATTCTTTTTTAAAAATACTAACAGCTTTATCAAGCTATAAGTCACATAACATAAAGATTATCCTTTAAGAATGGACAATTCAGTGGTTTTTAGTATATTCACAAATTGATTACCAATGCGTTGGTTATCAATATCTAATTCTAGATCATTTTTATCACTCCAATAAGAAACCCTTTCTATGCCTTTTAGCTATCACGCATCATTCCTCCCTACCCCCCAGCCCCTGGCATCCACTAAGATATTTTTTGTCTCCATGGATTTGTCTATTCTAGGTAATTCATATAAGTGGAATCATACAAATATTTGTCTTTTTGTTTCTAGTTTCTTTCACTTAGTAAAATGTTTTCAAGTTTCATCCATATTGTATCGATAGCATACCTCCGGTATTCCATTTCTTTTTATTGCTGAATAATATTCCATTGTGTGGATATTCCATTGTGTGGATATATCACATCTTTTTTCATCCATTCATCAGTTGGTGAACATGTGGGTTTTTTTCACTTTTTGTATACTATGGATAATGCTGCTATGAGCATTCATGTGTAAGTTTTTGTGTGAACATATATTTTCATTTCTCTTGGATATATACCTAGGAATGGAAATGATGAATCATATGGTGACTGTATGTTTAGCTGTTTGAGGAACTGCCAAACTGTTTTACAAAGGAGATGCACCATTTTACTGTCTCATCAGCAATGTACAAGGGTTCTAATTTCTCTATATCATTGTCAACAGTTGTTATGATATCTTTTGTGATAGAGCCACCCTGGTGGGTATGAGGTAATATCTCATTGTGGTTTTGATTTGCAGTTCACTAATGATATTAAGTATGTTTTCCTATACTGATTGGCTATTCATATATCTTCTGTGGAGAAATGTCTATTCTGGTCCTTTGCTCATCTTTAATTGACCAATTAGTCTTTTAATTGTTGAGTTGTACACATACATGTTCCTATTCTCATGGTCTGTTCCTTTATACACAGAAGACAGACACCTCACCAGGTTAGAGACTGACGTTCACTAAGTAGCTCCCATCTGGGGGTAGACTTTGAGACACAAAGAGAGTAGGAGACAAATATGTTACAACTCACAGTGGACACTAATGGAGACAGAACTTTCCCTGTTGAAGATGGAACCCTGAACACTCTGAGTTTTTCTGGCACAGCACAATAGAGTCCTGTTTTTCTCTCAGAATTATCAACAGTGCTCTTTCTCTCCCCAAACTGTTCCCATTAGAACAAATCACATAACATACAAGTCTTGGGTATGAACAGAGCTATCAGTCAGCAAAAGCCCATTTAAAAAGCTCAGTAATGTGGGTTGTGCATCACTCGAGCTGTATGCAAGACACGTGGTACTGAAAATAGCAGGTGCAGCCACTGACTTCTGGGAGTTTTTACCTAGTCAAAGTCTTCCATAACACCGTGGGAGATATTGATATTGTGGGAATGGAATCATGCTTAATTTTTTGTGTGTGATTCGATATTTTTATAGACTGCACCCCACTTAAAGTTGTTACAAAATAGTGGCTATATTTCCCTGTGCTGCACAATATAGTATAACCTTGCTATGTATCTATTTCATGCACAGTAGTTTGTCCCTCTTACTCCCCTTCCCCTGTATGGCCCCTCTCCCCATCACTCTCCCCACTGGTAACCACTAGTTTGTTCTCTCTGTGAGTCTGCTTCTATTTTGTTATATTCATTCATTTGTTTTATTTCTTTAGATTCCACATATAAGTGATAATACAGAGTATTTGTCTTTCTCTGTCTGACTTCACTAAGCATAATACTCTCTAGGTCCATGCACGTTGTTGTAAATGGCATTATTTCATTCTTTTTTGTAGCTGAGTAACAATGGAATCATGTTTTTTTTTTTTTTTTTGCGGTATGCGGGCCTCTCACTGCTGTGGCCTCTCCCGTTGCGGAGCACAGGCTCCAGACATGCAGGCTCAGCGGCCATGGCTTACGGGCCCAGCTGCTCCGCGGCATGTGGGATCTTCCCGGACTGGGGCATGAACCCATGTCCCCTGCATCGGCAGGCGGACTCCCAATCACTGCACCACCAGGGAAGCCCTGGAATCATGTTTTAAATGCATGTGAGACAGTCACCCATGTAATGGAACTCTGCAGTGAACTTTAACTAAATGTGAAGTTTCTACGGTAGATTCTCTGGTGGGGCATACTGCTACCATAAGCCACAAAATATGAGAAAGTACATCAGCATTCCTGAAAGTGTCCTCCTGGCGCTTCCCCGTGCAGCTAACATCCCTTCCTTCCTCGGGCCTTTGACGAGAGCTGGGCTGTCAGGAACCCCATCCACACACAGGGAGCACCACCCATTGTTAGACAGTTCTTATCAGGGGTGGGAGGTGTCATCGTGGTTCCACCGAATTGTGAGGTGTGGCCCAAGACACAATCATTAATCGCAGCCAAAATACTGGAGAAAGATATGCTACTGTTAATTAGAAAAAATTCAAGGTCATGGTGATGGTGGCCCTCCACTGAGGTCTACCTGCTTTTCTGGGAACAATGCCAGCAGGGACTTGTAGGATGCCTGGGGTGAATAAACTGCAAATGATAACTGGCACCTGCTGTCAGTTTTGTTGTCGCTAGGAGCTAGGCTCACCATTCTACACAAGCTACCTAATTTATCCTCCTGTTATTACTGTAATTTTTCAGACTATGAAACTAAAACTTAGAAATACACAGTAATTGTCCTACGTCATCCAGATTAACAGTGCAGACTTGGATTTGAGCCAAAATGATCTGACTGCAGAGCTAGCCAGCTACCTCACTTACCATTTCTTCCTTCTTTCAAAAGTACTTTGAGCCTTTCCAAGTGCCAGGCACTGACCTAGGGCCTAGAGGTGCAGGAGGAGATACAACAAACTCCTGTGCTCACGGAGCTCACCGAGGTGGGAGAGGCAGTGGACACAGAAACAAGGACACACACATGGTGTCTCAGAGAAAATGAAGAAGAATTTGAGAGTGTGGCCTTGTTCTGTTATACACGGGGGAATCTGGGAAGGCTCCTTGAATGCGGTGAGCTTTCATACCAAGACCTGGAGAAAGTGAGAAGAAAGTATGCACATGTGTGTGGGCAGAGGCTTCTGCTCTGAGAGACGAGCTGACACAGAGCTCTGAGGCGGGTGTGCCCAGTGTGTGCAGGACATAGGTGTCTGGTACGGCTGAGCCCCTGGGGGAGCCAGCAGAGTGGCTGGGTGGGAGGTGGAGGACCTGGGAGCATGGGGAGGATTTGGCCCTTATTCTGAGTGAGGGAGACAGCAATTGCTTGGACACAGCTGACCCTTGTGGCTGCTCTGATGAGATGGAGTGTCAGTGCCCAGGTGGTGGCAAGAAGCATCTGCCAGCATCCACAGAGAGACCACCACTGAGCTGGGTGGAAGCTGAGAGTGGATGTAGACACTTGGAGGATGCAGCAGCTGGGTAACAGGGCAAGAGAGAAGTCAAGGACAACTCTGAGGTCTTCAAAGACAGAGTTTTAATTTAATAAATAGGGAAAAGAACTGAAAGGGACACATTGGGTGTGGTTTGTATATGTTACATTGAGATACCTGAGGGACACCCAACCAGCAGAACACCCACCCCCTTTCAATTCCTCTTTGTCAACAATAGCAAAATTAAACAAGATAATACAGATATCAGTTACTTAGTGATCATGTGTGGGGCCCTTCCTGGGTGCGTTACAGAAGAGGTTTCCTTTATTTCATCCCCATGAACGTGTGGGTGAGTTGTTGCTATCCCCATGACTTCTGTTGGGCATGGTACTCCCCCTGCTTCCATGTCAAGCCTGGGGCAGCAGGGAGGCACAGAGATTTTGCCTGGCCTTGACTCTCAAGCTCAACTATAAGGATTAAGGGTTGAAACCCGACCCTGATGTGTGGCCTTTGGCCTTGAGCAAGTCGCCCTCATCACCTGCTTCCCTGTTGGCCACGTGGGATGGCATGAGCTCTTGCCTCAGGTCAGTGAAAATAACGTTGGACAGTTCCTGGCCCAGTGTGCTGTCACTTGTATTCTCATTCTTAGAATTGTATGTACGACAATTTTTAGTCTTAATTTGAAGAATATCAATCTGCTCAATTTGTCTTGGATTTATGTCTTGTGGGATTCCCTGGGTCATTTTTTCTAGTTTCAGAAAATGTACAAGAGAAATTGGTGCCTTCCGCTTTGAAGTGTACGAGACCAACCACACTCATCCCTGGTCCTCTCCTCTCACTATTTGGATTGATTTAGAAGGTGAGAGGTGACAGCGAGATGGAGATTAAATGACTGAGTGGTTTGGCAGAGTCCCTACATGCCATAGAATCTTAAAAGGATCTAAGATGACAGAAAAAGCAAAAAAAAAAAAAAAAAAAAAAAAAAAAAAGAAACACTCACAAGGAAGGATACCTGGCTTGTTTAGACCTATGAATTTCAGCTGCAGAGAAATGTGCAGACAGGTCTTGTGGTAACCCGCTGGGCTCCTGTGTCTTCTCTCATACTACTCACAACAGCCCAGCCCAGTTTTTCTGCCAGCTCTAAAGCTCGTTTTCTCTACCAACAGGGCTTCTGGAGCTTTCTCACTGGGCTTTCATCCCTCTGCTAGCTGGTCACCCTTAGTCTGTCCCCAGTTCTGGCCCTAGTGGTCTGATACCCTGAGCTGACCCAGGCCCCCCCCCCCCCCAAGCTCCCTGGACACATGGAGCAACGGGGTTTCTATGTTCACCTTGGAAGCAATGGCCACCTCCATCTTCTGCTGAGCTTACCTGCTCTACCTGCAGCTACACTGCAATCGCCCCAAGACAGGATCATGTTTTACGTATCTTCATGTGTACAAAGGGGAAAATTGCAAGTCCAACACACTAACCCTCTGGCTATTGCTTAAGTTGTCAAAATTAAGTACTGAAGGGAAATGATTTTTGTTAGTGTCACTAAAAGTAAAAAAAAGTGCAGTAAAGGATGCAGTCAGGTATGAACAAAAGAATAAACATGGTCTGCAAGTCTATAGGGAGTCTGAAATTGTATTTCTAGGAGAAAGAATTCAGCTCAACCTTTCCATTAAAATTCTTGTTACCCCAAAGCACAAAGTTCTAAAGGTCTCTCTGTTCTCCTCTAATAACCTGATAAACTGTTGGCTGTGGAAAACTTTTCACAAGGCTCAGAAAGTGGGAAAGATTTCGTTATTCCAGTCAAATGGTAAAGAAATACCCTTAGAAGGGCTGCAAGGAGAGAAAAACAGACCCAGTGTTTGGTCGACGTGTTCCAAAGCTGGACGATTTCAAAGGTTAACCTCGACAATTTTGTGATGTCCTAGTGGGAGTAGAAGGTGAGGACACAATCCTTTGTCATTTCTACTGCTCCCTTTGAGTTAAATAAATTCTCCTTAGATGTTATACTTAATAGAAGTATGTCTCTTCTGAAGAAGTGACAGAGCACTCTTCTGAGAACGTTACCACAGACAAAACTCTGCTTTGTTCTCTGGCTATTAGAAAATTCGCCCTGCAAATAATAATTATACAAATAATTATAATATATATTATAAATAATATATAAAAATATATTTAATATAAATAAATATATATTAAAAATATAATATATAAATAAATATATAAATAAAATTATAATTATATATAAAAATATAATATATATATTTGATTTATAAATATAATTATAACAACCAAGAAAGCTAGAGTATTTGAGGGGTTCTCCTCTAATGGCTCCAATTTCACTTAAAATTCATATTTTCACATATATTACATATATGTATGTGCATGTGTATATATATAATGTATATATGCACATATATACAAAATTTGGTGTTTAGTAACCTATGGCATCATTATCCAGGCACACAAATGTCAAATGCTAGAGTCATTTCTGATTCCGCCCTTTCCCTGACTGCACACCCCAAATCTTAGGCATCCTCGTCAGTTCTGGCACAGTCTGCCCCTTCCCACCTCATAACTCTGTATCCCATCCCTCTCTCGTCAGCTCTCTCTGCATTCTGCTACACATTGATCTTTCTCAAACACATGGGTGACCCTGTCATTTGTTTAATTCAAAAGCTCTTAACATTCAGAAAACAGTTCAGGACTTCCCTGGTAGTGCAGTGGCTAAGAATCCACCTCCTAATGCAAGGGACACGGGTTCAAGCCTTAGTCTGGGAAAATCCCACATGCCACAGAGCAACTAATCCCGTGCATCACAACTACTGAGCCCGTGCTCTAGAGCCCACGAGCCACAACTACTGAGCCCACATGCCATAACTACTGAAGCCCATGCGCCTAGAGCCCCTGTTCCACAACAAGAGAGGCCACCGCAATGGGAAGCCCACACATCGCAACGAAGTTGTGGCCCCTGCTCGCTGCAACTAAAGAAAGCCTGCGTGCAGCAATGAAGCCCCAATGCAGCCAAAAATAAATAAATAAATAAATAAACAAGTTTATTTAAGAAAAAAGGAAAAGAAACGAGTTCAGCTCTCTCAGGCTGATGTTCCATTCCAGGCATCTGTCCCTCTTTTTCACGGAACATTGTTTATGAATCCCTGGGCCTGACCACCACTTTTTCTGTTCCCCAAACTTCTCCTACCACAATTGTTTGTTAAATACTAACTTTAATAGCTTAAAATGATAACTCTTCCCTGATTTCCCATGGAGGAGTAACTTCCCCACCTCTGCTACCATGAAATGTCAGAGGAAATTTTACTTCCCTTATTACTGTTTGCATTATTATGAACTAGTATCAGTATGTTATCTGCACATAATAGTTAGAGAGAGGCAAAGCACAGTGGTTAAGAGCATGAGGTCTGGTGCTTATTTTAGAATCTTGAGTCATGTGACTTGCAAGTTACTTAAGCATCTTGGGCCTCAGTGTCCTTATCTGAAAAATGAGGAGAACAATGGTATGTATCACATTGGGTTTTCTTAGGGGTTTAATTAATTAATTAATATATGAATATGGCCGTCAAAGCAGTATCTCATATACAGTAGGTGCTCAGTAAATGCTAGCTACCATTTATACCTCCTGGTT
This sequence comes from Globicephala melas, assembly GCF_963455315.2. Classification (NCBI taxonomy): domain Eukaryota; kingdom Metazoa; phylum Chordata; class Mammalia; order Artiodactyla; family Delphinidae; genus Globicephala; species Globicephala melas. The sequence goes on from NC_083315.2 coordinate 51,587,910, forward strand.
AGATACATAACTCTCTCAACATCCTTGAAGACAAGGACCAAGAATACTGAATGCTTCAAGGCAGCAGCATTGAGATTCTCACTGGTTCCAATAATAAATGGATCATATGACATTTATTTAGCTTTACAATCTTTCATTTCAAATTTCAAGGACATCTACCTTTAAAAATTCCTGTTAACCACTAACTGTAACTGAAATAGCATATGAAGGGATTTCCAGATTCAGCTCCAACATGAAAAGAGCTTGGAAGTTGTCACATCCATCTTTACCATGAGAAAAGCCTGGACTAACTGAAAGTCACTGACTAGTCTTGGACCCACTGGAGAACTGAGGTCTCAGGGCAATCACCACCCAGAAATCTACAGAGACAAGGAAACATGGAGAGTCAAGGTGGAGACTATCTGGGGAGAAGTTGCTGAAGCCCAAAACTGGCAGAAACACTTAAATAATAATTTTGGTTATTGCTGAAGGCTGTGTGAGTTAATATGAGACTGAAAAACTTGGGAGGCAACTACCTCAGGGGGCCTCCAACACTTTCATGGGCTTTACCTCCATGAGTCCTGTTATTGTGTGTACAAAGGGGAAAAGGCTGTCAAAGTGAAGATCCAAAAATTCCCTTTTTTTCTCTGGCAGGGGAAGACTAATCATTGTGAAATACACACTAGCATTTGCCATAACATGTACTCTAGAGGGGAAAAGACTTTACCAGAGCCTTATCCCATATGAGAGAAAGGCATCCTTGCACTCCACCCCTCTAGTCTTCCTGTCTCACCTCAGGGAGTAAGACAGAGTCAACAGGGACTAGCACTTCAGTGAAATATAGAATGTGAGCTTGGCAGCTGGGCAGGGAGTAGGAGTTAGAGGAAAACCTATTCCACTGGAGAAATACTTGGGAAGTCACAGCCCAGAAACACAGGCCCACATACAGACTGAGGTATAATCATAAGATTATAGAAAGCTCCCCATCCCCAACACCTCACTCCAAACCAACAGGGCTCCAGTATAAGAACAGTGGATTATAGCCAAAGAGCTACAAGACCCAAACCCTCTCTGAGGAGGCATACTCAGGAAGCCCAAATCAGAAAAGAGAAGCAAATGCAAGGCCACTGGAGGAATTTTTAGCCTCTAGAACCTACAGCTGCAGCAGACATGACACACTGCCCAACTCCAAGCCAGATTAACATAAAGTCTCATTCTAAAAGAGTATTTAACAAGAACCTATTAACCAATACAACTGGCCTGGATTTCAACAGAAAGCATAAAGCATGCCAAAAGGCAACAAACAAATACAAATCCATTTGGAGAGGCAAAGTCCTCAAAAGAACCATACTCACAGATAACACAGATGTTGGAATTATCACACAAGAACTTTAAAATGACTATGATTAATATGTTCATGGTTCTAATGGAAAAAGTGCCACTTTACCCCAATTAACTTCCTTGTTCTCAGGCCAGCTCTGTCTGAAATTAAATAGCTATTCTGTCCTTTGATTAGTGTTAGTATATCTTTCTTCATTCCTTTGATATTAACTTGTGTAAGTCTTTATATTTAGTGGGTTTCTCATAGATGACATATGGGTCGTTTTTACTCCATGCTGACATGTAGAGGGGTTAATTCCGCAAGAAGATGAAGCAATCCTAGATCTATCTAGGATTCTAGATGTATCTAACAAACAACATCAAAATATATGAGGAAAGACTAAAAGAACTGAAAAATAGATCCACTATTATAGTTAGAGACCTCAACACTCCTTTCTCAGTAAATACAGAAATTTACTTAGCTATTAAATGGCAGATATAAGAACCAAAATCTAAATAAAAAACGTTTTATCAATTGGTAATTTCTCAATTTATCAATAAACCTATGATCAAAGAAAGCACCAGTTTGGGGCTTGAAATTTCCTAATAAATGTTTACAGAATTTGATATAGTGTTCAAAATATAAATGATATTGTCTTTCAAAGGTCAACAATATTTAATTCAGCTAAATTGAGAAACTGTTTCAGATACTCAATTCTGTCCTATATTAACTTTTCACTATGGGGCTTCTTTATCAAAACTTCTTTAGAAAGACTAGCAATGGAATGAGAGCTGTAAGAGAAACACTAAATAGCAAAGCACATCTGTATTGATGTTCAAGGTCTGCATCAGACTTATAAGAATTAAAAGCAAAGCACCACTTCACATTAAGGCATTAAGAAGACTAAGGAAATCCCTCATCTAAACCAGGCCTGAGAGTCAGCCCCCATGGCTCCATTACCCCAAGCACACTAACACAAAGATATGCATTATGTCAGAACAAGCCTAACAGGTGGAGAACAGAGTGATGTTTCCAGTGCCCTCAGAACAGATCACATGTTTACAGGTGATGATCTAAAATCCCAGCATGCTAAGTTCAAGGGAAATATACCACTTGATGTAAGCTATGTGCCAAACAAAGAACCCTGAAAAGAGGTACTTCCCATTCTCCACAACTATTTTCCTAATTCAAGTTCAAAAAATATGCATTGTCCTCAAAGCCACAACCTCTGCCTGGCTGGCATGGCTCCAATAAAGGGGATGAAATATATAATCTGATTTTCTCCAGCTCTTAGTCATCCAAAGAGAGGAAATGTATCTAAAAGTACAGAATGCAAGTCACCTGGCACATTTAAACATTACCCAAGTCGGCTTTCATGTTTCCACAAAGAATAACTGGATTGTTTTGGCTCTGTTCCCAGATACTGAAAATTAATTAAGAATGTACCACAACTTTCCTTCCTTCCTTCCTTCCTTCCTTCCTTCCTTCCTCCTTCCCTCCCTCCATCCCTCCCTCTTTCTCCAGCCTCTGATGAGGTGCCACACACCTGCTCCAACAAGCTCCCATTGTAAATCTTGGGAAGAGGCACTGCTTCCACTTTTCTTCTTCATTGGAGACTCTCCCTCGGCTCTTGGTTGTTTGTTTACAGACTTTATTTTTTGTACCAGTTTTGACTTCACAGCAAAGTTGAGCAGAAATTACAGAGATTTCCCATGCCTCTTTTTCTTTGATGGTGTGACTTAGTTGATAGACAAAGTTCTTGAATAGGAACAGCATATGTTCTCATTAATGAACTAATCACCTACTTAGTCAAATGGCATCCCCCAAATGAGGAATTACATAGGCTGCATCATCTTGAGCTGTTAACACACATGGTTTGTCTTGGGCAGTCACCTACACAGAATAAAGATCTATTAAGAACCTAATGTGAACAGGTGTGAATAGCTCACAGAAGACATGCTCCCTAACCTACAAAAATCAACAAAACCAAACTTTTTTGAAAATATCGACTAAGTGTACAGAAAGAGCACTTTATAACCAAAATGCATTGATAGACTTTCTTTCCAGTTACATTATGGCAGGAGAAATTATTTGGTTTACAGATTTCTTACTTTCATCTTTTCATGCTGTTAAAGCCATAATAAAGCACATATCCCAGACACTTCTGGTTTCATCACTGAAGATGATGATTTCCCTAATTAAACAGGTACATCAGTAGACAAGTGGGATGAAGCACAGGCATCTTCTCCTAAATATTGGAAAAGCTAAGCTCTCAGACGCCATTTCTCCCTCCTTTTTCATATCAGATAAGCCAGTTACACCAAGCAATACTGCTGTTGGGCAGCTGAGAGGGATAGGGGAGCTCAAAGGGGAAAAGAGATAACTTTTACAGTAGACAAGCAGGGTCTTCAAAATACTTTTGGTAGAAATTCTATGTTCACAGACAATTATTTGTGGTTTATCTGTATTCTGTGGTTGCTTGTTGAGTGTACCCACCTAGGCATTGCTCAGATAGTCCTGGAATGGTTCCCACTCTCTTGCTGAGATGTGCTCTAACCCCTGAACAGAGTGGGGAACAACGTGAGAGCCCAGATGACAGGCCAGAAGCAGATGAGTCAGGAGAGTTGTTCTATGTCCAAGGCTTACCTGATTCAGGCAGAAGCCTCTGAATCAGGATCCAGGAGGCAGTCTCCCCTCTCTTGCTTGGTTCACTTAGTGGAAAAAGCAAAGCACTGGGGAGAGATGCTCCAAGAATTCCTAGCATCATTTACTAAGCTGACTATGAATATGTCCACAATGCTTTGATAAAGAATGTGCCAGTTTCTCCCCTGAAAGATGCATGCTTTCCTTAGGAAGCCCCTGAGAATTTTAATTTCCATATTCCTTTTGGGGGAGGGAAGCAGTAGCTCTGTCATGTCTTGTATGCAGGTCCATGTTTTTCAATCATTGATCGAGGAGACAGTGGTCAGAATACAGATGGAAGTGAAAGATAAAAACATTTCTAGAATGCCACACAGGGGTTCATTTGCCTTGACATTGTGTTTCTTTAGCTAATAACAGCTCAGATAAAGCTTGGTGTGGTAGAGAAGACCCTGGACTTGGAGAAGCAAGAGTGCATCAGTTGTGTGATCTTGCACTGCAATCTTTCTCTAAGACTCAGTTTTCTCATCTGTGAAAGGGGGATGGCAGATGGGAATGGAGGGCAGAATGTGCTACATTTCACATTGACAGGAAACACAATCATAAAAGAGAGATTGTCACTGTTCTCTGGCCACTCTTGGTGCTAGGGAATGGCGTCAGCTAGAGAGAAAATCCGATGTGTCCTTGGGACTGTTATAACTATGTGGGGGCAGGGCCAACATACGCTGACACAAAGATTTGCTACCTGGCATCTATTCCACTTCCAAATTAATTATGTTGGGAAAAAGGAGCATTGCCTTTTAAAACTCTGAAAATCAGCCAACTATCTCAGACATTCTAGTATCACTGTAATAGCAGTGACAGTTCCCTAACAATTTCTCTAGCTCAAGTACAGTTACAGCTGGCACAGGTGTCAAAGATAAAGAGCATAAACGTGAGAGAGGACCTTCAAGATGGCGGAGGAGTAAGAAGTGGAAATCACCTTCCTCACCATAAATACATCAAATATATATATACACGTGGAACAACTCCTACAGAACACCTACTGAATGTTGGCAGAAGACCTCAGACTTCCCAAAAGGCAAGAAACTCCCCAGGTACCTGCGTAGGGCAAAAGAAAAAAGAAAACACAGAGACAAAAGAATAGAGATGGGAACTGCACCTCTGGGAGGGAGCTGTGAAGGAGGAAAAGTTTCCACACACTAGGAAGCCACTTCACTAGAGGAGACAGGGGTGGGTGGCGGGGGAAGCTTTGGCGTGATGGAGGGGAATGCAGCAACAGGGGTGAAGAGGGCAAAGCAGAGAGATTCCCACACAGAGGATCAGTGCCAACCAGCACTCACCAGCCTGAGAGACTTGTCTGCTCCCCTGCCTGGGTGGGTGGGCACTGGGAGCTGAGGTGTGGGCTTTGAAGCTCAAATCCCAGGGAGAGGCCTGGGGTTGGCTACGTGAGCACAACCTGAAGGGGGCTAGTGTGCCACAGCTAGCCAGGAGGGAGTCCGGGAAAAAGTCTGGAACTGCCTAAGAGGCAAGAGACCATTGTTTCAGGGTGTGCGAGGAGAGGAGATTCAGAGCACCACCTAAACGAGCTCCAGAGACAGGCACAAGTTGTGGCTATCAGTGCAGACACCAGAGACGGGCATGAAATACTAAGGCTACTGCTGCAGTCACCAAGAAGCCTGTGTGCAAGCACAGGTCACTATACACACCTACCCTCCCGGGAGCCTGTTCAGCCTGCCACTGCCAGGGTCCGTGATCCAGGGACATCTTCCCCAGAAAAACACACGGCACACCTCAGGCTGTAGCAACATCACGCTGGTCTCTGCCGGCACAGGTTCACCCTGCGTTCTCTACCCCTCCCTCCCCACAGCCTGAGTGAGCCAGAGCCCCACTCCTTTAACTCCCTCTTGTCTGGGTGAAGAGTGGATGCCAGAGGGCAACCTACACACACAGGCAGAGCTGAATCCAAAGCTGAACCCCAGGATCTGTGTGAACAAAGAAGAGAAAGAGAAATTTCTCCATGTGGCCTCAGGATCACTGGATTAAATCTCCACAATGAACTTGATGTACCCTGCATCTGTGGAATACCTGAATAGACAATGAATCATCCCAAAATTAAGGTGGTAGTCTTTGGAAGCAACTGTAGACTTAGGGTTTGCTGTATGTGACTGAATAGTTTCTGATTTTTATGTGTATCCTAGTATAGTTTTTAGCGCTAGTTGTCATTGGTGGATTTGTTTATTGGTTTGGTTGCTCTCTTCTATTGTTTTTATTAATTTTTTAATATTTTGATTTTAATAATATTTTTAATTTTATTAATTTTTAATTTTATTATATGTTATTTTTTTCTTTCTTTTTTTTTCTCCTTTTCTCTGAGCTGTGTGGCTGACAGGGTCTTGGTGCTCCAGCCTGGTGTCAGGACTGAACATGTGAGGTGGGAGAGCTGAGTTCAAGACATGGGACCACCAGAGGACTCCTGGACACAAGTAATATCAATCAGCGAAAGATCTCCCAGAGACCTATGTCTCAGTGCTAAGACCCAGCTCCAATCAATGACCAGCAAGCTCTAGTGCTGGACATCCTATGCCAAACAACTAGCAAGACAGGGACACAACACCTCCCATTAGCAGAGAGGCTGCCTAAAATCATAATAAGGTCACAGATACCCCAAAACACACCACTGGACGTGGTCCTGTCCCTCAGAAAAACATGATCCAGTCTCATTGACTAGAACACTGACACCAGTCCCTTCACCAGGAAGCCTACATAATGCACAAAGGCAACCTTACCCAATGGGAGCAGACACCAAAAACAACAGGAACTATGAACCAGCAGCCTGTGAAAAGGAGACACCAAACACAGCAAGTTAAGCAAATTGAGAAGACAGAGAAAGATGCAGTAAATGAAGGGGCAAAGTAAAAACCCACCAGACCAATAAAATGAAGAGGAAATAGGCAGTCTACCTGAAAAAGATGTCAGAGTAACCATGATCCCAAATCTTGGAAATAGAATGGAGAAAATACAAGAAACATTTAACAAGGACGTGGAAGAACTAAAGAGCAAACAAACAATGATGAACAACACAATAAATGAAATTAAAAATTCTCAAGAAGGAATCAATAGAAGAATAATGGAGGCAGAACAGATAAGTGACGTGGAAGATAAAATAGTGGAAATAACTACCACAGAGCAGAATAAAGAAAAAAAAAAAGAAGGGAGGACAGTCTCAGAGACATCTTGGACAATATTAAATGCACCAACATTCGAATTATAGGGGTCTGAGAAGAAGAAGAGAAAACGAAAGGGTCTGAGAAAATATTTGAAGAGATTATAGTTGAAAATTTCCCTAACATGGGAAAGGAAATAGTCAAGTCAAATCCCATACAAGATAGTCAAGTCAAATCCCATACAGGATAAATCCAAGGAGAAACACACCAAAACACATATTAATCAAACTATCAAAAATTAAATACAAAGAAAAAATATTGTAAGTAGCAAGGGTTAGGCAACAAATAGCATACAAGGAAATCCCCATAAAGTTAACAGCTGATCTTTCAGCAGAAATTCTGCAAGCCAGAAGGGAGTGGTAGTATATATTTAAATTGATGAAAGGGAAAAAGCTACAGCCAAGATTACTTTACCCAGCAAGGATCTCATTTAGATTTGATGGAGAAATTAAAAGGTTTACAGACAAGCAAAAGGTAAGAGAATTCAGCTCACCAAACCAGCTTTACAACAAATGCTAAAGGAACTTCCCTAGGCAGGAAACACAAGAGAAGGAAAAGACCTACAAAAACAAACCCCAAATAATTAAGAAAATGGTAATAGGAACATACATATAGATAATTACCTTAAATGTAAATGGATTAAATGCTCCAACCAAAAGACACAGACTAGCTGAATGGATACAAAAACAAGACTCATATATATGCTGTCTACAAGAGGCCCACTTTAGACCTAGGGACACATGCAGACTGAAAGTGAGGGTATGGAAAAAGATATTCCATGCAAATGGAAATCAAAAGAAAGCTGGAGTAGAAATTCTCAGACCAGGCAAAATAGACTTTAAAATAAAGACTATTAAAGAGACAAAGAACGACACTACATAACGATCAAGGGATCAATCCAAGAAGAAGATGAACAATTGTAAATATTTTTGCATGAAACATAGAAGCACATCAATACATAAGGCAAATGCTAACAACCATAAAAGGGGAAATCAACAGTAACACAATCATAATAGGGGACTTTAACACCCCACTTTCACCAATGGACAGATCATCCAAAATGAAAATAAATAAGGAAACACAAGTTTTAAATGATACATTTAACAAGAGGGACTTAATTGATATTTATAGAATATTCCATCCAAAAACAACAGAATACACTTTCTTCTCATGGAACATTCTCCAGGATAAATCATATCTTGGGTCACAAATAAGGCTTTGGTAAATTTAAGAAAATTGAAATTGTAGCAAGTATCTTTTCTGACCACAATGCTATTAGACTACATATTAATTACAGGAAAAAAATGTAAAAATTACAAACACATGGAGGGTAAACAACACACTACTAAATGACCAAGAGATCACTGAAGAAATCAATGAAGAAATCAAAAAATACCAAAAACAAATGACAATGCAAGCACAATGTCCCAAAACTGCAGCAAAAGCAGTTCTAAGAGGGAAGTTTATAGCAATACAATCCTACCTCAAGAAACAAGAAAAACCTCAAATAAACAACCTAACCTTACACCTAAAGCAATTAGACAAAGAAGAACAAAAAACCCTTAAATTTAGCAGAAGGAAAGAAATCATGAAGAGCAGAAATAAATGAAAAAGAAATGAAGGAAACAATAGCGAATATCAATAACACTAAAAGCTGGTTCTTTGATAAGAAAGAAAAGAAAAGAAACAAAATTGATAAAAAGTTGGTTCTTTGATAAGAGAAACAAAATTGATAAAATATTAACCAGACACATCAAGAAAAAAAGGGAGAAGACTCAAATTAACAGAATTAGAAATGAAAAAGGATAAGTAACAACTGGATAAGTAACAACTGACACTGCAGAAATACAAAGGATCATGAGACATTACTACAAGCAACTATATTCCAATAAAATAGACAACCTGGAAGAAATGGACAAATTCTTAGAAAAACACAACTTTTTGAGGCTGAACCAGCAAGAAATAGAAAATATAAACAGACCAATCACAACCACTGAAATTGAAACTGTGATTAAAAATTTTCCAACAAACCAAAGTCCAGGATAAGAAGGATTCACAGGCGAATTCTATCAAACGTTTAGAGAAGAGTTAACACCTATCATTCTCAAACTCTTTCAAAATGTAGCAGAGGGAAGAACACTCCCAAACTAGTTCTATGAGGCCACCATAACCCTGATACCAAAAGCAGACAAAGATGTCAAAAAAAAAAAAAGAAAACCATAGGCCAATATCCCTGATGAACATAGATGCAAAAATCCTCGACAAAATACTAGTGAACAGAATCTAACAGCACATTAAAAAGATCATACAACGTGACCAAGTGGGGTTTATCCCAGGAAGGCAAGGATTCTTCAATATATGCAAATCAATCAACGTGATAAACCATATTAACAAATTGAAGGAAAAAGCCATATGATCATCTCAATAGATGCAAGAAGGCTTTCGACAAAATTCAACACCCATTTATGATAAAAACCCTCCAGAAAGTAGGCATAGAGGGAACTTACCTGAACATAATAAAGGCCATATATCACAAACCCACAGGAAACATTATTCTCAGTGTTGAGAAACAAACCATTTCCTCTAAGATCAGGAACAAGACAAGGTTGCCCACTCTTATCACTATTATTCAATTAGCTATGGGAGTTTTAGCCACAGCAATCAGAGAAGAAAAACAAATAAAAGGAATCCAAATCAGAAAAGAAGAAATGAAGCTGTCACTGTTTGCAGATGACATGATAATATATATATAGAGAATCCTAAAGATGCTACCAGAAAACTACTACAGATAATAAATGAATTTGGTAAAGTTGCAGGATACAAAATTAATGCACAGAAATTTCTTGCATTCCTATACACTAATGATTAAACATCTGAAAGAGAAATTAAGGGAACATTTATATTTACCATTGCAACCAAAAGAATAAAATACCTAGGAATAAACCTACCTAAGGAGACAAAAGACCTGGATGCAGAAAACTATAAGACACTGATGAAAGAAACTAAAGATGATAGAAACAGGAGAGACATACCATGTTCTTGGATTGGAAGAATCAACATTGTGAAAATGACTCTATGACCCAAAGCAATCTACAGATTCAATGTAATCCCTATCAAACTACCAACAGCATTTTTCACAGAACTAAATAAAGAGTGTCACAGTTTGTATGAAAACAGAAAAGAACCCCAATAATCAATTGTATGGAAACACAAAAGAACCCCAATAGCCAAAGCAATCTTTTCGGTTTTTTTTTAAACATCTTTCTTGGAGTATAATTGCTTTACAATGGTGTGTTAGTTTCTGCTTTATAACAAAGTGAATCACCTATACATATATCCCATTATCTCCTCCCTTTTGTGTCTCCCTCCCACCCTCCCTATCCAACCCCTCTAGGGGCTCACAGAGCACTGAGCTGATCTCCCTGTTCTGTGTGAATGCTTTCCACTAGCTATTTTACATTTGGTAGTGTATATATGTCCATCCCACTCTCTCACTTCGTCCCAGCTTACCCTTCCCCTCCCCGTGTCCTCAAGTCCATTCTCTAAGTCTGCATCTCTATTCTTGTCCTGTCCCTAGGTTCTTCAGAACCATTTTTTTTGATTCCATATATATGTATTAGCATACGGTATTTGTTTTTCTCTTTCTGACTTACTTTCCTCTGTATGACAGACTCTAAGTCTATCCACCTCACTACAAATAACTCAATTTCATTTCTTTTAATGGCTAATATTCCATTGTATATATGTACCACATCTTCTTTATCCATTCATCCATCGATGGAAACTTAGGTTGCTTCCATCTCTTGGCTATTGTAAATAGAGCTGCAATGAATATCACAGTACATGACTCTATGAATTATGGATTTCTCAGGGTATATGCCCAGTGGTGGGATTGCTGGGTCCTATGGTAGTTCTGTTTTTAATTTTTAAGGAACTTCCATACTGTTCTCCATAGTGGCTGTATCAATTTACATTCCCACCAACAGTGCAACAGGGTTCCCTTTTCTCCATATCCTCTCCAGCATTTATTGTTTGTAGCGTTTTTGATGATATGGTCATTTGGACTGGTGTGACGTGATACCACATTGTGCTTTTGATATGATTTTCTCTAATGAGTAGTGATGTTGAGCATCCTTTCATGTGTTTGTTGGCAAGCTGTATATCTTCCTTGGAGAAATGCCTATTTAGGTCTTCTGCCCAGTTTTGGATTGGGTTGTTTGTTTTTTTGATATTGAGCTGCATGAGCTGCTTGTAAATTTTGGAGATTAGTCCTTTGTCAGTTGCTTCATTTGCAAATATTGTCTTCCATTCTGAGGGTTGTCTTTTCATCTTGTTTATTGTTTCCTTTGCTGTACAAAAACTTTTAAGTTTCAATAGGTCCCATTTGTTTATTTTTGTTTTTATTTCCATTTCTCTAGGAGGTGGGTCAAAAAAGATCTTGCTGTGATTTATGTCATAGAGTGTTCTGCTTATGTTTTCCTCTAAGAGTTTCATAGTGTCTGGCCTTACATTTAGGTCTTCAATCTATTTTGAGTTTATTTTTGTATATGGTGTTAGAGAGTGTTCTAATTTAATTATTTTACATGTAGCCGTCTAGTTTTCCCATCACCACATATTGAAGAAGCTGTCTTTTCTCCATTGTATATTCTTGCCTCCTTTATCACAAATAAGGTGACCATATGTACGTGGGTTTAGCTCTGGGTTTTCTATCCTGTTCCTTTGATCTATAGTTCTGCTTTTGTGTCAATACCATACTGTCTTGATTACTGTAGCTTTGTAGTATAGTCTGAAGTCTGGGAGCCTGATTCCTCCAGCTCCCTTTTTCTTTCTGAAGATTGCTTTGGCTATTTGGAGTGTTTTGTGTTTCCATACAAATTGTGAAATTTTTTATTCTAGTTCTGTGAAAAATGCCATCGGTAGTTTGATAGGGATTGCATTGAATCTGTAGATTGATTTTGGTCGTATAGTTATTTTCACAATGTTGATTATTCCAATAAGAACATGGTATATCTCTCCATCTGTTTGTATCATCTTTAATTTCTTTCATCAGTGTCTTATAGTGTTCAGCATATAGGTCTTTTGTCTCCTTAGGTAGGTTTATTCCTAGGTATTTTATGGTTTTGGTTGCAATGGTAAATGGGAGTGTTTCCTTAATATCTCTTTCAGATTTTTCAGCATCAGTGTGTAGGAAGCAAGAGACTTCTGTGCATTTTTTATCCTACTACTTTATTAAATTCATTGATGAGCTCTAGTAGTTTTTGGGTGGCATCTCTATGTTTCTCTATGTATAGTATGTCATCTGCAAACAGTGACAGGTTTACTTCTTCTTTTCTGATTTGGATTCTTTTTATTTCTTTTTCTTCTCTAATTGCTGTCACTAAAACTTCCAAAACTATGTTGAATAATAGTGGTGAGAGTGGACAGCCTTGTCTTGTTCCTGATCTCATGGAAAATGGTTTCAGTTTTTCACCATTGAGAATGATGTTGGCTGTGTATTTGTCATATATGCCTTTTATTAAGTTGAGGTAAGTTCCCTATATGCCTACTTTCTGGAGGGTTTTTATCATAAATGGCTTTTGAATTTTGCTGATAGCCTTTTTTGCACCTTTTGAGATGATCATATGGTTTTTCTACTTCAATTTGTTAATATGGTTTATCACATTGATTGATTTGCATATATTGAAGAATCCTTGCATTCCTGGGATAAACTTCACTTGATCATGGTGTATGACCCTTTTAATGTGTTGTTGGATTCTGTTTGCTAGTATTTTGTTGAGGATTTTTGCATCTATATTCATCAATGATATTGGACAGCAGTTTTCTTTCTTTGTGACATCTTTGTCTTATTTTGGTGTAAGGGTGATGGTGGCCTCGTAGAAAGAATTTGGGAGTGTTTGAGAAGAATAGGTGTTAATTCTTCTCTAAGTGTTGATATAATTTGCCTATGAAGCCATCTGGTCCTTGGCTTTTTTTTGTTGGAAGGTTTTTTTTTTTTTTTGGTGATACACAGGCCTCTCACTGTTGTGGTCCCTCCCATTGCGGAGCACAGGTTCCAGACACGCAGGCTCAGTGCCCATGGCTCAGGGGCCCAGCTGCTCCATGGCATGTGGGATCCTCCTGGACCAGGGCACGAACCCGTGTCCCCTGCATCAGCAGGCGAACTCTCATCCACTGTGCCACCAGGGAAGCCCTTGTTGGAAGATTTTTAATCACAGTCTCTCGGTGCTTGTAGTTAGTCTGTTTATATTTTCTATTTCATCCTGGTTCAGTCTCGAAAAGTTGTGCTTTTCTAAGAATTTGTCCATTTCTTCCAGGCTGTCCATTTTGTTGGCACATATTTGCTTGTAGTAATATCTCATGATCCTTTGTATTTCTGCAGTGTCAGTTGTTACTTCTCCTTTTTCTTTTCTAATTATTTTGGTTTGAGTGTTCTCCTTTTTTATCTTAATGAGTCTGGCTAATGGTTTATCAATTTTGTTTATCTTCTCAAGGAACAAGCTTTTAGTTTTATTGATCACTGTTACTATTCCCTTCATTTCTTTTCCATTTATGTCTGATCTGATCTTTATAATTTCTTTCCTTCTGCTACCTTTGGGGCTTTTCTGTTCTTCTTTGTCTAATTGCTTTAGGTGTAAGGTTAGGTTGTTTATTTGAGATATTTCTTGTTTCTTGAGGTAGGTTTGTATTGCTATAAACCTCCCTTTAGAATGGCTTTTGCTGAATCCCACAGGTTTGGGGATGTCATGTTTTCATTATCATTTGTTTCTAGGTATGTTGTGATTTCCTCTTTGATTTCTTCAGTGATCTCTTGGTTATTTTGTCGTGTATTGTTTAGCTTCCATGTGTTTGTTCTTTTTACAGATTTTTTCCTGTAATTGATATCTAATCTCATAGCTTGGTGGTTTGAAAGATACTTAATATGATTTCAATTTTCTTAAATTTACCAAGGCTTGATTTTTGACCCAAGATATGATCTATCCTGGAGAACATTCAATGAGCACTTGAGAAGAAAGGGTATTCTGTTGTTTTTGGATGGAATGTCTTATAAATATCAATCAAGTCCATGTTGTTTATCATTTAAAGCTTGTGTTTCCTTATTTATTTTCAGTTTAGATGATCTGTTCCTTGGTGAAAGTGGGGTGTTAAAGTCCACTACTATGACTGTGTTACTGTTGATTTCCCCTTTTATGGCTGTTAGCATTTGCCTTATGTACTGAGGTGCTCTTATGTTGGGTGCATAAATATTTACAATTGTTACATCTTCTTCTTGGATTGATCCTTTGATCATTATGTAGTGTCGTTCTTTGTCTCTTGTAACAGTTTTTATTTTAAGGTCTATTTTGTCTGATATGAGAATTGCTACTCCAGCTTTCTTTTGATTTCCATTTGCGTGGAATATCTTTTTTCATGCTTTCTCTTTTAGTCTGTATGTGTCCCTAGGTCTGAAGTGGGTCTCTTGTAGAGAGCATATACATGGGCCTTGTTTTCGTATCCATTCAGCCGGTCTTTGTCTTTTGGTTGGAGCATTTAATCCATTTATATTTAAGGTAATTATCTGTATGTATGTTCCTATACCATTTTCTTATTTGTTTGGGGTTTGTTTTTGTAAGTCTTTCCTTCTCTTTTGCTTCCTGCCTAGGGAGGTTCCTTTAGCATTTGTTGTATAGCTAGTTTGGTCGTGCTGAATTCTCTTAACTTTTGCTTGTCTGTAAAGGTTTTAATTCTCCATCAAATCTAAATGAGGGGCTTCCCTGGTGGCGCAGTGGTTGAGAGTCCGCCTGCCGATGCAGGGGACACGGATTCGTGCCCCGGTCTGGGAGGATCCCACATGCCGCGGAGCGGCTGGACCCGTGAGCCATGGCCGCTGAGCCTGCGCGTCCGGAGCCTGTGCTCCTCAACGGGAGAGGCCACAGCAGTGAGAGGCCCGCGTAATGCAAAAAAAAAAAAAAAAAAAAAAAAAAATCTAAATGAGATCCTTGCTGTGTAAAGTAATCTTGGTTGTAGGTTTTTCCCTTTTATCACTTTAAATATGTCCTGCCATTCCCTTCTGGCTTTCAGAGTTTCTGCTGAAACTTCAGCTGTTAACTCTATGGGGATTCCCTTGTATGTTATTTGTTGCCTAACCCTTGTTGTTTTCAATATTTTTTCTTTGTATTTAATTTTAATAGTTTGACTAATAAGTTTCTTGGTGTGTTTCTCCTTGGATTTATCCTGTATGGGACTCTCTGCCTTCCTGGACTTGACTGATAATTTCCTTTCCCATATTATTGAAGTTTCCAACTATAATCTCTTCAAATATTTTCTCAGAGCCTTTCTTTTTCTCTTCTTCTTCTCAGACCCCTATAATCTGAATGTTGGTGCATATAATGTTTCCCAGGAGTCTGAGACTCTCCTCCATTCTTTTCATTTTTTTTTACTTTATTCTGGTCTGTGGTAGTTATTTCCACTATTTTATCTTCCAGGTCACTTATCCATTCTTCTGCCTCACTTGCCTATTGATTCCTTCTAGAGCATATTTAATTTCATTTATTGTGTTGTTCATCATTGTTTGTTTGCTCTTTAGTTCTTCCACGTCCTTGTTAAATGTTTCTTGTATTTTCTCCATTCTATTTAGAAGATTTTGGATCATCTTTACTATCAGTACCCTGAATTCTGTTTCAGGTAGACTGCCTATTACCTTTTCATTTGTTTGGTCTGGTGGGTTTTTACCTTGCTCCTTCATCTGCTGTGTGTTTCTCTGTCTTCTCTTTTTGCTCAACTTACTATTATTGCAGTGTCCTTTTCACATGCTGCAGGTTCGTAGTTCTCTTTGTTTTTGGTGTCTCACCCCAGTGTCTAAGGTTGGTTCAGCAGGTTGTGTAGGCTTTCTGGTGGAGGGCACTTGTGCTGTGTTCTGATGGATGAGGCTGGATCATGTCTTTCTGGTGGACAGGACTATTTCGGTGGTTCTTTTTGGGGTGTTTGTGACCTTATTAAGATTTTAGGCAGCCTCTCTGCTAATGGGTAGGGTTGTGTTCCTGTCCAGCCAGTTTGGCATAGGGTGTCCAGCACTGTAGCTTGCTGGTCTTTGAGTGGAGCTTGGTCTTAGCATTGAGATGGAGATCTCTGGGTGAGCTTTCACTGTTTGATATTATGTTGAGCCAGGAGGTCTCTGGTGGACCAATGTCCTGAACTCAGCTCTCCCACCTCAGAGGTACAGGCCTGACAGCCAGCCAGAGTACTTAGACCCTGTCAGCCACACAGCTCAGAAGAAAAGACCAAAAGAAAGAAAATTATAAATTAAATTTATTAAAATAAAAAATTTAAAATAATTAAAAAATTTTTAAGTAATAAAAGAAAAGTAAAGAAAGAAGAGAGCAAGCAAACCAAAAAGGCAAAATCCACCAATGATAACAAGCGCTAAAAACTATACTAAAAATAACAAAACAAACTGAAGAATGGACAGACAGAACCCTAGGACAAATGGTAAAATCAAAGCTATAAAGACAAAATCATACAAAGAAGCATACACATACACACTCACAAAAAGAGAGAAAGGGAAAAAAATATATCTTTTGGGAAGTCTGAGGTCTTCTGCCAGCATTCAGTAGGTGTTCTTTAGGAGTTGTTCCACATGTAGTTGTATTTCTGATGTATGTGTGGTGAGGAAGGTGATCTCCTCATCTGAGTCCTCCACCATCTTGAAGGTCTCTCTATTAAAAAATTGTTAATCTTAACACCTAGCCATGATCCTTCAAGTCAGCCTCCTCTGTTGCAAAGGGCATGTGCAAATGATCGAAGTCACGAGTATATAAAAGAAAAAATGAAAAGGCTATAATCATATTAATGAAATGAAGGGAGGATTTAGGCAGAAATCGCCAAGGTTCTGAGTAATGACCCATTGTTATTCACACTACCTCCTAAAGCAATCTCGAGAAAGAAAAACAGACACAAAACAGAAATATATATCAATGGAACAGGATAGAAAGCCCAGAGATAAAGCCACGCACATATGGTGACCTTATATTTGATAAAGGAGGCAAGAATATGCAATGGAGAAAAGACAGTCTCTTCAATAGGTGGTGCTGGGAAACTAGACCGCTACATGTAAAAGAATGAATTTAAAACACTCCCTAGCACCATACAGAAAAATAAACTCAAAATGGGTTAAAGACCTAAATATAAGGCCAGACACTATAAAACTCTTAGAGGAAAACATAGGCAGAACACTCTATGACCTAAATCACCGCAAGGTCTTTTTTGACCCACCTCCTAGAGAAATGGAAATAAAAACAAAAATAAACAAATGGCACCTAATGAAACTTAAAAGCTTTTGTACAGCAAAGGAAACCATAAACAAGATGAAAAGGCAACCCTCAGAATGGGAGAAAATATTTGCAAATGAAGCAACTGACAAAGGATTAATCTCCAAAATTTACAAGCAGCTCATGCAACTCAATATAAAAAACCCCAAAAAGCCCAATTCAAGAATAGGCAGAAAACCTAAACAGACATTTCTCCAAAGAAGATATACAGATTGCCAACAAACACATGAAAGGATGCTCAACATCTCTAATCATTAGAGAAATACAAATCGAAACTACAATGAGGTATCTCCTCATACTGGTCAGAATGGCCATCATCAAAAAACTACAAACAAATGCTGGAGAGGGTGTGGAGAAAAGGTTACTCTGTTGCACCTTTGGTGGGAATGTAAATTGATACAGCCACTATGGAGAACAGTATGGAAGTTCCTTAAAAAAACTAAAAATAGAATTACCATATGACCAGCAATGCCACTACTGGGCCTATACCCTGAAAAAACCATAGTTCAGAAAGAGTCATGTACCATAATGTTCATTGCAGCACTATTTACAATAGCCAGGACATGGAACCAACCTAAGTGTCCATTGACAGAGGAATGGGTTAAGAAGATGTGGCACATATATACAATGGAATATTACTCAGCCATAAAATGAAACGAAATTGAGTTATTTGTAATGAGGTGGATGGACCTAGAGTCTGTCATACAGAGTGAAGTAAGTCAGAAAGAGAAAGACAAATACCATATGCTAACACATATATATGGAATCTAAAAATATAACGGTTCTGAAGAACCTAGGGGCAGGACAGACATAAAGACGCAGACGTAGAGAATGGTGTTGAGGACACGGGGAGGGGAAAGGGTAAGCTGCGATGAAGTGAGAGTCTTGCATTGACATATATACTCTACCAAATGTAAAATAGCTAGCTAGTGGGAAGTAGCTGCATAGCACAGGGAGATCAGCTTGGTGCTTTGTGACTACCTAGAGGGGTGGATAGGGAGTGTGGGAGAGAGACGCAAGAGGGACGGTATATAGGATATATGTATACGTATAGCTGATTCACTTTGTTGTACAGCAGAAACGAACACAACATTGTAAAGCAGTTATGCTGCAATAAAGATGTTAAAAAAAAATAAGAGCATAAATGTGCTTGCTGTGTTGGTTTTTCACCCTAACTTGTTTACTGGGGAGAGAGCAAAGCTCTCTTCATCTCACATCTTGAGGCCTGAGTATCTCATTTTGCTCCATCTGTCCTCTTGCAATAGCAATAAAAGTAATAGTGTTAATAATAAAAGCGCAGACTCAGTAACCATTCTACTTCATTCAAACCCAGTTGCCCTTGCTCTCTAGGGAGATGCAGGCAGATGACTTTACCGCCCCATGCTGGGTTTCCTTGACTGCGGAAGGCATTGAGAAAAACAGGGCCTCCCAGGGTCATTATATGTATCAAATGGGCTGATGATTGTAGTTGCTCAGAGCAGTGCCTGGCGCGTAGTAAATGCACCTACACAAGTTAGAAGGAAAGTGAGGATTCCCAGTTTCCAGCATCAAGCTCTGTGCTCAACACTGAGCCCGATGTCTCCATGCCAACCTGTGAGTAGGTCCAAGCAGGCAGGAGGATGGCCCAGAGCTTTCTTGACACTCAGTATGGTTCACATCTTTATCATCTTTCAAAAAGCTTTTATTTGCGGTATGCAGGCCTCTCACTGTTGTGGCCTCTCCTGTTGCGGAGCACAGGCTCCGGACGCGCAGGCTTAGCGGCCATGGCTCACGGGCCCAGCCGCTCTGTGGCATGTGGGATCTTCCCGGCCCGGGGCACGAACCCGTGTCCCCTGCATTGGCAAGCGGACTCTCAACCACTGCGCCACCAGGGACGCCCTCAAAAAGCTTTTTAAACTTTATTTTAGTGAATATATGCATTATATAAAACAGCAGAAACACACAGAGATGCTAGAGATTTCATTATTACTCCCCAAAATAATGTTTACTATCAAGACTTTGAATGGGGGAAATTTTTTAAAGGCAAGTAAGATTTTTTTTCATGAAATAATGAAAGTGACCATTAAATGTCTCCCCCCCATCCCCACCCTATTACAAAGATTAAATTTCCTCTGGAAAGCCACACATAAAAACAAAACAAAACAAAAACCCTGATCTGGACAGTAAATACTCAATAGAGTTGTTAACCTAGGCAACCATTCAGTAAATTAAGGTATTGTTTAGGCATTTTGAAGCTTTCTTCTTCATTTCTCAATACAGTGTTCCCGCCGTCCTGCCCTTCTTTCCCTCCAAAAACACATCCCAGAGCAGAAATGGTTATATCTCTGAGTCCTCTGAGTCTCTGTTCCTACAAACTAATTTTCAAAATGAAAATACTGCACAAAGATATGTAACAGAACTATGGAAGACTTAGGGAAGTAGTCTTTTCTTCATAGCTAAGGTAGTCTTTGCTTTGCATTGTTTCTTTTGTATACTCTTCAGGGTTTGTTTGTCTGCTGCCTGAGTAAGACAACACTTGTAGGATTATGTTGGATGAACGATAGGAAAGGTCTCTCTACTATAAACCAAGGAGGCAATGACCTTGTGATTAGATTTCCAGTTATTGATGCTGAATCTCTGGTACCATCTTCAGTGACTTCAAGTTTTGATTTTTGCAAGATGTGAGAAACATGAAGGTTTTCCGACATTGTTATTTTTGCAAAATTTGCCTTTAATGGATCAAGCATCCATCAGTGGCTCCTTCAAATCGGTTTGTGCTATGGCTATGAACCTGGGCAGGATCAGCTGCATACTGTTGCTCTGGTGCTCACATCAGCTGTCTCTGGTCTTGCTGCTCATGTGGGGGTGACAACCAACAGTGGAGTGAAGGTGAAGATCTTGGCCGGCAGCACAATCAGCATGCTGATGCTTTCCTCAAGGTAGGACATTTCAGTGAGGTCCTACCTAAATCCTTGGGGGTACTTGTTGCCTCCACTGGAACACAGAGAACTGAACTATAATTGGACCAATAGGATTTCCCATCAGTTGCCAAAAATGTACACTTCTCTGTGTTCTCAGGTTGAAACCCTGATGTCCTTAAACTCTTAAAAAACTCTGCACTAACAAAAACCAGTCCAGTGAGCACACGATTCATAACATCTAGGGAAAAGAGAGTGGCCGTCTTTTCCTTGGCTTTATTTTTAACACAGTCACAGAACCCAGTGTCTGAAGGCAACCTTTACAGACAAGTGTGCACATATTGTGTTGGCCAAAAAGTTCATTCAGATTTTTCCGTAACATCTTAACAAAAAATAGTTCGGTAGATACTTCCAAACTGGTGAAATTAAGCCCAGAATGAAAGGCTAATTGCTAATGAGGGTTTAGCTGTTTTCTCTTCCTGAAGCCTTCCATGTGCAGAGTTTGTCCAGCACAGCTGTGCATCTTTGGGGAATCCAACCGTAATAGAGAAAATGTGCAAATATCCCTCACACCAGCTTCTGTCACCTAACTCCCATCAAGTGCACATCTTTAGCTAAATCGACTAGCAATCTATAAAGGGTATGTCTCTAGTCCCTTCCATCGTTTTCTAACTTGCTGCCATTCCCACTTTGCAGATGGGGGAAGGAAGGCTTAGCAGGGTTTAGAGAGGTGAAGAATGTTCCCCATTGTTCTACAGTGAGTGAGCAGGCAGCTGGGATTCCAGTACAGGAAGCCTTGTTTCACAGCCTTGGTCCCTCCCTCTCAGACTCCCCCTGCCCCCAGCAACACTCTCTGCAGCCACAAGGGTATTCACAGTGATAACTATCAAATGACTCCTTCCTGATCACTCAGGGAGCCCTGGACAGGTAGCTCCCATCACATACACATTCTGTCATTTAATTTAATCTTCACAGAGACAGATGAGGTGGGTATTATGATCCTTGTTTCATAGATGAGAAAGCTAAGTCTCAGAGAATTTAAACAATATGCAAACACCTAAGCAGTGAGAAGAGCTCTCAGTGGGAGGAGCTCTCACTCTTGTTTTACTCCAAGCCCTCCGACACTTCCGTTTTGCTGGTTTTCAGGCACTCAGTGTTTGGGATGTGTGAATAGCATCTGTGTACCCTCTAGTGCACACTCTTCTCCATGTGACCCAGCACCCAAAAGTCCATTGGCTGCACCAAGAGGAAGGGTTTTGCTACTATGTGAGAAGATCTGAGAGATGCTGAAAGATCACCTTCTCCAGCGCCTCCGCAACCTTCCTGCCACTGCACCGTCCTTCTCCCCTCCATCTGCTGTTGAGAAAGGGGCACAATACCTCCAGGGATCCACCGTGACAGGGCACCCAGGGTCATCTGGCTACAGAGGGACCTCATCAAACAAAAACCTTCTGCACAGCAAAGGAAACAATAAGCAAAATGGAAAGCAATGTACAGAATGGGAGAAAATATTTGCAAATCATGTATTTGATAAGGGACTAATATCCAAAATATATAAAAAACTCCACAACTCAGTAACTCAGTAGAAAACAGCAACAACAAATAACCTGATTTAAAAATGGTAAAGGACCTGAACATTTTTCTGAAAAAGACATACAGATGGCCAACAAGTACATGAAAAGGTGATCAATCATCAGAAAAATGCAAATCAAAAACACAATGAGATATCACTCCACATTGTCACAATGGTTTCATCAAAAAGACAAGAGTTCATAAGTGTTGGTGAGAATGTGGAGAAAAGGGAATCCTTGTGCACTGTTAGCGGGAATGTAAATTGGTATAGTCATTATGGAAAACAGTATAGAAGCTCCCCCCAAAATTAAAAATAGAACTGCCATGTGACCCAGCAAATTCCACATCTGGATATATATCCAAAGGAAAAAAATTTCCATCTTGGAAAGATATATGCACCCCCATGTTGATAGCAGCATTATTTACAATAGCCAGGACGTGGAAATAACATAAGTATCCATCCACAGATGAATGGATAAAGAAGTTGTGAGATATATATATATACATATGGTGAAATATTATTCAGCCTTAAAAAGGAAACCCTGCCATTTGCAACAACTTGGGTGGATCTTGAGGGCACTATGCTAAGTGAAGTAAGCCAGACACAGAAAGACAAATACTGCATGATTTCACTTATGTGTGGAATCTAAAGTAGTCAAACACATAGCAGACTGTAGAATGGTTGCTTCCAGGGTCTGGGGTAAGGAGAAATGAGGAGATGATTGTCAAATGGTACAAAGTTTCGGTTTTGCAGGATAAGTTCTGGAGATACACTATACAGCATGTTACCTGTAGCTAACAATACTGTATGGTGTACTTACAATTTTGCCAAACTCAGTGAGTTCCAGACATTAAATATGCACAGCTTTTTACATGTCAATCATACCTCAATAAAGTTGTTTTAAAAAATAAAATAAGGGTGGCAGGATATCATTGTGAAAGAAAAAAAAGAAGAAGGAAAAAGGAGCACAGACTTCAAAGAGCACAGCCTTCAAAGTCACAAAAAGAGCACAGCCTAGCAGTCAGGCATTCTTCCTCTGCCATGACCCAGTCCTTAACCTCTCAGAACAACTTACTTCACTTAGAGCCAGAATAAAAATAACCCACTTTCAAGACTGGACAGCAGAGCCAGTGCAATCATGAATAGCAGTGGTTTACACCATAATGAGGGTAACAGTTAAAGGAGGTGACCCCAAAGCTCTGTCCTTCCTGCTACAGGCATCACTGTCTTCATAGAAGGCACATACAGCCAGGACCAGCCACATGGGGCACTGTCCCACCCCCCAAGGTGTGAGTGTCTACAGCAGTGAGATGGCAGGGACAGGGGAGAGTTGGAGAGGCCAGAGATCCAAGAACATGTGGGAAGATGACCTGGCTAGCAGGTGAAGGGCAAGCACTTCAAGGAGAATGGGGCAGGCAAAGAGACAAGATGGCAAAATCCCCCTCACCCTCTGCACTGGTCTGTCTGACATGGTCCCTGATCGGGAACCTGCTTCCCAGGGCACTGCCTTGATTCTCACTCTCAGCTCCAGGCTGCTGGACTCTGCCATGTCTCCTGGACATGCCAAAAAACTCCCTTTGGTTACATCCAAAACAGGTGAATTCAAGTGAATACAGGAATATTTGGGGAACTTTGGAGTCCACATATTTTGTAGCCTGGAAGTGTGGGAACTTCCCTCCCTGTATTAGGGTTCTCCGGAGAAGCAGAACCAATAGGATAAATGTAGATGCAGGGATAGATACAGATAAAGATATAAGAGGACATTTATTATAGGAATTTGTTCATGAGATTATGGAAGCCAAGAAGTTTCACAATCTGTCATCTGCAAGCTGAAGACCCAGGAAACCTTGGTGGTGTAATTCAGTCTGAGTCCAAAGGCCTGAGAATTAAGAGACTGAGGTTTTAAGTCCTGGTCCAAGTCTGAGGCCTGGGAACCAGGAGCATTGATATCTGAGAGCAGAAGATGCACATCCCAGCTCAAGCAAAGAGCAAATTCCACCTTCATTCACTTTTCTCTTCTACAGGCAGACCTTGGAGATATTGCAGCTTCAGTTCCAGTCCATCACAATAAAGCAAACAACACAACAAATCAAGTCACACAAATTTTTTGGTTTCCCAGAGCATATAAAAGTTATGCTTACTCTATGCTACAGTCTATTATTGATAAGTGTGCAGTAGCATTACATCTAAAAAAAAACAATGTAAGTAACTTAACTAAAAAACAATGCTGTTTGGGAAGGGATGCCATAATTTTCAATTTGTAAAACAAAATGCAGTATCTGTGAAGCACAATAAAGTGAAAGAAGATAAAAGGAAGTATGCCTGCATTTGGTCCCTCAAAAGACTGGATGATGCCCACACACCTTGGTGAGGATGATCTTCCTTATTCAGGCTACTGACTCAAATGTTGATCTCTCCTGTAGACATCCTCACAGAAACATTCAAAAATAATGTTTTACCAGCTATCCAGGCATCCCTTAGACCGGGAGTCCCCAACCCCCGAGCCACGGATTGGTATTTGTCTGTGGCCTGTTAGGAACTAGACCGCACAGCAAGAGGTGAGTAGCAGGTGAGCCAGCCAGTGAAGCTTCATCTGCCGCTCCCCATTGCTCGCATTACCACCTGAACCATCTCCCCCCACCCCCTTCCATGGAAAAATTGTCTTCCACGATACCAGGTCTTGGTGCCAAAAAGTTTGGGGACCTCTGCCTTAGACCAGTCAAGTGATACATAAAATGAACTGTTGCTCTCGCCTTGGAAGACGGGCTTCCTTTTGGAAGTTTTGTACCTGAGAATTTGCTTCAAAGGACACAGGGCCACTGCTGGCATTTCATAGCATCTGCTATTTGGTGATTAACTCATCCAAAAGAGAAAGGACTTTCAAGGAGCTGTGTGGTTTCTTTCCTGCCAAAGCAAATGTCCCACTTGCCAGGACATTCCACCTGGCAGAGGGTCCACTTTTTAATGCACCCGGGGAGCAGGCAAGGAATGGGCAATTTTGTCTGTTTATTTTAAGACACACACCAGTTATGAAGCATTTGGATGAGCCATGAATACTTGGTTCCCTCTTCAGGTCTAAACCCAAGAAGGGTTTAGAATGAAATACATTTGGCAGCACTCTGTATGCTGCACACGGGAAGAAACGAGCTATTTGTGGCTCCTAAAAATAAACCTTTCTGGTTTGTTCCTCTGCAAGTCCAATCAGATGCTGCTGGAGCCTGATAATGATGAGGCTGAGTTCAGCTTATCTTTCCTAGTCAGCCTGCCCTCCTGCCTTAAGGGGATAAAGCTCAACTGACCAAGAGATGCAGATGGTGCCCTCCCTCTAGGCATATATCTTTTTGAGTTAGTGTTTTCATTTTCTTTGGATAAATACACGAAAGTAGAATTGCTGGATCATAACACAGTTCTATTTTAAATTTTTTGAGGAATCTCCATACTGTTTTCCACAATGGCTGCACCAATTTACATTCCCACCAACAGTGCAGAAGGTTTTCTTTTTCTCCACATCCTCACCAATATTTGTTGTCTTTTGATCATAGCCATTCTGACAGGTGGGAGGTGATATCTCATTGTTGTTTTGATTTGCATTTCCCCAATGACTAATGATGTTGAACATCTTTCCATCTACCTGTTGGCCATCTGCATGTCTTCTTTGGAAAAAATGTCTTTTTAGATCTTCTGACCATTTTTTAATCAAAAAAATTGTTTTGCTATTGAGTTGTATGAATTCTGTACATATTTTGGATACTAGTCCCTTATCAGATATATGGTTTGCAAATATTTTCCCTCATTCAGTAAGTTGCTTTTCCATTTTGTTGATAGTTTCCTTTGCTGTGTAGAAGCTTTTTAGTATGATATATAGTTCCATTTGTTTATTTTTGCTTTTGTTGCTTTGCTGGTGTCAGATTAAACAAGTCATCACCAAGACCTATGTCAAGGAGCTTACTGCCTATGTTTTCTTCTAGGAGTTTTATGGTTTTAGGTCTTATGTTCAAGTTTTTAATCTATTTTGAGTTAATTTTTGTGTATGGTGCAAGAGAGTGGTTGAATTGAATTCTCTTGTGTGTGACTGGCCTGTTTTCCCAACACCATTTATCTAAGAGTCTGTCCTTTCTTCATTGTATATATTCTTGTCTCCTTTGTGGTAAATTAATTGACCACATATATGTGGATTTATTTCTGGGCTTTCTATTCTTTTCCACTGATCCATATGTCTGTTTTTATGCTAGTGCCATACTGTTTTGGTGACTCTACCTTTGTAGTATAGTTTCAAGTCAGGGACTGTGACACTTCCACTTTTTTCTTCTTTCTCAAGATGGCTTTTGTTATTCAAGTTGTGTGTGTGTGTGTGTGTGTGTGTGTGTGTGTGTGGTTTCATACAAATTTTAGGATTATTTGTTTTATTTCTTTAAAAATGCCAATGGAATTTTGATAAGGATTGCATTGAATCTGTAGATTGCTTTGGGTAGTATAGAAATTTTAAAAATATTGATTCTTCCAATATGTGAGCATAGAATATCTTTCCATTTATTTGTGTTTTCTTCAAGTTCTTTCATTAACATGTTTTAGTTTTCAATATACAGGTCTTTAACCTCCTTGGTTAAATTTATCCCTAGGTAAATTTTGCTTTCTCTTTTGTCTTTTTCTGAATTTAAAACGAACTGTAAAATGTGTTTATCCATTATTTCATTTTTGTCTTTTCACTCTAATGTATAGTGAAGAAAGCCACAAAACCTTCTGCCTGAGACTTCATCAAATTTTTTTGTCATGCCCCATATGCAATTTTAAAGATAGTCAGTGAAGTTAGTTGAACTCTTATGAGTCATACTTAAGTAGCTGTGGTCAATATATTTTAAATGAATCATCATAAATTCCACAGATATATTTCTATATTGACCTTTACTTTAAAACTTTATAAGCAAATAAATTTGATATTTCCTATTATTTGTAGCCTTGTACTTAGAATTATATATTGTCTTTAAGAATTTGTAAGTGATTACTTGTTAGCTCTGGTATCAATCCTATGTAAAATATTGGAAAATAAAATACTATGAAAAATTACATCCTATTATAGTGTAATGAGACAACTATAAATATATTTAAGTAAAAACTTTATCTTTTTATTTTGAAGACAAACCACTTGACTTGAAGATGATATTAAGCGTAAAATTATTGCAAATGAATTCTGTATATGTCCAAATAATACGCACAGCTCATTAGCATAAGGGTCTTTGGTAAGTCAACTGTTCATCAACTTCTGAGTTCTTTAATATTATAACAAAATGGTTAAGTTGTTCAAAGATTTATCAAAGCTACTTATTTTGTAACATAGGTCCTATGTAACAACGTCTAGAGTGAATATACCCAGGTGGCCCAGACGAAAACCGTTATCCATTTTCTCTGGTTGTATAGTGATGCTATAATCAATCATGTGACTGTTTGCTAGAAATCAGCATAGGCTAGACAATCATTTACAGAGCAGTCATACCCCAAGTCAGTACTCACAGCTGGAGAATATCAGCGGGCAGGAGTGCTCATCCATGGGGAAGTTGTGCAGCTGCAGCTGGCATTCTGCATTTATGGTGAGCCTGTGGGGGAGCCAAGCATCACTCTTGTGGCCAGCCAGCGACAATCCAGCAAAGGCCCTAAGCAAAGCCAGGGGCGGTCACATTACTACCATGTGGGGAGCAGGGGCGTGGGGTGGCCACATAGAGCTCACTCTTAGCAGGGGCACCATCCATTCAGTATACCATTTGGGTTTTTTTTGTGTTGTGTTACTTTGTTTTACTTTTAACTATCAGAAGCAGAGGAAGTTTCCATTATTAAAATTCCTGACTGTGTCTAGAAATATAAGCCAAGTAAGAGAGGAAACAAATCAAAACAATATGTCCTTGTTTTCATATGTCTTTGTTTCAATATGTCCTTGTTTTCATATGTCCTTGTTTTTAATCTGTTTGACTGAATTAAATCCTTCCTCCATTTTGAAAATGGTATATTTGCCTAAATAGGTATAATGTCAAGTTCATCCACTTGTAGGGAAGATTTCATACTTGGCTAACCCCCCTACTTGATTAGGCAGGTCGTGGCTGCACTAAATGTGTGTATTGCATCTTTTCAAAGCAGACATTCCTTGGGTCAGAATTTCTATAAAGGATCGCAGGACTGGCCATGTCTCTATTCTGGTTTGCTGAAGCTCACCTTCATTTCAGAGTCTCATTTATATTCCTTTAAGAATTGATAAGGAAATAGCTATTACAAACTCCTGTTCTCCAAATGTAACTAACTCATCAGCAGAATTCCCTGTTGTGGCTTTTATTGTTGTTGCTGTTCCCAAGCTGCCAACATTATTATTTCCGTGAAACTTTAAAATTCTTTAATCTTCTGCTTATTTTGATATTAATCTGTGCCTTTATCTGTGCTACAAATATGTGTTTACCATATGAATTACAGATTTCTCCTTATGGCCACAAATCACTTGCTATTAAAAGCTCCTGATACTGGATGTGGGAGGAGGGGGTTGTGTTCAAGGGCTGGCAGTGGTATTCACTTAGCCAGGAGGACACAGGGGCCTGGTCAGAGGTATTAGAGAAATGACATTCCCCTGCAGCATGCTGAATCAAAATGCCTTTTAGGCTTTCAGGAGGAGATACACACAGGTAGGTGGCTCCTAGAATCTGGTGCCCAGAAGGGAAGTTTGGGGTTGGAAATGAATGTGGGAATGAATCCTCAGCGTGTATATGGCTTTTAAAGTCTTAGGAATGGATGAGCTAAGTCAGCAGGAAAGTGGAAAGTGGGTAAAGTGATGGGGAAGTCCTAAGGCAGGAGGAGCAGAATGAGGAGAGGCTGTGTCAAGAACAGGACAGGAGGTGCAGGAAGCAGCTGTAAAGCAGCAAAGCCAGTGAGACAGAGATAATCAGCACAAGGCACTCAATCCAGTGCTCTGGAGAGGGCTCAGACACTGGGAGAGCAGGGTCCAGACACCACTGTCCTTGATCCCAACGCTGGGTGAGCAGAAAGACTGGCTTAGGTGCAGGGCATTCTATGGTATGTTGCAGCCATTTGTTCACCCTAGCGGAGAGACTATTGAGAGATACAGACCCAAGTTCAAACCCGGGTAACACTAGTTCCCGATGGAAACTTTGGGCAGGTAGTTCTATTCACATCTTTCAAACACAGCCCCTCTTACTTTGCTGGGTTTCTGTGAGGACAGCCAAGAGGACTCATTACAAGGTAGCTGCCACTTCCATTAGGGATGCATTAGGGAACACCCTCTGTGCTCTTTTGTTCCTTTTGGTCTCAAATTTGGCTATAATTACATTTTTCAATTAGTACACCAAGACATCTTTATTTTCTTAGCTGAATGGTCCTGTGGGTTAAACATATTAAAGATAATTTCCACAGCGCACTTACAGCAGAAATGGATTCTGATGAAGGAAGGAGTTTATATTCATCGCAGATCATTTGTATGTCTTTATTTTTACATAACATGGGATTAGGAAAAACTTCCTCAAGACCCAGTAGCATGTTGAACATGAGAAGTGATAGAACTTAGCAATGAAAAATAGGGTCCCATTCCTACAATGATCTAAATTAAAGTCCCCAATATCAGACCATCAGTAGCATCTCACCTTAAAGTGTAAAGGATTTTCCCATCATTCCAAATTCTGAGGAGCTGATTAGGGGTGGTGATCCAGTGAGCCTCTGCAGTTTTGGAATTGCGGAATATTGTATCTGGAATCCATATTAACCCCACCATGTTGCTGTTCAGAGTAAGTATTTTCATTGTGCTGTTGAACCGAAGGCGACTGTCGGTCCAGGTCTGGGCAAAAAATATATCAATTTGGTATTCCTGAAACAGAGCAAAAGGAGGGGCAAGACATTTCTATTAGTGGATTTTCTGCAGGTTTTTTTTCTTTCTCAGGAGTATGGTTCTCCTTATGTCTGCATCCTCACCTGCCCACATCCCTTTCTGTTAGTGCCTAACACTGTGCCTGGATCAACGTGATGGACATTCAATAAAGGTAACTGATATTATTTGTCAACAGTGTGATAACATATGTGAAAATGTTCTGTAAATAATAAATTGTAATAAACACATAGAGTGTGGTGAGGGGCCAAGAGGTAGTAGAATACAATTCAGAACATAGATGCAGACTCTCCTATATTCCTAAGTCCAAGCTGTGGCAGGTATCAAAATCTACCATTCTCTAATCTGTAAAATGGGTAGAACAGTAGTGCTTACCTCCTAAAGGGGTTATATGGAAGGAAATAAATAGTTAAATAAAAAGCTCTAGTGCCTGGCATAAAACAAATTATCCAGAAAGTATTAGCTCAGATAATAATAATTATCATTTTCACTCAAGAGCCTTCTCAAATAACACAATGCAAATCAAAAAGCAAAAAATAAGCAATGACAAAAAAAAAAAATAGAGCTGATAGACACCCAAGCCGAATGCTGATTCTGAAAAAGGGCTGATGGCACTCAAATTACTTCTGTAACTGGAAGCAACCCCAGTATTTACAGCATTAGATACAGGATGGGGCTGACGTCACTGTGAGACATGGAGAAATGTCTTGAGCCTGGACCACCTCAGAGGCTCCTCCCATAATCACAGTTTAAAGGATTAGCTTTAGGTCCATAGTAAGGAGGAGCTAGAGGAAGACTGTTAGTGATTTTAATATCTTTCATAGTTTCTTTACATATTAGATATTATAAATGAATTACTTTTACAGAGTTCAGTAATTTTCAACAAATCCCATATTTACCCGTTTCATTGAGTTTCTGGTTTAAAGAACCTTTTTGACACAGGTAATTCAACAGACCAAATCCAGCCTTTTATTAACTTATCCCCTCATTCATCATGTCTTTGTTGCACTGACTATATCAGACTCTGAAAACCATTGAAGGCCCAGAACTGTGCCAATAGGAAAAGCCCCTGCCTTCATGGGGCTTATATTCCAGTCAGGGAAAACAGGCCTTAAACAGACAATTAAGGTGAAAAAACATGACATGTCGGATGTATTGACTGCTATTGACTATGCTTGGTAAGTTAACACAAGAAAGAAATTATCTCAGAGGATAATTGGCTGGTTTGAAAGCAGCTATGAAAGTGTGAACAGAGACTGTTGCCTGCCATTCCAGTAAGCAAAGAATGTTGCCCCAATTTCCAGTTCTACAAGGACCAAGCCATCAGCCCCTGCAGTGGTGTGCCCTGAGGGGAATTCAGGATGGAGAATAACAGGAAGTATTTTGTGCTTTGGAAACTGGCCCTAGATAGTTAAATGCATATTTAAGGAATAATGTCAATGAACCTAGATTCTTACATCTTCCCATACATAGAAAAGCACCAAAATCATTAACCTGAAATATCTGTTCTTTGTAATTAGCAGTGATCTTTTGATGTTTGACTACATTTTTTCCCAGCAAAAGTCTATGTATCCTGGCTTCTCCCTTAACTCTTCAGAGCAGTTCCTCAGAGCTATCTGAAAGGCTGTCTCCCAGGCTTAAGTCCTCAGTAAGATCCCCAGATAATAACTTGCAACTTTTATTTAGTTGAAAAAAGAGAAAAGAAAGATAAAACAAACACTGATTCTTGTAGGAATGGAAGAAGCAAATGTTTCTCACCCTATCAGTAAATCAAAGATTCAAGAAATGCTTTGACTGTTAAAAGCCTATTGAAACTTACCTTTGCAGAAATAATCAGACCCATTGCTAAAAATCTCTAAATGGGTTAAGTTGTCATGATGCAAAATCTTTGTGCAAATATGGCTCCAAGGACAAGTGACTAATATATGACTCTTCCACTGAACACTGATGGGACCAAGGTGTCTGTACTTAATTTAAGAGAAAAATTAAAGGTGAGAGTGAAGGCAAAGGGTTGGGTAGAGGCAGTGGCATTGAAAACAAAGGCATATCATGGATCTTGGAATCGTGTTGACACAAGATCTATGCAACTGTTAAACTGGCCTATCAGGTAAGAGGCTGGCTGGGTTTTGAGAGAGTTCTACTGCCAAAGGAACCTCAAGTCAGGAAAAAATGTCTGTGACTATTTGAGACTTAGATGTACTCTTGCATTTCTTTTTGTGATGGGTAGATCGTGGCTTGGAAAAGCTGATTGGACCCCAAAGGAGGCTTATTCTCCAATGTTAACTTTTCCATGGCCAGAACAGTTAATGGAAAAGGAAAACTCCCAGACAATGGAGTCAAGAGCCAAGGAGAAGAGTTCTTGGGAGCCCAACTCTGGGAGCAAGTTAAAGCTTAATCAAAGACACTCTCTTCCCAGGGAAGAGAGCCCACTCAGGATCTGCCCACTGGGGTCTCAGAATTGCTGCAAACCAGTGGGTTGATTGTGATTATCCTGGCCTTTCTTCATCCTTGTAGCTATACTGTATATGTAGGTGTGGGTTAGATAGCTTTTCTTTTCAGTTTAGAGGTCGGTGGATCAAGGAAAGCCATGTGCAAACTTGATGTGAAGACGTACACATACAGGTAACTATGATGTTGGGGATGGGACTGGGTGGACCTTTGGGGTTACCTCAATTGAAGAAGGGAGGAGTGTGTCTGTCCTGATTAGGGAGAGACAGACAAAACATTTGGCAGCTAAAGACAGATCATGGTGGTCATTGGTACTATTCACCAAGTATTGCAGCATCCCTCCTTGTGGGCACATGATAGATTCACATGCTCCCATTTTAGGCCCTGAGAGACTGTGCCCACATGATCAGTGTCTAGATGATTCACACCAGACATGTATTGTAGGTGAAAAGGTAGAGAGAGTGGGATGCAGGGGCGGGGGCTGTGGTCCTCACTGAGAAGGTGACTTAGAACAAGACCTCAGTGAGGTACAGGAGTGAGCTGGGCAGATAGATGCCTCCCTTGCTAGGGCCCTGAATACAAGAAGCAGGAAAGTCAAAGACACTCCTGAGAAGTAGGAATAATGCTGTGGTACAGATTCAGCCAAATGGGGCAGGGGAGCAGACCCCTCACCTCCTTGATGGCAAGATTTTAGCCAAACAATGATGATTGCTGACTATAAAATAGAGACTATATTTGAACAGAGAACATGAGAACACACTCAAAACTTTAAATAAAATTCAGGCTGTGAGAATAGCCAGTACAGTACATATAGGTATCTAAACGAATTACTTCCTTTTTCCCTTTAACACTGGGTTATTGGGTAAAGGAATAAGGAGAGAAGGATAAAGATGTTCTCCTCAACAGGGCCAAGGTCCACCAATCATGTGGGTAATGATAGCCAGTAAAGACTGTTTTCTGTAAAGGCCTCAAGTGTATTTTGGAAAGAATCTAAAACCAACCAGATTTTTTAAAATCCCTATATTATATCAGGGATATTGAAACTCAGAAAACTTCAATAATTTTGCCAAAGTTACCAAAGGGCTCCAAGTAAAAATTTCCAAGTGGGTCTTTTTATTGTTTAAAAATGAAAAATCAGAAAGTCTCCTAATGACAAAATAGTCCTCCTCTTTACGCCCTTTCCCTACTTATCTTCTCTGCTTTCCATCCCCATTTATGTCCCTTCACAATAAGTTTTAAAATGCAGATCTGAGGGCTTCCCTGGTGGCGCAGTGGTTGAGGGTCCGCCTGCTGATGCAGGGGACGCGGGTTCGTGCCCCGGTCCGGGGGGATCCTGCGTGCCGCGGAGCGGCTACGCCCGTGGGCCATGGCCGCTGGGCCTGCGGGTCCGGAGCCTGTGCTCCGCAATGGGAGAGGCTGCAGCGGTGAGAGGCCTGCATACCGCAAAATAAAATAAAATAAAATAAAAAATAAAATGCAGATCTGAGAAGGGTAAATCATATATCAAGCTAAGCAGCATCACCTAAAGTCACCCCCATGAGGCACAGATGCTTTTGTACCCACCAGGCACTGACTATTAAGACAGACAATAATGATTTTCTGCTAGGGGGTAAAACGAGGCCTGAGAGGTTAAGTAAGTTTCATCAAGTCACACAGCTGCTAAGTACCAATTGTGCCAAACTATATAGTCAAAATCTTCTTCCCAGGAGAAAAGGGAATCCTCCTACACTGTTGGTGGGTATGTATATTGGTGCAGCCACTGTGGAGAACAGTATGGAGATTCATTAAAAAAATAAAAATAGAGGGCTTCCCTGGTGGCACAGGGGTTGAGAGTCCGCCTGCTGATGCAGGGGACGCGGGTTCGTGTCCCGGTCCGGGAAGATCCCACATGGCGTGGAGTAGCTGGGCCCGTGAGCCATAGCTGCTGAGCCTGCGCGTCCAGAGCCTGTGCTCCGCAACAGGAGAGGCCGCAACAGTGAGAGGCCTGTGTACTGAAAAAAAAAAAAAAAATAGAACTACCATTTGATCCAGGAATCCCACTCCTGGGCATGTATCTGGAGAAAACCATAATTCAAAAAGATACATGCACCCCAGTGTTCACTGCAGCACTATTTACAATAGACAAGACATGGAAATAACCATCCAGTGACAGGTGAATGGATAAAGAAGATGTGATATATGTATACACATACACACACACACACACACACACACGCACGCGCACATGCACACACACACACACACAATGATATATTACTCAGCCATAAAAAGAATGAAATAATGCCATTTGCAGTAACATGGATGGACCTAGAAATTATCACACTAAGTGAAATAAGCCAGACAAACACAAATATCATATCATATCACTTATATGTGGACTCCAAAAAAGGATACAAATGAACTTATTTACAAAGCAGAACAGACTCACAGACATAGTAAACAAATTTATGGTTACCAAAGCAGGGGTGGGGGAGGGACAAATTAGGAGGTTGAGATTAACGTACACACACTACTATATATAAAATAGATAAACAACAAGGACCTACTTTATAACACAGGGAATTATACTCAATATCTTGTAATAACCTATAATGGAAGAGAATGTAAAAAAGAACATATATACACACATACATACATACATATATATATACACATATATATATGTAGCCAAATCACTTTGCTGTACATCTGAAACTAACAACATTGTCAATCAACTATATGTCAACAAATTTTTAAAAAAAATCTGCTTCCCTGGATGTGAGTGAGAGCAGCTGCAGCAGCTGCAATCTAGTTGCCAGATATGGGAACCACCACCAGGCGGTGAAGAAAGAACGCCGGTGTAGGCATCCACTCCACTTTTGCCCTGTTTACAAACTGTGTGAGATTATTCACCTTCCTTGGCCTTTGATTCTTCCTCTGTAAAATGGCAGAGTTGGGTTAGATTAAATATAAGAATGTTTCCACCTCTAACATTTTATATTTCCACATCCCTGCCTGGAGTTAGCTTTTCAGTGCTGAAAGTAATTTTTCTGTAGGGGAACTATTTTTCTGTAAGGAAAGGGATCACACCATGATGCCCTAAGGAAGGGTCTGCAGGGTTTGGAGGGATTCTCTCTTTATTCTGAAGTCCTGCCACAAACTCCAACTCAAGAAGACAGAATGTGGATGGTGTGCGTTGGTGCCTGGTGTGGATGTTTTATTGTGTTTACATTTGACTAAATGTTGGAGAAACACTTGCCACCCACAAAGTAATATTTTTATGTCTCTCATAAACTTTCTTTGTAACTGCATTAATCATCTTTCCTGCAGAGGAAAAAAAAATCATTCTTACAATGTCTATCTAAAACAACATTTTACATAACTCATAAATAGCTGTGAAATTAATGTCTGAAATACTAATAACTGCAACAGGTGAAAAATGTGCAACATCCCCAACTTAAACCTTCATGCTTGTGGAGAGCCTATGCTGATAATTTGTTTTAATAATTGGAGGGCTCAATGATTCCTAAACAGGCCAGCAGTGTGTGGAGCATTTTAACAAAACAGAAGAAAAATTATGATTCTTCATGCTATCTCTCTGTAATTTCTAAAACACTAGAAATTTATTTTCTAATGCTTTTCTCCTTTCCTTTACCAAAGAAGAGGGCCATATGCAAAGATGATAGATTAATAAAGGACAGGGACTTGGAGACAGGAGGTTACAGGAGACACACACTCCAGGGCACAGGCGCTCTCCCTCCATCCCAGCACATCAGGTCATCGCCTGGAAGGTGACAGACAAATCCTTTAGTATTGAAAGTCACTGGCAGTTTTCTTTGTAAAATGGAAATTACAGGCCCATGCCGGTTAGACTTTGTTCAAATGCCTCAGTTAAAAACGTATAATATGTAATGATGATTAGAATAAAATGATTTTTATTTCTTCATTATCAGGTATGGAAGCATAACAAATATATATTTTTGGTGTTACTTCCTCAAATTCATCATAGGAAACAAGGCTTTACAGCTGGCCTCCATTTCTCCCCCAGAGACCTGCTCCAGCCCTGCCTCCAGATCTGCAGCCTCCAGGGACTGCACCTGCCCTGTTTTCATCCCTGAGTTCCCTGAACATCCTTCCCACTAACCCCAGGCTCCTCCAGTCTTTGGAAGCCATTCACACACTCCAACATGTAAGCCCTACTCTGTGCTGGGCATGAGGCTAGGTTTATATAAAGACAGATGCAATATCCTTGCCTGCAGGAGCTTGGGCCCACAGCATGTGGAGAGGGTGTGATGCCCCACCTGGCACCCAGGCAATATGAGGGCAGCCTCCAGGAAGCCAGAGAGGCCCACCCAGGTGGTGCAGGGGGCTCTGCAGGGACTAGGCCTCCCATCTGGTCCTGGAACCACTGGGCAGAAAGTGGACAGGTGATGGGTGTATCCATCAGGGAGGACTGTATCAAAGCCGAGAGGAGTGACACCAATTCAGGGAGAGTGGGTTGTGAAAAGTATTTGTTACAAGGATCATCCATAGGAGCATCAGGAAACCAGGTAACCTCAAGATGCAACAGGGAAACATGGTGCCCTCCTGAGCAGGTCCAGGACTTGTCACCTGATACTAATGTAACCTAGGGCCCTTTTTAAGAAAAGGATATATAAATATAAATATAATATTAAATAAAATATATACATTTATTTTGAATGAGAAAAAAACATAAATACTCAAAAATTGCAAATGCCACAAAAATCACAAAATCAGGGAAAAATAGATTTTATTTTTATTTGCTAACTGGCCCACTTTCATCATACTCACAAGTCCTATATCTTTGCTTGCTTGTTCTTTGGTCACACCTTTCTATGGCAATGTTTTATGATGTTAGTTTTTTAGAGAGAGAGAGAATAAAAATTATTACTTCCTCTGGTATAATGAAACAAAATATTTTATTATTAACAGATTTTTAAAAGTTTACTTAAACTCACAATTCATTATTGGAAATATCATGTGTATATTTGGGCCTCTGCTAAATGGGGAAAAGCCTCAAGTTTCTTTTATATAAAGTTTGCGGATTCTGCATTTGAACTTGGGCTCTAGGATTTTCCTCCAAGCCACCCATACTTCGGGAGTCCTGGACCTTGAGAAACAATCACTCTGGGATAGAGCTTGGGTCTTGCTCATCCCGTGATCATCATAGTATATGGAAGTTGCAGGGAACCCTAACCCACTAACCATAGCTTGAAAGCTTCCCCAGCCCCACCTTCCCTTAGGGTCCACAATTACCTGCACCCAACAAGAGGAACTTGTAATGGGGAAATCAGAGGAGGAAGAGATAGCAGTATTATTTAAAATGCCTCGCATTTGCAAATTTCACACACTGCTATGACCTTCCCTGGGGCCTGGGAAGGAGCTTCTGCAAGAAAGGAACTCTGAGGCTTAAATTTTGCAAGCATGATGCAAATTGGGAAGACCCAAGGGACCACATGGTGTTCGTGGATCTGGGCCAGGAGTCGCTTGTGGATGTCAGGTGGACCCAATCCAGGATGAGCAAGGGTATGGAGGAGACACAGCTGCTGCTGGAGATGATGCTAACAGTCAAGAGAATAGGAGGGAAATCTCCCTCCCTTCTGTCCTTATCTTCCAAGTGCCTCAGGTTGGCTACCCAGCAGAAGGCCAGGTGACCAGGGACCTGGAAAGGCAGGCTTTGGAGTCAGCCCCCTGTGGTGGGAAGCAGTGCAGGGGAGAGTGGGAAATGAATGGAGGACCAGCAGGGGCATGAGAGGGGTGGAAAGGGCACCCATCGCGAAGGAGGCTCCCCTCTTACACCCTGTGGACATTTTCCACATCCGCCTGCTCGCCTTTTCAACATTCCCTCTCTTGAATAGCTGTCCTTCCTCTGGAATTCAGCTACATATTTACTGCTTTCAGATTAAACTTGTCTTTCAGATTAAAGCATTCCATTGGATGTTATATTCTCCAACTACCATTGCTACTCAAAAGCATACAATGGCTACTCGTCTAAGAATTGAGTTTAAACTCCTTTTTTCTTTATAACCCTCTTTTCTTTATAACCCAAGCTGACCATCTGATTCCTTGTAAACACACCCCTTACCACCCGATGTGACAAGACACTCTGCATACACCCTCATCCTCCCCATTCCACCCGTGCTGTCCCCAAACCTGGAGGCCCTCATCTCATCTATCAGTCCTCCCATCTCCCAACTCCCTGAGGCATGGCTCCTTAACATTACACGTTTGGCTGTAGCCTGCACCTCTTCAGAATATTACTATTACTTTCTTCTCCTGATGTGAATGCCTTGTTTCTTTCATTGGAATAGCTCACAGTTGTCTGCATGTTGAGCACATAGCACTGTCACGTGGTCCCTCGATCCTTGTCCATAGCACTAATACTCCCTCCCCACACCGAGAAAGCAGCATCATTTAAGAGCACTTTCTTGACCAGCAGAGAGTTCCACCAATCAGCAAAGATCCGAGGCCTTATTTATAAAGCTGCCAGTTAAAACATGACTATAATTCTGTAGTCTGGGCTGGGAGCTACTGCCACTCACCACATGGAAGAGTGATGTGTTGCCTGCCTGCTGTGTACTTTTAAGTATGAGGTGGTGACTTTTGTCTGGGGGCTCAGCCTCCAAATGCCTGTGCCCTTTCAGTGAGTGTCCATCCCAAGGGTACCTAGGGGGTTCCCAAATAGAGAAAGGGTCCTGCTCTCCCTCCCCTCTCCAGGGTGGCCACAAAGCACTGCCTGACCAACATGCCCCAGGACACCTGCTGAGCATATCCTTCTGAGCAGACCAGGTCACACCCAGCCCCTGAGACACAGCAGTCTCCCAGGACCCCATTCCTTCTCTGCTCCAGGTGATGTACCCACTTTGGATAGCAAATCTTCTTGTCCTCCCACCTCTGCAGGGTAGGAGGCAACAGAGAACCTTATTTCTGCTTCACCCCCACTGTTGAAGTCTAGGTCCTTGTGTGCTCACTCATTCTAAGGGAAAAATCCATGTTCCTGGCTCCTTTCCAAACAGGCAGGAGCCCATCACAGAGGTGTGGGAAGAGGTGGCTATGGAAAACTCAAGGAGACTATTATGGGCTGAATTGTGTTCCCCCCAAATCTGTGTATTAAAGTCCTAACCCCCAGTGCCCCAGAATGTGACTGTACTTGGACACAGGGCCTTTCAAGATTTGATTACATTAAAATGAGCCCATATGAGTGGGCCCTAATCCAATTTGACTGGTGTATTTTTGGGAAGAGAGACACACACAAAAGGAAAAGCATGCGGGGATAAAGGGAGAAGGTGGCCATCTGCCAGCCAAGGAGAGGGCCTCAGGAGAAACCAACACTGCAAACACCTGGATCTTAGACTTCTAGCCCCCAGACAATGAGAATATATATTTCTGTTCTTTAAGCCACCGGATCTGTGGTACTTTTTTTTTTAAAAACATCTTTACTGGAGTATAATTGCTTTACAATGTTGTGTTATTTTCTGCTGTATAACAAAGTGAATCTGCTATATGCTTACATATATCCCCATATCTCCCCCTCTTGGGTCTCCCTCCCAACTTCCCTAACCCACCCCTCTAGGTGGTCACAAAGCACAGAGCTGATCTCCCAATAATATGCGGCTGCTTCCCACTAGCTATCTATTTAACATTTGGTAGAGTATATGTGTCAATGCCACTCTCTCATTTCGTCCCAGCTTACCCTTCCCCCTCCCTGTGTCTTCAAGTCAATTCTCTACATCTACATCTTTATTCCTGCCCTGCCCCTAGGTTCTTCAGAATCATTTTTTTTATTCCATATATATGTGTTAGCATACAGTATTTGTTTTTCTCTTTCTGACTTACTTCACTCTGTATGACACACTCTAGTTTCATCCATCTCACTAAATACAACTCAGCTTTGTTTCTTTTTATGGCTGAGTAATATTCCATTGTGTATATGTGCCACATCTTCTTTATCCATTCATCTGTCGATGGACACTTAGGTGCTTCCATGTCCTGGCTGTTGTAAATAGTGCTGCAAAGAACATTGCGGTACATGACTCTTTTTGAATTTTGGTTTTCTCAGGGTATAGGCCCAGTAGTGGGCTTGCTGGGGAGTATGGTAGTTCTAGTTTTAGATTTCTAAGGAACCTCCATACTGTTCTCCATAGTGGCTGTATCAACTTACATTCCCACCAACATTGCAACAGGGTTCCCTTTTCTCCACACCCTCTCCAGCATTTATTTTTTGTAGATATTTTGATGATATGGCCATTCTGACTGGTGTGAGGTGATACCTCATTGTAGTTTTGATTTGCATTTCTCTAATGATTAGTGATGTTCAGCATCCTTTCATGTGTTTGTTGGTAATCTGTATATCTTCTTTGGAGAAATGTCTATTTAGGTCTTCTGCCCATTTTTGGATTGCGCTCTTTGTTTTTTTTGATATTGAGCTGCATGAGCTGCTTCTATATTTTGGAGATTAATCCTTTGTCAGTTGCTTCCTGTGCAAATATTTTCTCCCATTCTGAAGGTTGTCTTTTCATCTTGTTTATAGTTTCATTTGCTGTGCAAAAGCTTTTAAGTTTCATTAAGTCCCATTTTTTAATTTTTGTTTTTATTTCCATTTCTCTAGGAGGTGGGTCAAAAAAGATCTTGCTGTGATTTACGTGATAAAATGTTCTGCTTATGTTTTCCTCTAAGAGTTTTATAGTGTCCGGCCTTATATTTAGGTCTTTAATCCAGTTTGAGTTTATTTTTGTGTATGGTGTTAGGGAGTGTTCTAATTTCATTCTTTTAAATGTAGCTGTCCAGTTTTCCCATCACCACATATTGAAGAGGCTGTCTTTTATCTATCGTATATTCTTGCCTCCTTTATCAAAAATAACATGACCATATGTGCATGGGTTTAACTCTGGGCTTTCTGTCTTTTCCATTGATCTATATTTCTGTTTTTGTGTCAGTACCATACTGTCTTGATTATGTAGCTTTGTAGTATAGTCTGAAAAGAGGGAGCCTGATTCCTCCAGCTCCGTTTTTCTTTCTCAAGATTGCTTTGGCTATTCAGGGTCATTTGTGTTTCCATACAAATTGTGAAAGTTTTTGTTCTAGTTCTGTGAAAAATTCCATTGGTAGTTTGATAGGGATTGCATTGAATCTGTAGATTACTTTCGGTTGTATAGTCATTTTCACAATGTTGATTCTTTCAATCTAAGAACACTGTATATCTCTCTCACTGATTGTATGGTCCTTAATTTCTCTCATCAGTGTCTTATAGTTTTCTGCATACAGGTTTTTGTCTCTGTACGTAGGTTTCTTCTTAGGTATTTTATTCTTTTAGTTGCAACGGTGAAAGGGAGGGTTTCCTTAGTTTCTCTTTCAGATTTTTCATCATTAGTGTGTAGGAAGCAAGAGGTTTCTTGCTTGCATTAATTTTGTATCCTGCTACTTTGCAAAATTCTTTGCTGAGCTCTAGTAGTTTTCTGGTAGCATCTTTAGGATTCTCTATGTATAGTATCATGTCATCTGCAAACAGTGACAGCTTTACTTTTTCTTTTCCAATTTGGATTCCTTTTATTTCTTTTCCTTCTCTGATTGCTGTGGCTAAAACTTCCAAAACTATGTTGAAAAATAGTGGTGAGAGTGGACAGCCTTGTCTTGTTCCTGATCTTATGGAAATGGTTTCAGTTTTTCACCATTGAGAACAATGTTGGCTGTTGGTTTGTCATATATTGCCATTATTATGTTGAGGTAAGTTCCCTCTATACCTACTTTCTGGAGGGTTTTTATCATAAATTGGTGTTGAACTTTGTCGAAAGCTTTTTCTGAATCTATTGCTATGATCGTAGGTTTTTTCTCCTTCAATTTGTTAACATGGTGTAGCACATTATTGATTTGCATATATTGAAGAATCCTTGCATTCCTGGGATAAACCCCACTTGATCAGCATGTATGATCCTTTTAATGTGCTGTTTGCTAGTATTTTGTTGAGGATTTTTGCATCTATTTTCACCAGTGATATTGGACTGCATTTTTCTTTCTTTGTAACATCTTTGTCTGGTTTTGGTATCAGGGTGATGGTGCCTTCACAGAATGAATTTGGGAGTGTTCCTCCCTCTGCTATATTTTGGAAAAGTTTGAGAAAGATAGGTGTTAGATCTTCTCTAAATGATTGATAGAATTTGCCTGTGAAGCTATCCGGTCCTGGGCTTTTGTTTGTGTGAAGATTTTTAATCACAGTCTCAATTTCAGTGCCTGTGATTGGCCTGTTTATATTTTCTATTTCTTCCTGGTTCAGTCTTGGAAGGTTGTGCTTTTCTAAGAATTTTTCCATTTCTTCCGTGGTGTCCATTTTAATGGCATAGAGTTGCTTGTAGTAATCTCTCATGATCCTTTGTATTTCTGCAGTGTCAGTTGTTACTTCTTTTTCATTTCTAATTCTATTGATTTCAGTCTTCTCCCTTATTTTCTTGATAAGTGTGGCTAATGGTTTATCAATTTTATTTATCTTCTCAAAGAACCAGCTTTTAGTTTTATTGGTCTTTGTATTGCTTCCTGCACTACTTTTTCATTTATTTCTGATCTGATCCTTATGATTTCTTTCCTGTGTTAACTTTGACATTTTTTTCCCTTCTTTCTCTAATTGCTTTTGGTGTAAGTTTACGTTGTTTAATTGAGATGTGTCTTGTTTCTTGAGGTAAGATTGTATTGCTATAAACTTCCATCTTAGAACTGCTTTTGCTGC
Source organism: Globicephala melas (assembly GCF_963455315.2). Classification (NCBI taxonomy): domain Eukaryota; kingdom Metazoa; phylum Chordata; class Mammalia; order Artiodactyla; family Delphinidae; genus Globicephala; species Globicephala melas. The sequence goes on from NC_083315.2 coordinate 51,630,886, forward strand.
ATCTGATATGTTTGGCGTCATTGTGTTTTCATTGTCATTTGTTTCTAGGTATTTTTTGATTTCCTCAGTGATCTCTTGGTTATTAAGTAGGGTATTGTTTAGCCTCCATGTGTTTGTATTTTTTTACAGATTTTTTCCTGTAATTGATATCTAGTCTCATAGCGCTGTGGTCAGAAAAGATATTTGATAAAATTCCAATTTTCTTAAATTTACCAAGGCCTGATTTGTGACCCAGGATATGATCTATCCTGGAGAATGTTACATGAGCACTTGAGAAGGAAGGGTATTCTGTTGTTTTGGAAGGAATGTCCTATAAATATCAATTAAGTTCATCTTGTTTAATGTATCATTTAAAGCTTGTGTTCCTTATTTATTTTCATTTTGGATGATCTGTCCATTGGTGAAAGTGAGGTGTTAAAGTTCCCTACTATGATTGTGTTACTGTCGATTTCCCCTTTTATGTCTTTTAGCATTTGCCTTATGTATTGAGGTGCCTCTATGTTGGGTGCATAAATATTTACAATTGTTATATCTTCTTCTTGGATTGATCCCTTGATCCTTATGTAGTGTCGTTCTTTGTCTCTTGTAATAGTCTTTATTTTAAAGTCTATTTTGTCTGATATGAGAATTTCTACTCCAGCTTTTTTTTGATTTCCATTTGTATGGAATATCTTTTTCCATCACCTCACTTTCAGTCTCTGTGTGTCTCTGGGTCTGAAATGGGTCTCTTCTAGACAGTATTTATGCAGGTTTTGTTTTTGTGTCCATTCAGCCAGTCTTTTGGTTGGAGCATTTAATCCATTTATATTTAAGGTACTTATCAATATGTATGTTCCTTCTACCATTTTCTTAATTGTTTTGGGTTTGTTTTTGTAGGTCTTTTCCTTCCCTTGTGTTTCCTGCCTAGAGAAGTTCCTTTAGCATTTGTTGTAAAGCTGGTTTGGTGGTGCTGATTTCTCTTAGCTTTTGCTTATCTGTAAAGGTTTTGATTTCTCTGTCGAATCTGAATGAGATCCTTTCTGGGTAGAGTAATCTTGGTTGTAGATTTTCCCTTTCATCACTTTAAATATGTTCTGCCACTCGCTTCTGACTTGCAGAGTTTCTGCTGAAAGATCAGCTGTTAACCTTATGGGGATTCCCTTGGATGTTATTTGTTGTTTTTCCCTTGCTGCTTCTATTTTTTCCTTGTATTTAATTTTTGATAGTTTGATTAATATATGTCTTTGTATGTTTCTCCTTGGATTTATGCAGTATGGGACTCTCTGTTCTTCCTGACTTGACTATTCCCTTTCCCATATTAGGGAAGTTTTCAACCCTAATCTCTTCAAATATTTTCTCAGTCCCTTTCTTTTTCTCTACTTCTGGGACCCCTATAATTTGAATGTTGGTCTGTTTAATATTGTCCCGATGTCTCTAAGATTGTCCTCAATTTTTTTCATTCTTTTTTCTTTATTCTGTTCTGCAGTAGTTATTTCCACTATTTTACCTTCCACGCCACATATCTGTTCTTCTGCCTCAGTTATTCTGCTATTGATTCCTTCTAGAGAATTTTTAATTTCATTTATTTTGTTGTTCATTATTGTTTGCTCTTTAGTTCTTCTAGGTTCTTGTTAAACGTTTCTTGCATTTTCTCCATTCTATTTCCAAGATCTTGGATCATCTTTTCTATCATTACTCTGAATTCTTTTTCAGGTAGACTGCCTATTTCCTCTTCATTTGTTTGGTCTGGTGGGTTTTTACTCTGCTCCTTCATCTGCTGTATATTTCTGTCTTCTCATTTTGTTTAACTTTCTGTGTTTGCGGTCTCCTTTTTGCAGGCTGCACATTCATAGTTTCTGTTGTTTTTGGTGTCTGCCCCCACTGGGTAAGCTTGGTTCGATGTGTTGTGTAGGATTCCTGGTGGAGGGGACTGGTTCCTGTGTTCTGGTGGATGAGGCTGGATATTGTCTTTCTGGTGGGCAAGACTGAGTCAGGTGGTGTGTTTTGGGGTGTCTGTGATCTTATTTTGATTTTAGGCAGCCTCTCTGCTAATGGGTGGGGTTGTGTTCCTGTCTTGCTGGTTGTTTGGAATGGGGCATCCAGCACTGGAGCTTGCTGGTCGTTGGGTGGAGCTGTGTCTTAGCATTGAGACAGAGATCTCTGGAAGAGCTGTCACTGATTGATATTATGTGGGCCTGGGAGGTTTCTGGTGGTCCAGTGTCCTGAGGCTCTCCCACCTCAGAGGCTCAGGCCTGACACCAGGCCAGAGCACCAAGACCCTGTCAGCCACACCACCAGGTACCTGGTTCTTGCCTTTTGGGAAGTCTGAGGTCCTCTGCCAGCATTCAGTAGGTGTTCTGTAAGAGTTGTTCCACATGTAAATGTATTTTTGATGTATTTGTGAGGAGGAAGGTGATCTCCACATCTTACTCCTCTGCCATCTTGAAGGTTCCCTATGGTACTTTTTTTTTTTTTTGCGGTACGCGGGCCTCTCACTGTTGTGGCCTCTCCCATTGTGGAGCACAGGCTCCAGATGCACAGGTTCAGTGGCCATGGCTCACGGGCCTAGCCGCTCCACGGCATGTGGGATCTTCCCAGACTGGGGCACGAACCCATGTCCCCTATGAGAGTCCACATTGGCAGGCGGACTCTCAACCACTGCACCACCAGGGAAGCCCCCCTATGGTACTTTCTTATGACAGCCCTAGGAAACTAATGTAGAGACCAAATGAAGACTAAGAAAATCAGTACTCACTTTGAGGTAAAATGCCTTTAAATGAGTTGAAAGTGTCAAAGGTAAAAAAGAAAGTTATCCAAAGGTGTTTGTAACATTTGCTCTTAAACACAGTTTCTGCCACTTGCAAGTTTTTCTCTTAAAATACACCTATACTTCCTATTCTAACTTTCACTGTCTGAATATTCACTTTAACAGTTCACAACCATTCTTATCCAAATTTACTATCAAGTGGAAAAACCTGCTACAGTAAGTCCCTTATATACAAACGAATTCCGTTCTGAGAGCACGTTCATAAGTCCAATTTGTTCGTAAGTCCAACAAAGTTAACCTAGGTACCCACCTAACACAATCGGCTATATACTCTACTGTAGTAGGTTTATAATACTTTTCACACAAATAATACATTAAAAAAAGAAAACATGTTTAATCTTACAGTACAGTACCTTGAAAAGTACAGTAGTACAGTACAACAGTTGGCATACAGAGGCTGTCATCAAGTGAACAGGTAAGAAAGTTACTGACTGGAGGAGGTGGGAGATGGTAGAGCTGAAGGATTATCAGCAATAAGAGACAGAGGGCAAGTTGCAATTTCTCTCACACCTGATGTTGATGGCACAGGTTCTGGTTCCTTGCTGCATTCAATTCTATCTACCCTCTTGACAAAACAATCCAGTGATGTCTGGGTAATAGCTCTTTTTTTCTCATCATATGACATGGTAGCACTGGATTGCATTCTGAACAGCTTCTGCAACCTTTGTGTACAGTTCTACATTTGAGTCCTGTGCCTCAAAAACTAACAGCGCCTCCTCAAATAAAGAAAATTCCCTTGCTATTTCCTGCATTGTGAATTTCTTCCTAGCAGTACCACTACATCACCACTGCTTTTACGCTTGCTTCCAGACATGCTGGGCTTGAAATAAAGATACTGTACTACTGTGCTCTATACAGTACTGTACAGTAAAGCACAGTCATTTAGAGTATGTATGCAAGTGACAATGTACACCAGACACATGAACTAACTTACTTGTTTGGACATGCAAATGCATGTTTGCATCTTTGAAAGTTCAGAACTTGAAGGTTCATATGTAGGTGACTTACTGTATGTTGACTTTTTATGTGTCCATCAGCAAAACTTTTAAGTAGTAGGTGATTCTGGGTGAAAGTGTGTGGTTATGGTGAGTTATTTGCAAAAACAGTTATAAGAACTCCTCTTACTTTGTCCATGGCCATGGCCAGCTCCTCCCACACTGATTCTGGACTTGGCCATGTGTCTTACAGCAAATGTAACAGCAGCAGAGACTTGGAAAAAGCTTGAGTGCAGAGGCTGGCCTGTCTTGCTGCTTTTTGGGAACACTGAAACAACCATCAAATGGATGAGACCAGGCCAGCCTGCTGGGAATTAGATAAATGCCAGGCTCACAGCCCCAGCTCACGTCAAGCCAACAACCACATAGGTAAGGGACACCATCCTCACCTGCTAGCACCACCCCACCATCCCATCCAAGAACCATGAGGAACACAGGCATATCTGCTTTCATAGAGCTTCACTTGATTGTGCTTTTATAGGCTGAAAGTCTGTGGCACCCCTGCATTGTCAGTTGATGGTTAGCATTTTTTAGCAATAAAGTACTTTTAGTTAAGGTTTACACATTGCTTTTTTTTAGACATAATGCTATTGTAAACTTACTAGACTACAATATGGTACAAACATGAACTAGAAAACCAAAAAAGTTCATATGGCTGGCTTTATTTCAATATTTGCTTCATTGTGGTGGCCTGGAACTGAACCTGCAGTATCTCCCAAGTATACCTGTATGAAAAAACACTAGATTTGGGATGGTTTGTTTCACAGCAAGCTTACTGGTAGGTTCTTATGTTACATTTGTGTGTCATGATTATCATCTTCCCCTCCCTTTCCTGGAGAGTTTAGCCCCTCATGGTTTGTGAATTTTACTTCTTCAAACCTATTGCAAAACTGGGTCCAATATTATTTTATTTTTTTATTATTATTTTTTAGAATCTTTTTTTTAAATTAATTAATTAATTTATTTTTGGCTGCATTGGGTCTTTGTTGCTGCGTGCCGGCTTTCTCTAGTTGCGGTGAGCGGGGGCTGCTCTTCATTGTGGTGCGTGGGCTTCTTATTGTGGTGGTTTTTCTTGTTGTGGAGCATGGGCTGTAAGCATGTGGGCCTCAGTAGTTGTGGCACACGGGCTTGGTTGCTCCGTGGCATGTGGGAGCTTCCTGGACCAGGGCTCGAACCCATGTCCCCTGCATTGGCAGGCGGATTCTTAACCACTGCTCCACCAGGGAAGTCCAAAACTGTGTCCAATTTTAGATGGTATCTTTAATGTCTTTTTTTTTTTTTTTTGCAGTACGCGCGCCTCTCACTGCTGTGGCCTCTCCCATTGCGGAGCACAGGCTCTGGACGCGCAGGCTCAGTGGCCATGACTCACGGGCCCAGCGGCTCTGCGGCATGTGGGATCTTCCCGGACCGGGACACGAACCCGTGTCCCCTGCATCGGCAGGCGGACTGTCAACCACTGTGCCACCAGGGAAGGGAGAAGTTGGAGATATGGTGAAAACAGGGCTAAAAGAACCCCAGAAACAAGTGAAAATCATAAATATATCTTCACTGAATAAAACACAGATATCCTATAAAAAGAATACCAAAGTCATTTTGCACATCTTAAATAAGAGAGAATGTTACATAGTTTCCATTTACCATTTGTTGATGACTAGATACCTATCAGAAACTCTTATCTCTGAGATTTTAAAAATGCTTTACAAATTTTATATTATTCCATTATAGATAATACAAGAAATGTGTGTTAATAATTATCATAGTTTTGTGACTCTAGTCCTCAAAAGGAGTATTGAATGCCTTCCCAATGGGAGCACTGAGCGTTTCTCTGAGATCTCACTGAGCCTGGAGACACAGCACAATTTGAAAGTGGAAAAGGTGCCTTTCAAAGCTGCTTCCCTGTCTATACACAGGTTTCTAAAAGTTTGGGGTCATCTCAAGCAATTTCATGATTAGGAATGCCAGGAACCAGGAGAGATCCTGGCCCAGGTCCTGTCTTCCACATAAGACTTATTATGTATTTGTTCCTAAAGTAAGAGCTGCAAAGCCCACTGTACTTGTCTCTCCTTCCACTTCTAATTCCAGTGTGTCCTGAGGGAAGCACAGCCTGGAGCCAGGCTGCCTGGGTTTGAATCCCAACTCACCACTCATGGGCAATGAAAATTTGGGCAAGTTTTAAAACCTCTTTATACCAAAGAAAATTGGGAAAATAATTATTCATATATCACTTTTAATTGCCTTGTGAAATATATTGTTTACACTCAAGACTTTAGGGCCATCTATTCTTAAGAAATTATTTAGTCATCTTTAAATAATTTAAAGAACTACTTGAGAGGTTATTACATGTATGTGTATACATACATACACATATATGTGGATATATATATCTGTATTATACAAATGTATATTAAATATATGTAACTATTAAACATAGTAAAGATTTATATCTATATACTAACTTATGGAAAAGCATGACTGGCCATGGATGGAGAATGTGAAGTAATATCATCTTTTACAAATACCATATTAGCATGGCTCTTGTTCACATCACTGCACATCAGCAAAGACATAAAAACTCTTGCAAATGTAGAGAATATTGAGAGGCGGAAGGTAGTTACAATGCTGCGTGCTAGTCTCTAATTCATTAGTGCTTTGCAATTTAGCAAGGCAAGTTTTACTGTCCATTTTGAAAAGTAACGTAAATGATATGCTTTCTCGCTGTAAGGTACCCTTCACAGAGAGATGTGTAAAGAACACCACGGTGAGTGCATGTGGCCTGGATGCTTGGCCCAGGTTCTGAGGCAGCCGGGAGAGCCCCTGCATTAGATGGCTGCAAATACTTAATCTGTGTTCTTCACCCTTCAACATTAGTGCCCATGGGACTGGAGGCAGGACCTTTCAGGGATGACCTCACAGCCCCTTGGACCTGCCTCAACCTTCAGGAGAGTCAGAGAAGGCTAAGAATGGCTTTGTTTATTGTTTAAATATCAAAGTTTGGAAAGATTCTCACCTTTAATGTATGGTTTCACACCTTCTATAAGAAGGTTCTGCACACGACTTTCTTTTTTATTAATGTAAGATGACTTTGTTCAATATTCTGTAATAACCTATAAGGGAAAAGAATCTGAAAAAGAATGAATATATGTATATGTATAACTGAATCACTTTGCTGTACACCTGAAACTAACACAACATTGTAGATTAACTATACTCCAATAAAATTTTAAAAAATGACTCTGTTAATATGAATTTATTCTAGAAAAACTGTTCATCCCTTTCCTAGTGTATCTTCTTTCCAGATAAAACTGTTTCTTGTGCTATTATTTGTAATGAAATATGAGTTTTAGGAAGTTCTAGGAAGTTAAATGTCAGTAGCAAATGATATTTCCATTTTCTTCTCTCCAATCAGAATGCTGGACACCACTTATTCCCCAAAGAGTCATGAACATTCCTCTGGAAGGGTTTCTTCCAGCGGTGCTGTCTCATCTACACAGGGATAACTTCCCAAGGCAGAAAGTTGTTAGCATTCACTAATGCCAGGACAGGCCTGAAATATGCAAGGAACTTGGAAGGTGGTACCCTGCAGGCCAAGGCCAAGGCATGGACAGGGGACCACAACCTTCAGAAATAATCAGGTCCCTAAACTGAATTTTTAAATAGGCTGCGAGGCCCGGTCGGGAGGCTCGACGTAGTATAAAATCGTGAACAGGAGAAAGGAGAGAGGCCCGAATTCTGGTTATGGCTGTGAGCACCTCAGCGCATGTGTGCCTGGCGTCCTTGCTGATAAATAAGGTGACTTCCATGGTCCCTGCCATAGTGAAGACAGACGTCATCACCATGTTGCCTGTGTCTGAAGAAAGTGGGTTCTGTCCTACTAATATACTGACACTGGCTACAAATTGCTAGGATTCCGTTCATGTTCTAAATAATAAACATGCCCTCACTTTGCTGAAGGCTCACAACATATTAACATCCCGATTTTACAGACAGAAACTAAGGGGCCGGGGAGTAATCCACCCAATCAGTGACCGAGCTTTGCTGAAGCCCACGTTGGTTTCAAATGTTTTTTTCACAACTGCGCTCAGCAATAATGAGAGGTGCACCTCAGGCTCCCAGACCCTCAGACAGGAGGCTGGAGATGGGACGTGTGCTTTTGGTGTTGGCTCCCATTCCAGTAAGTTATTTTCCAACAGGCAAAGCTAAATTCATGATGAAAGGATACATTCAACAGATCTGAAGTCTCTCTGGGTAAATTAACATTAAATGAACTGAATCACAATTTGACTTGACAGTCAGCAGCATTCCCCAGGAATCATCACGGAAGGGACCAACGGGAATTTCTGACCTGAATAAGAAGCCTTCTTAGCACCTGAGACCTCATCCATGATTTACAGAATCCACATAATGTTCCAGGTAGCTGCCCAAGAAGGAAGTGGGACTTACAGCATTTTTCCTCTCTTTTCCAGCGGAGTACATCTGTTACCCTAGGGGACCTTCAGTATTAAAGATGAGTTTAAAGAAGTACATCTCCCCTTTGGGACATTTCTTTACAAGAGGCCCTATAAACTGACAGTGGAAGGTGAAAAAAAAGTAATGTGGCTTTCCTGTGCCTGAAGAAAACTACTGTAATTCTGTATTGAGTTGCATTTAAAATTAAATATTTTAAAAGACAGGTGTCCAGGAGATCCCTGCTTTGAGTTTTCTCTCAGAATAGTAAACTACTTTCCCTTTAAGCATTGCTCAGAAGTACTTGCCACCACCCAAAAGGGAATCACGAGAATGTTAGAATGTAAAATGGTTTAGTAATACTTTGCAGAGGAGGCTGTATCAGGTGCTTACGTAAGCAAAGGTTTTATTTTGTGTTATTTGGTTTTTACCCTTGAAGAACTGGCTTGGGCTCTTTATCCTATCAGAAACCTTAAAAATAAGGATGCCAGATTCCATAGTGTTTTTTTTTCACATTGTGTGAGCAAAGGGTGTGGTGAAGCCTCTTTTCCCCTCAGATTTATTGAGATACAATCGACATATAACATTGTATAAGTTTAAGGTGTACAATGTGTTGATTTGTTATATTTACATATTGTAAATGATCATCACTATAGCATCAGCTGACATCCCCATTCCATCCAATAATTACCATTTCATTTTGTGGTAAGAACATTTAATTCCTTCCTTGCCTTTGTCTTTAAGTCAGGAAAAAGATGCCTTATCTGCTATTTAATGAAGAGACTTCTCACTTAGGTTTCTTTTTCTTTTTGGCTCAAAAATGTTTGATCTTTCCACGAGAAAATGATTTAAATTTATACAACATGCTTTGCCGTATGACCGGTCTCAGCCTGAAGCTGGTACAGTTGGTGGCCATTCCTGGTCCAAGTTCACTGCCAAATCACATTCTATCTTCAGACTGAAGTTTTCCTTTTTAAATATTTAGGCAGAAAATAACAGGTCCTTAGTGCTGCCAGACTGCTAATACCCTTGTGCTTGGTTGCCTCCAGGATCACAAAGCATCTGTGAAGGAAACCCGGAGGAGTCTGGACTAACAAAGAAACTGAGAGGCATAGCATCCAAGGCAGAAAAGGATAACAGTGGACTCTTACTTTGGTGTCTGCCGAGGCCAGTGTTGGCCTGAGCTCATCATCCAGGTGAGGAGCTTCTGCTGATACCCCTTCCAGATCAGAAGAGGCCCTCACAGTGGGACTGGAAGGCGGCACAGAGGCTCACAAGTCTGCTGACAGAAGCTCCTTGGACACCATGGGGAGAGGGGCAGAGGTGCCAAGTTACAACCCCGTGCAGAGGGCAGACCCAGGAAGAATGTGAGTTCGCACTTACTGAGAGGAAGAAGGAATGCAAAATACAAGCAAGGACCTGGAAAACAGTCATAAAGGTGGAGAGGCTCTGAAACCTGCCAGAGTTTAGAATCTCTGGCCTAGAAAGATGAAGTAAGTATACCAAGAGAGCACAAACTTTATCAACTCAAGGATTAGGGTTCACAGAAGAGAGGATGTCTTCTAGGTAGACAGTACTTTGTGACACTACAAGAAGAAATTTCCGAGACCTTGGTAATCTAAGTTAAAAATATCATATTCCTGACAAATATTTAAATAGGGCCTTAATTTGGAGACTAGGATGAAAAAAAATAGTATGTTGGAATTCACCACTTGCTCATATGAAACTAGTAGAGATGGAGTCTTGCCTCATAACACTGTCTCCTAGCTTGAGGGCTACAGCCCTGATGGAAATCTGACATCATGATGGAAAGTCCATCCTGCAAAATGAACTAAATTCCTCATCATTCGGGGGAATTTCTCTCTTGTGAGAAATATACATAAATTAAAAACATCAAGTAAAACATTGGATTAAAATCTCACGCATTTTAAAGCATCAGTGAGCAGGTCAATTCACTGTTCACTAGCTATGTGTCAGGCATTATCATTATTTGACAAATATTATTTCTTTAATCTGCCCAAAATGAGGTAGAGTTCATGATTTCTTCAATTTTCTATCCAAAGACGGTGTCAACAAAGAGATGTACTTTCTTTTCAACTAGAAGACAGTCCAACCATTTTCACATTTCTTTTTGGCTGAAAATAGCAATGGATTAGAAAGCAGAATAAGTGAATATAATTTATCATTACAAGGAAAATATCATTCAAAGTTGTCAAGGTGCAGTAGACAAACATTTTCAAAAAGAACTCATCATAAATAATGTTGATTAAAAAATTAAATTAAAATTTCCCTAACTTTTGTGTATGTGTGTGTGTGTATATGTGGTATATATATATATATATATATATATATATATATTCACAAGAATAGGTTTATCCTATATATATACATTTTAGTAAGCTTCCCCTGCCTGCGACTTAATATTCGGCTATGGCCTTCCTTCCTTCCATGTCAACAAATTGGAAGTACAGTTATGATTTTTAATGACTGCAGCATATCCAATTGTTTGAAATTATTATATAGTTTACTTCACCAATCTTTTACTGGGGGACAGGTTATTTCTGGGTTATTTTCTCTGGCATAAACAACCACAATAAACATCCTCAGACCTAAATAAAAAAAAAGAAAGAAAAAAAGAAAAAAGAAAAATGTGGAATGCTACAACTACAAAAATCAGAATCTAGATGTTTTCAAAGAAATCAAGTGACGTAGTCTGAACTACAAAAACAGGAGTGGATACTGAAAAACTTCAGAAGTCAAATGAAAGATACGCTTATATAGTCTACTTATAGACTTCATTGGAAATCGTCAGATAGATCTAAGACCATTTTAATTACTTGAAAAGTTTTAACATTTGTGTAATGAACGTGCTTTATAAAAATGGTCAGTATTACCAAAGTTATTTTAAAGCACGAAATTTCATAGGATAAACGGATTTCTGTGCATAAAAGTAATATTGCTTATATCTGTCACTATAAAAGGAAGAGAAAGAATGCTTTTGATGAGAATGATTGAGAAACTGGATTTTATTAAAATTAAGAATGTCTTTTATAAAAAATAATTAAGAAGGTAAAAGCAAACTACAGAGTAGGTGGTTATATGCAACACCTGTGACTGATAACAGAAATCAGTATGTCAGAGGAAACAAATTAATAAACTATTTCAAAATTGTGCCAAGTGCTTACTTTACAGTGTCTAGATGAATCTGCAATACCTTTAGCAAAAAGAGAAGTCAAAACACTTCTGAACAGGTTAAAATATATCTTTCGAGTACAGAACTACAGACCTGGGAGACTCATTGCAGTTTTTGAAGTATTTTTCATGCACAAGTAACTACTGTTGTAGGACAATCTGGGTCTAAAATATATTGGTGTGTTTGGAGACATTTCAGAAAAATTTATTACACAGAGATATTCCTATTAGTGTTCTAGTCTTGGGTGACAGACAAATTGTAACAGTCTCATCAAAACACATGTATGTATTTGTTTAATTATCAACATAATCAGGACACAGAACAGTTCCATCACCTCCCCACAAAACTTCTTTCTTCTATCTTTTTGTAGTCACCTTCTCCCCACTCATAACTCCTGATCAGTTCTCCATCCTTGTAATTTTGTTCTGCTGAGAATGTCATATAAATGGAATCGTACAGTATGTAACCTTTTGAGTCCAGCTTCCTTCACTTTAAGCATAGCGTCTTACACCAAGTTGTTACATGATTCAAAATTTCATTCCTTCCTATAAATATTGTTCCATTGTAGAAATGTACCATAGTTTGTTTATCCATTCCTCAACTAAAAGACATTTGGGTAGTTTCTAGTTTTTAACAATTATGAATAAAACTGCTATAACTATTAATGTACAGGTTTTTATGTGAAAATAATAAAATTTCACCACTCTAGCATGAATATCCAGAAGTCATCTGCTGGGTCATATTATATGAACATGTTTAAATTTATAAGAAACTGCTAAACTTTCCTAAAATTGCTGTACAATTTTGCATTTCCACTAGCAGTTTACAAAGGTTCCAATTGCTCCACAGTCCTTACTATGGTAAGCATTTAAAAAATTTAACCATTCTATAGTTAAAATAGTTTAAAGAGGTTTGTAGCAGTATCTTATCATGGTTTTAATTTAATTTACCTAGTACTTAAGGATGATGAACATCTTTTAATGCATCTATTTGCCGTCTTTATATCCTCTTTGGTGAAGTGTCAGTTCACATCTTTTACCCATTAAAATTTTTTTTCTCTTACTCTTGAGTTTGAAGAATTCTTTACACACAGTGAGTACAAGTCTTTTGTCAGTTGGGTGATTTGCAAATACTCTCTCCCAGCCTGTAGCTTGTTTTTTCATTTGTTCATTTATGTGCCATACTTTGGGTACCATGTTTAATAACTCAGCTCCAAACCCTAGACCTTGTAGGTTTTCTCCTGTATTTTCTTTAAAAAGTTTTATAGTTTTTGTTTCACATGATGATCTATGACCCACTTTGAGCTATTTTATGTTAATATTTCAAGGTTCACCTTTTGCTTATGAATATGTAGTTGTTCAAACACCACTATTCTTCCTCCATCAAATTGCTCTTGCACATTTGACTATAATCCTTTGGCCACATTTGTGTAGTCTCTGTATGCTGTTCCTTTGAACTTTCTCGATCTCTTCACCACTGTCACACTACACTGATTAGTATTGTAGTAAGCCTTAAAATTAGATAATCTGAGTACTGAAACTTTATCTTTGTTTTTCATAGTTGTTTTGGATAGTCTATTTCTTCTGCCTTTCCAAATAAATTGTAGAATCACTTGTCCATGTCTACCAAAATACCTCCGGTTTTTGTGCCAGTACCATACTGTTACTGTAGCTTCTGAAGTCAGGGAGCCTGATTCCTCCAGCTCTGTTTTCTTTCTCAAGATTGCTTTGGCTATTTGGGGTCTTTTGTGTTTCCATACAAGTTCTAAAATTTTTTGTTCTAATCCTGAGAAAACTGTCATTGGTAATTTGATGGGGATTGCACTGAATCTGTAGATTGCTTTGGGTAGTATAGTCACTTTCACAATATTGATTCTTCCAATACAAGAACATGGTATGTCTCTTCATCTGTTTGTGTCGTCCTTGATTTATTTCATCAGTATCCTATAGTTTCCTGAGTACAGGTCTTTAGTCTCCTTAGGTATGTTTATTCCTAGGTATTTTATTCTTTTTGTTGTAGTGGTAAATGGGATTGTTTCCTTAATTTCTCTTTATGATACAGAGCATTGAGTAAAGTTCCCTGTGCTATACAGAAGGTTCTCATTGATTATCCATTTTATACATAGTAGTGTATATGTCAATCCCAATCTCCCAATTTTCAGCCCACTCCCCCTCCTTCCCCCTTGGTATCAATAAGTCTGTTCTCTACATACGTGTCTCTATTTCAGCTCTGCAAACAAGATCATCTGTACCATTTTTCTAGATTCCACATATTTGCGTTAATATACGATATTTGTTTTCCTCTTTCTGACTTACTTCACTCTGTATGACAGTCTCTAGGTGTATCCAGGTCTCTGCAAATGGCACTACTTCATTCCTTTTTATGGCTGAGTGATATTCCATTGTCTATATGTACCACATCTTCTTTATCCATTCCTCTGTTGATGGACATTACTGATTCACTTTGCTGTACAGCAGAAATTAACACAATATTGTAAAGCAACTGTACTCCAATAAAAATTAATTTTAAAAAATACCTCTGGGATTTGAATTTGTTTGCATTAAATCTATGTATAATTTTTGGAGACTACATGTTTACTTATTTGAATCTTCCACTCTGTGAACACAGTGTGTCTTTCCATTTCTTTATGTCTTTTTGATCTCTTTTATCAAGATTTTTAGTTTTCTACAGACTGACACTGTACATATTTTACTACTTTTATTTCTAAGTATTTCAAATTTTGGAGTTATTTAAATGGTTTTTTTTAAACTTTTCTGTTTTCCAATGTACATTTATACTGTATAGAAATACACTTGATTCATATGTGTTGTTCTTGTATCCTGTGATTTTCTGACACTGCTTCTCAGTTCTGGGAGAAATTTTCGTAGAGTCTTTGTGATTTTTATGTAGACTATCAAGTGTTCTGCAAATGGAATATTTTATTTCTTCCACTCCAATGTGCATGCTTTTAGTTTTTTTCTTGGCTTTTGCACTGACTAAAGCTTCTTACTATGGTGTTCAACAGAAGTATTGAAAGCTTGTTTCTAAGCCTAAGGAGAAGGCATTCAGTCTTTCACAATTAAGTATGATCCCACCTGTAGATTTTTCCCAGATGACATTTTTTGAGTTAAGGAAGTTCCCTTCTATCAATCATAGTTTGCTGTGAGTTTTTACTGTGAATAGATGCTGTATTTTCTCAAATGTTTTTCTGCATGAATTGCTATGATCATGTAGCTTTTCTTCTTTAGATCATTAATATGGTTATTATGTCAATTAATTTCAGAATATTAAACCAGTCTTGCATTTGTAGTGTAAATACTACTTGATGCTTTATATTATTCTTTTTATATATTGCTGGAATCAATTTGCTAATATTTCAGTATTTTTGCATATATGTCTATAAATGATAATATGTGGTTTTCTTTTTCTGTCAGGTTTTGGTATTGGATTAATGCTGGTTTCATAAAGTGAATTACTTCAATTTTCTGGCAGAGATTGTACAGAATGAGTATAATTCCTTCTTAAATGTTTGGTAGAATTCACCAGTTAAAATATTTGGACCTAGAGATTTCTTTTTATTTATTTATTTATTTTTTGCATTAAAAAAACGCCTATGAAATCAATTTCTTTAATGGTTATAAGACAATCCTGGTTTCATCTTGGGTAAGTTTTGATAGTTTGTGTTTTTAGAAGAATTAGTCCATTACATCTAAGTTGTTGAAGTTATACCCATAGTACTGTTTCTAATATTCACTTATTCTCCAGAGCACAATTACAGTCCCCATTTCAATTCCTGATATTGGTAATTTGTGTCTTCACTCATCTTTATTTTGTTATTCTTGCTGAAGTTTTGTGAATTTTATTAATGTTTTCAAAGAATCAGCTTTGATTTTATTGATTTATTTTCTGTTTTCTGTTGTCAGTTTTGCTGATTACTCTTACCTTTATCATTTCCTTCATTTGGCTTTATTTGGATGTGTTTTGCTCTTTGCTTTTTTGTTCTTAAAATGGAAGCTTAGGTAATGATTTGATACATTTCTTCTTTTCTAATATAAATAATATAAAGCTATAAATGTCCCTCTAAACATTGTTTTAGCTGAAACCCCCAAATTTTTATATGTTGTATTTTTATTTTTACTCAGCTCAAAATTTTCTAATTTCTCTTGAGACTTTCTTTTTGGTCTATTGCATATTTAAAGGTATTCTGTTTAATTTCCAAGACTTTGGGAGATTTTCCTGTTATCTTTCTAGTTTTATTGCATTATAGTCTGAGAAGATACTTTGAATAATTCAAAAGTTTTAAACTATTGCTCTTCCTTCATTCTTGATATCTCAAGTTTCCTTCTGGTATAATTCCCTTTCCACCTTAACAGTCTCTTTTAATAACTTTTAAAAGAGAAGTTCTATTGGCAACAAATTCTTAGTTTTCCATCATCTGAAAATGTCTTTATTTATGAAGGATATTCTCACTGGATGTAGAATTCTAGCTTGACAATTCTTTTCTTTCAACACTTGAAAAATAAATGTCAGCCTCCTTTTGTGTCCTCCATGGTGTCTGATTAGAAACTCACTGACATTAAATCACTGTTCCCCTATAGGTAATATCTTATTTTTATCTGGATGCTTTGTATTTGTCTTTAATATTTAGCAGTTTGATATTGATGTGTCTTTGCATGAATTTCTTTGGTGTTTACCCTGTTAAGGTTTGGTCAGCTTCTTACATCTTCAGGTTTATATCATTTGTCAAAGTTTGGAAGTTTTTAGCCATTATTTTTTCTATTAAAAAATATTTATTTATTTATTTGGCTGCACCTGGTCTTAGTTGCAGCACATAGGATCATCTTTGCTACGTGCAGGATCTTCATTGAGGCATGCGGGCTCTTAGTTGCAGCATGCCAGGTCTAGTTCCCTGAGCAGGGATAGAACCTAGGCCCCCTGCTTGGGAGCATGGAGTCTTAAACACTGGACCACCAGGGAAGTCTCTCCTCAATTGTTTATTTATTTATTTGAATTTTATTTTACTTCTTTTTTATACAGCAGGTTCTTATAAGTTATCTATTTTATACATATTAGTGTATACATGACAATCCCAATCTCTCCCAATCTCCCAATTCATCCCACCCACCACCCCCAACCCCGCTTTCCCCCCTTGCTGTCCATATATTTGTTTTCTACATCTGTGTCTCTATTTCTGCCTTGCAAGCCAGTTCATCTGTACCATTTTTCTAGATTCTACATATATGCGTTAATATACGATATTTGTTTTTCTTTTTCTGACTTACTTCACTCTATATGACAGTCTCTAGGTCCATCCACATCTCTACAAATGACCCAGTTTTGTTCCTTTTTATGGCTGAGTAATATTCCATTGCATATACGTACCACCTCTTCTTTATCCATTCGTCTGTTGATGGGTATTTATGTTGCTTCCATGACCTGGCTATTGAAAATAGTGCTGCAATGAACATTCGGGCTCATGTGTCTTTTTGAATTATGGTTTTCTCTGGGTATATGCCCAGGAGTGGGGTTGCTGGATCACAAGGTAGCTCTATTTTTAGTTTTTTAAGGAACCTCCATAATGTTCTCCATAGTGGCTATATCAGTTTACATTCCCACCAACAGTGCAAAAGGGTTCCCTTTTCTCCACACCTGGTCCAGCATTTATTGTTTGTAGATTTTTGATGATGGCCATTCTGACTGGTGTGAAGTGATATCTCATTGCAGTTTTGACTTGCATTTCTCTAATAATTAGTGATGTTGAGCATCTTTTCATGTGCATTGTGGCCATCTCTATGTCTTCTTTGGAGAAATGTTTATTTAGGTCTTCTGCCCATTTATTTATTTATTATTATTATTTTTTTGCAGTACGCGGGCCTCTCACTGCTGTGGCCTCTCCCGTTGTGGAGCACAGGCTCCAGACGCGCAGGCTCAGTGGCCATGGCTCACGGGCCCAGCTGCTCCGCGGCACGTGGGATCTTCCCGGACCGGGGCATGAATCTGCGTCCCCTGCATCGGCAGGCGGACTCTCAACCACTGCGCCACCAGGGCAGCCCTGCCCATTTATTGACTGGGTTGTTTGTTTTTTCAATATTGAGCTGCATGAACTGTTTATATATTTTAGAGATTAATCCTTTGTACATTGATTTGTATGCAAATATTTTCTCCCATCCTGTAGGTTGTCTTTTCGTCTTGTTTCTGGTTTTCTTTGCTGTGCAAAATCTTTTAAGTTTCATTAGGTCCCAGTTGTTTATTTTTGTTTTTACTTCCATCACTCTAGGAGGTGGGTCAAAAAAGATCTTGCTGTGATTTATGTCAAAGAGTGTTCTTCCTATGTTTTCCTCTAAGAGTTATACAGTGTCTGGTCTTACATTTAGGTCTTTAATCCATTTTGAGTTTATTTTTGTGCATGGTGTTAGGGAGTGTTGTAATTTCATTCTTTCATTTCTTTTAGCATCACATTATTTCTACTCCCCTTCATCAATGACAAGAATTTTAGATTTTGTTATTTTCCTATAGGTCCCTATATCTCTGGTTTTTTTTCTTCAACATTATTTTCTCTGTTGTCAGTATTAGATAATTTTTTTAATGACAGCTTTATTGAGATATAATTCACATTCCATTTATATCTACTTATATCTCCCATTTAAAGTGTGCAGTTCAATGATTTTTATTAAATTCACAGTTTTGCAACCACCTCCACAATCAATTTTAGAAAATTTTCATCACCCCCCAAAAGAAACCCTGTATCCATTAATAGTCATACCCCATTTATTCCTTACTCCATTATCCCTAAGCAACTGCTGATTAATTTACCTTCTGTCTTTATGGATTTGTTATTCTGGCCATTTCATGTAAATGAGACATAGAACATATGGTCCTTTGTGACTGGCTTCTTTCACTTGGCATAACATTTTCAAGTATTAGATAATTGTTAACGAACTATCTGAAAGTTCACTAATTTGATCATCTGTCATCTGCATTCAGCCACTGCATTCATACGGTTACCCTGTGAGGTTTTTGGTGGGGTTTTATGGATTTTTTTGGTGGTTGTTTTTATTGTATTTGTCAGTTTTAAAATGTCTAGTTGGTTGTTCTCTTTATCTTCTATTTCTTTACTGATAACTTTAACATTTGTTAAAAGAGTAATCATAATTGTTTCTTTGAGTATTTTAAAAATACCTGTGCCAGTCTTTGCCAATATGAAACAACTGTTTCATATTGGCATGGGAGTCTGTTCATTGTCTTTTCTTATACAAGTTGAAATATTCATGGTTCTTTATTTGCCAGGGGATATTTGATTATAGTCGTTATAGTTTAAATTTTATGTTGTGAGACTCTGGGTCTTAAATTCTATAGAAAATGTTGATATTTTTGCTTTTAGCGGGCAACTGACCTGGTTCAGGCTGCAAGTTCCAAACTGTTCTCTGTGTTTTGTGGCTCCAGTGTGAGTTGTATGTGAGCGTTCTAAGTCTTTGTACTTCTCTTCAGATCTATTCCACATATATCTAGAACCTAGGTAGTGGACTATCAGTTAGTCCAGTTCTAAAAATCTTTGATATGTTAATTATGATCAGATCCATGCATACATAGGTCAAGATAAGTCCTGGAACATATAAACAATTTTATGGGGTCATTTTCTTGACCACTTCCCTTTCTTCAATCTATCCGGTATTGTTCTCTGGAGAGAGGATAGGGAGAAAAAAAAATGTGACGCAGCTCTAGGAATGCAGCTCCACCAAATAAACAGGAAGTCTCTCTCTCTCAGAGTTTTGGTTCTTCTGGGTTCCAAAAGTTGCCACAGCCATCACCTAAATGAAATTTCTACCTGAGAATTAGGAGTTTTTTCCTAACACCTCAAGCCAGATAAGAGGGTTTTTTCTAGAACCTCATTGTCTGAAAAACAGTGCTGACATCCAGATTTCAAGTTGTGTTAAATTCAAGTCAAGAGACTCTGGAGGAAAAACAGGGGTAAATTCCTTGACCATTTGGTACTTCAAATTCTGGTGTTCTTTCCCAATCCATTTGCTACTATTTAATTTTCAGTGTCTTCAAATAGATGCTCCAGGCATTCTGACCATGTTTTATGCTTTTATGAATTGGTAAAGAAAGAGTGAAGCACGTTTATCTTACCTATCACAGACCAGGAACTTACAAATTGTATCTCTATGAAAATTTTAATTTTCTGAGATTTGCTGGTATATAAAAATAGCTGATTTTGTAATATTGACCTCATGGCCAAGAGCCATGGAAAATTCACACATTACCTTTCAAAAGTAGATTCTATTGGATTTTCTATGTATAGAATTTTTATTTCTAATTTAATTCCATTGTGGACATTATACAATGCATGATTTTAATCCTTTTAAATTTATTGAGTCTTCATTAACAACTTAGTATGTGGTCTTTCCTGGAGAATGTTCCATGTGCACATGAGAAGAATGTGCATTTTGCTGTTGTTGGATGACTGCTCTAGAGAAGACTGTTAGGTTTAGTTGGTTTACAGTGTTGTTAAAGTCTTCTATTTCCCGGCTGATTTGTCTATTTGTTCTACCATTATTGAAAGTGGGACTCAAGTCTCAAAATATTATTATTTTCTTTGGAAAATTTCCTCTCTGTGTCCTAAATATTATTGTTGTTCTCCCTTCAGTTCTCTCAGTGTTTGCTTTATGTATTTGGGAGCTCTGTTAGGTTCATGTATGTTTACACCTTCCTGATGGGTTGACTCTTTTATCATTATGTAATATCCTTATTTTCTTTGGTAACATTTGTTTTTCTTAAAGCCAATTTTAAGTCTGATATTAGTATAGTCACTATAGTAACCTAGTGTCAGCTGTTTGCATGATATATCTTTTTCCATCCTTTTACTTTCAACCTATTTGTATCCCTGAATCTAATAAAGTATGTTTTCCATGGACAGCATATATTTTTCTTTTTATCCAATCTGACAATTTCTGCCTTTAATTGTTTAATCCTTTCACATTTAATGTTATTGATATGGTTGGATTTACATCTGCCATTTGCTTCCTGTTTTTATATCATTCATGTCTTTTTATTCTTTTGTTCTTTGTTTACTTACTTCTTTTGTATTAGTGCACATTTTCTAACGTAACATTTGTTTTAAAAATTATGGTTGCTCACAGCCTGAAGAATGTCCTTTAGCATTTCTTACAAGCAGGTCTCATCACCACACTCAGGTCCATGTTGCATGTGCTCTATTCAAGATTGGTGCAACTGAGAGGTGTAGGGGAGCAAAATTTGCCACCCCAAAATGTCTATTTGGCATGTGGATTATTTTGAGTTGAAAACAATCAAGGCCTAAAAGACTCAGGAAGAAAGTTTGACCTTCCCCCTAACTGCCTAAAGAATGTAGACAGAGGACCGTTCCAGGAAATGAGCTATCACCATAGATGAGTATAGTACAAACTGGGTGTGGAGACAGGGAGGAACCCAGCAAAGTCTGTTTGCTAAAGTTCCTCTCTGTGTCCTATTGTTTCTGCTGGCCCAGCAAACATTTGTTTACCAAACATTTGCTTTTCCATCTCCATGTGAATTGCCTTCTTCCCCTTTGAGGTCCCAAACCACTACCCCTAACATCCTCTTTTGTCTTTAGCTGAAGGGTTATTTAAGGCAAGGGTTTAAGTCATTTTGGCTACTCAGTTTTCCTGGATCTCTCCCATGGATACATTCTTAGACTAGCCAGAAGAAGCTAGAAGGGTAGAGGACAATTTCTTCTTCCCCAAAATAGGACAGAGGCTCCTTCTTCATCCATTCCCTACTCACAGGCTGAGAACTCTACTCCAGGCATGGCAAACCAAGAAAACCGGGGGCCCAATAACCCCTGCCACAGCTCACCCTTAGGGTGAAGGGCCCACACCAGGAAGGGCAAGCCTATAAGATCAGGGACTACTAATTCTCCCAAAGTGAGCTCATAGAGCAGACTAATCTTGGGAGAAGCAGAATCCCACTGTCCCCGCCCTAGTTCCTGTGAAGTGTGTAGGGGTTCTGCCTGGGATAGAGGGAGGTCATAAGGTTGAAGATCTTCACAGCTCTGCCTGAAGGGACTGACTTTATTTGAAATGCCAGCAGCCTGACCATCCAGGGGGAAACTGTAGCCCTAGATAATATAAGCAGCTCTTTGCAGGAAGCTGCTCTCAGCAGGAAGCCCCTTTGTCTTGTCACTTTAGCAAAGCTATATTGTCACTAAACTTAAACCATGCACTCCCATGCTCTACTCATCTCCAGCCCAAGCACACCTTTCAAATCTTTTGATCACACAATATCTTGCCTAACCTGTTTGGTTCTTTCCATAGATCAAAGAAGTAGAAATGAAGAATAAGTAAACTGATGACCAGATCTCTTCCCTAGCTTCTCCTTCAGCAATCTCACAAACAAACTGTGTGAACAAGTTAGCATATAAAGAAAGATCACAATAAGTTGACAGGACTGCAGTGGGGGATGGTGTTGACTCTGACCCCCATCTCAATGATTAACCGAGTTTTTTTTTGCTTTAAAAACTTTCATGGCAGAGCAGAATCTTTGGAGATGGTTTTTGGGGACACTGAGTCCACCAACTCCCCAGATTTCCAGCATTCTGATTAAAAGCAATTTTCCTTTCCCCTCCCTCTTGTGCCTCCCTCCCACCCTCCCTATCCCACCCCTCTAGGTGGTCACAAAGCACTGAGCTGATCTCCCAGTGCTATACGGCTGTTTCCCACTAGCTATCTATTTTACATTTGGTAGTATATAAATGTCAAGGTTACTCTCTCACTTCGTCCCAGCTTACCCTTCCTGCTCCCCTTGGCTTCAAAGTCCATTCTCTATATCTGTGACTTTATTCCTGTCCTGTCCCTAGGTTCATCAGAACCTTTTTTTTTAGATTCCATATATATGTGTTAGTATATGGTATTTGTTTTTCTCTTTCTGACTTACTTCACTCTATATGACAGACTCTAGGTCCATCCACCTCACTATAAACAACTCAATTTCATTTCTTTTTATGGCTGAGTAATATTCCATTGTATATATGTGCCACATCTTCTTTATCCATTCATCTGTTGATGGACTCTTAGGTTGGTTCCATGTCCTGGCTATTGTAAATAGTGCTGCAATGAACATTGTGGTACATGACTTTTTGAATTGTGGTTTTCTCAGGGTATATGCCCAGGAGTGGGGTTGCTGGGTCAGATGGTAGTTCTATTTTTAGTTTTTTAAGGAACCTCCATAATGTTCTCCATAGTGGCTGTATCAATTTACATTCCCACCAACAGTGCAAGAGGGTTCCCTTTTCTCCACACCCTCTCCAGCATTAATTGTTTGTAGATTTTTTGATGATGGCCATTCTGACTGGTGTGAGGTGATACCTCACTGTAGTTTTGATTTGCATTTCTCTAATGATGAGTGATGTTGAGCGTCTTTTCATGTTCAGCCCTTCCTTTTGAAATGGTTACAGAAAATAGGGTGGAAGTCTAACATGGTTCAAAACCTAATGACTACTAATAAGTTAAAGTGAAAGGAATAAAATGATATAAGGCATCCTTGTACCTACCCACCTCAAGTTGGAGTGTAATTAGAAAAGAAGACAAAATAATAAAATTAAATTTAAAACTATGCTGCCCCACATTTGGGTGAAAATTGACCCAACAGTGACTTTTTGATGGATTTCTCTCTCCAGGGTCACTTTGCTTTCAGACTGGTTCTAGAAAATCCTCTTACTTTCTCCATGAATGGGATTCTTCCACCCAGAATTTCCTTATGGTTGGGTGAACTGGTGTCCCAGGACCTGGCTGTTCCTACATTTGTCATTTTTTAGGACAGCACCTGGCCAGGCCTTCATCTCTGAGCACACACTCTGTCTTCACTGGCTACATTGAAAGTATGTCTCCTCTATTCTGAACAACTGCTGTTGAATACTTTCTTATTATTAAAAAATACCAGGATGTTGGGGGACTAGAATAGTGGTTGACAAATTGGGACTCATTAATAAAAGATTTTATACACCCAAGAGTCAGAAGTGAAGGAAGGCACTGAAGACAATGGGCAGGGTATTTATAGAAGTGGCTGTCAGAATTATCTGGGAGGCATGTTAGGACATGGAGCCCCACATCCAGAGTGTTTGATTCAGTAAGTCTTTGAGTGGAGCCTGAGAATGTGCATTTCTAACAATTTCCCAGTTGATGCTGATGCTGCTGGCCCAAAGGACAACCCCTTGAAAGCCTCTTCATTAGAACAATTGAACAAAAAATTATATTGTGGCAAAAAATTATATTGTGGACAATTGCTTAAAATTGAGGGATAGAAAAGACAATGGGATACAGAGGACAGGGCACTGGGTTCTGGTCTTCAGCTGCCATTATCTAGGCATGTGAGAGTGTCAAGACAGTTTTCATCTTACTGGGATGCTCTTGCTTAAGATATATTGGCTTCAGGGTTCCCTTTTCTCCACACCCTCTCCAGCATTTACTGTTTGCAGAATTTTTGATGATGGCCATTCTAACCAGTGTGAGGTGATACCTCATTGTAGTTTTGATTTGCATTTCTCTAATTATTAGTGATGTTGAGCATCTTTTCATGTGCCTCTTGGCCATCCATATGTCTTCTTTGGAGAAATGTATATTTAGGTCTTCCACCCATTTTTTGATTGGGTTTTTTTTTGATATTGAGCTGCGTGAGCTGTTTGTATATTTTGGAGATTAATCCTTTGTCCATTGATACATTTGCACTGTTGAGGAGAATGTAAATTGATATAGCCACTATGTAGAACAGTATGGAGGTTCCTTAAAAAACTAAAAATAGAATTACCATATGACCCAGCAATCCCACTACTGGGCATATACTCAGAGAAAACCATAATTTAAAAAGACACATGCACACCAATGCTCATTACAGCACTATTTACAATAGCCAGGTCATGGAAGCCAACTAAATGTCCATCAACAGAAAAATGGATAAAGAATATGTGGTACATATACACAGTGGAATATTACTCAGCCATAAAAATGAACGAAATTGGGTCATTTGTAGAGATGTGGTTGGACCTAGAGTCTGTCATATAGAGTGAAGTAAGTCAGAAAGAGAAAAACGAATACTGTATACTAATGCATATATGTAGAATTTAGGAAAATGGTACAGATGAACCAGTTTGTGAGGCAGAAATAGAGACACAGATGTAGAGAACAAACGTATGGACACCAAGGGGAGGAAGGGGAGGGTGGGATGAATTGACAGATTGGGATTGACATATATACACTAATATGTATAAAATAGATCATTACTGCTGTACAGTAGAAACTAGCACAACACTGTAAAACAACTACACCCCAATAAGAAAAATAATAAAAAAATAAGATATAAGCTTGGCTAACTCCCTCAAATATTGCCTACTCAATGATGCCAACCTTGACACTTTATCTTGAATTGCAAGTCTACCTTCACACCCCTATCCTGCTCATTTTTCTTTATTTTATAACACTTGCTACACACACACACACACACACACACACACACACACACACTCTTTTGTTATTACCTTTACTTTTTATTGTCTATGCTTTCCCTTGAGAATGCAGCTCCCCAAAGACAGGAATCCTTGTCTGTTTAAATCACTGACATACTCCAAAATAGTATCTGACATACAGTAGAGGTTCAATAAATATGCACATGAATGAATGCCTTTTAATACTTTATTTGCAAATTGAGCATGCATAAACCTAAAGTGCCAGATCTTTGTTATGAAATGTTGCAAGTCTTTTCAGATTCCCTTCAAACATTCTAAATCTAATCCCAATTATATCACTTCTCTAATGTCTACTTATTCTATATCTTGCATCCATCCCCCTGACACAGTCTTTAGTACAAATAGATTAAATGAATTTTCTCTGAATTTTGCAGCAAAAAAAAAAACAAAAAACAAAACAGGCAACATTAGTAGCAGTCAGTAATCCCTTCACCTCAGTAAGTGTCAGCCATCCAATTCACAGCATTACTTCTGGACCTTAGTGACATTTTCAATGAATGCAGTTTCCATGTCTTGTGCTTTAAACCACTAGTTCAGGATCAGAATTTGTTGTTTGTGCTCCTGTAAAATTATTGACTACTGTCAACATTATTAGATAGAAAAAAATATATCTACCCACATCAGTAAATCTCTCTGTTGCTATGGAAATAGCCCCGATTTCTTTTCCCTTTCTCCCTTGTCTGAAAGCACTTCTGTTTGCTGCTGTTATAGAAAAAGCCTGCACCCTGGTAGCTATAGTAACAGCTTGCAGAAAGTTGATTTTCACATTGTTGCTTCTTTCCAGTCTCTGCACACCAGGACACAGTCCTTAATTCAGCTAATTGCCGTGGATTATTATCTAGAAAACAATTAGGGTCAGATAACCTATTCTAACATCAGTGTACAAATACCTCAAAGACATTTGAAGTGTCAGATACATGGGGAGGCACCACCACACCAATCTCTTTCTCCCTCTCACATACTTACAAGGAGGACCAATGTGAAAGGATGAGTGTGGGTTCTTCTCCCTAACGGAAGACTGCCCCTCAGTTCTTGGATACATTTGGGTGTAGTAGAATGAACTGAAGTCAGAATTTCAACTCTGCCCCCAGACATACATTTGTTTGTTCTTCAATTCACCTTAAAAGAGTTCAATAATTTTGACAAAATTTGGAATACTACAAAAGGACACAATAGTCTTTTTCTGTAGAATGTTTTCATTAACTAAAAACTTCTGGAATGAACTGCATAATTCAATTTTTTATCTTGTAGTTAAATGAAAACTGATAATTTAAAATGAGCCCATCTGCTGCCATGTTGATTGGTTTCACTAGGATTCAATTATGTGGTAGGAATCATAGAAGGGAATGATTTTAATAATTGATCTTGAATACAAAAGCCAAGGTTAAGCTAATATATCATCCAGGCATAGCACAAATATTAATATACAAAGCATTAAGATTCATAAATACATATAGTAAAGTTAACATAACATCCTAAAAATATGAGCAATATCTAAAGTTACTTGAAAGCCTTATATATCCTGGAATCCAAAGCTATTAGCCATTGACCTGTTTTCATAAGACTGGATTATGTCTAACTTTAGAATAGTCAGAATACTATTATAGGAGGTTGCCAAAAATCCTGGGAATTTTAGTACAAACAGCTTGGCAACAAATACAGAACACACACACACACGTGTGTGCATGCGTGTGTGTATATATATATTTCTGGAACACATATAAAATTTTCTTAATTATTACTATAATTACTGAGAAAAGTGCTATAAGAAAATGGAATTTCTGTTGTTATTGGGGCATCTATATAATTCATTGTGCAATTCAACAAACTGTAAATATATTTTCTCATTTTTTCTTAATAAGTTTTAAGGACAGTTTTAGATTTACTAAAAAACTGCAAAGGTAGTACAGCATTCTCATACACTCCTTACCCAGTTTTTCTTATTATTAACATCTTAGGTTAGTATGACATATTAGTTACAATTAATGGACCAAGAGTGATACTTTATTGTTGACTAAAGTCCATATTTGATTCATCTCTCCTTAGTTTTTTCCTAGTATCCTTTTCTTATTCCAGGATCCCACCCAGGGTGCCACATCACTTTTAGTTGTCACGTTTTCTTAGACTCCTCTTGGTTTTAATAGTTTCAGCCTTCCTTTGCTTTTGGTGACCCTGACAGTTTTGAAGAGTACTAGTTAGGAATGGTGTAGAATATCCTACAATTGTGATTTGTCTTTTGTTTTTCTCATGACGAGATTTGGGTTATGGTTTTGGGGAGGAAGACCACTGAGGTATAATGCCATGCTCAATATATCATATCAAAGGCATATGCTATCAGCATGACTTACCACTGCTGATGTTGACCTTGGTCACCTGGATGAGGTCATGTTTGTCAGGTCTCTCCACTGTAAAGTTATTTTTTTGCCCTCTTTCAATATTCTATTTTTTGGAAGAAAGTCATTAAGCTCAGTTCACACTCAAGTAGGGGGAGAAGGGTTAAGCTCTACCCCCTAGTAGGGAGTATCTCCATAAATTATTTGGAATTCTTCTGAAAGAAATATTTGCCTTTTCTCCATATTTATTTTATACTTTGGTTAATAATCTAATTCTACTGTATCGGGTTTTGGCTCAAGTTCTTCCAGCACTGGCCATGGGGAGCTCTTTCAGTTGGCTCATGTGCACTATGATGCTATGACATACCTCCATCAATGTGTGATTTTTCTTAAGAAATTCCTTGTTTTCTGATACTACAAAGTACTCCAGACTCATTTTATATATTTCCTTCCCCAGTCCTAGAATCAGCCATTTCTTTAAGAAACCCTGGTTTAGAGTCCTTTTTATTAGAGATTGGTATTAGAAACCAATATCTGAGTACCAGTTACTCTCATTGCTACATCAGTTCTTCTAGGCACTCTTAGTTGAAAGAATGAGGAAATATATGTATATGTATTCTAGTCTATGTATACACACTTATTTACAAATATTCTTATATGTAACCATCGGTATCTCTGCTAAACTAAACATTAGTTCATACTGAGCTAAATCATCACCACCGTATATCATTCTAGCTTCCTCCTCTTGCTTCTCTGTAAACTGTCATTACGACCATGAGACAGTTGACTCCCACCATTTGTTATCCACTTACTTAACTGTTCAATTCTAATATCCTGTATAGTGGTATCAAAATTTTAAACCATACCCATTTAAGACACAATTTTGCCAACTACAGCACAGTGCTTATGTATTTTTTTGTCTTGGTTTTGTTTAGTTTTTTTTTTTTCTTTTTTTTTGTCTTACAGACTCCACTCTTTTAGAAAGTTAGTTAGGTGAGTAAGTTTTCCCCTGCACCTTTTGTTTCATATATTTGTAATACAGTTAGTTAGAATATTTTTCATATTCGTCGTTCAATATGGTATAATATAGAGGACAGAGGAAAGTAACAATGAACTCAAATACAGGTATCCAGATTGAAGTATAAATAAATAAAAATTAAAATGTACAAAGACTTAGGGACTTTTTAGATTGCAACGTTTGTGCAATTGAAGTCTCGGAAAAAAAAGAAGAGAGAGGTAGAATAGGCAGAAAAATATTTGAAGAAATAAATGTTCAGTTAGTCAAACTGGACAGAAGAAAAAATTATATATTTGAGATGCACAGGAATCTCCAAGCATAATAAACATAAAGAAGGTTTTGCCTAGGTACCTTGGAATCAAACCAGTAAAAGCTAGAGATAAAGGAAAAATTTTGAACACACACAAAAAATAATATCTTGCTTGGTGACTATGTACAATTGTTAAATATGGATAAACTGAATACTAAAATTAGCAAAGTTTATTGTATGTAAGTTATACCTGAATAAAGCTAGAGAAAAAGGGACACGACAAAAATTAAAACAGAGCCTGGACAAAACTGAAATAACTTCAAGAGGACTGATTTAAAAAGAAAAAGACAGCAAGAATAAAAAATACTAGAAAAAAAGAAAGTGTATTATATGTTTTAAAAATAACAAAAGAGGGGACTTCTCTGGCAGTCCAGTGGTTAAACACTTTGCCTTCCAATGTAGGGAGTGTGGGTTCAATCCCTGGTTGGGGAGCTAAGATCCCACATGCCTCAAAAAACCAAAACAGAAAACAGAAGCAATATTGTAACAAATTCAATTAAGACTTTAAAAATGGTCCACGTTGAAAAAAATCTTAAAAAAAATAATAAAAGAATACTACAAACAACCTAGTGTGAGTAAATTAAAATTTTAGATGAAACAGAAAATTATAAACTTTTCAACTATCAAAATTGACATAAGAATAAACTGAAAACATGAAGTCACCATTTGCAAAAAGGGCACCAAAATTGTTGGAAAACATTTTGCCCATGCCTTCCCCCAATCCTCATCCAAACAATAAACACACCATGGTCCAGGTAATTTCAAAGACATTCCTTACCAAATTTTGAAAGAGTGAATGGTTTCTATCTCTTTTCAAACTGATTCAGAGAATAAAAATCTCAGAAAGCTATTTGGCTGGTTTTATGAAGCAAATATAAGCTTGGCAACAAACAAAGCAAATACAAGAAAAATATCAATTACAATTAAAGATACTGTACTAGTTTCTTATTGCTGGTGTAGCAAATTACCACAAACATAGTGGTACAAACTACACATCTCACAGTTCAAGTGGTTAGAAATCTAAAATGGGTTGGCAGAGCTGCATCCCTTTGTGGAGGCTCTAGGGAGAATATTCCTTGCCTTTTCCAATTTCTAGAGGCTGCAGCATTCATGGGCTCTTGTTTGGCATCACTTTGATCACTGCTTCCTTGTCAAGCCTCCTTCTTTGACTCTGGTATTCTCTCTTGTGAGAACACTTGTGATTAGATTGGCCATACTAGATACCAGAATAATCTCCCATCTCAAAATCCTTAACTTAATCACAACTATAAAGTCCCTTTTTTATTCTGTTTTTATTTATTTATTTATTTTGCAGTATGCGGGCCTTTCACTGTTGTGGCCTCTCCCGTTGCGGAGCAACAGGCTCCGGACGCGCAGGCTCAGCGGCCATGGCTCACAGGCCCAGCCGCTCCACGGCATGTGGGATCTTCCCGGCCCGGGGCACGAACCCGTGTCCCCTGCATCGGCAGGCGGACTCTCAACCACTGCACCACCAGGGAAGCCCCAAAGTCCCTTTTTTAAATGTAAGGTAACACATTCACAGGTTCTGAGGATTCTGATGTGGACATCTTTGGGGTGACATTATTCTGCCAACCCCAAACGAAGATACAAAAATTCTAAATAAAATACTTATATCAAAACTAACAGTGTATAAACAACAACATTCATCTTGAATAAATAGATGTCATGCCAGAAACATGAGGTTGGCTCAACATCAGAAATTATATTGTAATGGAGAAAAGTTGTAGGATTGCCTCAATAATTGAAGAAACACCCTTCATTCATAGTAAATATTAATATTCAATCATAACAGAAAATGTTTTAATAGTTGAGAGGTATAATTGTAAATGTGTAAATATTAGTTCATTCCAAAATTATTAACTACTATCAAATTATTCTCCAAAGTAATTTACCAATTTTAACTTTCTTCAGGTAGATACAGGCATTCCTATTTTTTTACATAATCACCAAAATTTGGTATTGTCAGACTCTTTAAGATTTGCAGTCTAATGAATGCAAATATTATTTCACTGTTTACCTTCCAGTATTCCTGTTTACTAATGGATTTTTCTTCCTTTTGCTTTTTCTTTACTCATTTTGTAAATTGATAATTACTGAATCAAGTATCTGTTCTCCAAATTTCCCGTCAATAACCTTGTTGTATTTTTCTATTGTGCTGTCCTTTCATTTCCCTAGTTGATTTACAGGAAGTCTTTGTGTTTTCTGAATAATAATCCTTCATTCTATAAATTGTATGTGAATTCTCTAGAAAACATCTCAGACATGAGATCAGAAAACATGGATGAGATTGTTCACTGCTGCATTATTTTAATCCTGAAAATGGAAAGTTCAAAACTACTTAATTGAACTGAGATTCAGGCAAACAACAGAACACTGCACAGCAGCAAAATGAATGGAGTCCTCTACATATCAACACAGCTAGCTTTCAAAAACATAAAGTTGAATGTGACGATTGTAACTTAAAAGACTTCATAGACTATCATACGATTTGTGTAAATTTGAAGATGTGCCAAGCAATACTATAAATTTTATAGATAACAGAACTAATTAATGGAAGTAAAAATATAGTGGTTGAAAGAATGCACACCAAATTCATGAGAGTGATTTGTTCTGGCCAGAACAATGTAGATAGGAAGTAAAAGGAAAACAAGGGTGATTTTAGTTTTAACTCAAGTATTCTATTTCTTTTTGTTTAAAGAAAATCTAAATTGAACAATAAACACTCTCTCCCCTCTATTAATAACTTAAAATTGCTTAAGTGACTGACTTAAAATTTATTTTTAAAAGATCTTTCCAAAAAGAAAATAAAATTTGCATAATTAACCAAATTAAAAACTTAAGTAAATAGCCTTTAGGGACTTTCCTGGCGGTCCAGTGGTTAAGACTTCACCTTCCAATGCAAGGGGTGTGGGTTCGATCCCTGGTCAGGGAGCTATATCCCACATGCCTCGTAGCCAACGTAGCCAAAAAAAGCAAAACATAAAACAGAAGCAATTTTGTAACAAATTCAAGAAAGACTTTAAAAATGGTCCACATCAAAAAAAATCTTTAAAAAAAATAGCCTTTGGGCTTCCCTGGTGGCACAGTGGTTGAGAGTCTGCCTGCCAATGCAGGGGTTCGTGCCCCGGTCTGGGAAGATCCCACATGCCGCGGAGCGGCTAGGCCCTTGAGCCATGGCTGCTGAGCCTGCACGTCCGGAGCCTGTGCTCCGCAACGGGAGGGGCCACAACAGTAAGAGGCCTGCGTACTGCAAAAAAGAAAAAAAAGTAGCCTTTGACTCAGCGTACCATTGGAAATAAACACACAAGATAGTTATTTTCAAGGATATTGAAGAAATATATTTCTTATTAGCCCCATAGAACAGAAAGTTTATAGAGATCACACACATACAAACATAGTCATAACTCAGGACAAAGCCCACAAAGACATGGGAAAAAAGGGCACTCTTTTAGTTTTCTGCTACATTTATATTTTATTTTTCTATTGCTTACTTCATAGATTAACTTTCCTCCTGTTTTTGAAACACTGTTTAGAAAGAAGAAGAATTTATATGAAAAGAATGTACTTTTCAAGTCTGCAAGAAGATGAGTGACACTCATACCAAAGCCAACTCACCTTTCATTCTTGGTATTGTAAAATATTATTGTTTATCAAAAACAGTCTATGTTTAACTTGAAGTCTTAAATATTCTTAATGTGGCTGAGGAAAGCTCAGCATTTAAAAAAATATCCTTGTTTTTCATTTACAAAATACAATGAATAAGTATGGGGTGACGGCCGAAGTCTGTTGATGAAGGTAACACTTGTTAAATGATGGAGAAATTATTAACCTTGAAGAGCTGCTCCTCGCTATACTAAAAACCTAATTAAGTGAGAATCTGGTTTGGGAGTTTTATTAAGGTCACCAGTGTTGAATTTCAGAAGGAAGTAAAAAGTTGTGAAGTCTGTTTATCAAACCAAAATATTTAAGATGGCAGATTGTTCCAGAAGTGAGGAAAAATGATAAATGATTTCATAGGAAAGAGTAAATAATTTTAAATATTACTCAAAGGCACTTGAAAGCTCATATTTGTTCACATTTAATTGGAACTTGATGTTCAGTTGGGAATAAGGTATCTAAAGATTTCAACTTGCAGCTCATCTGCTAATATATAAATCCTCTAGGCTGAAAAAAACTGAGATGCCTAGCCTAGTATCCCAGGTGATTCAGACTTTTATCATATGTATTCTAGACTCAAATCTATGAAAAGATAAGGTAAACTCCTTACTGTAATGATCTTAGTCACTGTTACCTGCACCAGCTTCACAAACTTTCCCCCTTCTCTTGTGATTGCCAGAACTCCCAAACTGTGCTTAAATATTCAAATATATCTTTGATCCAGACATGACTTTCTTGCTGACCAAGGCTTTTTGTCTAATTGTGCTGACTCAATAATTCTATTTTTACTGATTGCATATTAAACGCATTTTTTGCAAACATTTTTCATACATATTACCTAACCGAAGTCTTTCATTCCATTCTTAACATTAATAAATCTCCCAAGAGAGGTGACTTGTAATTGATCAGTGTATTCCAGAGGTAGAATTAAAATATTTCTTGTTGCTGGCAGAAAGAAGTTATTCTAATTCTCAAATTCAGAGATCAACTCATTATATAGTATGGATTTTCTTACAGGAAACAGCTCTGTGTTCAGTTACTGATAGAACAACTCAAAAGCTGTTTATTGATAGACTGTGTGCAATCTAATCTATTACCCTTCAAATAAATTTTTAGCTTCAGTATTAAAAGTCAAACTTCTCACTTCAAAGCTCTTATAAGTGTTATTTTTAAAATGATTTTGCTAGTTCAAATTTTATCATTTATTTATCTTTTGTTGGTGGTAATATTTTTAAAAACTTTTCATGGGGGAAAGTAAAACTCAAGTCTTTTATCCTCCTAATAACTTTTTCAATATACTCTTTTAGAATTCAATTCCTTTCTATCAATTCATTTAGCACAGTTTCTCAGTCTACAGAATGGCAAATTACATCACGTTATTAAAAATATTACTTTAAAGAGATAACAAAAATAAAATAAGAGGAAATGAAGTTTTTCCTTGTATTTTTCCCAGGAGACATTTTTCAGGGCTAAGATGCCCTGGTCCATCTGTCCCTTCCTAGTCAGCTCCCCTTGCTGGACACCAGCGCTACCTCTATAAAATTAAGGGCTGAACAAGTCAATCTCAAAGATTCCTTCCAGGCCTATCATTCTCTAATTGATTATCCCAAGATAATTATCTATGACGTGACAGTCACTTACCTTACTACTTTTAGTAGCAATGATATACAATATAGAATATAACTTATGATGAATTTATCTTGATTTCCTGAAGGCAGCGTAAATTCATTAGCTTTTAATCCATTAAATACTGAATGAATTTTTCTTGAAGCACTGATACAAAAACAAAAAGTGTAATTACTAAACTGAACAAAATATGAACTTTATTAAATTAAGTCTTCATATCTAAAAGTCAAGCTTGAGCTCCTAAATTATATAAGAGATCTGTTTGTTTGTTTTTGTTTATTGGTCAAATTGATAAAATCAATTTTACCCATGGTTTTACATCAAAGCTTTTAGATTTTTTTGAAAATATAACTACCAGAGATATCATAGAGTCCTCAAGGAGGATGACTGTGTGTAAAGCAAGAAAAAAAAAGCAATCTGTGAATTACTTATTTGCTCACTCAGTCCATATTTCCTCAGGCCACACGAGGCCAGGATTTAAATTGCTGTCACTAAGAAAAATGTCTCATGTTTCTTTCTTATTTGTCCAACTCCAGCAAGATTTCCAGCTCCTTGCAAGATCCTCTCCTCTTTACCGTCTCTTTCTTGGGTGAGGGGACCTTGTGGGTAAAAATAGCAGGTACTGTCAGTCATTTTGTGATACCAGCTTTCTCTTCCTCCTCTCTTGGGTCAACACACTAACTACAGAGGCCTCCCTGAGTGCAGGACAGAGCCATTACACCTTCCTGAAGGATGCAAAAACAGAACTGCTTATCCCAGCGAACCAGAGAGATTTAGAGAGAATCATTCCTTAATAACGGATAAAATAAGACTTCAGAGCAAAGATAATTATCAGGAACAAAGAAAGATATTATATAATGATTAAAAGTGGTCAATCCACCAGAAGACAGTGATCCTAAGTATACTTGCAACAAACAACAGAGCTGCAAAATATACACAATTAAAAGGGCTGAAAAAATAAGTAGACAAATCCACATATAGTTGGGGGCTTCATGACCCCACTCTCAAAAAATTCATAGACCTAAAAGGCAGAAAAATGAGGAAGATATCGAATAACTGAACAATATCATCAGCCAACAAGATGTAATTGACATTTATAGGTGCTCCTCCCAACAACTGCAGAATACAATGCAATGGAGTTCTGTTTCATGGAGCCATTGATCATTTAGCTGCATATACATGCCGAGTTCTAGAATGACCGTGAGAAAAGATCCAATGGGAGTAAGCACAGCAGCTCTCAGGCCAGGAGCTACTTGTCTAGGGAAAAGATGAGGAGAGATGGAATTAAGACAGTGAAGTGAGGATCAGCCTCCAAAGGAAGGAATACTCAATCCACTGATTAAAACACATCACAGCATATTTGTTCTTTATCAGGGAATTTCTTATAATATTTCGCTACTTGATGCACGTTTTATATATATGAGTAAGTCACTTAGGAAGATATTTTCTAAATGCACTTGAGCTCTCTGGATTCCTTGAATTATTGAGGTTTCTTTTTTAGTTTTTCAAACACTGAAAATACAAACTGTACTATTTCTATCTAAAGTCATTTCTACCAGATTCTTCTAATTATTGATTTCAAAAAACAGTGCTTTCACTTCACATTTAGCAGACTTACCTTTGTCTCCATCGCTACCTCAAGGCATATCCTCAAGGAGCACATCCCAAAATTGACCCTTGTAGGAAGACTATGAAGTTGTTCAAAGCTTCTCAAATGGGAAGTAGAAGAGATAAAACAGTCAGCATCAGAGAAAGAAAATGGTCCAGACATCAGGAGCTTCAACCAGGCTGAACTATCACCAGCTTCACGCTTGGGAGGCAAGACTATTTCATTTGACTTTGTACAATCTAAAGGAAGAATAACAGTACCCCACATATAAGAGGTAGATGCTCCATGCATAACAGGTTGATTCAGTGGAAGATTTTAGGAAATGCTTGATAAGTGAATGAAAGGTTAATGCAAAGCTCAAATGTTTGCACTTTCACCTGACTTGATTTAGAACTTCTAGTTCTGAACAAGATGCAATAGACTTAGAGATCTGATCTCTCTCTCTCTCTTTCTCTCTCTCTCTCTCTCCTACCATTTATACTTCATAGTCTGTGGATCACAGAGGAAGTCACAAGAGAAATCAAATATACAGTCAACTGAATGAAAAATTATATATATGTAAATTTGTAAGATGTAGCTAAAGCACTTTTGAGAGGGAAATTTACAGTACAAAATGTTTACATTAAAAAAGAGGAAAGGTCTCAAATTATCTAAGCTCTCACCTTAAGAAGTTTGAAAAATGATAGCAAAATATTCCCAAAGATAGCAGAAGAAAAGAAAAATAACAGCAGAAACTAATGAAATTAAAAGAGAAAATTGATGAACAAAAAAAACTAGTTTTTTGACAAGATCAACAAAGTGACAAATGTCTAGGAAGACTGACAGAAGAAGGAAGGCACAAATGACCAATATTAGGAACGAAACAATGAATATAATTACGAATCCTGCAGATATTAAGGCCATAGTAATGGACTACTATAAACAACTCTACACACAAATTCAACAACTTAGATAAAAAGGACCATTTCCTCAAAAAGCACAGAATACCAAAAATTAACTAACATTAAATAGATGACATAAATTAAATAGATGATGTAAAGCCTTACAACTATTAAAGAAATTAAATTTGTAGTTTAAAGATTCCTAAGGAAAAGAATCTCCAAGTCTATGTGGTTGCAGTGGGAAATTTTACCAAATATTCAAAGAATTAAGATCAATTCTACCCAATCGCTTGCAGATAGTAGAAGAGTATAGAACACTTCCCAAATCATGTATTATCTAATACCAAAACCAGACAAAAAGTACAAAAAAAGGAAAAAATACTAATATCTTTAATGATCATAAGTACAATAATCCTCAACAAAATAGTAGCAAATCAAATCCAGCAATATATAAAAATAATTCTACACCACAACCAAGAAAATTTTATTTCAGAAATGCAGTGTAAATTAAAAACACATTGCAATTTATAATCACTAAAAATGAAGTACATAGGTACAAATTTAATAAAATCTACATAGCACTTGTACACTGAAAACTACAAAACACCAATGAAAGAAATCAAAGCTCTGAATAAAAGGAGGCCATACTGTATTCATGGATAGAAGCTTCAATATTTTCAGATGCCAATTCTCTCCAAATTGATCTGTAAGTTTAATATAATATTTATAAAAGTCCTACAGCTATAGAAAAGTTTATTCTAATATATATGGAAAGGCAAATAAAGAATAGTTAAAGCATTTTTAAAAATAAAGAATAATTAGAGAAATTATTTTACCTTGATTTGAAAACTTACTCTACAACTACAGTAACAGTACTCAAGACAATGTGGTACTGGCAGAAGAACAGAAATACAGATCAAGGGAACAGAATAGAGAACCTACAAATAAACCCCCAAGTGTATGACCAATTGACTTTGTACAAAAATGCAAAGGCAATTCATTTGAGAAAGGATAATCTTTTCAATTTATGGTGCTGGAGCAATGGATATCCATAGGGGAAAAAATGAGCCTAAAGCAAAATCTCACACTTTACACAAAAATTAATTAGAAATTGATCACGGGGGGGGGGCCTTGAAGATGGCGGAAGAGTAAGACGCAGAGATCACCTTCCTCCCCACAGATACACCAGAAATACATCTACACGTGGAACAACTCCTACAGAACACCTACTGAAGGCTGGCAGAAGACCTCAGACCTCCCAAAAGGCAAGAAACTCCCCACGTACCTGGGTAGGGCAAAAGAAAAAAAGAAAAAACAGAGACAAAGAATAGGGACGGCACCTGCACCAGTGGGAGGGAGCTGTGAAGGAGGAAAAGTTTCCACACACTAGGAAGCCCCTTCGCGGGCGGAGACTGCGGGAGGTGGAGGGGGGAGCTTCGGGGCCGCGGAAGAGAGCACAGCAGCAGGTGCGGGTGCGGAGGCCAAAGCGGGGAGATTCCCGCACAGAGGATCGGTGCCGACCGGCACTCACCAGCCCGAGAGGCTTGTCTGCTCACCCGCCGGGGCGGGCGGGGCTGCGAGCTGAGGCTCGGGTTTCGGTTTCGGACAGAGCGCAGGGAGAGGACTGGGGTTGGCAGCTTGAACATAGCCTGAAGGGGTTGGTGCACCACGGCTAGCCGGGAGGGAGTCCGGGGAAAAGTCTGCACCTGCCGAAGAGGCAAGAGACTTTTTCTTCCCTCTTTGTTTCCTGGTGCAAGAGGAGAGGGGTTTAAGAGCGCTGCTTAAAAGGAACTCCAGAGACGGGCGCGAGCCGCAGCTAAAAGCGCGAACCCCAGAGACAGGCGCGAGCCTCGGCTAAAAGCACGGACCCCAGAGACGGGCGGGAGACGCTAAGGCTGCTGCTGCCGCCACCAAGGGGCCTGTGTGCGAGCACAGGTCACTCTCCACACCCCTCTTCCGCGGAGGCTGTGCAGCCCGCCACTGCCAGGTTCCCGGGATCCAGGGACAACTTCCCCGGGAGAACGCACGGCGAGCCTCAGGCTGGTGCAACGTCACGCCGGCCTCTGCCGCCGCAGGCCCGCCCCGCACGCAGTGCCCCTCCCTCCCCCCCCCGGCCTGAGTGCGCCAGAGCCCCCGAATCAGCGGCTCCTTTAACCCCGTCCTGTCTGAGCAAAAAACAGACGCCCTCCAGCGACCTACACGCAGAGGCAGGGCCAAATCCAAAGCTGAGCCCCTGTGAGCTGTGAGAACAAAGAAGAGAAAGGGAAATCTCTCCCAGCAGCCGCAGAAGCAGCGGATTAAAGCTCCACAATCAACCTGATGTACCCTGCATCTGTGGAATACCTGAATCGACAAGTAATGATCCCAAATTGAGGAGGTGGACTTTAGGAGCAAGATCTATGATTTTTTTCCCTTTTCCTCTTTTTGTGAATGTGTATGCTTCTGTGTGAGATCTTGTCTGTATAGTCTTGCTTCCACCATTTGTCCTAGGGTTCTATCCGTCCATGGCTTAAAAAAATTTTTTTTCTTAATAATTAATTTTAATAACTTTATTATACTTTACCTTCTTTCTTTCTTTCTTTCTTTCCTTCCTTCCTTCCCTCCTTTAGACAACGAATCACCCCAAATTGAGGAGGTGGTCTCTGAGAGCAAGATTTCCCCCTTTACCTCTTTTTGTGAGGGTGTATGTGTATGCTTCTGTGTAAGATTTTGTCTGTATAGCTTTGCTTCCAACATTTGTCCTAAGGTTCTATCTGTCCCTTTTTTTTTCTAAATATTTTTTAATTCAATAACTTTATTATACTTTATTTTATTTTTACTGTCTCTTCTTTCTGTCTTTTTTCCTTCTTTCCCTCCTTCCTTCCTCCCTCCCTCCCTCCTTTCTTTCCATCTTGCCTTCTTTCCTTCTTTGCTTCTTTCTTCCTTCCTTCCTTCCTTCCCTCCTTTCCTTCTTTGCTTCTTTCTTTCTTCCTTCCTTCCTTCCCTCCTTTCCTTCTTTCTTTCCTCATACTTCTACTAATTCTCTCTACTTTTTCTCCCTTTTATTCTGAGCCGTGTGGATGAAAGGCTCTTGGTGCTCCAGCCAGGAGTCAGGGCTCTGCCTCTGAGGTAGGAGAGCCAACTTCAGGACACTGGTCAACAAGAGACCTCCCAGCTCCACATAATATCAAACGGCGAAAATCTCCCAGAGGCCTCCATCTTAACACCAGCACCCAGCTTCACTCAACGACCAGCAAGCCACAGTGCTGGACAACCTATGCCAAACAACTAGCAAAACAGGAACACAACCCCACCCATTAGCAGAGAGGCTGCCTAAAATCATAATAAGTCCACAGACACCCCAAAACACACCACCAGACATGAACCTGCCCACTAGAGAGACAAGATCCAGCCTCATCCACCACAACACAGGCACTAGTCCCCTCCACCAGGAAGCCTACACAACCCACTGAACCAACCTTAGCCCCTGGAGACAGACATCAAAAACAGAGGGAACTATGAACCTGCAGTCTGCAAAAAGGAGACCCCAAACACAGTAAGATAAGCAAAATGAGAAGACAGAAAAACACACAGCAGATAAAGGAGCAAGATAAAAATGCAGCAGACCTAACAAATGAAGAGGAAATAGGCAGTCTACCTGAAAAAGAATTCAGAATAATGATAGTAAGGATGATCCGAAATCTTGGAAATAGAATGGACAAAATGCAAGAAACAGTTAATATGGACCTAGAAGAAATAAAGATGAAACAAGCAACGATGAACAACACAATAAATGAAATTAAAAGTACACTAGATGAGATCAACAGCAGAATAACTAAGGCAGAAGAACGGATAAGTGACCTGGAAGATAAAATAGTGGAAATAACTACTGCAGAGCAGAATAAAGAAAAACGAATGAAAAGAACTGAGGACAGTCTCAGAGACCTCTGGGACAACATTAAGCACACCAACATTCGAATTATAGGGGTTCCAGAAGAAGAAGAGAAAAAGAAAGGGACTGAGAAAATATTTGAAGAGATTATAGTTGAAAACTTCCCTAATATGGGAAAGGAAATAGTTAATCAAGTCCAGGAAGCACAGAGAGTCCCATACAGGATAAATCCAAGGAAAAATACGCCAAGACACATATTAATCAAACTATCAAAAATTAAATACAAAGAAAGCATATTAAAAGCAGCAAGGGAGGGCTTCCCTGGTGGCGCAGTGGCTGAGAGTCTGCCTGCCGATGCGGGGGACGCGGGTTCGTGCCCCGGTCTGGGAAGATCCCACATGCCGCGGAGCGGCTGAGCCCATGAGCCATGGCCGCTGAGCCTGTGCGTCCGGAGCCTGTGCTCCACAACGGGAGAGGCCGCAACAGTGAGAGGCCCGCGTACTGCAAAAAAAAAAAAAAAAAAGCAGCAAGGGAAAAGCACCAAATAACACACAAGGGAATCCCCATAAGGTTAACAGCTGATCTTTCAGCAGAAACTCTGCAGGCCAGAAGGGAGTGGCAGGACATATTGAAAGTGATGAAGGAGAAAAACCTGCAACCAAGATTACTCTACCCAGCAAGGATCTCATTCAGATTTGATGGAGAAATTAAAACCTTTACAGACAAGCAAAAGCTGCGAGAGTTCAGCACCACCAAACCAGCTTTACAACAAATGCCAAAGAAACTTCTCTAGGCAAGAAACACAAGGGAAGGAAAAGACCTACAATAACGAACCCAAAACAATTCAGAAAATGGGAATAGGAACATACATATCGATAATTACCTTAAATGTAAATGGACTAAATGCTTCCACCAAAAGACACAGATTGGCTGAATGGATACAAAAACAAGACCCATTTTTATGCTGTCTAAAGAGACCCACTTCAGACCTAGAGACACATACAGACTGAAAGTAAGGGGATGGAAAAAGATATTCCATGCAAATGGAAACCAAAAGACAGCTGGCATAGCAGTTCTCATATCAGACAAAATAGACTTTAAAATAAACACTATTAGAAGAGACAAAGAAGGACACTTCATAACGATCAAGGGATCGATCCAAGAAGAAGATATAACAATTGTAAATATTTATGCACCCAACATAGGAGCACCTCAATACATAAGGCAAGTACTAACAGCCATAAAAGGGGAAATCGACAGTAACACAATCATAGTAGGGGACTTTAACACCCCACTTTCACCAATGGACAGATCATGCAAAATGAAACTAAATAAGGAAACAAGCTTTAAATGGTACATCAAACAAGATGGATTTAATTGATATTTATAGGACACTCCATCCAAAACCCACAGAATACACATTTTTCTCGACTGCTCATGAAACATTCTCCAGGATAGATCATATCTTGTGTCACAAATCAAGCCTTGGTAAATTTAAGAAAATTGAAATTGTATCAAGTATCTTTTCTGACCACAATGCCATGAGACTAGATATCAATTACAGGAAAAGATCTGTAAAAAATACAAACACATGGGGGCTAAACAATACACTACTTAATAATGAAGTGATCACTGAAGAAATCAAAGAGGAAATAAAAAAATACCTAGAAACAAATGACAATGGGGACACAACGACCCAAAACCTATGGGATGCAGCAAAAGCAGTTCTAAGGGGGAAGTTTATAGCAATACAAGCCCACCTTAAGAAGCAGGAAACATCTCGAATAAACAAACTAACCTTGCACCTCAAGCAGTTAGAGAAAGAAGAACAAAAAAACCCCAAAGCTAGCAGAAGGAAAGAAATCATAAAAATCAGATCAGAAATAAATGAAAAAGAAATGAAGGAAACAATAGCAAAGATCAATAAAACTAAAAGCTGGTTCTTTGAGAAGATAAACAAAATAGATAAACCATTAGCCAGACTCATCAAGAAAAAAAGGGAGAAGACTCAAATCAATAGAATTAGAAATGAAAAAGGAGAGGTAACAACTGACACTGCAGAAATAAAAGAGATCATGAGAGATTACTACAAGCAACTCTATGCCAATAAAATGGACAATCTGGAAGAAATGGACAAATTCTTAGAAATGCACAACCTGCCAAGACTGAATCAGGAAAAAAGAGAAAATATGAACAGACCAATCACAAGCACTGAAATTGAAACTGTGATTAAAAATCTTCCAACAAACAAAAGCCCAGGACCAGATGGCTTCACAGGTGAATTCTATCAAACATTTAGAGAAGAGCTAACACCTATCTTTCTCAAACTCTTCCAAAATATAGCAGAGGGAGGAACACTCCCAAATTCCTTCTACGAGGCCACCATCACCTTGATACCAAAACCAGACAAGGATGTCACAAAGAAAGAAAACTACAGGCCAATATCACTGATGAACATAGATGCAAAAATCCTCAACAAAATACTAGCAAACAGAATTCAACAGCAAATTAAAAGGATCATACACCATGATCAAGTGGGGTTTATTCCAGGAATGCAAGGATTCTTCAATATACACAAATCAATCAATGTGATAAACCATATTAACAAATTGAAGGAGAAAAACCATATGATCATCTCAATAGATGCAGAGAAAGCTTTTGACAAAATTCAACACCCATTTATGATAAAAACCCTGCAGAAAGTAGGCATAGAGGGAAGTTTCCTCAACATAATAAAGGCCATATATGACAAGCCCACAGCAAACTTCATCCTCAATGGTGAAAAACTGAAAGCATTTCCACTAAGATCAGGAACAAGACAAGGTTGCCCACTCTCACCATGCTTATTCAACATAGTTTTGGAAGTTTTAGCCACAGCAATCAGAGACGAAAAGGAAATAAAAGGAATCCAAACTGGAAAAGAAGAAGTAAAGCTGTCACTGTTTGCAGATGACATGATACTATACATAGAGAATCCTAAAGATGCTACCAGAAAACTACTAGAGCTAATCAATGAATTTGGTAAAGTAGCAGGATACAAAATTAATGCACAGGAATCTCTGGCATTCCTATATACTAATGATGAAAAATCTGAAAGTGAAATCAAGAAAACACTCCCATTTACCACTGCAACAAAAAGAATAAAATATCTAGGAATAAACCTACCTAAGGAGACAAAAGACCTGTATGCAGAAAATTATAAGACACTGATGAAAGAAATTAAAGCTGATACAAATAGATGGAGAGATATACCATGTTCTTGGATTGGAAGAATCAACATTGTGAAAATGACTCTACTACCCAAAGCAATCTATAGATTCAATGCAATCCCTATCAAACTACCACTGGCATTTTTCACAGAACTAGAACAAAAAATTTTGCAATTTGTATGGAAACACAAAAGACCCCGAATAGCCAAAGCAATCTTGAGAAAGAAAAAAGGAGCTGGAGGAATCAGGCTCCCTGACTTCAGACTATACTACAAAGCTACAGTAATCAAGACAGTATGGGACTGGCACAAAAACAGAAAGATAGATCAATGGAACAGGATAGAAAGCCCAGAGATAAACCTATGCACATATGGACACCTTATCTTTGATAAAGGTGGCAGGAATGTACAGTGGAGAAAGGACAGCCTCTTCAATAAGTGGTGCTGGGAAAACTGGACAGGTACATTTAGAAGTATGAGATTAGATCACTCCCTAACACCATACACAAAAATAAGCTCAAAATGGATTAAAGACCTAAATGTAAGGCCAGAAACTATCAAACTTAGAGGAAAACATAGGCAGAACACTCTATGACATAAATCACAGCAAGATCCTTTCTGACCCACCTCCTAGAGTAATGGAAATAAAAACAAAGATAAACAAATGCGACCTAATGAAACTTCAAGGCTTTTGCACAGCAAAGGAAACCATAAACAAGACCAAAAGACAACCCTCAGAATGGGATAAAATATTTGCAAATGAAGCAACTGACAAAGGATTAATCTCCAAAATTTACAACCAGCTCATGCAGCTCAATAACAAAAAAACAAACAACCCAATCCAAAAATGGGCAGAAGACCTCAATAGACATTTCTCCAAAGAAGATATACAGACTGCCAACAAACACATGAAAGAATGCTCAACATCATTAATTGTTAGAGAAATGCAAATCAAAACTACAATGAGATATCATCTCACACCAGTCAGAATGGCCATCATCAAAAAATCTAGAAACAATAAATGCTGGAGAGGGTGTGGAGAAAAGGGAACACTCTTGCACTGCTGGTGGGAATGTGAATTGGTTCAGCCACTATGGAGAACGGTATGGAGGTTCCTTAAAAAACTACAAATAGAACTACCATATGACCCAGCAATCCCACTACT
Source organism: Globicephala melas (assembly GCF_963455315.2). Classification (NCBI taxonomy): domain Eukaryota; kingdom Metazoa; phylum Chordata; class Mammalia; order Artiodactyla; family Delphinidae; genus Globicephala; species Globicephala melas. Next base: position 51,675,535 of record NC_083315.2, read on the forward strand.
GGGCATATACCCTGAGAAAACCAAAATTCAAAAAGTCATGTACCAAGATGTTCATTGCAGCTCTATTTACAATAGCCCGGAGATGGAAACAACCTAAGTGCCCATCATCGGATGAATGGATAAAGAAGATGTGGCACATATATACAATGGAATATTACTCAGCCTTAAAAAGAAATGAAATTGAGCTATTTGTAATGAGGTGGATAGACCTAGAGTCTGTCATACAGAGTGAAGTAAGTCAGAAAGAAAAAGACAAATACTGTATGCTAACACATATATATGGAATTTAAGAAAAAAAATGTCATGAAGAACCTAGGGGTAAGACAGGAATCAAGACGCAGACCTACTGGAGAACGGACTTGAGGATATGGGGAGGGGGTAGGGTGAGCTGTGAAAGGGCGAGAGAGAGTCATGGACATATACACACTAACAAACGTAGTAAGGTAGATAGCTAGTGGGAAGCAGCCGCATGGCACAGGGATATTGGCCCGGTGCTTTGTGACAGCCTGGAGGGGTGGGATAGGGAGGGTGGGATAAGGAGGGTGGGAGGGAGGGAGACGCAAGAGCGAAGACATATGGGAACATATGTATATATATAACTGATTCACTTTGTTATAAAGCAGAAACTAACACACCATTGTAAAGCAATTATACCCCAATAAAGATGTTAAAAAAAATTGATCATGGATTTAAAAGCAAAATGTAAAGCTACATAAGAAAGAATCTTCAAGACCTATATAGCAAGATGAGGAGTTCTTATAGATGACACCAAAAGCACAATCCATAAAAGAAAAACAAAAAATTGCGTATTACCAAAATTTAAAATTTTGTTCTGCAAATCTTATTAAGAGAATGGAAAGATGATCTACAGACTTAGAGAAAGAGAAAATATTTGTAAACCACATATCTGACAAAAGACCCCTATCTAGAATATATGAAGAACTCTCAAAACAAAAGTACAAAACAATCCAATTAGAAAATGGGCAAAAGACACTAACAGACTTGTCACTAAAGAGGAGATATAGATCACAAGCACATGAAAAGAAGTTCAGCATCATTAACCACTAGGGAAAGGCAAATTAAGGCCATGATGAGATATCAACACACCTATTGAAATAGCTGATATTAAAAAAAAAAGTAAAACACCAAATGCTGCAGAGTATGCAGAGAAACTAGATTTCTTATACACTGATGGTGGGGATGTAAAATGGTACAACTACTCTGGGAAATAGTTTGATGGTTTCTTTAAAAAATTCTTTTAAACTAAATATAACCTTACTATATTGTGCAGAAATAGCACTCCTGGGCTTTTATCTGAGAGGAATGAAAATTTAGGCTCACATTAAAACCTGTACAAAAATGTTCATAGCAGCTTTCTTTCTTATATAGTAAAAAACTGGAAATAATCCAAATATCCTCCAATGAGTGAAAGGTTTAACCAACTGTTGTACTTTCATAGCATGAAATACCAGTCAGGAATAAAAAACCAACTGTTGTACTTTCATAGCATGAAATGCCAGTCAGGAATAAAAAAAGAACAAAGTATTGATACAAACAAGTTGGATGAGTCTCAAGAGAATTACGCTGAGTGGAAAAGCAGGAAAGCAGCAAAGGTCGCATTTTGCATGATTCAATGCATAAAACATTCTTAGAGAACAGATTAGTGGTTTCCAGAAGTTATAGATGGGGGAGGGGATGGGTGTGGCTACCAAGGAAGAACAGAGGAGATCTCCTCCTAAGATCTTTGCCCTGATGGAACAGTCCTGTGTCTTCCCTGTGACGGTAGTTACAGGCACCTACACATGTAACAAAATTGCATGGAGCCATAAAAAGACACACAAATGAGTGAATGTAGGAGAGGTGAAATCTGAATAAGGCCTGTGGATTGCACCAATGTCAATGTTTTTGCTGTTGTTGTATAGTTATATAAGATGTTAATTAACCCTTGGGGTAAAGGGTACTTAGACCTTTCTGTACAATTTTTGTGATTTCCTCTTAATTTATTGCAATCTCAAAATTAAAAGTTTAAAAAATTAAAATAATGGCTCCAGTGATTCTAAATTTCTTCTTTTTACTGTTTAACAGCAGTAAATTTAGATTGCAATTATACAGAATTATAGTAGTTTGAGTTAAGATGAAAGTCTTTCATAATCTTCATTACTAGTGTTGTAAAGCAGAAATGAGGGGAAAAAACAGAGAAAAAGGCTAAATGCATTACAGAAAACCAATGTCAAGTTATCAATATATCATTATATTGTTATGAGTTTATATGTCCTGAAGCAATAAAAGTCTAGGAATATTTTTGTACTGATCCCTCTAATTATGCTGTCAATCTCCTCCAGTTAGGTACCCGGACTGATTCTCAAAAGTCATCAAGTTATTTATGGTGACTAATTTTAACCTGTGTCTTAATAATTATACAATATGAACTAGTTTATACTCAAATGTCCATACTCTGCAATATTACATAGTGATTAGAAAGAAAATTTAAAAAATGCATAACATGGATAAGGGTAAGAAAGTTTTAAAACAACAGGTGGTCATTTGTCATACTTTTATATAACCAACTCATAGACATCCTCTTCTGTAAGCATTTCATTTACTATGCCTCAAATAACTGCCTTTCTGGACTTCACCAAGAAAAAAAAGAAATTGCAGTGCATCTCTGATTTCTTGCTGGTGTGAACCTGGACCCGCCATCCTCCCCAATGAGAGAAGTAGCCTCCATCCCTGGGACAGATGGTGACATCAGCCCTCGGCCTTAGAGACTTGCCTCACCCCAGCTTTCCTTTCTTGAGCATCTTAGTAGTTGCCAAAATCTGACTTTTCCCTTCCTTCTCTTTCATCTAAACAAAGTACAAACTTCTCCCACATAGCCAGTCAACCAAACTTCTGTTTCTATTTTAGCTGGGGGAAAAAATGGTATAGAACAGAAACATAAGTACAACCTCAGTAAAACATGTGATTCCAACGACATGGAATGACAGCTGCAGGATGATGTATAAAATATGTCTCCTGATCTGAGTTCACAGCCTGCTTCATCTTTGCTTTGTCAAAAGATCTTTCTTACACTTTAATCCACTTTGCGGAAGAGGCATTTCCTGTTCTGAGGTGCTACAACCAAGATGGCAACACAGGCCTGCATCACATCACTCTTAGTCCCTTTAATCAATTCTGCATCATACTGCAGAACAAAATTCCTAAAACAAAACTTTCGTCATTCCCATACTCAAGTCTCTTGGTAATTAACCCCAGGCTTGTTTATTTCTTAATAGTTTAAAATTATAATGTGATCCATTGAAGCTTGACCATGCATGGGGAGCTGTGCCAGGTACTTAGTGACATCTCATTCAATCCATGGAATATCCCCTCTGAAAGACTGAACATACAGACGGACAATGACCAGACCACATATGACAATGGAACTCTGCATCACAACCTCTGAAGCCAGTAGCCCAGGGAGCTAAACCATAACCTCTGCAACCATCAGCTGAGAATGGTCAGGACTTGATGGATGACTGACAGCTTTCCTAAAATTTCACCCTCATTTCAAACTCAGGATCAACCAAAGAAAGCCAAATATGCACCCATAACCAATCATATACAATGTTCCAGCTTCCCTGTGCAAACAACCTCCAATCATGGTACACCTGGAGCCATCCCTTTCTTCCACTATAAAGCTTTCCCATTCCTCTGCCTGCTTTTGAGTCTCTGCCAAAGGTAAGTGATGCTGGCTGACTTTCTTGATATAGTAAGCCCTGAATAAACAGCCTCTGCCTGCTCTTATTTATTTCCACAAGTCCTGAAATCCAGAAGGATCATCTGCATGGTTTGCAGATGTAGAGACTGTGACCTGGGGTGGACAGAAGTTTGATGAAGGTCATTAGCATCTAGTTTAAAGTCTACCACTCCAGTCTCAGACCTCTTACTTCCTCTGCCATCTCTGTGCTCACATTTATCTGCTCTTACTATTAAAGGACACCACGAGCCTCCTTGTCAGCCCTGCGATCACAGAAATTAGTGGCTAATAAAATAACTGCACTTCTACTGATGACCTAATTTAAATGTTCAGGGTTTTTCTACTTGTCATAAGGAAAGTGATACCAAAACCTGGTAGAGCCAGTAAGAAGATACCTTTTCTTTTATGTTTCAACAGGCAGGGGAGGAATGATGAGCACTGAGAATTGTCAGATATTCAACAGTATCGCAGTGGGAACAGACTTGGCTGGTCTAGTTGGTGTAGTGTGAGGCAGGTATCCCAATAGGGGGATGGACTTTCTTGAACATTGCTCATAAAACACAATTTTCTCCATGCAGTTCATAAAAGGTTCTCTGACTCAGTAGGACCAATTAAAAGCTCCATCTCAACACAATGTTTAAGATACTAAAAATCTTATTATTTTAGGATATTTAAAATATTCATTATATGCTAAGCTGGTCCTATCACTCAGACGAGGGAAATCTGCACATATAGTTCAAAAGGATAATAGGGAGATTTAGAAAGAACCATGAGATTTTGAACAGTAACACTCAAGTAAAAATCAAAAGATCAAGGTTGGGGCTTCTCTGGTGGCGCAGTGGTCGAGAGTCCGCCTGCCGATGCAGGGGACACGGGTTCATGCCCGGTCAGGGAAGATCCCACATGCCGCAGAGTGGCTGTGCCCGTGAGCCATGGCCGCTGAGCCTGCACGTCTGGAGCCTGTGCTCCGCAACGGGAGAGGCCACAGCAGTGAGAGGCCCGCGTAGCGCAAAAAAAAAAAAAAAAAAAAAAGATCAAGGTTACTTGCAAACAACCTGGGGACTCTTAAAATGCATAGACTGCAAATATGTCTAATGTTTTTAACTGTAGCATGCATGGTTAAGTTCTCCAATGCACTCATAGAGGGTACAATCCTTATGTTCTTCAGCTGCCACATCCCAGAGGTCACAGATAAACAGATTCACCATGCTAATACAACATTCTGTGGCTCTAGCTCAAGAAACATTGGGCTTATTGCAGCTCTTACTCTACCTCTTGCCCTTGTTAGACTTTAATTCATAACACAGCATTTCTATGATTTTTGACTTCACATCTACCACAAATATTTTAGTAATTCAAGGACCTGTGGAAAGTATATTTTGATAAAAGGATGGGGCCTTTAAGACTAATTTATTCTTTAATGAAAATATTACTTATGATTAATTGCAGTGTTATTTTAGGTAGGATGTATGTAAACAAAACACTATGCATATATAAGATTTGTGTTATAGAAAGAAAAATGGTAAGAAGGAAGAAGAAAGATGAAGGTAGAAGGAAGGATGGTAAATAAGGTGAGGATGGAAACGGTCCACTGGAAGAGTAGGTGAGTCTTTGAGGACCAGCGCCACATTCTTTGGGTAGCTAACCAGAATGACAAGTAGATATACCATGTAAAGCACATGAATTCTCACTTCAGGGAATTATTGTATACTTGACATTATACACAGTGGGAGCTGTGTCCTCCCAGAGTGTTTATGTCTCTTTCTCCAAACAGCATTTCTCTGAAGCTTTCACTGTGAAATAATTTCTATGAAATGTTAACAGGTTCCATGAAAATGGTGTGCTAATAACTTTGGGGTTCAATGCCCACCATATGCTACAATCCTGCTGAGATTCACGAGGAACTTTAGCACATCAAAAACTCCAAGAACTCCTGAGATTACAAAGCAAACAAAAAGTTTAACTTCAGTGTTTGACAAATATTCCCACATGCAAACTTTTCTCATCAGCCACATGTTTAACTCACTGCCTGGCACTAGCAAGTCTCAGGTGTTCTATACTTGATGCCAATGTATGCTGTGTGGAGCCCTTTGACACAGAACTAGAGGAAGTAGGTAGACACCAAAACACCAAAATGGTCCCCAGTGAGCCTTGTTTTTTTTTTTACTCACAGCTTTGTGTAGTCCCTTCCTGCATTCTATCAGAGCTGGTCTGTGTGACCAACCAAATATGGCAAAAGTGCTCTATTATAAACATCTGTGGCTCCCATCTGGGCCTTGCTCTTTCTTGGGGCTCTTGCTCTGTGGCAAGCTGGCTGCCATGTTAAGAAGAAGCTCAGGCATCCTATGGAGGGTCCATTCAACGAGGAGCTGAGGCCTCATGCCAACAGCCACGTGAGTGAACTTGAAAGATTATCCACCCTCAGTGGGACCTTCAGAAGACTGCTTGGCTGCAACCTCTTGAGAGACCTTGAGCCAGAATAACCAAGCTAAGCCCCTCATAGATTCCTGATCCTCAGAAGTTGTGAGATACTAAATATTTGGTTTTTTTAAGCTGCTAAGTTTGGGGGCAATTTGTTATGCAGCAATAGGTAACTAGTATATTTGATAATTAAGAAAGCCTGGGGAATATGACATTTAGGGTTGTACCAGAGGAACACCATCATTCATTCAATCAAACCTATGAATTATGCTGATATTATGAGCCAGATACTGAGATATAGCAGCGAATTAAACATGCAATCCCTTCCTCTACCTTATATTCAACTGTCCATTAGTTGTCCTTCAGAATCTCTCATGTCTACGGTGACTTTACTTGTAGCTGGTTCCAGGCCGACCCCACTTCCCAGTACCCTGTGCAACACAGTGTGGAAGGGGTACCAATTTCTCATTAATGGACTGGAAGCAGCTCATGCAACTTCTGTGTCTAGGGCCATCACCTCCCTCCTCTACTCTTCCTTTTTTCTTTCTACCAGCTTAAACTTAAACAGACAGTGGCCTAGCTCTAACCATGCAAAACATAATAACACACTTAGATATGATGAATCAAACATGGAGGGAACCTGGGTCCCTGAGTGATTGCACAGAGCAGGGTCACCCCATTGACCTGATGGCTCAAGACAAGGCATTACATGAAAGAGGAATAAAAATAAACTTCTGGATTTCTCTGGTGGCTCAGTGGTTAAGAATCTGCCTGCCAGTACAGGGGATATGGGTTCGAGCCCTGGTCCGGGAAGATCCCACATGCTGTGGAGCAGCTAAGCCCGTGAGCCACAACTACTGAAGCCCACGTGCCTAGAGCCTGTGCTCTGCAACAAGAAAGCCACTGCAATGAGAAACCCACACACCACAACAAAGAGTAACCCCTGCTCACCACAAATTGAGAAAGTCCACGCACAGCAACAATGACCCACTGCTGCCTAAATAAATAAGTAAATAAAATTTTTTTTAAAACTAAAAAAAATAAACTTCTATGTTTTTCTTTTAGCTCTCGACTTTTGCTTTTCTTTGTTACAGCAGTATAAGACTGGACCTTATTTGTGCAATTTATAATAACAGAGCACAGTGTATTAAACACATAATTGAGCTAAAATATTCATAGTTACTCCCCCCACAAAAAGAAGAAAAGAAATATCTTCTAAGTATCAAAAAGCATCCAAGATAGCGTTATTTTGGGTTTAGGAGACACATTTCTCTTCCTGTTACTCTCCCTTGCTTGCTCTTTTTTTCTATTTTTTATCACTGTAAACCAAGGGTCAAGGGTCAGCAAACAATGGCCTGTGTGCTAAATCTAGACCAACACCTGTTTCTGTAAATAAAGTGTTATTGGGGTACAGCCACACCCATACAGTTACAAGCAGTCTGGCTGCTTTTGAAATTACAGCTTCAAAAGTGAATGGTTGTGACAGACCATCTGACCCGCTGGCCCAAGATATTTACTCTCTGGTGCTTTACACCAAAATCCTTTCAACCCTTGCTGTAGAGGACATGTTTCAATTAAATACTTTGTAAAACACACTTTACTACTGGCTCATTATTAAAAACCACAATGTCTAAAAATTCACTTGCCCTGATTCTAGTTGTTCAGATCTCCAAGCAGGGAGTTTCTTCTCTTACTTTACTGAGGAAGAAAAAGAAAATGTAAAGTCTTTTTTTTTTTTTTAGAGTATAGTTGATTTACAATGTTGTGTTATTTTCAGGTGTACAGCAAAGTGAATCAGTTATACATATACATATATCCATTCTTTTTTATATTCTTTTTCCATGTAGGTTATTACAGAATATTGAGTAGAGTTCCCTGTGCTATACAGTAAGTCCTTATTAGTTATCTATTATATATACGGTAGTGTGTGTATATTAATCCCAATCTCTTAATTAAATCTGCCGGCCTTTCACCTTTGGTAACCATAAATTTACTTTCTATGTCTGTGAGTCTATTTCTGTGTTGTAAATATGTTCATTTGTACCACTTTTTTGGATTCCACATATAAGCAATATCATACAACATTTGTCCTTCTCTGTCCGGCTTACTTCACTTAGTATGATAATCTCTAGGTCCTTCCATGTTGCTGGGCCAAACTCCACTCCCACACCAGTGTTCTGTGCCTTACAGATAGAAAAAGAAATGTAATTGCTAGGTATCTGCATACCTCCTCTTCATGGCCTTTCCCTCTTGTAAGAGAGAGGTTTCTGGACCTTAAGCCCAAACACAGATCATTCATAATATTAGCAGAGAGAAAATTGATTCATTTTTTAAAAAATTTCTACCTTCCTTAGATTATTTATTTATTTATTAGGTCACACCACGTAGCATGCGGGATCTTCATTCCCTGAGCAGGGATTGGAACCTGGGCCAATGGCAGTGAAAGTGCCGAGTCCTAACTACTGGACCACCAGGGAATTCCCTGTTTCATTTTTCTAAGCACGCTTTTTAAATTTTCATCCTTTTTTATACTGCTCTACATCACTTCTATTTTGGATTCTATTTGGAATATTCATTATCCTATTCTGGCTATAGCATCCATTCAGGTAATTTCCTTTGAATTTCTATGAATTTTTGGTAGTAAGAATCTCCCACTATAAAGAAGTAATAGTGGAAATATTCAAAGTTAGATGCTTCAAAACAAGTTTCCATTGCCTTTAGGGTTATATTAATATTATAGTTAATATTAGTAATATATTTTCCAAGATCTTAAAATAGTCACATATATTTATAACAGATATATGTTAATCAGAAAATAAACAATAAAAGATCATTAAATTGCCCATTACTAGTCCTCCAGATCTTCAGTGATGTCTTATGATACATCATCCTCAGGCTGATTTCATGCTGAATTATTCTTTCAGTCTATAAGCACATCCACCACCTTTTAGTGTCAGGACTAGGCAAGGACTGGGACAAAAAAGATGAGCTATGAATGGCAGAGCTCTGTCTTCAAGAGCTTTAGAGTCTTGTAGTAAGACAGATAAAGAAAAAGTTTATTTAAAATATAATGCTTGCTGGGAGTGAGGTTGTAACAATGCAGTAGAAATGTGGGAGGGAGAATGCCCAAGTCGGCAGGGGTGGGGTGATTAGAAACAACTTTAAGCTGATGCTTGAAAGTCTGCTTTGAAATTTTCCGGAGAGAAAATTTCCGGAGAGAAATTTTCCGGAGAGACCTAGAGACAGAAGGCATGCCAGGAAAAAGACAGCATATGAAAAAGAACAGGGTTATAAGAACTCCAGGTGGCTTAGAATTGTTGGATCTGGCAATGGTGTGCCAGGAAAGGGGGTCTGAGGGAGGACCAGGAAAATCAAAGAAGGTCTCCACTCCAAATTAAAGATGTTTTAGATTTTCCATTGAAGTCATGGAGGAGACCACTGAGGAATTCTGGGTGGGAGAAGCTGCTGTGGCAGAAGGTGAAAGACTGGTTCATTTTGGGGTGTGCGTGTGGGGGCAGAAGAACAGGCATTGCAGTAGCCAGTTCAGAGACCATGAGTGATGGAAGGTGATAGAAGGGAAGACACTTTTACACGTCTAGTGTTTGCAAGACACTGGGCATCTGTGAATGATTCCTGAGAAAAGGGAATCAAAAGAGGGGACCCCAGTGGTTGTCCTGGCTTAATCACCTTAGCAGAGTTTCCTCAGGGCAACAAAGGAAAACTTTGAGTGTGAGTTGAAGAGAGGAAGCTGAGTGTCAGGGAGACCTAGCTGGTAAGAATCTGCAGGGCAGAGCACTAGGAGAGAGAACTACCCAGGGAGAAAATATTTCAAATGAATAAAAATGAAAACATGACATAGCAAAACATGTGGGATGCATCTAAAGCAGAGCAGCTTTTATTATTGATTGCACTAAATTTATTTTATTGCACTAAAGGCAATAGAAGAAAGATCTCACATCAATCATCTTAGCTTCCACCTTAAGAAACTGGTAAAAGGATAGCAAATTGATATCTTCACCCCCTCAAAAAAAAATAGAGGAAAAGAAATGTAAAGTTCAGGGTGGAAATCAGTGAAATAAAAGAGAAACAATAGAGAAAATCAATTAAACCAAAAGCTGATTCTTGGAGAAGATTAATAAAATTGACACACCTGTAGTCAGACTGATCAGGAAAGAGAGATGACACAAATTAGCTGTATCAAAAATGAGAGAGGTGACATCATCACAGATTCTATTTATATTAAAAGGAAAATAAGAGAAGATTACAAACAACTTTATGTCTATATATTGACATCTGAGAAGAAACAGTTAAGTTCCTTAAAAGACACAAAATGCCAAATTTCAATGCAGAAGAAATAATGTGAATATCCCTGTAACTATTTTAAAATTGAATTTTTAGTTAAAAATCATTCCAATTAAAACAACAAAACTTCAAGCTCAGATGTCTTCACTGGTGAACTCAACGTATAAGTAAAAAATAAAACCAAATCTATAGAAATGGTTTTATACCAATTATATACATATGTTCCAGAAAACTGCAAAGGAGGGAATACTTCCCAATGCATTATATGAGGCCAGGATTATCCTGATATCAAAACCAGAAAAAGACAATACAAGAAAAGAAAATTACACAGCAATATTCCTTATGGAAATAGATGCAAAAATTTAAAATACATGTTTAGCATATTGAATCCAACAATACAAAATGCAGCATGACCAAGTAGTGTTTAATCCAGAATGTAAAGTTGGTTTAACATCCAAAAGTCAAGTAGTGCAATTCACTATATTAACAAACTAAAAAAAAAAAATCATATCAATAGGTTCAGAAAAAATAACTTGTCAAAATCCACTCATTCCTGATTAAAAAAAGAAACTCATGGTAAACTAAAAATAAAAGAGAACTTCCATAATCTGTTAAATGGCATCTTTAAAGATTCTTGAGCTAACATCATAATTATGAAAGATTGAATGCTTCCCCCTAAGATCATAAACAGTATAAGGATATCTGCTTTCACCATTTCTATTAAACTTTTCACTGGTGATTTTTGCCAGAGCAGTAACACACTCAAAGAAGTAAAGAAATGGAAGGCATATGAATTGAACAAGAAGAAGTAAAAGTGTAGTTATTTGTAGATGACATAACTATCTATGGAAGGGGGAAAAAATCAGATTGTCAAGGTTGCAGGATATAAGATCAATGTACAAAAATAAATTGTACTTTTTGTATACTGGCAACAATAATTGGAAATTCAAATTTAAAACAATGCTGTTTACAATACTATCAAAAATTGAAATAAGTGAGCATAAATTTGACAAATGATGTGAAATACATGCAAACTGAAAACTACAAAACATTGTTGGGAGAAATTAAAGGAGACCTGAACACATGAAAAAATATACTGTGTTTATACCTCAGAAGACTCAACATTAAGATGTTACTTCTCCCAACTGATCTTTTTGGTGAAGATTTATCTACACATTCCTAATAAAAATACAGTAGGATTTTTTTTTTTAGAAACTGACAAACTATTTCTAAAATTCATATGGGACTGCAAAGCACCCATAGTAACCAGTGCAACTTTGAAAGAGAAGAACAAAGCTGCAGGATTACAGATCTGATTTCAAGATTTAGTTTAAAGATACAGTAATCCAGATAGTGTGATAAAGACAAATAAATTGATCAATGGTTAGAACTGAGTCCAGATATAGACTCAGGCACATAGGGATAACTGATTTTTGACAAAGGTAAGAAAACAACACAGAGGATGATCTTTTTGACAAATGGTGTGGAAAGATTAGATACCCATATGGAAAAAAAAGAATTCTGATCCATATTTCACACTGCATACAATTATTACCTCAAAATGTGCTGTTGATCTAAATGTAAAAGTTAAAACTTAAAAATTTCTAGTAGAAAACATGGGAGAAAACCTGGGGTTTGGTGATGAGTTTTAGATAAAACATCAAAAGCATGATCCATGAAAGAAAAAAAAAATAAACTGGACTTCAAAATTTAAAATATCTGTTCTTCATGGGCTTCCCTGGTGGCGCAGTGGTTGAGAATCTGCCTGCTAATGCAGGGGACGCGGGTTCGAGCCCTGGTCTGGGAAGATCCCACATGCCACGGAGCCACTGGACCCATGAGCCTCAACTACTGAGCCTGCGTGTCTGGAGCCTGTGCTCCACAACAAGAGAGGCCGCAATAGTGAGAGGCCCGGGCACCGCGATGAAGAGTGGCCTCCGCTTGCCACAACTAGAGAAAGCCCTCACACAGAAACAAAGACCAAACACAGCCAAAATAAATAAGTAAATTAATAAATTCCTACAAAAAAAAATCTGTTCTTCAAAAGACACTGTTAAGAAAATGTACAGATTAGGAGAAAACATTTCCAATGCACATATTTGATAAAGGGCATCTACCTAGAATAAAAGTACTCACTTTGGTTCTCTGAAATCTTTTCTCCTAAGCTGGGCAAAGATGGTCCTTAAAATGCATATCCAGGGAGACCTTCAATATGGTGGGGGAGTAAGCCGTGGAGATCACCTTCATCCCCACAAATATATCAGAAATACATCTACATGTGGAACAACTCCTAAAAAACACCTACTGAATGCTGGCAGAAGACTTCAGACTTTCCAAAAGGCAAGAAACTCCCCATGCACCTGGGTAGGTCAAAAGAAAAAACAGAGACAAAAGAATAGGAATGGGACCTGCACCTATGGGAGGGAGCTATGAAGGAGGAAAAGTTTCCTAGGAAGCCCCTTCACTGGTGGAGATGGGGGGTTGCGGGGGAGTGGGAAGCTTCAGAGCCACAGAGGAGAGTGCAGCAACAGGGGTGTGGAGGGCAAAGTGGAGAGATTGCTGCACAGAGGATTGGTGCCGACCAGCACTCACCAACCCGAGAGGCTTATCTGCTCACCCACTGGGCCAGGTGGGGGCTGGGAGCTGAGGCTCTGGTTTTGGAGTTCAGATCCCAGGGAGAGGACTGGGGTTGGCTGCGTGAACACAGTCTGAAGGGGGCTAGTGCACCACAGCTAGCCTGGAGGGAGTCCAGGAAAAAGTCTGGACCTACATAAGAGGCAAGAGACCATTGTTTCTGGGTGCGCGAGGAGAAGGGATTCAGAGCCCCGCCTATACAAGTTCTGGAGACGGGCGTGAGCCACGGCTATCAGCACGGACACCAGAGACGGGCATGAAACGCTAAGGCTACTGCTGCAGCCATCAAAAAGCCTGTGTGCAAGCACAGGTCACTATCCACACCTCTTCACCTGGGAGCCTGTGCAGCTGCCACTGTCAGGGTCCCGTGATCCATGGATAACTTCCCTGGGAGAACACACAGCATGCTTCAGGCTGGTGCAACATCACGCTGGCTTTTGCTGCTGCAGGCTTGCCCCTCATTCCATACTCCTCCCTCCCCCGGTCTGAGTGAGCCAGAGGCCCTTAATCAGCTGCTACTTTAACCCCATCGTGTCTGAGTGAAGAACAGAAGCCCTTAGGTGACCTACATGCAGAGGTGGGGCCAAATCCAAAGCTGAACCCCAGGAGCAGTGCGAACAAAGAAGAGAAAGGCAAATTTCTCCCAGCAGCTTCAGAAGCAGTGGAATAAGTCTCCACAATCAACCTGATGTACCCTGCATACACAACGAATCATCCCAAAATTGAGGTGGTGGATTTTGGGAGCAACTGTAGACTTGGGGTTTGCTTTCTGCATCTAATTTGTTTCTACTTTTATGTTTATCTTAGTTTAGTATTTAAAGTTTATTATCATGGTAGATTTGTTTATTGATTTGGTTGCTCTCTTCCTCCTTCTCTCTCTCTCTCTCTATATATATATGTATTTCCTTCTTCTCTTCCTGTGAGTGTGTATGTGTATGCTTCTTTGTGTGATTTTGTCTGTATAGCTTTGCTTTTACCATTTGTCCTAGAGTTCTGTCTGTCCAGTTTTTTGTTTTTTTAGTATAGTTTTTAGCACTTGTTATCATTGGTGGATTTGTTTTTTGGTTTGGTTGCTCTCTTCTTTCTTTCCTTTTTCAATTACTTTTAATTTTTTACTTTTTATTAATTATCATTTATTTTCATAACTTTATTTTATTTTTCTCTTTCTTTCTTTTCCTTCCTTCCTTCCTCCCTTCTTCCCTTTCTCCCTTTCTTTCTTTCTCTCTTTTTTCTTTCTTTCTTTCCTTCTTTCCTTCTTTCTTTCTTTCTTTCTATCTTTCTTTCTTTCTTTCTTTCTTTCTTTCTTTCTTTCTTTCTTTCTTTCTTTCTTTCTCTCTCTTTCTTTCTTTCCTTCTCTCTTTCTCCCTTTTATTCTGAGCCATGTGGCTTAAAGTGTCTTGGTGCTCCGGCCAGGTGTCAGGCCTGTGCCTCTGTGGTGGGAGAGGTGGGAGTTCAGGACATTGGTCCACCAGAGACCTCCTGGCTTCATATAATAGCAACTGGTGAAACCTCTCCCAGAGATCTCCATCTCAGCACTAAGACCGAGCTCCACTCAATGACCAGCAAGCTACAGTGCTGGACACCCTATGGCAAACAACTAGCAAGACAGGAGCACAACCCCACGCATTAGCAGAGAGGCTGCCTAAAATCATAATAAGGTCAGAGACATCCCAAAACACACCACAGAATGGGGCCATGCCCTCCCAAAAGATAAGATCCAGCCTCACCCACAAGAACACAGGCACCAGTCCCCTCCATGAGGAAGCCTACACAACCCACTGAAACAACCTTAGCAACTGGGGGCAGACACCAAAAACAACGGGAACTATGAACCTGCAGCCTACGAAAAGGAGAGCCTAAACACAGTAACTTAAGCAAAATGAGAAGACAGAGAAACACACAGCAGATGAAGGAGCAAGGTAAAAACCCACCAGACCAAACAAATGAAGATGAAATAAGCAGTCTACCTGAAAAAGAACTCAGAGTAATGATAGTAAAGATGATCCAAAATCTTGAAAACAGAATGGAGAAAATACAAGAAACGTTTAACAAGAACCTTGAAGAGCTAAAGAGCAACAACACAATAAATGAAATTTAAAATTCGTTAGAAGGAATCAGTAGCAGAATAACTGAATCAGAAAAACGGATAAGTGTCCTGGAAGATAAAATAGTGGAAATAACTATTGCAGAGAAGAATAAAGAAAAAAGAATGAAAAGAATTGAGGACAGTCTTAGAGACCTCTGGGACAACATTAAATGCACCAAAATTTGAATTATGGGGGTTCTAGAAGAAAAAGAGAAAAAGAAAGGGACTGAGAAAATATTTGAAGAGATTATAGTTGAAAACTTCCCTAATATGAGAAAGGAAATAATCAAATCCAGGAAGCACAGAGAGTCCCATACAGGATAAATCCAAGGAGAAACACACCAAGAACATATTAATCAAACTATCAAAAATTAAATACAAAGAAAACATATTAAAAAAAGCAAGGGAAAAACAACAAATAACATACAAGGGAATCCCCATAAGATTAACAGCTGATCTTTCAGCAGAAACTCTGCAAGCAGGAAGGGACTGGCCAGACATATTTAAAGTGATGACAGGGAAAATCTACAACCAAGGTTACTCTACCCAGCAAGGATCTCATTCAGATTCAACAGAGAAATCAAAACCTTTACAGACAAGCAAAAGCTAAGAGAATTCAGCACCACCAAACCAGCTTTACAACAAATGATAAAGGAACTTCTCTAGGCAGGATACACAAGAGAAGGAAAAGACCTACAATAACAAACCCCAAACAATTAGGAAAATGGTAATAGGAACACACATATCGATAAGTACCTTAAATGTAAATGGATTAAATGCTCCAACCAAAAAACATAGACTGGCTGAATGGATACAAAAACAAAACCTGTATATATACTGTCTACAAGAGACCCATTTCACACCTAGGGACACATACAGACTGAAAGTGAGGGGATGAAAAAAGATATTCCATGCAAATGGAAATCAAAAGAAAGCTGGAGTAGAAATTCTCATATCAGACAAAATAGACTTTAAAATAAAGACTATTATAAGAGACAAAGAACGACACTACATAATGAT
Organism: Globicephala melas; assembly: GCF_963455315.2. Taxonomy (NCBI): domain Eukaryota; kingdom Metazoa; phylum Chordata; class Mammalia; order Artiodactyla; family Delphinidae; genus Globicephala; species Globicephala melas. Next base: position 51,691,737 of record NC_083315.2, read on the forward strand.
CAAGGGATAAATCCAAGAATAAGAAATAACAATAGTAAATATTTATGCAACCAATATAGGAGCACCTCAATACATAAGGCAAATGCTAACAGCCATAAAAGGGAAAATCAACAGTAACACAATCATAGTAGGAGACTTTAACACCCAACTTTCACCAAAGGACAGATCATCCAAAATGAAAATAAATAAGGAAACACAAGCTTTAAATAATACATTAAACAAGATGGACTTAATTGATATTTATAGGATATTCCATCCAAAAACAAGAGAATACACTTTCTTCTCAAGTGCTCATGGAACAGTCTCCAGGATAGATCATATCTTGGGTCACAAATCAAGCCTTGGTAAATTTAAGAAAATTGAAATCGTATCAAGTATGTTTTCTGACCACATTGCTATGAGACTAGATATCAATTACAGGAAAAAATCTGTTAAAATAAAAACACATGGAGGCTAAAAAATACACTACTTAATAACAAAGAGATCACTGAAGACATCAAAGAGGAAATTAAAAAATACCTAGAAGCAAAAGACAATGAAAACATGACGACTCAAAACCTATGGGATAGGCTTCCCTGGTGGCGCAGTGGTTGAGAGTCCGCCTGCTAATGCAGGGGACATGGGTTCGTGCCCCAGTCCAGGAGGATCCCACATGCTGCGAAGCAGCTGGGCCCGTGAGCCATGGCAGCTGAGCCTGCGCGTCCGGAGCCTGTGCTCCGCAATGGGAGAGGGCACAACAGTGAGAGGCCCGCATACTGCAAAAAGAAAAAAAAAAAGAAAAACAGAACAAAACAAAAAAACCTATGGGATGCAGCAAAACAGTTCTAAGAGGGAAGTGAATAGCAATACAATCCTACCTCAAGAAACAAGAAACATCTCAAATGAACAACCTAACCTTACACCTAAAACAATTAGAGAAAGAAGAACAAAAAATACCCAAATTAGCAGAAGGAAAGAAATCATAAAGATCAGATCAGAAATAAATGAAAAAGAAGGAAACAATAGGAAAGATCAATAAAACTAAAAACTGTTTCTTTGAGAAGATAAACAAAATTGATAAACCATTAGCCAGACTCATCAAGAAAAAAAGGAAGAAGACTCAAACCAATAGAATTAGAAATGAAAAAGGAGAAGTAACAACTGACACTGCAGAAATACAAAGGATCAGGAGAGATTACTACAAGCAACTCTATGCCAGTTAAATGGACAACCTGGAAGAAATGGAGAAATTCTTAGAAAAGCACTACCTTCTGAGACTGAATCAGGAAGAAATAGAAAATATAAACAGACCAATCACAAGCACTGAAATTGAAACTTGTTTAAGAATCTTCCAACCTAAAAGCCTAGGACCAGATGGCTTCAAAGGTGAATTCTATCAAACATTTAGAGATAAGCTAACACGAATCTTCTCAAACTCTTCCAAAATATAGCAGAGGGATGAACACTACCAAACCCCTTCTACGAGGCAACCATCACCCTGATACCAAAACCAGATGAAGATGTCACAAAGAAAAAAAACTACAGGCCAATATCACTGATAAACATAGATGCAAAAATCCTCAAAAAATACTAGCAAACACAATCCAACAGCACATTAAAAGGATCATACACCATGATCAAGTGCGGTTTACCCCAGGAATGCAAGAATTCTTCAATATATGAAAATAAATCAATGTGATAAACCACATTAACAATTTGAAGGAGAAAAACCATATGATCATCTCAGTAGATTCAGAAAAAGCTTTTGACAAAATTCAACACCTATTTATGAAAAAAACCCTCCAGTAAGCAGGCATAGATGGAACTTACCTGAACGTAATAAAGGCCATATATGACAAACCCACAGCCAACATCATTCTCAATGGTGAAAAACAAACTATTTCCACTAAGATCAGGAGCAAGACAAGGTTGTCCACTCTCACCACTATTTTTCAACAAAGTTTTGGAAGTTTTAGCCACAGCAAACAGAGAAGAAAAAGAAGCAAAAGGAATCCAAATTGTAAAAGAAGAAGTAAGGCTGTCACTGTTTCCAGATGACATGATACTATACATAGGGAATCCTAAAGATGCTACCAGAAAACTACTAGAGCTAATCAATGAATTTTGTAAAGTAGCAGGATACAAAATTAATGCACAGAAATCTCTTTCTTCCCACACACTAATGATGAAAAATCTGAAAGAGAAATTAAGGAAACACTCACATTTACCATTGCAACAAAGAGAATAAAATACCTAGGAATCAGCCTACCTAAGGAGACAAAAGACCTGTATGCAGAAAATTATAAGACACTGATGAAAGAAATTAAAGATGATACAAACAGATGGAGAGATATACCATGTTCTTGGATTAGAAGAATCAACATTGTGAAAATGACCTTACTACCTAAAGCTATCTACAGATTCAATGCAATCCTTATCAAACTACCAATGGCGTTATTCACAGAACTAGAACAAAAAATTTCACAATTTATATGGAAACACAAAAGACCCCGGATAGCCAAAGCAATCTTGAGAAAGAAAAACAGAGCTGGAAGAATCAGACTCCTGGACTTCAGACTATCCTACAAAGCTACAGTAATCAAGACAGTATGGTACTGGCACAGAAATAGAAATATAGATCAATGGAACAGGATAGAAAGCCCAGAGATAAACCCACACACATATGGTCACCTTATGTTTTATAAAGGAGGCAAGAATATACAATGGAGAAAAGAGCCTCTTCAATAAGTAGTGCTGGGAAAACTGGACAGCTACATGTAAAAGAATGAAGTTAGGGCTTTCCTCGTGGTGCAGTGGTTGATAGTCTGCCTGCCGATGCAGGGGACATGGATTCGTGCCCTAGTCCGGGAGGATCCCACATGCTGTGGAGCAGCTGGGCCCATGAGCCATGGTCGCTGAGCCTGTGCATCTGGAGCCTGTGCTCCGCAACGGGAGAGGCCACAACAGTGAGAGGCCCGTGTATCACCAAAAAAAAAAAAAAAAAAAAAAAAAAAAAAAAAAAAAGAATGAAATTAGAATACTCCCTAACACCATACACAAAAATTAACTCAAACTGGATTAAAGACCTAAATGTAAGGCTAGACACTATAAAACTCTTAGAGGAAAACACAAGCAGAACACTCTATGACATAAATCACAGCAAGATCTTTTTTGACCCAACTCCTAGAGAAATGGAAATAAAAACAAAAATAAACAAATGGGACCCAATGAAACTTAAAAGTTTTTGCACAGCAAAGGAAACCATAAACAAGACGAAAAGACAACCCTCAGAATGGGAGAAAATATTTGCAAATGAAGCAACTGACAACGGATTAATCTCCAAAATTTACAAGCAGCTCATGCAGCTCCAATATCAAAAAAACAAACAACCCAATCAAAAATGGGCAGAAGACCTAAATAGGCATTTCTCCAAGGAAGATATACAGATTGCCAACAAACACATGAATGGATGCTCAACATCACTAATGATTAGAAAAATCATACGAAAACTACAATGAAATATCACCTCACACCAGTCAGAATGTCCATGATCAAAAAATCTACAAGCAATAAATGCTGTAAAGCATGTGGAGAAAAGGGAACCTTGTTGCACTTTTGGTGGGAATGTAAATTGATACAGCCACTATGGAGAACAGTACGGAGGTTCCTTAAAAATCTAAAAATAGAATTATCACATGACCCAGCAATCCCACTACTGGGCATATACCCAGAGAAAACCATAATTCAAAAAGACACATGCACCCTAATGTTCATTGCAGCACTATTTACAATAGCCAGGTCATGGAAGCAACCTAAATGCCCATCAACAGACAAATGGATAAAGAAGATGTGGTACATATATACAATGGAATATTACTCAGCCAAAAAAAGAAACGAAATTGAGTTGTTTGTAGTGTGGTGGATGGACCTAGAGTCTGTCATACAGAGTTAAGTAAGTCAGAAAGAGAAAAATACCATATGCTAACACATCTAAAAAAAAAAACGTTCTGAAGAACCTAGGGACAGGACAGGAATAAAGACTCAGACGTAGAGAATGGACTTGGGGACATGGGGAGGGGAAAGGGTAAGTTGGGATGAAGTGAGAGAGTGGCATGGACTTATATATACTACCAACTGTAAAATAGATAGCTAGTGGGAAGCCACCACATAGCACAGGGAGATCGATCAGCTCAGAGCTTTGTGACCACCTGGTGGGGTGGGATAAGGAGGGTGGGAGGGAGACGCAGAGGGAATAGATATGGGGATACATGTATATGTATCCTGATTCACTTTGTTATAAAGCAGAAACTAACACACCATTGTAAAGCAATTATACTCTAATAAAGATGCTAAAAAATAAAACATAATAAAATACATATCCATTCACCTAACACCCCTGCCTAAAGCCTCCAACACGTCCCTCTGCTCTGGGAATGAAGCTGAGACTCCTGGGTGGTCCCCAAGCCCTGGGTGCCTCGGTCATCCCTGACCTGTTTTTCCTGCTATTTTTCGGTCCTTAGACCTTTAGGCTTGCTGGCCTTCCTCAGTTCCTCCAGAGGCACCTGTGTCTATGTTTCTCCACACCTTTAGGTCCTCCCTCTGCTGTTACCTTCAAATAGGATACTTCCCCACCTGTGTGCCCCTCCCTTGCCCAACAATGTCTTGCTCACTTCTCAGTTGTCAGCTTACACCTTATTCCCGCCAAGAGATCTTTCCTGATCCTCCAGGAGACCGGGGTATGTGTTTCCCAGAATCCCATGCTTCTCTTCCCCAGCACGAGTTACCATTGTGATTTAGTAAAAGCAGTAGTCTGTTCAATGTTTGTCTCCTCAAGACAGGGACTATGCCCATTGTCTCAGCAAGTGGCATGGCCCAACATATAAAAACATTTACAAATATTTGTTTGAAGAATCATAACTGAACACAACGGACTTGGCAGAATGAATCCTAGGCATAGAATTTTTGGTTTATAAATTTAAAACAAAAATGATTCCCACAGATAGATGGAAAGAAAATGAATGTTCTAAATATTTTAGTTCCCATCTGTACATCAGGCATTCCAATCTGCTCCTAAAACACCTAATAACAGGCTTCATTTGCTTGTTTGAAAAAGTGTTTGACAAGTTCAAATCTCTTAATGTGGGGATATATCCAAGTGTCAGTCACAGCATCATTTCTGTCGTACACTGAATGGTTACAGGAATCAGGACCTGGTAACTTGAGCAAAACAGAGTCACATATTTCAGGCGAATTTTCTTGGGACTCTATACAGCTTACAGATGACTGACCACTAGGGTTGAGATCGATGTATCACTAACTCCGGAAAAAGAAATTCTGGTTATGACACTGCATTTCAGTGCTGAATTTAAATCACCTCTAATTTCTCCATTATAAGTCCTGGTAGTACATTGATACTCTTTCAGGGAAGTTTATGGTCTCTGTCAATCTGGATGTACCCCTGACGTTCTGCACTATCTGTGATGGCCTCTGGCTTTGATGCAAGTGGGCTCTGATGATTCCATTTCTAAAGTGGAATTCACTTAACAGGTATCTTTGGCTATGATGGAAATGAGAGTGCAGGTGATTCAAAACTAGTGGCTCTCACTTGTGCCAAACTGATACAATAATCAGTTGAGGAAATGTGTGTTTTTTTGTGTGTGTAGTAAATAGCACTAGGCTTAGTGAAGGGAGAAAAAACATAGTTTAGTTGACTCTATTTTCTCAAAATTATTTGCTAATTTTAAAATAAATTTCATTAAATTGACTTCTTGGTAAGTCATTTAACTGTCTTTTGGTTTTACATATGCATCCCTAGAAAGTTCTTAAATTGTTGAAGGCAGTACTTAAATCAGGTAAGGACATTTGTCTCACCACAAATAATTAAGAATGACAAACATCTGAGTATAACTTATAAACTTCCTCAGAACTCCAGTGAGAATTCAGTGTAGAAGACGGGGCAGGGCAAGGAAGGGGTTAAGATGTCACCTCCCTGATAAGGTAGAACTAGAGCCTAAAAAGAAATCATTCATTTAATAGGAGATGTGGAGATCTAAAAAAGAACTGCTAAGACCCATTATAGATCAACACACCCTGTTGCATCCCTGCTTTGAAAATTGCATTCTTATAAGCAAGCATTACAGAGATGGCTCTGGTTAAAGGCATCCAGCATTACTGGGTAGAAGAATCCACCAACTACCTCCAACTTTGATCACAAAAGAGAAAACAGATGACAACTAACAAAAGGGTCCCTCTAAACCCTGAGATGTTCCACTCTCTCACAAGGCATACAGTGTATTTCCCCTCCCTCGAAAGGCACACAGGTCTCTTATCCCTGCCTAAGTATGATGCACAAATATTGATCATTGCCTTCTATTCTAATATAAGATGTTCGGAACGAAAAGAATTTGAGAGAGAATGGGTGGTCTCTAAAATGAGCTCTGATTTGTTATATACTCAGAATAGGAAGGCAAGTTGGACTCTGCTCAGAGATCTGTTGGAAAGGAGGGAGAAAGCAACAATAAAGAGCAAATCCATTTTGTAAAGAGACGTTGGGTATAAGACACAGTAGAGGTGGGATCCAGTGATTCACAGGGAAAAATAAGGGAAGAAATTATATTATTGGCCTCAATTCTCAATACACAAATTTAGAGGATGAAAAAAGTAGACCATAAAAGGTAGTAACTCATAGAATGGAGGCTTTTTTTAAGATGAAAATGTGGAAATTTAATAGCATACCTTGTTGAAGTGAAATAAGCTTTTCAAGAATTTTTCAGGTTAAGAAGTTACTCCCCACAGACAGAAATATGCACCAGAGAAGGTTTATATAATGTGGAAAGGAAAGGAAGAGGTAGTTTCTACTTATAAGTCTCTGCCAACTAAAATGTCAATGTGATAAACATCACATATATTTAATTACATGCATTTGATATATTATTTAATATACGAAAATATAGAATGGAGGGTATGTGATGGGGAGTGAGAGCTCCCTGCCCATCTCACCAACCCAAATCCCTCTACCCTGAGCAGAGGCAAGTAGCGGGGGAGGTTAGCTCTTTCAACTCTTTCTCACTCTGACGGTTAATTTCAGCTCTCTAGATAATGCTTTGCCACTGAAACATATATTGTTTTTACAGTTTTAGACTCCAGTATATGAAAATCGACTCTCTCAATATGGCTCATATTGATTACCTTTGCAACTTTATTTTTTTATTTTTTGTGGTACGCGGGCCTCTCATTGTTGTGTCCTCTCCTGTTGCAGAGCACAGGCTCTGGACGTGCAGGCTCAGTGGCCATGGCTCACGGGCCCAGCCGCTCTGCGGCATGTGGGATCTTCCCAGACTGGGGCACGAACCCGTGTCCCCTGCATCGGCAGGCGGACTCTCAACCACTGCACCACCAGGGAAGCCCCCTTTGCAACTTTAAATCATCTGCTTCCAACTGTTCCCTTCTTCTAGAGACAAATCTTGATTCAGAGTGTCACACAATAAGCTGAACTTTCCTGCCATCTCTCACTTCTAATTTCATCTATAAACACAATTAAGTTTTCATGTTGATTCTAGAAGCTGAAAATTTTGAATTATCATTATTATCACAGAGATAGGTAACCGGGGCCAGGGAATGAATGTGCAGTTCCCAACCTGCCCCAGAGAAAGAGACTTGCTGATGAGTTGCCCCAGAAGGCAGAGGAGAGTCTCTGAACTTATCCCTTTGGGGGGCTGGGGGCTTGGTGAGAGTGGACCACGCTGTCTTAGAACTCAGGAGAGTAAAGAGAGGAGTCTTTGTGGTGTAGGTAGGCATATTCCAAGGCTTTGGAACACTAGGAGACACTGGAAAGTTAACAACTGACTATAATCAATATAAAAAAACAAGGCTTTGCAGAAAGCTGTCTGCTTCATTCATGATATCCAAGGACATCGTGGAATAGAGAAGAAAGGAGCACCAGAGAAGGGGGAGGGGAGAGAGAGAGAGAGAGAAAGAAATAGGGAAGAGAAGGAAGGAAGAAAAAACCATATAAGCCACATAAACAAAACTAAATCTAGTTTGTTTCATGAACATAAGTGAAACTGAACAGTTATTTCTTATAAATGCCTCTGATAACTATAAAAGAAACTTCAGTCATCTTCCTCAAAATGGTATGAGCTGGTCACTTTTAACCAATCTCCTGCTATCTGGAAACCCCCCTTATAAAGGGGGTGTAACCCCCACTGTAAAGGCTAAAGGGCTTCCTCATTTTCCCTTGATAAGCCACCCTACAATGTCATGCATCTGAGCTTCATACCAGCTTTGGATTTGAAACCTCCCAGTTCACAAACTGTTTTTATGTGCACAATAAACTTTTACTAATTACTATTTTATTGGTCTGGTGGTTTTAATTTTGCTATTTCTGGATTTTTGACAATCCAAACAAGGTTTGAGTAGCCCGATGACTCTGAACTGATCATTGCCCGTGGTCCGGCTTCCCCAAAGCATCACACTGCAAAGTTTCCACAGGCTACCGTCTGTCTATTGGAGAAAGTAACCTGAGGGGACAGGGATGGGAGAGACAAAGGGTTCCCACGCAGACTGCCAGCCCACGCTGGTGTCTGGAGCTCCTGGCTCTTGATTTCACAGAACATTTCCAAGGGGAAGCCCAGCCCCTGGGAAATGAGGTGCAAGCCTCTGCTCCTGCCTGTACAGAGGATCAGCCTTGGGGCAGAATGCACCCTGTGGAGATCAGCATCACCCACGAAGCCAGGCAGGATGTGGGAGCTGTGGGCCGTCACTGCCAAAGGCCAGAGCAGGGGGTTGGAGGCCTGGAGTGGCCCTGGATGATGTCTGGCCAGGTGGGACCAGGGCCAGTTCTGTGTGTGCCTCCAGCTCAGGGTCAGAGTGCAGCCAGGCAGCTCCCCCCCATCCCACCACTTTCCTCTCATCTCTCTCTCCAAGATTGCAGGATTACTTCTCCTTGCAGCTTGGGTTCTGCTCCCGCCCTGTCCTACTGATCTCATGTAGGGAAGTGGCCATAGAGAAGATCCTTAAATCCAAACCAGATAGTGCAATTTCCTTGGTTAAAATGACATAGAAACGTAGAAGAACATTCAAGAACCCTCCCCTGCGATGTGCTCCATCTTATAGTGTGTCTCCACTGTGCTCCTGTTGCCCTGCCTTCTTGGTGGTCCCACATGCCCTGAGCTCCTTCCTGCTCTGGGCCCCCTGGCCTCCTTCACATGGTCTCTTCTTAAATGTAGCCTCTCAGGGAAACCCTCCCCAATATCACCCTGCCTCACTCACTCTCAAACTCCCTTACCCTGGTCCTTCACTCTCCAGCCTTTATCCCCACCTAACACTATTTCCCTGGGTACTGGTTAGTGTGTTGAGAAGCTAGAAGCCAAGGAATTGCATGGTCACCTGTGAGTTCTAGGGGCAGGGTCTCTGCAGTTATTAGAAGAATTGGAAAACTGCAGAAAAACAAATTCTCCAGGGAAACACAAAGATTCTTTGAAGCAAAGTGATTATAGTTAGTAATCTGGAAAATTAATTTCAAGCATTAGATTAAATCACTTCTCTCATTAGAGGGGGAAAAAATCAATTGGAGAACGACACAACCTTTCAGAATAACCCTGTTTGAAGCAGGAGATTTAAAATATCACTAGCAGGACCTCCCTGGTGGCCCAGTGGTTAAGACTTCGCCTTCTAATGCAGGGGATGTGGTTCAATCCCTGGTCAGGGAGCTAAGATCCCACATGCCCCATGGCCATAAAACAGAAGTAATATTGTAAAAAATTCAATAAAGACTTTAAAAATGGTCCACATCAAAAAAATCTTAAAAAAAAATCACTAGCCAGTCATTTATTCCTCTCGCCAAAGAGAAACTGAGCTATCTAGAGAAGCTGGAAATAAAGGAACCAAAACTCAGCTCAAGGTAGAATGGGAATTATCCTTCCCATTCCATTATATCACAAAAGACAACAACCCCAATAGCGCAAGGCAGATTAAGTCCTGAATGCAGCAAGATCAGAGAGAGAGTTTCTGCCTTTCTTGCCAGAGGTAAGCTCCGGGGCTTACTGAACCTCACAGGGCCACTGTCCTGCTCTGTGTCCCCTGAGGCTCTGAACACCAACGCCAGGGGCCAGGGTCCTTTATGGTCTTCCCAGAAGAAATTTACACCAGAGTGTGGCTCCTGCCTTTAAAAATGCATTTTTCTAATCTAGAAACAAAAAATGCTGGAGAGGCTGTGGAGAAAAGGGAACACTCTTGCACTGCTGTGGTGGGAATGTGAATTGGTTCAGCCACTATGGAGAACAGTATGGAGGTTCCTTAAAAAACTACAAGTAGAACTACCATATGACCCAGCAATCCCACTACTAGGCATATACCCTGAGAAAACCAAAATTCAAAAAAAGTCATGTACCAAAATGTTCATTGCAGCTCTATTTACAATAGCCCGGAGATGGAAACAACCTAAGTGTCCATCATCGGATGAATGGATAAAGAAGATGTGGCACATATATACAATGGAATATTACTCAGCCATAAAAAGAAACGAAATTGAGCTATTTGTAATGAGGTGGATGGACCTAGAGTCTGTCATACAGAGTGAGTAAGTCAGAAAGAGAAAGACAAATACCGTATGCTAACACATATATATGGAATTTAAGAAAAAAAAATGTCATGAAGAACCTAGGGTTAAGACAGGAATAAAGACACAGACCTACTGGAGAACGGACTTGAGGATATGGGGAGGGGGAAGGGTGAGCTGTGACAAAGCGAGAGAGAGGCATGGACATATATACACTAGCAAACGTAAGGTAGATAGCTAGTGGGAAGCAGCTGCATAGCACAGGGAGATCAGCTCGGTGCTTTGTGACCTCCTGGAGGGGTGGGATAGGGAGGGTGGGAGGGAGGGAGACGCAAGAGGGAAGAGATATGGGAACATATGTATATGTATAACTGATTCACTTTGTTATAAAGCAGAAACTAACACACCATTGTAAAGCAATTATACCCCAATAAAGATGTTTAAAAAAAAAAGAATAAATAGAACACTTTCCAAAAAAAACAAAAAAAATGCATTTTTCTAACAACAAAAGGAATCAATGCACACAGGGGCAGGAACCCCTTGGGAAAACACATGACAGGTTAACACAAAGCAGGTGTCAGAGACAAACAATTTCAGATTAAAATTTTAAATGGCTAGGCAGCATGCTATGCTATTATTTATAACAAAATCCTCTGAACATGGACATTTCAGATCCTGAATTTCTTATTCACATGGTGATGTGGTTGGATTACCTCAGAAAACTCTTCCAGGTTTAATATTCTGGCTGCAGTGCCTAGTGTCAGGTCTGTGGTGGGGCTGGGGGAGGGTGGTTCCTCTCTCAGGGAGTCAAATTCTCTCATCCCAAAGAACCTGCCCCACACTGTCCTGCCAGTGTTTTTAATTTCTACCACTGCACAGAGTCTCAGATTGAAGGAAGTCCTACAGATTCCTCAGAGGCCTAACAAGTTTGTCCAAGAAGCAGATGACACCATTCTCCCCTGGCAGAGGGAGGGATGGAGGCAGTTAAGTTCCAGCTGGCTGGGGCAATCACATCTGTGCTGAGCACCCAGTACCTACAAGACAAGGCTCCTCGCCTGGGGTCCACACACAGGATAAGATGACTCCACTGTGAGCCAGGAAAGTAGTGTCATATTGACACAGAATGACTGCCCAGCCCAAGGTCTGGGGCTGGTGAGGACCCAGGAGAGCCAGGCCTGGGCCAGTCGGTCCTGGGGGACCCAGTTCTGAGAGGTCCTAGAGCTACTGGCCAGAACAATGAAAACCCAAGGCACTAAGGAAGAACAGGCAGAGGACAGCAGGAAGGTCTGTCCCTGCAGCCACTCTCTGACCCCTCTCCAACCCTCTCCCATCCACCGACTGAGAAAATAGCCACACTCCCACATCAGATTATTAGTGATGGGGCACTAGAGGAGAGAGGAAGATGGCGAGTTTCACTTTAGTAATCACTCATTTCCTCAGTACACATCTTTCTCAAGGAAGCTCATCTGTACTGGGTTTGCTGGTGTCACTTCAACCCTCAGAGCTGTGGCGGGTGCAGTGGCACTAAGCTCTCAGGGGCCCACACTGAGCAGTCTTACATGGGAAACCACATCTGTCCGTCACACGGACCCAGGCCCCAGGCCAGCAGGGTTTCAACGGCAGAGTGGGGTGGTGGGACACAGCAAAGAAAAGCCTGCAGCCAATTCTGTCCCCACCAGCTTTGCTTTTTATCTGGACTGCCCTCTGGAGAATCACCTCTATTTGTGAACTGGAGAAAGGGAATCTACAGCTACCTTCTGAGAATGAATCAAAACCTCACATTAATGTTCAAGTTATGAAAAAAGCCCGTTCAAATGATCTTAAATAATATTTAATTTATAAATATTAAAAAACTTCATATTTAATACTTTATTAGGATTTATTTTAAAAACTAATTTATACATAGGTTTCAAATAGAAAAATTACTACTTTTGTGTTATTTGGATTTTTAAATTCTCTTTTTAAATACTATACAGTGTAAAATAAATACACCTTCTCATCCACCAGACAAGTTTGGTTCTCCCTCTCCTGGGAGACCTTGTCACCTCCCCATATATGCACTCCTGGTTCTACTCCAAAAGCTCCCCAATGCCTCCCACCCACTTATACCCTTACCATCCCCACCTTCCACAGTGATGAGGCCCAAGAAATGGGGGTACAGCATGGAGGAGGGAGAGCAGGGGAGCCCCACTGAACTGTCAAGTCTGGGTGGGTCAAGGAACACCCTTGCCAATAGGTGGAGAAGGGGGTGTCCAGAGAGAGTAGGAGGGATGGAAGTTAAGGAGTCATTTGGAATTCTGGAACTCCAGGAAGAGCTTGGTCATACCCTTCTGACCCCAGGGAGGATAAGTGACTCAGATGCATTCTTATGTAATAATTTAACCTCATATCTCAGACTGTCCACCAGAAAGTAGGGCAGGTTACTTACATTTATTAGGAATAGCATTTTTCCAATCAAGTGACCAATGAAAGAAAACAAAAATGCAAACAAAGACACAAAAAGATTTTACTTTCCAAATATTCCAACTTTCCCTTATTCCCTAAGCTTGCAGGAGGGTGGGGGGTGGGGGTGGCACTGTTTCTGAAGGAGCGCCTCCCTTCTTTTAACTTGTCTAGGGGAACACTCACTGTTTGTTACCTGGGCAATCAAACACAAATCTGTTCAGAGCACAATTTCCTGTAATGTAAAACATGTGATGAATTAGCACTTGAAAACAGCTAAAGGAGAGAGTTTACCTTTCCGATAACTAGCCTACTGGTGAAAGAATACTCCAAGGAATAGGCAAGGCTTGTCAACCACTTCAGAATTCTTCCCTTGCAGGAATGAACCACATTGTGAGGCTGTGTTCTCTGGTTTGTGAAGTGTACCCAAGGACTCGGTGCTTCCCGGGCCTCCTGAAGGCAAGACAGGGAAATCAGGAATGATGGCCAGGGAAGGCCTGTAGTCCCAGGGCCCTGGCTCTGGGGCCTGCTGAGAGGCACAGTGCTGGTGGCTGGCTGCATCCCGCAGCCGCCCTGCACTTTCCTGCACTCTGAGCAACTTGGCATTTGTATTCTTCCCACCTATAAATTTACTCACTAGACTAGGAAATGTGATGGAATTACATTTCATCATGTAGCTCTTGTCATGGACACTGTCTAAAGAAGAACTTTCTGTAATGCTAGAAATGTTCTTATAAAATGTGTGACAATTCAGCACTTAAAATGTGGCTAGTGCCACTGAGGAAGTGAATTTTTAACTTTACTTACTTTTCACTAATTTAAATGTCAACAGCCTTCTATGACCAGTGGCAATGGTACTGGGCAGCAGGGGTCTGTAGGTAATCAGAGCTTCCGTTGCAAGCCAGGGAGCAGACCCACTTCCAGGGGAAAAGCAGGCAGATGTTCCTCCATGGGATAAAGTTGGGGGAGTGTCACTGGGTACCCGAGAGAAACCCTCTGGCCAGTGACACAGGCATCCCTGTTCTTAAACTCAGAGCAGCCAATCAGGTTAGCCCAGCAGAGGTGAGGCAGATGTGGTGGGGGGTGGGAGGGTCAAACAGGTGTGAAAATACCAGAGGGAGGATGCAGAGAAGGACAGAAAGGAGAGGAAACTAAGTATGTACTGATGACACCCTCACCCCTCGGGCAGCCTGTACCAGGCTGTCGCTCACTCCCACCTGGCAGTATCATCACTGCCCTGAACTGAGGATCAGATATGAGGCTCCCAGCACCCCCATCCTTCAATACTCAATCTACTCAGCTTCCACAAATTATGAAAACGTCATAATTTAATGCACCAAATATCTTACCTTACAGTGTCTGGTAAAAGGTTTTGTAGCTTGGTTTGAAAGAGTTGGAATGATTAATCATGCAATATCCTTTAAAGTCACGTTATTTAACCAATGCACGAACTCCTCATCTAACCCGTGTGGTTGAGCTTATGCTGCCACATGGTTGAAGGTGCTGGGGACACAGCAGTTCCTGCTTAATTCCACTGGCGGCAGAGACAGTAAGGAAGGCTGTAGAGTGTCCTGTGGTGTAAGAGCCACCAAACCATGGGAAAATCAAGCAGGCCTCAGGGGGTGGCCAGGAAAGGCCTCTCTGATGAGAGGACACTTCAGCAGAGCCCACAGGAAGGGAGGAGGGATCCAGGGAGGCTAAACAGGCCCTGAGGTGGACATGAGGCTTGGGGCCAAGGTGGAGCAGGTCAGGCGACCGTGTCATCCATGCAACACACAGAATATTAACAAAGTGTGCTTTGGAGGCTGCAGTACCTTTCACAAGGCAAGCCTATCGACCTACAGGCATCCAAGTGTGTGCTGCTTCCAGAGAGCCTGATGCCCTGAGACATGGGGCTGAGCACCTCCTGGTCAACCTTAGATGACAGTCAAAGCAGGAGTCCACCCAATGCTCTGTGTGTTTAGTACTGAAACTTAACTAATCTTAAGATTTCAAGAAAGTATCAAGCACCTTTCAAGAGATTTCAAGCATCTCTCCTGACCTTCTCCCCAAATGTGTCTATTTGGAGACTTTGGTGGTCACTGTCAATTTTACAGCCCACCTCACATCTACCATGTGTCCCAAATACTCTTCCTTCTGTGTTGTCTCTAGTGATTTCAACTAATTCCATTCTACTTTGTCACTCCTTGAAGGCAAGCCACACATGTCCCTTGAATGATATACCACCCAGATCATAGACTATCTGTCCATCTTCAAAGTTGCAAAGGTTC
Source organism: Globicephala melas (assembly GCF_963455315.2). NCBI lineage: Eukaryota > Metazoa > Chordata > Mammalia > Artiodactyla > Delphinidae > Globicephala > Globicephala melas. The sequence continues at coordinate 51,706,986 of NC_083315.2, forward strand.
ACTCTTTCAGTGATGTGATCCTTGATAGCAAAGACAAGGGCACCTGAGGTTCCAATGGCCCGTCCTTTCCGCAGGATGTAGAGAAGCCATTCTCCTTTGTATCTTCCTTCACTCTTAAAACTCCTTCATTTTTATGTGTCTTGATTGGGATCATCAAAAACACTTTACTGATCACTGCTCTGAATATGGCCTTGAACCTATTCTTAGCACTGGCATTGCCACCAGAACCACATGCCAGACCTGTATGTGGCAGTACAGCTCAGGTACAGACATTGAGACAACATTAACTGTGTACTAGTATCAGATGTTGGGCAATACTCCTGTTTTATTTCTTGGCTTTGTGTGCTGTTTTCTGGCATTATACTTCAGTTCTTGGTCTTGCCTTTTGATATCAGTAGGATGAGTGATAACCCATTCACTGCACAGCGTGGACTTAGCTCTGAGCCTGTGACAAACAATACTGGATGAGAACAGCAGGCCGCTGGTCCATATCCCTAGAGATAACACCAGACTGGCTGGTGATCCAACAGAGAAGGACAGCAGGAGCCCACCAAGACTGGGCTATGGGATCTGTTCCTGGGTGGACAGGATGTTTTACAGCAGTGAGACTGAAAGAGAATTTGGAGCAGCGGCTTTGCCTGATAAGGGCAGCTTCAGGTGGTGAGGCAGGACAGACAAGACGCCTGTCTGGAGACCTTCAACGATGATGACCGAGAGTCAGAAAACAAGGAGGTGGAAACAGGTTTTCCAAATACATGAAGTTAATGGGAGGAAAAATAAATAGAGACACATACAAATGACAGTGGGGTCACTCTTGTCTGTGTTCTGTATATGTTTCAGGTTCTGTTTAGTAATCATCTGCTTACATGTAACCACGTAACAGTCTGCAGTGGGGGGGTGGGTTCTTTTCTCTTAAAATACATAACCTATTCTTTCATGTCAGGGTTGGGGTAATACGTTAAGAAGACCTTTCAGAATAAGAATCAAAGTCAGAGGTTTTCAGTATCAGAAGGCATCAGAAATGTTACAGAGTATGGTAAGGCTGAGTCCACACCAGGTCAAGATCATGTTCTTAAAGGTTCTGAGAGAGAAAAGCAGTAAATGGTGGTAGCCTGTGTGCTCGAGGAAGTAAGTCTGGAGAGGGGATGGGTCAGCTGAAGGAAGCGACAGAAACAGCAGGACTAAGGAGGAAAGGGCTCATGAGGAGAAGATTGGTAAACATGAGATAATTTAAAAGACAGGATTATGGGGGCTTCCCTGGTGGCGCAGAGGTTGAGAGTTCGCCTGCCGATGCAGGGGACACGGGTTCATGCCCCGGTCCGGGAAGATCCCACATGCCGCGGAGCGGCTGGACCCGTGAGCCATGGCCACTGGGTCTGCGCGTCCGGAGCCTGTGCTCCGCAACGGGAAAGGCCACAACAGTGAGAGGCCCGTGTACCGCAAAAAAAAAAAAAAAAAAAAAAAAAGACAGGATTATGTATTTGTATACATTTATTTGCATAGAATGAAATTAGAATACTCCCTAACACCATACACAAAAAAAACCCTCAAAATGGATTAAAGACCTAAATGTAAGGCCAGAAACTATCAAACTTAGAGGAAAACATAGGCAGAACACTCTATGACATAAATCACAGCAAGATCCTTTTTGACCCACCTCCTAGAGAAATGGAAATAAAAACAAAAATAAACAAATGGGACCTAATGAAACTTCAAAGCTTTTACACAGCAAAGGAAACCATAAACAAGACCAAAAGACAACCCTCAGAATGGAAGACAATATTTGCAAATGAAGCAACTGACAAAGGACTAATCTCCAAAATTTACAAGCAGCTTATGCAACTCAATAACAAAAAAACAAACAACCCAATCCAAAAATGGGCAGAAGACCTAAATAGACATTTCTCCAAAGAAGATATACAGACTGCCAACAAACACATGAAAGAATGCTCAACATCATTAATCATTAGAGAAATGCAAATCAAAACTACAATGAGATATCATCTCACAGCAGTCAGAATGGCCATCCTCAAAAAATCTAGAAACAGGGGCTTCCCTGGTGGCGCAGTGGTTGAGAGTTCCCCTGCTGATGCAGGGGACACGGGTTCATGCACTGGTCCAGGAGGATCCCACATGCCGCAGAGTGGCTGGGCCTGTGAGCCATGGCCGCTGAGACTGCGCGTCCGGAGCCTGTGCTCCGCAACGGGAGGGGCCACAGCAGTGAGAGGCCCGCATACCGCAAAGAAAAAAAAAATACAGAAAAAAAAATCTAGAAACAATAATTGCTGGAGAGGGTGTGGAGAAAAGGGAACACTCTTGCACTGCTGGTGGGAATGTGAATTGGTACAGCCTCTATGGAGAACAGTATGGAGGTTCCTTAAAAAACTACAAATAGAACTACCATATGACCCAGTAATCCCACTACTAGGCATATACTCTGAGAAAACCATAATTCAAAAAGAGTCATGTACCAAAATGTTCATTGCAGCTCTATTTACAATAGCCTGGAGATGGAAACAACCTAAGTGTCCATCATCAGATGAATGGACAAAGAAGATGTGGCACATATATACAATGGACTATTACCCAGCCATAAAAAGAAATGAAATTGAGCTATTTGTAATGAGGTGGTTGGACCTAGAGTCTGTCATACAGAGTGAAGTAAGTCAGAAAGAGAAAGACAAATACTGTATGCTAACACATATATATGGAATTTAAGAAAAAAAATGTCATTAAGAACCTAGGGGTAAGATAGAAATAAAGACACAGACCTACTAGAGAATGGACTTGAGGATGGGGGAGGGGGAAGGGTAAGCTGTGACAAAGCGAGAGAGTGGCATGGACATTTATACACTAACAAACATAAAATAGATAGCTAGTGGGAAGCAGCCGCATAGCACAGGGAGATCAGCTCGGTGCTTTGTGACCACCTAGAGGGGTGGGATAGGGAGGGTGAGAGGGAGGGAGACGCAAGAGGGAAGAGATATGGGAACATATGTATATGTATAACTGATTCACTTTGTTATAAAGCAGAGACTTACACACCATTGTAAAGCAATTATACTCCTATAAAGATGTAAAAAAAAAAAGAAAAGAAAAGAAGACCGAGCAGCGACTTCACACTTTCTCCATCCTCTGTCCACAAAATAATAATAATGATAAATAAATAAATAAATAAATAAACACAGCCCCCAGTCCTCTACACAGCCAGAGATGAAAGGCTCTCACACTTCCAGGTAAGCCAACATACCTCACTGTTTTTCCTCAGCCCAGGCTCCCATCCCTCCCACTCCAGGGGCAAGAGGAGCTGCTGCAAGACCAGGCATCACTCACGTGGACTGGTGCTCGAAGAGGGCTATCTGCTTCCTGCTGTGCATTTTCTGTAGTCCTGCCCAGGCGAGCAGGGCCCTTTGAGACTAACACAGCAGCCCCCTCCACCTCCAGTGCATCAGAAGGGAGATAGCAGGCTTCTCATCAATTCACTACTTCTAGGATATAGGGAGAGAGAATGAGCTTAACCACCATGGACCTAACTATTCTCTTCAATAATTTACTCAGCAAGGAATATTTAATACATTGTATCCTTTTTTCACTGAAATTGTTTATTAGAAGAGAATAATTTAGACTCATAATGTATTCTGTGTCAAAATATATTCATCAAACAAGAGAAAATGGCCTTTCCCCTTTTCATCTATGTCTCCTTGCCTCCTGCCTCCAAGTCAAGGTTGAATGGTCATAAACAGAATTTTTAGAAATATTCTCTGTAGTCTCAGCACTTAGAACATGGCCTGACAAAACAGTTGCCACAATTCATGTCCAAGGCACAGAGTCACCACTGGTGCACCTTGGGTCTCGTCCTTGGTCCACCACACTGCCCAGCTGTCCTTTTATTCCCCAGCCACAGTCCAGAAAGATCGTGATCCCATCCAGTAAGTGGCCATGTACAAATGTACAGGAAGACCTTGGTTCTTGCATAAGGCAGGATGAGGCTCCTGGTGGATCCAGATGAAATGACAACTGCTTGGACCACACTCCACTGCATTTCAGGCCAGAGGCATGAAAAGAATCGATTATTTAAGTACCTATTGAATTTAACATAAATCAAATTCATTCTCTATTATTTTAGAGAGTTATTTTAAGTTTGAAGAATCTGCCCTCAATCCATATTCCAGGTGGTTGAACACCATTTCCAAGCTCAAAGTTATGACATGCAGAGTTTCCTGCAACGAAATTGGATTTTACTTCATTTAACACAGCAACAGTTATTATCATAAAGCATGTGTCCATTTTCCCTGAGAAAATTAATCTAAAATTGTTTCACTTCTTATAGTTCATTTTCACTTTAAACTTATTTTTTCCTCAGTTGTAAGAGGCCCACTACGATTTATAGTGTAGTCAGCTTTATTATTTATTGACATAAAAATTGAATTTTTGTATGAGAAACTCTTGCAAACCTCAGGTAAACAAGAGTAGTATTAAAGTATTCCCATCTATTATTTAGATCAGTTGATGAAGTAGAAAGAATCTTTGCTAAGATAAAAATTTTTTAATGTGTTTTGCAAAGCTTAGATAATTGGATTATTCTTTCCTTCATACAGCTGTGGAAGAGTCAGTACAATTTAGATAGTCTCTGTCTACGAAGCAAAACATGAAGTGTTACCATATCAAGAAAATGAATTATTTTAAGAGAAGATGACAATAAGCTTGAAACTCTTATTTTTGTGTCCACATCCAGGATATTAAGGAGGGTTCTAGGATGGCAACCTTGACCAGCCGCTGTCTTCCTTTGCCAAAAGATTTTTTTAAGTAACAAAATTGGGTTTTCAAGTTCACATTCATGAAATATAGCAATGGCATTTAGAAATTCACAGGTGATTTCATTAAAGTCTAACATCTCCTTGGAATAGGACCACTCCCTCCTCTTCTGCCTCTAAAGTCCTTTTCCCCTTCCCATTTCATAATACCTTTAGCAGGTGAACTTAATGGAATGTTCTGAAATCAAAGGAAAATACAGTCAGCCCTCCATATCCACGGGTTTTCACGTCCACAGATTCAACCATCCAATGGATGGAAAATGTTAGTAAAAAAATCCATACAGTTCCCAAAAGCAAAACTCAAATTTGCCCCATGCTGGCAATTATTTACATAATATTTACCTTGTATTTACAACTATTTACATATCATTTACATTGTATTAGGCATTCTAAGTAATCTAGAGATGATTTAAAGTATATGGGAGGGTTGTGTAGGTTATGTGCAAATACTACGCCATTTTATATGAGACTTATGCATCCTCAGATGTTGGCATCCACAGGAGGTGGGGTCCAGGAACTAATCTCCCACAGATACTGAGAGACAACTGTATACTGCTCAAGTAGCCTCCGAAGTTAGCAAGAAAGGATATGGTCTCATGGCTCCATAAGTCCTTTTTTTTGAGTCTAGTTATTATTAATTTAACTATGATTATGTTGTTCTCTTGAGCATATAGTATTGAACATACAGGATTTTTTGTTCCATATAGGATTTTTAAAAATTTAGATGTTTGAAAAAATATTTAAAGTATAAAGGTTACTTTAAAAGTTCTTAGTTTATTCATTCAAATACTTGTGTGCATATAACATGGAAACATGGGTATGAGACTCGGATATTTGATATTTCATGTAGAATGTTTAGGTTTTCGATTTTCTTGAATTTCCTTTAATATTAAGAATAAAACACACACACACACGCACACACACACACACACACTCACACCGATGTTTTAATGTTTTAAATTTGGTCCAATCACTTAAAGTTTTAAAACTGCATTCACTATGCAAATGACCAAAACAATGACCTAGAATTGAGCTCTACTGCTCCCTGCACAGCACTTTATAGTTGTTAATGACAGGCTACAACAGCATGGTTAGGTTCAGGTCTGTAATTTGTAAAATGTATTTTTAGGATACACAAAAAATACAGTGCTAAGTCATTTAATGGCTTAAAACCAAAAGTAAAAATAAATAAATAAGACCACAATAGAAGTATTTCTTATTTTCAAATGGCAGCTTCCAAAGAGGGCTGTGATAATTATTTTCTTCACTATTAAAGAGTGAAATGAGGCAGAAGATACCTATTCACAAAAACAAACACAAACAAAACACACAAAAAACCCACCACCAACAACCAAACAGAAAAAATAGCAAATAGTTTAGAAAAAAACATAGGTAAACTATACAAACACACAAAAATTATAAAAGCCTATGCTTCATTTTGCATGGGGAACAAGTATTTCTAGGGAAAAAGAAATCTGCAATTAAAAAAAAGTCATAGTGAGAGGAGTAACATCTAGAACAAAGTAAGGAGAATGACTATGGATAACCATCCATTCCAGACTCTGGGCACATACATGCCTCTCGAGTGTAGCATGACATTCAGAAAGGTAGAAGACAGTCAATACATGTGGAAATAAACTAAATAATATAAAATCTAGTTCGTTTGATCTGTAGTTCTTTTTCAGCAATTATCATCATAATGTATCTCAGATTCACTCTACAGAGTTGATGTATAGTAAGTTCAGAATTCTGTATTACAATGTATATTAATTGGTGCTAAAATGTTTTATTTATTTGTGAAAATATAGTAAACATTATAGTTAATCTATTTGAGCATTTAAAATTGTAAAACTGTGTAACAATTAAAAGCATTTATTCCTAATTATACTTTTATAAATGAAAGTTTCATATGTCATATAAGATCATGAAGAAAAACATAACTGGTAGACTGGAATTATTAAATAATTGTCTCAATATCTATATTATTTTTCAAGCACAGATATGGTACAAGTCTTCTTTAACAAATATTTGATGTGAGGGACTGCATACCCCATCCCTTGGCATCCCTTGAGGCCCCATTTTCCCAGGGGATAAAATAAGGTATAAGGGGAGATGCTGGCTATGAATAAATGGTCAAGGTGCCCAGCATAAATCAGGTGAGCATTCTTCTGTCCTCATCTCCCCAAGGGTAAAGGGAACATGACTGCTGGTCAGGAGAGGTATAGCAGCCTTGGAGCTCCATCAACTTGAAAGGTTTCCCTGGTAGAATACATTAGCTAAAAATGGAAGCAAACTCCCCTGCACAGCACCCCTATGCAGGGGAATTCACCATCTGGAGCTCCGAGTGTCCAGATGGCAGCCCATTAGCACGCTGTGCAGGGTGGCACAAGCTGGGACAAGAGCTGTGCACTTACCAGCGTGTCCTCATGCACAAGTCCAGCCAGCTTGCTTGTTCACTGTCAGCATGGGGGCGCCGCCTGTCAGGCTGGCCGCAAACTTGGTGAGCTCCCCACCTCCTGCCCTGAGCGGCAAGGTCTTGCTGTGGCCGCAACAAAGCGCAAGGCCCAAGTCGTCCTCTCCGGGCGTGCTCAGTCCCTGAAAGCGCATCCACCTCGGCTCTTGACATCCCTGGACCCTGTTCCTCAAATCCCTAAGGGTCGGAGTGAGCAGCTCACACACGCACCCTGACTCACGCCTCCTGCAACATCCCCAAGGCCCGAGCCTCCAAACCTTGGAGCACCCTGTCCTCTTCCCTGGCGCTCTTTCCACCCCCGCCAACAGCTCATGCCGCGGCAGCTGTCACTTTCAGCCCTTCTCTGCTAAGGGCCTTCACTCCCGCTGCCTGATTTTCCAGGATTCCACGCGTCAGCACATTCCCAGCGCTGTATGCATCCACACTGCCCTCTCTGTGCCTGTGTCTGCCTGCTGGCCTCTTCTAAAGAAAATAAATTCTCAAAAGTGGACATAATCACCCAATGGAGCACCAAATCAGCCACTAGCCTTAGGCACAGGCTCTGGGCCCCACCCCTTTCCTCTGGGCTCTGCTTTGTCCCCTTGAAGCTCCAGAGACCTGGATTCTCTTGCTTCAGACCTCCCTCTCCACTCAGCACCCCACAGGTATCCTGTGAATCCCAGTACCCTCTCAGAGCTACATTCTGATGGAGGGCTTCTCTAGGACCCAGAGCAGATAAAGCACACAAGTTAGACTGCAATGGGTAATTCCAGCTGTATTTTACCAGACAGGCTGCAAAGTCCATCATGCTGTTTCTGGGGCATTAGGGTTGGAACATGGCAGTCCTCCACAAAGTGGTGTTAGTTGGAAGATTGAAGGTTACCATGTTTTAATCTTCATCTCTCTGGATGGGACAAAGATGGTTGCAAAGGTGGAGAGAATCTTGACAACTCACAAACCTAGCATTTGATTTAGATTATTATTCCTCAGGCAGGAATGAAAAACAAATTTTACAATGAATTTTCATCTACAAGCAAATATATTTAGATTTTAGAAGTAAAGTCTTAGACTGAAGCATTGGGCAGTGGGGAAAGGTGGACTCCCACAAGCCAAGAGAAATGCTTGGAGTCCACTTTGAAAACTCTCCTAGTGGGGGCTGTGATTCTACAACCTGCAGGGCAGTGTCCCAGAAGCCAGAGGTCCCATGCTGTAAGATACGGGCACCGTCATAGGAAAGACAGGAGGGGACTTTCAAAATTCTAATTCAAAATATTTTTATATTAGCCTATAAGCTAAGACGTGATTATTTTAAGACAATGGACTTAAGACGATAGAAACAGGAAGAATAAAACATTTGATTCTGAGTGACTACATAAATGTGCTGGTGAGCATACCCTGAAGGATGAAAGAAAAAGCCTTATTAGTCTTTGTGAAAGAATGGAGAGGAGTGAGGGCTTCCAGGGGTGGCAGAATGGCTGCCCTGGTCCCCACACAGGGAGTTCACACTGTGGCCAGATGGCCATTTCCAATTACTGAAAGAAAATGTTTCTCTACTCTGTAAAGGAAACTTATCATCATATTGAATAATGTTTCCTCCAGAGACGGCTATGAAATGCTGTGCTTTCTGAATGGAAAAGGAGCTGCATTAAGCTCATGAATAGCACTGCTAAAATGATATATGGAATCCACTAAAATCACTCCTAAATCCACAGCATGAGCAAATGTTACACTCTGTAGGGACTTAGAAATAATCTTGTCTGTTACTTTTCAGCCCTTTCTTTCCATCTTAAATACCTTGGAGATGGAATACTTTCTCATCACAACAGAGAGTAAAGTGGTTGTTGTCAGGGGCTGGGTGTTGGGGGAAATGGGAGATGGTCAAAGGGTACAAACTTCCAGTTATAAGATGAATAAGTTCTGGGGATCTAACGTGGGGCATGGTGACTATAGTTAACAATATTTTATTATTGGGTTGGCCAAAAAATTCATTTGGGTTTTTCATAACATCTTATGGAAAAACCTGAACAAATTTTGGGCCAACCCAATATATACTTGAATGTTGCTAAAAGAATAGATCTTAAATGTTCTCACCACAAAAAATGAAATGGTAACTATGTGATGAGATGGGGGTGTTGGCTAACGATTTGGTGATCATTTTGTAACGTGTAAGCATATCAAATCACACCATATACCTTAAACTTACACAATGTTATGTCATTTTTATCTCAATAAAACTGAAAAAATACATTCTCATCATCAATCCCTTTGTGGAGATTCTTTGCTAGGGCAGGGAAGGGTGCTGCAATAACTCTTCATGTCTAGTCTACTCGCATTCAGGGGAGGAAACTGAGGCACAGAGGGAGGCAGGTCCTTGCTGGGTTACCCTGGGCTTTAACACAAACAACTGGCTGCTGCCCCATCGGCTGGCACTGCCAGTCTGGGTCAGAGAAAGGTCAGGCTCAGGTGAGTACCCACTTCCTAGGGAGGCTTAGGGTAGGTAAAACTATGCACTATTGAGGTTCTCGAAAAACTACTTCCTAAGCAACTGGTTAGGTAGGTTAACACAACTCAATATTTCAGCGTTTCTAAGAAAATGCTTCTGTACGTAGAGACACCAAAATCCAGCTTTCAATTTAACAGCTTGGCTGAAAGCTGCTTTTTTCTGTGTTTTATTTCTCTCAGTGCTGGCAAAGTGAGGATGCAAACATGGGACACTACTGAACCCCTTCCCTCAGCAAGACGCACTTTAACCATTAACCGTTCACCCTGGGGGATGGGGGACCAGCAGTGGGAGTACAGGGGGCACTCTGAGCTCTGACTCTCCGTGAACCCCGCCCTCGATGCCCAGCCCCAGCTCCAGCAGGGAGTAAGCTAATAAAGGTGAAGCAGATTTAAAGTTTTAAGAAATATCCAATCTTAAACCATGGTAAATTCTGGAAATTTATCTAAAGGAAACAGTTCTAAACATAGAAGAGATTGTATTCGGAGTGTTCTGTCACATGAAAAGGAGAGTAATCAGCACGTCCTGCAATGAGGAAGTGAGCCAGCGGATTTGGCGGCAGCCTCTCCCTGAACTTGACTGAGCATCATGCTGCAGGGCAGGACTGTGGGGCCTCCTGAGTGCAGTGTCGGGCATGGACAATGTGTCTAATATCCTTTTACATCTATCTAGCTAGCTATCGATATGGTGTGTGTGTGTGTGTGTGTGTAAATATATATATATATACACAAATACACACATATAAATCTATCATCTATCTACCTATCTAGTATTTTTTTTAACATCTTTATTGGAGTATAATTGCTTTACAATGGTGTGTTAGTTTCTGCTTTATAACAAAGTGAATCAGCTATACGTATACATATATCCCCATATCTCCTCCCTCTTGTGTCTCCCTCCCACCCTCCCTATCTCACCCCTCTAGGTGGACACAAAGCACCGAGCTGATCTCCCTGTGCTATGTGGCTGCTTCCCACAAGCTATCTATTTTACATTTGGTAGTATATACAAGTCCATGCCACTCTCTCACTTCATCCCAGTTTACTCTTTCCCCTCCCCGTGTCCTCAAGTCCATTCTCTACATCTGCGTCTTTATTCCTGTCCTGCCCCTAGGTTCTTCAGAAACATTTTTCTTTTACATTCCATATATATGTGTTAGCATACGGTATTTATTTTCCTCTTTCTGACTTACTTCACTCTGTATGACAGACTCAAGGTCCATCCACCTCTCTACAAATAACTCAATTTCGTTTCTTCTTATGGCTGAGTAATATTCCATTGTATATATGTGCCACATCTTCTTTATCCATTCATCTGTCGATGGACATTTAGGTTGCTTCTATGTCCTGGCTATTGTAAATAGAGCTGCAATTATCTAGTATTTTAAACGTTTTAAAAAAACCTACCAAAATGTTAAAGGTGGCTGTGTTAGGGTAGTAGGATTGTGGATATCAAAAAAAATTTTTTCTTCCTATTCCAATGTTTTGGAATGCATTTCTATAACTTTAGTAAGAAAAAAAAACGTTTAATTATAAACTGCTGTCAAATTTCAGCACAATAAAAATATATATGTTTTAGTTGTTTATAAAAGAATTTCTTCAGGGCCCCTCACATCAATGTTGGATTGAAAAGAAATGCTGTAAAGATACAAATGTATGTTACATCTTTAAATTATTCATAGTCCCCCTTTTTGTGCTTTTACAAAGAATGTCACGAATTTCAATTACTTCAAATCAAGAACGTAAATAAGAATCAACCAGAAGAGGTAAACAAATGGAGAAAAGTGCAATAATCTCTTCAGCTTGGCAGGATTGTTTTAACTTTGCTCTGGGCCCTGGGTGCCCAAGTGCAGCAGAAATCTAAAGCGAGACTGAATGTGAGGTGCCCTCTCTGTGCCCTTTGGCTGGAATATTCCAGGATGGCTTAGCCACTGTCAAGGGCCTGACTTCAGTCGAGGTCAGGCTCTGATTTTTAAGGGATCACGGAGGTCATCTAACTGAATACAAGAATTCACTCCAAATATTTCTCAAGGGCCTGAAGACCTTGAACACATTCAGGGTTGGGGAGCTCCTGTCTTTTGGGGTAGTGAGTTATGTCATTTGACACCTTTAATTCTTAGATCACTGTTTACACTGAGAAACTCTGTGTTCCTGCCATATGCACTCATATGGCACTCAGGTACTCCCAGATTCCAAAATCCATGCCCTCCACTAATTCGACTTAGAAAATTAGGACTTTGCTTTTTAGGTCTTTGGCTTGGAAGTTCCAGAAAGAAATTCGAGGAAAGAGGTAGGGATGAAGGAATCACGTCAGTAACAACCTCAGCTGACACCCTCTTTGGCATGAATTTTCTCTCTTTGGTGCTCTTCTATGCACTTTGCATGTGATTCTCAAACATCCTTGAGGCAGATTCTTCTATGGCCCCCATTTTACATGTGGGGGCGCCCTACCTTGAGGTGACACGGCCAGGAAACTAGGGAGCCAGTATCCAAGCCTGCCATCCCTGGCTGGACCTCTCATGCTACTGACTCTCAATGTTGAACTGGTTTGATTCCAACTGGGGGGGCAGCACTCAAGAAGCACGGGCGCCTTCTGTTGAAGAATGTGCTGCAGCCTTAGGATTAGCTAAGATTCCCCAGGAAGAGAATGAGAAGGGAAAAGAGTTGAGGCCAAAACTATAGGGAAATCTGCATTTGGAATGCAGAAAGAATATATTTAAAAGGGTTTAAAAAAAGAATATGGAGCCAGCTCAGGAAAACCAAAAGCACCTGCTATCCTCAAGCTAAGTGGATTTCAATCATGTAACTCAATTGGGGGCAATCATGAAAATGCCTAGTGCATGGCTTTACTCAAAAAAAAAAAAAAAAAAAGGATAAAACAGCATCTACATCATCTTTACTTGCCATCTGGACAGGGAAGGTCAGTTTGCTGACCTCAAATTTTGAGTAGCTGAAAAACAGGAGGGAAGCAACATTTTATGAAGCTAAAACAAGCTACATTTACCCAGACACACACAGATTGAGGGCCATTTAGGCATTCTATAAAACAGCTTCTTGGTTGTAATAAGGCAAAAAATTACAGAGGCATCTGGAAATGTAATTTAAGTCAAAGGTGTGATGTTAGCCTGCAACCTGTGTACAAATGGGAGAGACTCTCTAGGTCCCACGGGGCCTTCTGAGAGGGCACCCACAAAATACTGTCACTTACAAAAGACTCCTTTTCTGGGTACTTTAAAAAATTAGCATCCATTCAGTCACTCTGCCTTAATCTTGGTTTTGTTTGTTTGTTTTTGCTTATTTGTTTTTGTTTTATAACTCCTTAACTCTTTTTCAAACCATGTGGTCATTGAGTTTTTGATTTAAGGATGTAAAGTGCAGTAACATAAATAATATTGTACCAGGAATTACACCAATCGTCTTCAGATTCTTCTCCAAGCATATGGGAAGAGAAGGAGGCTTCTCTGCATAGCATGCAAAAATAAAGGTCACTGAAGAAAGGAGAAGAATCAAATTTCTGTATCCCTCAGGGAACAATCTCCCTCATGTCATATAGACTTTAACCATCTATTTAATAAAAGATCTCATCTACTTATAGCATTCACCGATCTCTCAATTATTCCTTGTAAGCCTGAGCAGTTCTCTTCACTGAATGTAACTCAGAACATGCACCTCAATATTTGTTTAGTGAAAGGAAAAAGAAAAGAAAAATAAACAATTTCACGTTCAACCGACCGAAAGGTTAAATAATGTTTGGCGTATAAAGTATTGTCAATTTTAAAAGCTGAAATCAATTCCTGATCTATGATTTTTGATAATAGATTAATGATAAGAAGAAACATCCCATACTAAGTAAGTAGTAAAATGACCACTTTCCACTATTGCTGGTGAGCATATAATTGGCAAAGTTCTTGGGGAAAACTTGCACAAGTCGTAGCAAAAACAGACTTTGACACAATGATTATATTTCTAAAAATCTGTGTTAAGTAAATCATATTAATTGAAGGCCATGTTTTACCTCAGAGAGACGAGGAGGCAGGCATTAAGTTTCCCTGAGGCTGTGCTCTTCAGCTCTGGAGCCACGTGCAGCAGTGGACAGCCAGCATGAACCTGGGGATGCAGTCTGCAGGTAGGCGCTGTTGGCCTGCTGGGCACAGAGCTGCTGGACAGAGGCCAGGAAGACAGGAGTGGAGGGCTGGGGTCTCACATTCAGGCTTCCAAACCATGGAATCCACAGACAAGAGCACATTCATCATCCTGCCCTGTCCTGCAATATCCTGTCACCTGCTGTGGGAGCTGGGGGCAGGGCCAGAGCCATGGAAGGCGCTCTCAGCTTCACAATTTAGGATGGAGCTTCTCTCATGCAGACCTTATGTAACTAATACTGGGGAAGGGGTTTCACCCAAATTGGACGCTTTCCTATTCCTTGGGGCAATACTATATGGCCTGGAAGAAGAACCAGCCATTGTCCCAAACTGAAACCCATGCCCACTCCAAGGTCAGGAGTGCTGCACAGACAAAACTGGTAGCTGTGCCCATGTGTAGAGCAATGACATACACTGGAAACAGCGAAAGATATGGCACATGGTCCCCTTCGGCCCCTGTGGTCCCTGGAGGGACTTAAAATCTAGGAAGAAGAAATGATAAAAAACCAGTGAAGGAGAAGCTACAGTAAGGATTCCAGAATGTCAGGGGAGGGAGTTAGCACTTGGGCTGTAGTCAAAAGGAGAAGGCCCAGGTTAGAGCAGGGCATGGGTAAACTGAGAGCGTGGCCAGAGTCCTCAGGGAGAAAGGAAGCTGCAGGGTTTGTGTTCATTACTGATCTCTCTGAGAAGCAGAATAACAGTAGCTGGCTTTCTCTCTGTGTGTTGATGTGGATGCACACAGAACCTTTATCTTACTGTGCAGGTAGAGAAATAAAGACTCACTGAAGTCGACCTTGCCAAGGTCACCCACGTGTTAGCATCAGTCCCAGTGGTTCAGAACCAGTAATGTCTGATTCCCGAGTCCTGTTCTTAACCCTGCTCCCTTCTGTGAAACACACAGGCTATAAATTTGCACTGAAGGTCAGAATGAGACATGAAAATCATCCTCATAGCTTGGTCTTAGGGTTGATAGAGTGGAAAAAGGAGACATTCGGGCAGGACTGCCATGCTCGACCAAGTCAGATAGACAGGAGCTGAGTGGGGATGTGGGGGAGCCTGAAATACAGGGAGGGGAGCCCTGGATGGAGTGTTCATCACTGCTGAGTGAGGGGAGCAGACATGTCACCCCAAAGTATGCCACTTTGGCTATGGAATATTTTGAGCTGAAGGCCATCGAGAATTAACAGATGCAGAAAGATGCTTTCTCGGAGCTTCTCCCATCTGACTAAGACCAGAAACTTCTGAGAAATGAGCACTGCCATAAACCCCCTCTCCAGGAAGAAGAGGGAAAGCCAGCACCAAGATGGGCACAAACATCACTAAATAACCTTTATCTTCCATTAGTGTCCCATATATTTACCTGCTCAACATTTACTACCCCTAGAAGCTCAAAACCCTTTTCCTTTGTCTCGGTATTTCTCCACAAATTTATTGCCTCCGTGTCTGACTGCCTCTTTGGGGTTTTCATTTTGTTTCTGTGAGGCTGGCCATCTGTATATGAAATAAACATTTTCCTCCTATTAATCGGTTCTTCTGTCAGTTCAATTTGCAGGGATCCAGTCACAGAATGTAAGAAGGGTCCCTCTTACAGGAAGAAGTGGGGCTACAACTCTGCATGCCCAATGCCAGAAAGACAGAGAACCCCCCTGTCTTAAGACAGGAAGCCCCCAAGGACAGTGAGCCTACCTCAGAGCACCAGGAGACCCGCCCTGGCTCCTGTCTTCCTTCCCCACCCTGTCCCCCTCCTCCTCAGTGCCCACCTTGGGGAGAGGCTCTGCCTCCTGGGGAGGTAAGATCACCCTGGAAGAAGACAATGGCCCAGGTCCTCTTTCTGGGGTTATGTGTGTCTATCTCTAGAGCAGAATGCTTCACCCTCCTCTGTGTCCCTCTGAGGAGCATGACACACTGAATGTCAAGTGCGAGTGAGATGTGATCACTAATATGCCTCACAGTTTACAAAACACTCCCTATGCACAAGCTCCCGGTGCTGCAGGGAGGGGTGAGATACAACCATTTAACAGCCAGTGTGGGACCTGGAGGCTCCTGCTAGTAGGGGCAGAGTCTTTCATTTCTGGAGCCTGGGGTAGAGCCAGGAAGGCCATTCCGAGGGTCCCGGGGTAGGGCTGGGAGGCCCTCAGGGCCGTGGCATCACTTAGCTGTGTGGCCATCTCTCAGAACCAGAACACATGTGACTGACAAGGAGGTGACAGACGTGGAGCTCTGGGCCATAGCATAAAGCTGTGACAGCTGGGCCTTTACTTCTACTTCACTGACAATATTATTAGCGGCCACAGCAGATCCTCAAACATCTCTTAATTGAAAAGAACTGGTCAAACACAATGGCCAGTTTAAAGCTAGGAAGATTGATCGTACCTGCAGAAACAGTCAGCATGAGCCCCACTTGGAGTCCTGCAGAGCACTGGGGCCTAATAATTCAACCCCAAGAGCAGGTTTGGAAAATGTGTGGTGGAGACTGCTTGGAAACACATTGATGGAGGTCAGACTTGGTGATCTTGGGTCATGAAGCAGCTTCTGCCTCTGGGATGGTACTGAGTGCAGTGGTTGCCATGTGGCTCTGGCTGCTGAGGAGCTGCCCTGTGCTCCCAGGTGGCAGGGCTGAGCTGGTGGCCTCTGTCTAGTTTTCACCATGTCCAAAGGTTTCTGCTTGTTGCAGACCCTCCCTTTTTCCCTTTCAATTCTAGGTAAACTCAATCTTTGTACATCTAATTGTCACCGACTCCACAGCTCATCTGTGTTTCCAGCCTGAGCGTGCTGGATCTGCATCCATGTCTGGTCTGCAGTGCTCTTGGTGCAGCCTCTGCTTCCCTAGTTCTTGCCAGCCACAGGACGGCCAGCCCCTGGCCATCTTATTCCTAACATGCTGCGAATGAGCAAATGCCACATTAGGACATCAGTAGAGCAGAAATCTGCGGATAATATCCTCGATGCAATGCAGGCTTATCCTCACCAAGTCCTTCAGTTCATCATGCTGCGTGTAAATGTGACCAGGACACACTTCCATCTCTTCTGGGGCCAGGAAGTTCAGCTCAGGAAAACACATATACATAAAAATTATTTTTGATTTGCACCGTAATCCTAGGTAACTGAATGAAGATATTAACCAGGTCCAGAAGATGAACGAAGAGAGGGAGGCCATGACCCAGCAGAAACATCCCCAGGACTAGAAAAGCCATGTGCCACATGGCCTCACAGAGGGTCACTGCCCATGATCATACATCATGGACCAGTCATTACATATGCTCACTCCTGACCCAAGTGACTCAGAACACCAGGGTCTTTGCCTGTGACTCATGCCTGAGAAGTGGACACCAACAATCCCACAAAGGTTTTGCAAATGTGTTTAATAACAGAGGATCAGATAAGAGAGGCAAACTGAGCCTTTGCCAGTTGATAATAAAAAGGGTTCTAAGATCCTTGCCATGTGTGGGAGGAGATTAGAAGAATCTATTAAGATTAGACTTAGGACCTCAAAGGGGTCAAAGCTTGCAGAATGTTGAACTGCAGGGAAGCACAGGAAAGGTTAAATGGCAACAATGAGGTTCATCCAGATGGGCCACGTCCCTCCTAACCATGGCCCCTAGGAAACAGGGTGCAGAGTGCATGAGAAGGACTTATCTTTAAGAGGCTGAGCAGGACGGGGAGAAAGAGTAAATAAGGAGCATTCAACCTTTCAGACCTTCTGCCCAGGGTGTGTGCAGTCCCTCCCCACAGTGCTTTCTGGAATCCAACACTGGGTGGGGCACGTCTCACATTCCCAACATTCTGAGTTGTGTCAGGCCTTGTCTAGGGTGCCTAGGGAGCTGCAGCACCTTTCTGAGAACAACAAAGTCAGACAGAGGGCCCAGAAATGAGCTAGAGAAAGAGAAGCTGGGGAGCGAGGCTACCTGGAGCCTGCGGGGTCCCAAGCTATCTGCCAAGTAGCCATGCAGACCCCTCTTCCTCCTTCTAGATTCCTAGCTTCTCCCTGCAAGGAGTTATCTACAAATGCTGGCTGCTTGTTTTTAAAGGAATATTGGCGTTGACTAAATCTAACATAGCTTAAGTGTTAGCAAGAAGACCGACAGACTTATCTAGGACAGAGAAATGAATCAAATGGGAAGAGATGCAAAACACAAATCTGAGACCTGCCCCCCACCAATGTGCATGTATTTCCAGATATCAGTGATATAAGGAATATGGCTACAGTTAAATACAACTAATTCTGATATCTGACCACAGCATTTGGACTTTTTGCTTTTTTTTTGTTTGCTTTTAGAAAAGGCAGCAGGCAGAGACGGTATTTCAGTCCCCCCTGAAGCTCTCCAACTGCCCACCCCCACTTCCTCAGAAGGAAGGTGGGGGCCTGCATACCAGTGACCAGGGTTTTCAAAGGCTATTTGATGAAACAAGGTAGGTGTTTTCCACTGAAAAATGTGAGTGTAAATGTTTCAGATGGAGTCAGTGTTAAATCTGTTTGGGAAATTTTGGAATAAATGAAGCTCTTTTAAAGGCTGAAGAGCCTGAGTTTCATCTTCTAACTCATTTACCTAGAAAGTAGACAATATTCTTTTTTTAAATTAATATTTTATGTATATATTTTTAGAGCAGTTTAAGGTTCACAGCAAAACTAAGAGGAAGGTACAGAGATTTCCCATACACCCCTGCCCCCACCGCATGCACAGCCTCCCCCAATATAAACACCTCCTACCAAAACGGTGCATTGGTTGCAACTGATGAACCTACACTGAGGCATCGTCATCATCATCCAAAGTCTGTAGTTTGCATGAGAATTCACTCTTGGTGTTATATAGTCTATGGTTTTGGACTAATATACGATGACTTGTATTCACCATCATGTTATTACACAGAATAGTTTCAGTACTCTAAAGCTCCTCTGCCTGTTCATTCCTCCCTATCCTCCCCTAAACCCTAGCAACCACTGATCTTTTTGCTGTCTAAATAGTTTTGCCTTTCCCTTCTATCATATAGTTGGAATCAGATAGCATGTAGCCTTTTCAGATTGACTTGTTTCACTTAGTAATAAGCATTTAATGTTCCTCTATATCTTTTCATGGTTTGAGAGCTCCTTTCTTTTTAGTGCTGAATAGTATTTCATTGTCTAGATGATCCACAGTTTGTTTATCCATTCACCTACTGAGGGTATCTTTTTTTTTTCTAACGACTTATTGGAGTATAATTGCTTTAAAATGGTGTGTTAGTTTCTGCTTTATAACAAAGTTAATCAGCTATACATATACATATATCCCCGAATCCTCTCCCTCTTGTGTCTCCCTCCCACTCTCCTTATCCCACCCATCTAGGTGGTCACAAAGCACCGAGCTGATCTCCCTTTGCTATGTGGCTGCTTCCCACTGCTATCTCTTTTACACTTGGTAGTGTATGTATGTCCATGCCACTCTCTCACTTCATCCCAGCTTACCATTCCCCCTCCCTGTGTCCTCAAGTCTATTCTCGACAACTATGTCTTTATTCCTAGGTTCTAGCCCCTAGGTTCTTCAGAACTACTTTCTTTTTTTTTCTTTAGATTCCATATATATGTGTTAGCATACGATATTTGTTTTTCTCTTTCTGACTTATTTCACTCTGTATGACAGGCTCTAAGTCCATCCACCGCACTACAAAAACCTCAATTTCGTTTACTTTTATGGCTGAGTAATATTCCATTGTATATATGTGCACATATTCTTTATCCATTCATCTGTTGATGGACACTTAGGTTGCTTCCATGTCTTGGCTATTGTAAAAAGAGCGGCAATGAACATTGCGGTACATGACTCTTTTTGAATTATGGTTTTCTCAGGGTATATGCCCAGGAGTGGGGTTGCTGGGTCAGATGGTAGTTCTTTTTAGTTTTGTAGGGAACCTCCATACTGTTCTCCATAGTGACTGTATCAATTTACACTCTCACCAACAGTGCAAGAGGATTCCCTTTTCTCCACACCCTCTCCAGCACTTATTGTTTGTAGATTTTTTGATGATGGCCATTCTGACCAGTGTGAGGTGATACCTCATTGTAGTTTTGACTTGCCTTTCTTTAATGCTTAGTGATGTTGAGCGTCCTTTCATGTGTTTGTTGGCGATCTGCATATCTTCTTTGGAGAAATGTCTATGTAGGTCTTGTGCCCAGCTTTGGATCTGGGTTTTTTTTTTGTTGTTGTTATTGAGCTGCATGAGCTGCTTCTATATTTTGGAGATTAATACTTTGTCAGTTACTTCAATTGCAAATATTTTCTCCCATTATGAGGGTTGTCTTTTCATCTTATTTATGTTTTCCTTTGCTGTGCAAAAGCTTTTAAGTTTCATTTGTTTATTTTTGCTTTTATTTCCATAACTCTAGGAGGTGGGTCAAAGAGGATCTTGCTGTGATTTATGTCATACAGTGTTCTGCCTATGTTTTCCTCTAAGAGTTTTATAGTGTCTGGCCTTACATTTAGGTCTTTAATCCATTTTGAGTTTATTTTTGTGTATGGTGTTAGGGAGTGTTCTAATTTCATTCTTTTACATGTAGCTGTCCGGTTTTCCCAGCACCACTTATTGAAGAGGCTGTCTTTTCTCCATTGTATATTCTTGCCTACTTTATCAAAAATAAGGTGACTATATGTGTCTGGCTTTATCTCTGGACTTTCTATCCTGTTCCACTGATCTATCTTTCTGTTTTTGTGCCAGTACCATACTGTCTTGATTACTGTAGCCTTGTAGTATAGTCTGAAGTCTGGAAGCCTGATTGCTCCAGCTCTGTTTTTCTTTCCCAAGATTGTTTTGGCTATCCGGGGTCTTTTGTGTTTCCATACAAATTGTGAGATTTGTTGTTCTAGTTCTGTGAAAAATGCCAGTGGTAGTTTGATAGGGATTGCATTGAATCTGTAGATTGCTTTGGGTAGTAGAGTCATTTTCACAATGTTGATTCTTCCAATCCAAGAACATGGTATATCTCTCCATCTGTTTGTATCATATTTAATTTCTTTCATCAGTGTCTTATAGTTTCCACATACAGATCTTTTGTCTCCTTAGGTAGGTTTATTCCTAGGTATTTTATTCTTTTAGTTGCAGTGGTAAATGGGAGTGTTTGTTTCAGATTTTTCATCATTAGTGTATAGGGATGCAAGAGATTTCTGTGCATTAATTTTGTATTCATTGATTAGCTCTAGTAGTTTTCTGGTAGCATCTTTAGGATACTCTACGTATAGTATCATGTCATCTGCAAACAGTGACAGCTTTTCTTCTTCTTTTCTGTTTAGGATTCCTTTTATTCCTTTTGTTCTCTGGTTGCTGTAGTTAATACTTCCAAAACTATGTTGAATAATAGTGGTGAGAGTGGACAACACTGTCTTCTTCCTGATCTTAGAGGAAATGGTTTCATTTTTTCACCATTGAGAATGATGTTTGCTGTGGGATTGTCATATATGGCCTTATTATGTTGAGGAAAGTTCCCTCTATGCCTACTTTCTGGAGGGTTTTTATCATAAATGGTGTGAATTTTGTCAAAAGTTTTTCCTGCATCTATTGAGATGATTATATGGTTTTTCTCCTTCAATTTGTTAATATGTTTTATCACACTGATTTATTTACATATATTGAAGAATCCTTGCATTCCTGGGATAAACCCCACTTGATCATGGTGTGTGATCTTTTTCATGTGCTGTTGGATTCTGTTTGCTAGTATTTTGTTGAGGATTTTTGCCTCTAGGTTCATCATTGATATTGGCATGTAGTTTTCTTTCTTTGTGACATCTTTGTCTGGTTTTGGTATCAGGTTGATGGTGGCCTCGTAGAATGAGTTTGGGAGTGTTCATCCCTCTGCTATATTTTGGAAGAGTTTGAGAAGGATAGGTGTTAGCTCATCTCTAAATGTTTGATAGAATTCGCCTGTGAAGCCATCTGGTCCTGGGCTATTGTTTGCTGGAAGATTTTTAATCACAGTTTCAATTTCACTGCTTGTGGTTGGTCTGTTTATATTTTCTATTTCTTCCTGGATCAGTCTCGGAAGATTGTGCTTTTCTAAGAATTTAGAAGAATTCTTTAGACAAATTCTAAGAATTTGTCCATTTCTTCCAGATTGTCCATTTTATTGGCATAGAGTTGCTCATGATCCTTTGTATTTCTGCAGTGTCAGTTGTTACTTCTCCTGTTCATTTCTAATTCTATTGATTTGAGTCTTCTCCCTTTTTTTCTTGATAATCTGCCTAATGGTTTATCAATTTTGTTTATCTTCACAGAGAACCAGCTTTTAGTTTTATTGATCTTTGCTACTGTTTCCTTCATTTCAGTTTCATTTATTTCTTCTCTAATCTTTATGATTTCTTTCCTTCTGCTAACTTTGGGGTGTTTTTTGTTCTTTCTCTAATTGCTTTAGGTGTAAGCTTAGGTTGTTTATTTGAGATTTTTCTTGTTTCTTGAGGTAGGATCTTATTGCTATAAACTTCCCTCTTAGAACTGATTTTGCTGCATCCCATTGGTTTTGGGTTGTGTTTTCATTGTCATTTCTTTCTAGGCATTTTTTGATTTCCTCTTTGATTTTTTCAGTGATCTCTTGGTTATTTAGTAGTGTATTGTTTAGCCTCCATGTGTTTGTATTTTTTATAGATTTCCCCCTGTAATTGATATCTAGTCTCATAGCATTGTGGTCAGAAAAGATACTTGATACAATTTCAATTTTCTTAAATTTACCAAGGCTTGATTTGTGACCCAGGATATGATAAATCCTGGAGAATGTTCCATGAACACCTGAGAAGAAAGTGTATTCTGTTGTTTTTGGATGGAATGTCCTATAAATATCAATTAAGTCCATCTCGTTTAATGTATCATTTAAAGCTTGTGTTTCCTTATTTATTTTCATTTTCGATGATGTGTCTATTGGTGAAAATGCACATTAAAGTCCCTTACTATGATTGTGTTACTGTCAGTTTCCCCTTTTATGGCTGTTAGCATTTGCCTTATATATTGAGTTGCTCCTATGTTGGGTACATAAATATTTACAACTGTTATATCTTCTTCTTGGTTTGATCCCTTGATCATTATGTAGTGTCCTTCTTTGTCTCTTGTAATAGTCTTTATTTTGAAGTCTATTTTGTCTGATATGAGAATTTCTACTCCAGCTTTCTTTTGATTTCCATTTGCATGGAATATCTTTTTGCATCCCCTCACTTTCAGTCTGTATGTGTCCCTAGGTCTGAAGTGGGTCTCTTGAGACAGCATATATATGGGTCTTGTTTTTCTATCCATTCAGCCAGTCTATGTCTTTTGGTTGGAGTATTTAATCCATTTACATTTAAGGTAGTTATCAACATGTATGTTCCTCTTACCATTTTCTTAATTGTTTTGGGTTTGTTTTTGTAGGTGTTTTCCTTCTCTTGTGTTTCCTGCCTAGAGAAGTTCCTTTGGCATTTGTTGTAAAGCTGGTTTGGTGGTGCTGAATTCTCATAGCTTTTGCTTGTCTGTAAAGATTTTAATTTCTCCATCGAATCTGAATGAGATCCTTGCTGGGTAGAGTAATCTCATCGTAGGTTTTTCCCTTTCATCACTTTAAGTATGTCTTGCCACTCCCTTCTGGCTTGCAGAGTTTCTGCTGAAAGATCAGCTGTTAACCTTATGGGGATTCCCTTGTATGTTATTTGTTGCCTAACCCTTGCTGCTTTTAATATTTTTTCTTTGTATTTAATTTTTGATAGTTTGATTAATATGTGTCTTGGCACGTTTCTCCTTGGATTTATTTTGTATGGAGCTCTCTGTGCTTCCTGGACTGGATTGACTATTTCCGTTCCCATGTTAGGGAAGTTTTCAAGTATAATCTCTTCAAATATTTTCTCAGTCTCTTTCTTGGGACCCCTATAATTCTAATGTTGGTGTGCTAAATGTTGTCCCAGAGGTCTCTGAGACTGTCCTCAATTCTTTTCATTCTTTTTTCTTTATTTTTCTTTGCAGTAGTTATTTCCACTATTTTATCTTACAGGTCACTTACGTGTTCTCTGCCTCAGTTATTCTGCTATTGATTCCTTCTAGAGAACTTTTAATTTCATTTATGCTGTTGTTGGTCATGATTTGTTTGCTCTTTAGTTCTTCTAGGTCCTTTTTAAACATTTTTTGTACTTTCTCCATTCTATTTCTGAGATTTTGGATCACCTTTACTATCAATACTCTGAATTCTTTTTCAGGTAGACTGCGTATTTCCTCTTCGTTTGTTTGGTCTGGTGGTTTTTACCTTGCTCCTTCATCTGCTGTGTGTTTCTCTGTCTTCTTATTTTGCTTACCGTACTGTGTTTTGGGGTCTCCTTTTCACAGGCTGCAGGTATGTAGTTCCTGTTGTTTTTGGTGTCTGCCCCCAGTGGCTAAGTTTGGTTCAGTGGCTTATGTAGACTTCCTGGTGGAGGGGACTGGTGCCTATGTTCTGGTGAATGAGGCTGGATCCTGTCTTTCTCACAGGCAGGACCACATCCGGTGGTGGGTTTTGCGGTGCCTGTGGCCTCATTATGATTTTAGGCAGTCTCTCTGCTAATGGGTCAGGTTGTGTTCCTGTCTTTCTAGTTGTTTGGCATAGGTTGCCCAGCACTGTAGCTTGCTGGTCATTGAATGGAGCTGGGTCTTAGCATTGAGACGGAGGTCTCTGGCAGAGCTTTCACCGTTTGATATTATGTGGAGCTGGGAGGTCTTTGGTGGACCAATGTCCTGAACTCAGCTCTTCCACCTCAGAGGCACAGGCTTGACACCCAGGTGGAGCACCAAGACCCTGTCAGCCACACGTCTCAGAAGAAAAGGAGGAAAAAAAGAAAAAATAATAAAATAAAATAGTTATTAAAATAAAAATAATTATTAAAAATAAAAAAAATTAAATTGTGGTTAAAAAAAGAAAATGAGAGCAACCAAACCAAAAAACAAATCCACCAATGAAAACAAGCACTAAACACTATACTAAAAAATCAGAAACCAAAAATCCAGACAGACAGAATCCTAGGACAAATGGTCAAAGCAAAGCTATACAGACAAAATCACACAAAGAAGCATACACATACACACTCACAGAAAGAGAAAAAGGAAAATAAAATCTATATATTAAAAAAAAAAGGAAGAAGAGAGCAACCAAATCAAAAAACAAATCTACCAACAATAATAAACTCTAAATACTAAACTAAGATAAACATAAAACCAGAAACATATTAGATGCAAAAAGCAAACACCAAGTCTATAGTTGCTCCCAAAGTCCACCGTCTCAATTTTAGGATGATTCATTGTCTATTCAGGTATTCCACAGATGCAGGGTACATCAACTTGATTGTGGAGATTTAATCCACTGCTCCTGAGGCTGCTGGGAGAAATTTCCCTTTCTGTTCTTTGTTTGCACAGCTCCTGGGGTTCAGCTTTGGATTTGGCCCCGCCTCTGCATGTAGGTCAACTGAGGGCGTCTGTTCTTCGCTCAGACAGGACAGGGTTAAAGTAGCAGCTGATTAGGGGGCTCTGGCTCACTCAGGCCGGGGGGGAGGGAGAGGTACAGAATGCACGGCAAGCCTGCAGTGGCAGAGACCGGTGTGACATTGTAACAGCCTGAGGCATGCTGTGTGTTCTCCCAGGGAAGTTGTCCCTGGATAATGGGACCCTGGCAGTGGGGGGATGCACAGGCTCCCAGGAGGGGAGGTGTGGATAGTGACCTGTGCTTGCACTCAAGTCTTCTTGGTTACTGCAGCAGAAGCCTTAGCATCTCATGCTCGCCTCTGGTGTCCACGCTGATAGCTACATCTCGCGCCAGTCTCTTGAGCTCGTTTAGGTGGTCCTCTGAATCCCCTCTCCTTGCGCACCCCAAAACAATGGTCTCCTGCCTCTTAGGCAGTTCCAGACTTTTTCCCGGACTCCCTCCCGGCTAGCTGTGGCATACTGGCCCCATTCAGGCTGTGTTCACGCAGGCAACACCAGTCCTCTCCCTGCGATCTGACCTCTGAAGCTGGAGCCTCGGCTCCCAGTCCCCACCCGCCCTGGTGGGTGAGCAGACAAGCCTCTCAGGCTGCTGAGTGCTGGTTGGCACCGATCCTCTGTGCCGGAATCTCTCCACTTTGCCCTCTGCACTCCTGTTGCTGTGTGTCTCCTCCGTGGCTCCGAAGCTTCTACCCCACCCCAACCCCCGCCTCCGCCAGTGAAGGGGTTTCCTAGTGTGTGGAAACTTTTCCTCCTTTACAGCTCCCTCCCAAAGGTGCAGATCCTGCACCTTTTCTTTTGCCCTACCAAGGTACGTGGGGGTTTTCATGCCTTTTGGGAAGTCTGAGGTCTTCTGCCAGTGTTCAGTAGGTGTTCTATAGGAGTTGTTCCACATGTAGATGTATTTCTGATGTATCTGTGGGGAGGAAGGTAATCTCCACGTCTTACTCCTCTGCCATCTTGAAGGTCTCCCCTCTGAAGGACATATTCATTGCCTACAAGTTTTGGCAATTATGAATAGAAAGGCTATAAACATCTGTGCGCAGGTTTTCTTGTGGACTTAAGTTTTCAGATCCTTTGGGTAAATACTAAAGGAGCACAATTGCTGAACCATATGGTAAGAGTATGTTCCATCTTGCAAGAAACTGCTCAGATGTCTTTCAAAGTGGCTGTACTATTTTGCATTCCCACCAGCAGTGAGTGAGTGTTCCCTTTGCACCACATCATCACCAGCATTTTGTATTGTCAGCGCTCTTAATTTCGGCCATTTTAATAAGTGTGTAGTGGTATCTCATTGTTTTAATTTGCATTTCCCTGATCACGTATGATGTGGAGCATATTTTCATATGCTTACTCACCATCTTCTTTGGTAAGGTGTCTGTTAAGGTCTTTGGCCCATTTTTCAATCAAGCTGTTTTCTTACTCATGAATTTTAAGAGTTTTTCATATATTTTGGAAAACAGTCCTTTATCAGTGTGTCTTTTACAAATATTTTCTTCCAGTTTGTTGCTTGCCTTCTCATTCTTTTGACATTATCCTTCACAGAGCACAAGCTTTCAATTTTAATGAAGCCAGCTTATCAATTATTTCTTTCATGGATCTTGCCTTTGGTGTTGTATCTAAAAAGTCATTGCCATATCGAAGGTCATTTCGGTTTTCTCCTATGTCATCTTTTAAGAGGTTTATAGTTTTTCATTGTACATTTATGTCTGATCCACTTTGAATTAAATTTTATGAACTGTGTAAGTTGTATGTCTAGATTAATTTTTTTGCATGAGGCTGTCCAGTTGTTTCAGTACATTTGTTGAAAAGACTTTCTTTGTTTCATTGTATTTCTTTTGCTCCTTTGTCAAAGATTAGTTGAATATATACATTTTTCTTTCTGGGATCTCTTTTCTGTTCTATTGATCTATTTGTCTAGGCTTTCATCAGTACCACACTGTCTTGATTACTGCAGCTTTATAGTAAGTCTTGAAGAGTCAGGAGTCAGGTAGCATTAGTCCTCCAGCTTTGTTCTTCTCCTTCAATATTGTTTTGACAATTTTGCGTCTCCATATAAACTTTAAAATCAGTTTTTGTCAATAGCCACAAAATAACTTGCTTGGATTTTGACTGGATTGCATCCAAATCTTCAGATTAATTTGGAAAGAACTGACATCTTGACAGTATTGTCTTTTTATCCATGAAAATGAAATATCTCCCCATTTATTTATTTAACTCATGAGAGTTTTGTAATTTTCTTCATATAGGTCTTTTATGTACTTTGTTAGATTTATACCTTAGTATTTCATTTGGTGGGAGGAGTGTTAATGTAAATGGCATTGTATATTTAATTTCAAATTCCACTTGTTCCTTGCTGGTAGATAGGAAAGGGATTGACTTTTGTATATTAACTTTGTATCCTGCAATCTTGCTATAATCACTTATTAGTTCTAGAGGTTTTTGGTCAATTTCTTCAGATTTTCAAGATGCTCTTTTTAAATGATGAGATTCAGCTTTTTTCCTAATGTGTAGTTTTCCTGAAACTAAAAAGTTAAGTGCAGTAGCACCCAAACATCAACACTCTTGAATTTTGAAAATTTAAAGGTAAATTTTGCTTTCAGAAAAGGAAGCCAAGGCTTATCCTGTCCCCAGCATGCTCTATGCCCTGTCACGGCTACCTATGGGAATCTCCATTGGGATTATCATAGCCACTAGTTAAGTGAGTAATCCCGAACATGCACCTCTCATTTAATGAGAACATTCTTAGATCGATTATCAGTTCACATCCCACAGTTCTCAGTACTACCCACTGTGGCTAGTATCACTTGATAACTAGCACTTTCCCCTTGTTTTACAAGCAATAACAATGCATCTATCGTCACAGAAACTTTATAGGGTGGGTATTTAGCCCACAGGAGAGAGTTGGCTCTGAGAGGTCAGTGAGCAAGTGGTAGACTGATTCAAATACACATCTTAGTGACACCAAAGTCCACGTTAATGGATTAAAAACACTCTAAAAATGCTCTGTGTCACTGAATAAATGGCCACTAACAGACTGTCTCCTTGGTGGGTCTTCAGTAAGCACTCAATCAACTGCGGAATAAACTGTGGAAACTTTGAGGTTCCACCTTAGCTGAAACTGTCTTCCATCCTACCTTAAAATCAAATAAACAAACACACCCACATCCCCCCGGTGCTCACAGTTTGCACCATTCTGCACCATAAGTGCAGAATTTTCTACTTGCAGTGACTGAGCTTGAAGATGGGTACTGCTGTGAAATATTATAACTTTATGGAACTGATTTTCTTTAAGAAGTTGTGTTCATAACCAAGAAGATATACCTCAATGAAAAGTTAAAACTATGTGATGCCTCTTCCTTGGCTGATCATCACTGAGTGATCCTTCTGCTCATCCCTCCCTTGGGTGAGTAGGTTTGGAAGCCTCCCCCTGTGGTGGCTTGCAACTTACACAACTGGGCTGGGTCCCTGGTCTGCGCTAACAACTTACATGACTGTGGACAAGTTCATTAAACTCTTTAAGCCTCAATTTTCTTGTCTTTAGAATGGGAGGACAGAAATTCCAGCACCACAGAGTTGTTACCTGTACTTAATGAGATAATTCATGCAAACTCATGAATATACAGTAAGTCTTTCAAACAAGCACAAAGGCAAATTCTAAATGGGAGGGGAGGAGAGACAGAGGGTGGATTTGAGTGTGTCTAACTTCTATCACTCAGCACAGAAGGTGTGGGGATATTTAACTGACCTGTCTCACTAGTCTCAAAAAAAAAAGCTGCTGTCATTCTAAATTGTGCTCTCAACTCAATGATAAGGGAAAAAGCATTTTAGCACAAGCTCTCAGTCATTTTTCAACATGTCTGTGTACAGTTACATAGCAATAACTTTCAGACTTAATTGAACATGACTACGCTATAAAAGGATACATTTTAAAAAACTGGATTCTCGTTTCAGAGAATCTAAACTCTCTGGAGTGTGTTTGTTTTTAGGACAGGAGGTCTCCATGCTTCATGTATTATTTGTTTCCTAAGCAGCATTTCTCTCTTACATCAAAAGTCTGGTTTATCACAAGATAAATACCTTTCCAGCTATGGTTGAAGTGACTAATGTTTATGTTAATTTTTCATAGGTTGTTAAATAATGAATCATGTCACTGCTTCTCTGATCTAGTCATCGACTGGCAAAGAGCAGGTATCTAGATGCAGATTCACTCCTGGGAGGCACTGGGTCTCTCTCAGGCACACTGAACCTGTTTTCTCCTCTGCAAGAATAGTCTTCTAATAGTTCCTCCCTTGAAGGGCCTGAGAGGGTCACACATGGGGTCACTGTGGACCTCAACTAACGTAGCTCTCATCATTATATCCAGCACAGACAAAAGGTGCACCTATGTAAATGCCTGAGGAGCCAGGTCTAAGCTGGACCTTCTGTGAACTTAAATTCCTCAAGTTCTGGTTTACTTTAAGATTTGTTTTCTGGGTTTCAAGCTGCTAGAAGCTGAGAAACACCAGTAAGAAACTGAGGGAATTGCAATAGACATTCTGCTGACAGCATCCAAATGTTATGAGAGTGTCAGAGCAGGGGAGAGACAAGATGAAATGAAAGCAAACAGA
The DNA here is from genome assembly GCF_963455315.2 of Globicephala melas. Classification (NCBI taxonomy): domain Eukaryota; kingdom Metazoa; phylum Chordata; class Mammalia; order Artiodactyla; family Delphinidae; genus Globicephala; species Globicephala melas. The sequence goes on from NC_083315.2 coordinate 51,736,924, forward strand.
CGCAAGATGTCAGACAGCTGTGGCCTCCGGAGCCTGGGCCTGTGGCCAGCACTGCAGCCATTGGAGGACGGGCTGGGCACCAAGGGTCATTGCTTAGCCTCAGCCGGCCCTTTGGTCAAGGACCACAGAGCAGTTTATATTTGATCAACTGTCTTTGAGAAGGCAGAATTGCAAAATATGTTTTAGAAAGAGTGCTACCAAAAGGTGCAATTAAATTTGTCAATGTAGCTTGGGGATAATGTGTATTTACACGTGCTGACTTGTTCCTGGTGTTTCTGGACACAGGGAGCGTTCACTAGATTCCTGTGGAAGCCTCCCTCTTGCACAGATCTGGTGAAGAGATGATGGAAGGAAGGCAAGGTGCTGCCCCCATCCAGGAGCCCTGCCCACAGGTGGCCAACCTGTCAGCAGTGGTGGCACTGGGACACCACAGCTGGGCCTCTCGGGGCTCACATGCAGGCCTGCGTGACTAGAAGGCCTTGGCCTGGTGTCCCCTCATTGGCTCACTTCCTTCAGTGTCTTTTTTCCTCTGGCTCCCAAAATAACAAAAATATATTCCCTGACAGGCTCAAAGATGGCCTGTGGTATTTCTCCAACCCTTCTTTTACTTCTACTTTCTGATAAGAAAATGGTCCTTAAGGAGTCACCTTAATCATGGATCCTCTAGGGAATTTGGAGAGATCGGTGTGAGAGAAAATGGAGAGTATGTTCCCAGGAACCTAGCCTCTGTCTGCTCAGACGAATGACTCTCCTTCAGCAAAGCTCTCAGGCCAGTGCTGTCCCCACTCTGCTCCCCTCTGCGTCCCTGGGGGCATGCGCAGGATCTACTGGGCTCTGGGGACAGGAACGCTGCTCCTCCTACTCTGCTGGCACTTGATTTCTAAAATGTCAGTATTTAAATATTCAAATCAAACCACAGTTTGCTGCCACCACATTCCCTAGTGCTCTCAAGTACTAAGTGTTTGGAATATTCTCTATCGCACTTAGCCATCACCAAGACAAACATAAGAGTGTCAGCTCATAGCTGGCAATTCTCTGCACCAGTTTAGATGGTGAGTGGAGGGTGCGCTTGTGCATGCCCGTGTCTGCGTGTGTATGTGGTGGAGGAAGGATGCACAGGCGTCAGGCGGACCACAGCTGGGAGGCCCTGATGGAGAGGGGCATGGGAGGGACAGAGGGATGCACCACTGACATGATGGGACTCAGAAAGTTGAACGTCTCTCCTGTGGGGGGAAAAATGCACATGAATACTCTTCTTGCTACACTCATTTTTTCTTTTTTTGGTTTTCATAAAAGAGAGACCATCTGTGTGGTCTGCAATGGGGAGAGGCAAATTCAGGAGGAATTACAGGTGTTTCTGGAGGCTGAGGAGAGAGGAAGGGATCCTGTCCTCAACTCTGCCCTCTTCCTGGGCTCAGAAGCCTGGCTCCAGTGGTCTTCAGTGAGGGGCCTTCTGTGCAGAGCTGGCCTGTCCTTGGGCACCCAGGCATGATGCCAGAGCCCAGGGAGGAACCTGTCCTCTGACGGAGCCCATGGACATGTGCTGTGCGTTTTCCCCATCCTATGTGTTAGCTCTGACCCATGACTCCAGGCCCCAAGGATTCTAAGTTACTCCTATGGACCAAAACTGTGGAGAAGCTATTCCTAGTATTTTAAAACACCGTGGCCCAATAGGGTGTTTGAAAACCCTAGGGCAGGTGGCGATCTGCTTGTTGCTCAGAACGACTGTTCTTTTTGCTTGGCCTAAATTCCTCTCTCCCTCCCTCCCTCCTTCCTTCTCCCCAATATCTTTCTCTCTCTCTCTCTTTCTGTATTCCTTCCTCCCTGCCTCTCTCTACTCACCTTCCACACACACACACACACACACACACACACACACACACACACACACACATGGCCCAGGTGGTTAGATGCCGGTTCCCTGTCCTCCAGTGACATCCTATCTGAGCTCTGTTGGCTGACCTCACGGCACTCCACTCTGCTGGGTATCTGCTTGTCTGACCTTCCTCCTGACCTGTCCACAGTTAAGGGATAGAAGCCACACCCTGCAGCTGCATATCCAAAGGACACAACACATTGCCAGGTACTCAACAGAAACCAATTTCTTTTTAATCTCTTTTTTAGAATTCAAGCCAGTTGTAGTTAGTCAAGCAGTGCACAGGGGCTAAAGACAAATATTCTGCTCTTTTTCTCCCCTCCATTTTATATTTGTTTGGATTAGTGGGGATTATTCCAGGGGAAGTATGTAGAGATGGCTGGGTATCTATACAGAATGTGGGAGATGCTGTTTTCCACGTTTCTTAAAGTATGGATGAGCTAGAAAGCTGGAGTTAGATAAAAAGAGTCGAGAATGTAGGCAACGTCAATAAAAAATTTTAAATAAAGTAAATCTCAAGGCCCTAAGTAAGGACTTTTGTGGGGAGTGATAAATATAGACCAAGGGTAATACTAGCTCTCTTGGGTCAAGTTCACCGAGGGCTGTTTCTGTAAATAAAGTTTCACTGGGACACAGCCATGCCCACCATTCACATATGGTCCATGGCTGAGTTCACTACAAGGGCACAGGTGAGTGTGGAAGAGAGGTCCAAGGTCCACAAAGCCTGAAGCATTTACTATCTGGCCCTTTATAGGAAAACTTTTCTGACCTCCTCCTCTAAGAGGTAAAAAGTGTCACTCCTTTACTTTCTCATGCCAGAAGGTAAGCTCCTTGAAGGAGGGTCTGTATCTGCTGCGTTCAGTGATGCATCTCGAGCTGGGGAAGTGATACCACATATGAAGCACCTGACACACTGCAGAAATAACCCTAAACACTTATTAACATGCTGATCTCTGGAAATACATATGTGACTTTCTCATTTTATTTCATGTAAAATTCTCAAAAGGGAGCATGTGTTTTAAGAGTGAGGAGTGATGAAACAGTATTTCAAGTATGGCTCATAGAATTCAACATCATAGTATAGTCAGATGGTTCACAGTAAAACACACAGACAGACCTGCCTCATATCAACTAAATTTAAACACAACATTTAAATTTACATGAACTATCACTCAGATGGGGCCTGGAGGAGGGACATCAGGAACAGAAGGGCTCTGGCCTGAGAAGGGGAAGAAAGGCTTTGGCAATAACTCAGACATTAAAGACGTTTACAACTGGTATGGAGAATAGGACACTATTTATAAGAAGAGGAAAATCAGACGGGAGAGCTGACCAAGAAGAAGTATGCAGGTCTAGGAGAGAGCTGAAATCCCACTCCAGCCATCTGCAATGAGGCATTTGGGTCAGCACCCCACTTTTGTCAGGGCGGTGTTGGTGGGGTCAAAGGGGAGTTGAATACACGCAATCACCTGGCCTTTGCACTATACCTCCACAGGCAGATGCCTGCTAAAAGAAATTCAATAGAACCCAGAGTCTCATAATGTCCAAAATTCCCAAACAGTAGAAAATCACAAGATATATAAGAGAAGATGCTGACACTGAAGTGAAACAGATGCTGAAATTATCTAACAAGGATTTTAAAGAAGGCATAATAAAAATCCTTCAACAAGCAATTATAAATTCTCTTAAAAGAAAATTTAAAAAAACAAAAAAATCTCAGTGAATAACCAAATGGAAATTATAGTAAATATAGTAAACACAATTAAAAAAAAACTTTATTGGACTATAGTTGATTTACAATGTTGTGTTAATTTTAGGTGCACAGTAAAGTGAGTCCATTTTACATATACATATACCCACTTGTTTTTAGATTATTTTCCCATATAGGTCATTATAGATTATTGAAGAGAGTTCCCTGTGCTATACAATAGGTCCTTATTAGTTATCTATTTTACATATAGTAGTGTGTATATGTCAATCCCAATCTCCCATTTTATCTCCCGCTCCTTTCCCCCCCAGTAAATACAATTTTTTAAATTCACTGAATGGTCTCAATAGTAGAAGGGAGATGGCAGAAGATGGACTCTGTATAAGTGGTGACAGATGAAAAAAATTTCTCAAGCTAAATAATAGAGAGAAAATAGACTGTAAACTGCAAAAACAAACATAAACAACACAAAGAAGAGTCTCAGAGAACTATATAATAATTAAAAAGCAGTTAGTATTCACATTATCAAAGTCTCAAAAGAAGAGAGTGGACTGAAAAAGTATTAGAAGAAATAGTGACTGAAAACTTCTAAAATTTGAAGAAAGACATGCATCTCCAGATTCAAGAGGCTGAGCAAACCCCAAATAAAACAAACTCAAATAATCCATGTCTATACACATCACCATAAAATTAATGAAAATGAAGATAAAGAGAAAAAAGCAGCCAGAGAGAAATAACATATTACATATAGGTTGATGCCAATGCAAACAACACACTTCTCATCTGAAACCACAGATGCCAGAACATGACACAGCACACTTCAAGTGCTAAAAGAAGATAACTCTCACAGTGACTGTTCTACTCATCCAGTGAAAATACCTTCCCCTCCATATGAAGAGGACAGAAAAAACATTCTCAAAGAAAAATTCAGCAAATCTGTCACTAGTAAGTCTCTCTTAAAGAATGGCTAAAGGAAGTTCTCTAAACAGAAAGAAAATGATAATAAAAGAAGTCTTGGAACTTCAGAAAGGAAAAAAAGAGCTTGGGGAATGAGTAAGAGTAGGGATAAAATACAATAGACAATTCTTCTCATGAGTTTCTTAAATAATATTTGTTGTTTGAATCATAACACTATCTGATAGGGTGCTCAATGTATGCATAGGAAATCCCTAAGGCAATTATATCTAAAAAGTAAAGAGTATAGGAAACTAAATGGAAGTAAGTTTTCTATACTTCATTCAGTGTCATAAAACAATGAGACTATTATAAATCAATAATGTATATTGTGATTCTAAGAGCAGCCATGAAGAAAAACATACAGTCAAGAACATTATAACTAAATCAGGGTAGAATCCTAAAAAATGTTCAAGTAACCCAAATAAAGAGAACTAAAGAGAAACAGAGAAACAATTTAAAAAAATGAAACGAAGGGAAAACAAATATGACAATGTCAGACTTAAATGTCAATATCTTATAATATATCAATAATTATCTTGGGCTTCCCTGGTAGAGCAGTGGTTAAGAATCCACTTGCCAATGCAGGGGACACGGGTTCAAGCCCTGGGCTGGGAAGATCCTACATGCCGCGGAGCAACTAAGCCCATGCACCACAACTACTTGAGCCTGCATGCTAGAGACCACGAGCCACAACTACTGAGTCTGCATGCCACAACTACTGAAGCCTGCGCACCTAGAGCCCATGATCCACAACAAGAGAAGCCACTGCAATGAAAAGCCTGCACACCACAATGAAGAGTAGCCCCCACTCACCACAGAGAAAGCCCATGCACAGCAATGAAGACCCAATGCAGCCAAAAATAAATAAATTAATTAATTAAAAAAAATTATCTTAAATGTAAATGACTTGGACACAGCAATTAAAATACAGAAATTGACAGAGTTCATTAAAAAATCATGATCCAGGGGCTTCCCTGGTGGTGCAGCTGTTGAGAATCCACCTGCTAATGCAGGGGATATGGGTTCAATCCCTGGTCCGGGAAGACCCCACATGCCATGGAGCAACTAAGCCCACGAGCCACAACTACTGAGCCTGTGCTCTAGAGCCTGGGAGCCACAACTACTGAGCCCACATGCTGTTACTACTGAAGCCTGCGCACCTAGAGCCCATGCTCCACAGTGAGAGAAGCCACCACAATGAGAAGCCTGCGCACTGCAACAAACAGTAGCCGCTGCTTGCTGCAACTAGAGAAAGCCTGCGTGCAGCAACGAAGACCCAACACAGCCACAAATAAATAAATTTATTAAAAAATTAAAATAAAATAAAAACATGATCCAACTATATTCTGTCTATAAGAAATTCACTTCGAATTCAACAATATAAGTAGAATGAAAGTAAAAATATGGGAAAAGATATACCATAAAAATATTAATTTTAAGGAAAAGCAGGAGTAGCTATATCAACATTGAGCTGGCCAAAAATTTCGTTTGGGTTTTTCCCTAAGACGTTATGGGAAAATCCAAATGAACCTTTTGGCTAACCCAATACCTCATGAAGCAGACTTCAGAGAAAAGAAAATTACTAGTGACACAAAGAGACATTACATAATGATAAAAAGAGCATCTCATCAAGAACACATAACAATATGTTACGTGCAATATGTTATGAACATCAAATATATATGAACCAAACAGAAATATGCTATGAGCATCAAAATACATGAAGCAAAAACTGATACATCTGAAGGAGAAATACACAAAATTCACAGCTATCACTGGGGACTTAAAACCTCACTCAAGCCATTGATTGTCCTATTAGACATAAAATCAGCAAGGACACAGACGAACTGAACAAATCAATCTGCAAACAGAACCTAATTCTCATAAATAGAAAACTCCACCTTAAAACAGAAGAATACACATTTTTTAATCCAACAGCTGTGAAGCATTTACTAGGGTAGACCATATCCTAGGCCATAGAGTAAACTTCAAGAAATTGAGAGTAATTGGAAACATCCAGAGTTTGTTCTCTGACAACAATGAAATCAAAATTGAAATAAAAAAGAGAAATACAACAGGAAAATCTCCAATCATGTGGAAATTAAATAACATACTTCTCAATAATCTATGGGTGAAGTTTATATGTCAAAGAAAAAAATTTAAATGCATAGAACTGAATGAAAGTGAAAATACAACATATTAAAATATGTGGAATGCAGCTAAAGCAATGCTGAAAGGGAAATTTATAGCACTGAATGCTTACATTAGAAAAGAGTAAAGATCACAGTTCAGTAATCTAAATTACTAGCTCAAAAGACTTGGAATAAAAGAACAAAATAAACCCAAAGCAAGGTAAAGGAATGAAATAATAAAGATAAGAGCAGAAATTAATGGAATTGAAAATAGGAAAACAATAGAGAAAAACCAAAGAAACAAAAAACCAGTCTTCAAGTCAATAAAAGTGATAAACCTCTAACAAGAAAGACAAAGAAAAGTAGAGAAAAGACACAAATCACCAATATCAGTAGTGAGACAGAGGATATCCCTACAGACCTTGCAGCCCTTAAGAATATACAGTGGAGACTATGAACATTACACTCAAATTTGGTAATTAAGAAAAAATGGACAAATTCCTCAAAATCTACAACCTGTCAAAATTCATCTTAGATCAAACAGAGAACCTGAATAGTCTTATTACCATTTAATAACTTATATTTGTAATTTAAAAACTCCCACCAAATAAATCTTCAGACCCAGATGGTTTCACTGAAGAATTTTACTCACATTTCAAAATTAACACCAATTTTATATGATGCTTTCCATTACTTGTGTTTGGTGTTTCCTTTTTGAAAAAAAATCTGTTTCTTATACTGGGATATAAGCTCCCTGAGAGCAAGAACCATATCTGTATTTTTAGTAACCAGCAAAGCAGATGGCATAAAGTAAGTGATTAATAAACAGTGAGGTGAATGAATAACCACACAGAGGAAAATCCCTCAGAGAACATTGTAGAGTAATAGGTGTGTATATGTACATATAAAATACACATATTTAACATGCATTAAAGTCATCTGATTGATACATCTTCAAATTATTAACTGAGCTTGCCCCTAGGAACAATAGCAGGATTATGTGGTGACTGGTCAGGTAATTCCTTTCTGCATAATATACTTCTCTAATCTATATACTTATTTTTCAGTTGGGAGCATATGTTCATGCATTGCTTTTGGAAAGCAAACATTTGTTTTTTTAAGTAAACCAAAGAAGAAAATAATGCATGTTTCAATAGTCAAATAAAACATATTTCAACAGTTTTTTAAGGAGAAAAGGGAACCCTCTTGCACTGTTGGTGGGAAGGTAAATTGGCACAGCCACTATGGAGAACAGTACAGAGATTCCTTAAAAACATTAAAAATAGAGCTATCATATTATCCAGCAATTCCATTCCTGGGTATATATGTGAAAGAAATAAAATAAAGAAGAAGGACATCCTGCCATTTGCAACAACATGTATGAACACTAAGGGCATTATGTTAAGTGAGATTAAGTCAGACAGAGAAATGTACTGCATGATCTCACTTATATGTGGAATCTGAAAGAGCCAAACTCATAGATACAGAGAAGAGCTTGGGATTGCCAGAGGCGGGGGTGGAGGAGTGGGGAAAATGGGTGAAGGTGGTCAAAAGAGACAAATTTCCAGTTATAAAATCAATAAGATCTGAGGGTGTAACGTATAGCATGATTTGACATTAACAATTAACAATCTGGATTGTATATTTGAACGTTTGTAAGAGAGTAGATCTTAAAAGTTCTCGTCATAAGAAAAAACATTGTAACCATATGAGGTGATGTTAGATGTTAAATAAACTTATTGCAGTGATTATTTTGCAATATATACATATATCAAATCATCATGCTGTACACCTAAAACTGGTACAATTTATATGTGAATTATGTCTCAATAAAACTGGAAAAAAAACCCAAAACATACTTTGACAGTTTTTCAAGTCCCAGAGCCATTTCAATCACCTCTTGACCCCCTTCAAAACAACACTTCTGTTACTTAAATGTGCAGTGTGTTGGATAAAATCAGGGAGCTGGGATCTAAAGTGCTGGTTTTGTACCAGTCTCTCCCCTCTCCTTAAAGGTGCAGCCTGGGCACCTGCTTCCTCACTAGATTCTCACTCTCACCATCTCACAGCCAGGAGCTAAAAGAGGGGTGCAAAGTCCAGCCTAATGTTTTAGGTGTTTTTCTTCTTTCTAGTTTTCTTATGGCCCCAGGGGGAAAATAAGATAGTTTATTTACACCTTATCATTCAGAAATATGGCAACATGATCAGATACTATTAGAAAGAAAATGAAGCAGGTTTGTCATCCATTTAAAACTCCAGCTGATCATTTCATGGCTCATCAGTAGAAAAAAGCTGGAAAAGAAAAACCAAACCCTTATCATCTATAAAATAATATTTCACAAAGTAGAAATCAAGGATTTAAAGAAACCAACCACCTAAGGGTCTTCTAAGATGAGCTGATCATTCCTCATTGAAAATTAAAAGTAAATCATAAAAGCACAAGTTTTTCTTGTTGTTTTTGCTCTATTTCACTTGACATCACCCTAAGACTGCATCCTTGGTTATCAGAGGATGTTTTTCGTAGGTTTCCTGTAAGCCTCATTTGCCCATCAGCTGCCTGAACCAGCAGTGGCTCATTTCTGTCAAATGGGCATCCTGTTAATGAGGCTGGTGAGCATGCACACCACCTGGCCTCCCAGCAGGACCACTCTGATGCCCAGCAGTTGCAAATCCACATGCACAGCTGGATGTTCAGTGGGGTCACTCGACTTCAGCACAAATGTCTTTGGCTGGCATCTGTGTGGGAAGGTCTTTCTCTATCCCAGCCTCTCAGCTAGGTGCCCTCCTCACATCAACTCTTTCAACTCTCAGGATCACACTGGGAACTGGGAAACATTACCTCTATTGTGGAGTGGAAGCCCAGGGGTCTCCATGTACCAGGTCACGCAGCTCTTATGTGGTGACTCCAGATTCAGAGCACAGTCTCTTTGATTCCTAAGCACATCCTCTTAAATATCATTTATGAAAAACAATATTGTTGCCCAGTAAAATGTGTACTATTCATGGATTTGACTACTCAAAGTCTTGAATATTTGAGAATAACTTCTCCAGTCCATGGCATTTTATAATCTGTAATTTTGAATAAATACACATTTGAATAATAAGCCTATTAAGACTAGTTTGTGGGAGTGAATTGCTTAGGTTCCAGCCACCCCTGCTTTACAAGCTCCAGTCTGCATTCCAGCATAGAGCTTGCAGTCCAAAAACCAGCAAGATAATCTGTAGAAAGTACATGTAGTGAGGGACCATCCCCAGAGCTGATGTGCAAGGTGCCTCAAAATCTGCATTTTTACTGGCTTCTCTGTGTTATTCTAATGTTTGTGTCTACATTCAATTTTGTTGCTTTCTACTTCCTACTAACACTCAGTAGGAGTTCCATATATTTTTCAATTACATTCAACTTCATGTCACAGTGGAAATGCTATGTTACAATGGCATTTGGTAGATTGGGGGATTCACTATGCTGTCTCGTGTGCAGAACTGGATGAATAAGACTGCTAAGTATCTCGTATAGTTTGGTAGGAAAAAAGTGAAGACATATCTTAACTGGGACCTTAGGATCTGAATATGACCAGAGCTCATCACATCACTTTTGAGTGTTGAGGTCTTTGGTTTACTACTGCTTACCCAGCACTTCGAGGAGTGCTTACATAATTATGATGCTCAACGTGTATGTATAAGTGAATGAATAATCATTTGTCATTGGTGCATCACATAACAGAGAAAAGGGAAAACTGCCTCCAGAATGATGTGGTGAGGATGCACATGTGTGGTCAGATGGTGTACACATGACAGTGCATCGGCATAGAACCGAGAGAATTAGAAATTCACTCAGACAGAAATCGTGGAATCTGTGTTTCTAGCCCCAATCTCGGCCTGATCCTTTCAGTGGATGCTGTGAGTGGCCACACGTCTGTAACACAGCTTCCCTCATTGTTGCATGCCCAGGTATTTGTGTTAGGATACACCTGTTACACAAATCTGGCCTAAAATGAGAGTCTAGATAAGACTTCCAGTAAACAAGGGTGAGTGTGCTCAAGAGGCCTGCCTTCTGTTTTTCCCTCCCTGATGGATAAAGTGTAGAATGAAGAACTCTGAGCGTCTGACATGGGGCAGCACCAGTGTGCTGACTTGAGATTCCCTACTGACAATGCCCTCCAAATTGCCCATGTTGTGTGGGTGGCTCTCAGTGGTCCTTACCCTGGGGCATGGCACAGAGGCTGCTCTTAACAAAACATCCTCTTGCCAGGTGCCTGCTTGCAATTCTCCACCCTGAAATGCTGGGAGACAGGTAGATTTGATAGTGAGATATTTATTTAATTCTGGCCCTTCAGTTCCTTAGACCCTTATTGCAATGCTCCATGTCATGAAGTTTGAAACTGGGGCTCTTGTAAGTGGAGTCAGTACAATCTAGCAGCTGAAAGCAACACCTGAAGCAAGAGAGGAATTTCCAACCCTGCTATGGACTGAATTGTGTCCCTCCAAATTCATATGTTGAAGCCCTAACCCCCATTGTGACCACATTTGGAGATTAGGACATTATAGAAGTAATTAAGGCTAAATGAGGTCATAGGTAGGGCCTTGGTGAGATAATATTAGTGTCCTTATATTATTAGTGTCCACCATGTACACAGAGGATGTGCCATCTGCAAGCCAGGAAGCAGGTTCTTACCAGACACCAGATGGATCTTGGATTTTTAGGCTCCAAAACTGTGAGAAATAAATTTCTGTTGTTTAAGTCACCCAGTCTACAGTATTTTGTTAGAACAGACTAAAACAAACCCTAAAATACTAAGCTAAAACAACTTTGTGTATTAGGTTGATTAGTCCAAGTCTTGAGCCCTAAGTAGGTACAAGATAGACAATTTTCAGTGGCCATGAGGAGTGCTAACAGTGACAAGAGGTGAATGGTAAGAGCATTTGCCAGTTGATTTGTGGCCAGAAAGGACCAAGGAGAAATAAAAGAACAATAAAAGAAAACAATGCTGGTGGTTGTGGTGTTTTTCAATTATCCCTGGAAATGACCTTAGCTGCACACACACACACACACACACACACACACACACTCACACATGGTGTATAGACTTTAGAAAAGGGATCCAAGCTGGAGTAAATTTAACGGTGTAGGTAATGTCATGGTTGCAGCTCTGCAGGAAGTGTGAGGGGGTATGAGAGGAACAGAGGCTGGCTCAGGGGAGTGGGGTGATGGTGAACCATGGAAGGTGAATGTAGGCTACGAGAACAAGAAATGTCTACTGCACCACCAGGGAGGCACTGAGACACTTGTGGATGGAAACACACCACCAAAAAGCGACTGAAAATAAGTGATCTGGAAGAATTTTATGGTTGTTCTCTTGTACAGTGTCATTTTTTTTCCTTTCACTCAAGCCATTCGCCCATCTATTCACAGTTGCTGTTGAAGGATATAAATCTATTCCATCTTCTCAACCAATGGTTCTCAAGCCTTTAGGTACTTAATGCTAATAGGTTCTTCAGAAACAGTGTGTGTTCATGGTGGACATGCCCGATTTATCTCTATTGCCCAAGGTCCTAACCAACACCTTCGTGAGTGCTGTGATATGGAAAACAAGTGCCTTGATCCCACCGTTTCCTGGGGAAAGCTGAGGATTCACGAATGTTCATTGGGGAGTCTGCATTCTACACAAATGACCAGCATGCACAATGCACTACAAGACAGAACTGCTCGGACTCCTCGGAGCCGCCTTCAGTCATATCTAAGACCTGATGAACTTACTGTGAACCAGGAGAACAATTTGGTAACAGGGAGGAAAGACAGAGGCGCTGTCTTAAGGCATACAAGGTTGAAGAGGTGATTCTCCCCTTCCTCACCTCAGATCACTGTTTCTTTTTCAAAACACCCAGTGCTTCTTCTGGCCTCCAATTACTATGCATTTAAAATTCATACCATTAAAAAATAAATAAAAGATGACAAGAAGTAGGGAATCAAACTAAACTTCTGAACACTCAAAGTCTTCAGAAATTTAGTTCTACTGACAGGACAGTAGAACCCTAGGGTGTTCTGTTTCTTTGTATAGGAATGGATGAATACTAAACATTTTGAAACTGGAAACTGCTCACTTGGGTAGTTCCTGATTAAAGTTTTCATGCCATAGCACAGGGAAAAATGATAAATTTTGTGGAGTTAGACTAAGCATAAAGCCATCAGAATTTCATCCCCCAAATCAAAGGAATCTGTTAAACAAAGAAGTTATAGACTGAAAGTAAGTAATTACAAAACTGGAGGCTCTGTTATCAACAAAAATGGAAAATGTACAATGCTCCTTGTTTTGAATACAGCTAATGCACTATTATCTTGGACACATAAGATGAATGCACAGTGACACTGTATATTGCATTGCTTGGGACATGGGACAATGCATGAGGCATTGTTTTGCAACACACTCTTGGAGGGCTGACAATACTGCATCACTAGATTGCTAAATTGGACATGTTTTAAAATGGTAAATCATGACCCTTCATTGATGTTATTATTTTCATTTAAAAGTAAGTAATATGTCTGATTTTTGCATTGATTTGAAGTTCTGAAAAGGAATTTCACAATTGTTGACTTTTAGGCTTGTGTGAGTTTTGGTTTTTTACCACGAGCAAGTATTAAACAAGTCAGTAACACTCAACAACACTTGGAACATCTGTGAGAAGCTGGTTTGTTTAAGGTAGTACTCTGGGCAGCCCTGCAAAGTTTTTAAGAGATTGAAATGCATGTTGGCGCAGTTCAGGAGCATTCCCCTGTTACTAAACCACAGATACGAAACACACCCAAGTGGGTGTGACACACACAAGCCAAACCACCAACTCTTTCCGCATTAATCAGAGAGTCATAACTTGGGCACTGTCACTGATGCTTTTTGCTACTTTCTTTATAATCAGGCATTGAGTTCAGCTTCTCATCTCCAGCATTTTCCAAGCTCTCCTTTCAGTAGAAAAGCACACAATGGTAACTTAATACAACCAGTCTGGAAATTTCCAACTCCTTCAACTCTCCACCTTGCAAGTTCCCAGACTTGAATCCTCTTCTGAAAAGCCTTCCTGACTTTTCAGGGCAGAGTCAGTCACTAGTGTTAAAATAATTAAACAAGGAGGCCATTAGATCAAAGTTGCTCTAATGCCTTGGTAGCTACCTGCATAAGCAAACCAAAACCTAAACCAAAGTCAATTCCTGTGAATGCACTGGTATCCCAGAAAATGAAATTTAAGAACAACCCATCATACACAGCCAACTAGGCTTTCCCAAGTAAGAAAACTGCTTAAGCTGTAGCCAATCAAATAATTTTCTTGCTTTGCTTCCCCGTCTGCTCTATAAAAGCCTTACCCCCAGCTCCTGTTTGGTAGAGTGCTCCTAACCACTTCTGGTTTGGTGCTGCCCAACTCAAACTGATCTTGCTCAGATAAACTCTTGAAAAATTTTAACATGCTTCAGTTTATCTCTTAACACTAGAAATGCTTAAAGTAACAACTGAACTATTCTTAGGACAGAGACCACTTGCTCCTTTACTTACAGCTCCTCATGCTCGACAACTGCTGTACTCGAGACCTCTTGTTAGAACGATTTATTAACCCCCTTCTCTCCTTGAGAGCAGCAAGGTAAGTGTAGGTCCTCTGGCATAACTATCATGACCTGGAATAACACGAAGCTATTCTGTAAACACTGGTTCATGAATGAGTGGTTAAAGAGTGAATATTATTACCTTTTCTAAGCTCACAGTAGTTTTTTGGCACTAGTAAGCACTATAGTTCCTGTAGCACCCATTCTATAGCTGTGTCCCTTGAGAGCACAGGTTTAAAACAAGATGGAACTGAACTGTTAGAATATAGGAATAAATGGGCTGGGCAGTCACATAAACTTGGGAAATGATGACTGTTGGCTCTTTCTTTAAGAAATTCACTATTATATGTATGCATATTAGCATGCTGAAGGCTGTGTTGATCTCTTAAAGTTTAAAAAAAAAAAAGGAAAAGGTTTAATTTTCCCCAGCAGTCAAACTGGAGCTGCAGAAAGTATATTTTGCTTGTTTGTTATTTTTTCAGCATACCTTTTTATGTAGGCCAGAAGAAATTTCCCAATACCAGCTTTATGCTCCAGGCCTTTTTTTAATACAAGGTTGCTAAGAACTGACTCTCTTAGGTTTTTTATGGTACATGACTTGCCCCAGGCCATTCTGCGGAGCTGATTCTGCAGGTGTGCTTAGAGGAAGGGACATCAAGGCTCCTTCTTTCCTTGTAACCAGCATTTAGAGGTGAACTGGAAATGTTTGAAGCAACAACTGAATTATTCTTAGCACAAAGGTCAGAATGCGTTGTGAGAAAAAGAAAATAAAGGCTTCCTTTCTTTAGAATGATCCTGAAGGATGTCTGAGCCACCAAGGGCCCGTCTGTCATGCTTTCTGGCATTTATCTTCTCTACCTATAAATGTCTCCATGAGAGGCATCTGTCTAGGTAATGTCTTCCCAGGGGAAGGCCCGATGGAAGGCCAGAAAACATAGGGCTGGTCCTTGTTTCTGATCGCTTTCTTTAAACACTATGTTACTTCCTAGCTCTGAATGATGGACAGTTCTAGAAACTGTGACAACCTGATAGCAATGCCCCTAGGTGCCAGATGGTATTTTCTGAATGCCATTCCCCACTGAGTGGGGACAGAGCCCCTTAGAAGAATGACTAATTACAGGGTTTGGGAAAGAAATATACAAAGAGATCCTGGGACATCGTGTGACACCTGAGGAGGGTCATGTCAAAAGTCACAGAAGCCAATTTTCAGGGGCTTCCATTCAACAAAGACAGGAAAATGTGAGACTCAGAAAAGTAACTACTATAAAAGATACATGCACCCCAGTGCTCACAGCAGCACTATTTACAATAGCCAAGACATGGAATCAACCTAAATGTTCATCAACATATGAATGGATAAAGAAGATGTCGTACATATATACAATGGAATACTAATCAGCCATAAAAAAAGAATGAAATTGCTATTTGCAGCAACCATTTGCAGATGGAGCTAGAGATTATCATACTAAGCAAAGTAAGTCAGACAGAGATTACTCATATGTGGAATCTAAAAACATGATACAAATGAAATTTTTTTAGAAAACAAAACAGAAATAGACTCACAGACATAGAAAACAAATTTATGGTCACCAAAGGGGATATGGGGGGCATAAATTAGGAGTTTGGGATTAACATACACACACTACTATATATAAAATAGGCAAACAACAAGAACCTACTACCTACTACCCGGTACTATATAGCACCGGGAACTATATTGAATATCTTGTAATAACCTATAATGAAAAAGAATCTGAAAAAGAATATATATGTATATATTTATGTATAACTGAATCACTTTGCTGTACACCTGAAACACTGTAAATCAACTATACTTCAATTTAAAAAATGTACTGAATATATAAGGATGTATGAGCCTATAATGATATTCAATAAAGTGTGTGTGAGAGTGAGGGAAGGGAGTGGAGGGGAGGAGATGGAAGGGGAGGGAAGGGGGAGCGGGGGAGGGAACAGTCACTGGTCAGCACTGGGGATGCATAGAGCACTGCCCACTCTGCCAGCTGGCAATTAAAGGGAAAGATTTCAGCATTCATCCTCCTTTTCCTGTACAGTAGTGTGCCTGGGTAACCAAATAGCCGTTAATTGATGAAGGACAGTGGTTTTGTACTGATGGACTCTATTAAAGTGGAAGAAACAGTGCCTGATGTGATACAACATATGAAATGCAGGAAATGTGGGTAGTAGGGTAAATAGCTCCAGAAGAAAGAAAGCAGCCAAATGTCTTCAACACATCAATGCATGGAAAAGCAAGCAGATGGATGTTCTGCTGGAGAAGGAAGGACACTCATCAGACACGTGGATGCAACCAAGTGTGGCATGGATGGCCCGATGCTGCTCTAACAAGGCAGCCACACGAATATGACTGGTTGTGGTCTGCACATTACAGGATGCCAGGGAAGCAATGGGGATTTTGTTGGCAGTATAACAATATTGTTCGGTTTTTAAAAAGTCCATATGTTTTAGCAAAGTATTCTCGGGTATGTAGGGGCAAAATGATGAGAGGCCTAGGTTTGAATTAAATTATTTCAACATCAAAAATAAAAAGTGTGGGGAAATCTTGATAATTATTGAATCAGATTATGAGCATACAGGGTAACAATGTACTATTCTCTCTGGTTTTGTATGTTTCATAAATAAATTTTCCTATAAATATTATTGTGAGGAAAATGTCACTAAATATACATATTTATAATTAACTATTAGTAAAAGATAAAGTATTTGGAGCAAGAAATGCTATTCAGAATCTCCCAACTAGGTTCCTCCCTGCCCGTCCCCTTCCTCTTACCCCTCCCCCTCCATTCTCCGTCCTTCTCTCTCATAAAACCACACCAATCTGCATCCAGATGGCTTGGAATTGTTAACCAAAGGAGCAGACTAATGGGCATGTGTGTCGGTTATCTTCTCAGAACTGCCAAAGCAGCCAACTCCCTGCTGAACTGCTAATGGGACCCTAACTGCAAACCCATTTCCCTATATCAACGAAGAGGATCACATCCAGAACATTTACAAACGAAGTAGGTAGTTAAAATGCAACAAGAAGAAAGCCCTGACATTTCAATTTTAGAGCTAGCAAATGATTATAGACTTTCAGAACAGAGTGTTATACGCCTCTGTCACAAGAGATGAGGCCAACTGTTTGATGGGGTGTTGCTCTCCTAGTCCCAGAGTGAGGCTTGCAAGCAGAAGGAGCATTTCTTTAGGTGCATTCACAGATGGATGAGTGGAATTCAGGCGACTCTGATGATGACAGAGTACAAATTGCTGCTGGCAGCCTGAGGGAACCCTCATCTGCGTGGTGCACTCAGGGCAGCTGGACAGTTTGCCCAGGGTTCTTAGACTCACCAGCTAATTCTGAGACCACAGTTTGCCCAACAGGAACCAGCCTGTGCCTTCCAGGTGCAGAAACTTGGACTGTTAAGGCTGTCTTGGCACTGCAGGCCCTGTTCTGAGGTCTGAATACCATGGGAATCCCTGGATCCCTGGAGGGGGAGGAAGGTTCCGGGTCAGTATGACTGGAATTAAACTGGGTAATGGGGCTTGCAGTCATACTTGGTGAAAAGGATTCAAGGAACATTTCTGGCTCATAGAGGTCTGAGGCTGCAGGTGCACATGTGCTGCATGCATTTACTAGATGAAGTGATATTGCAAGAGATCAATGTCCGGGTCTGCCTGTCCTGCTGAACCTCAGGGCTGGAGAAGGATAGAGTGGATTCTGGGAAAGTAGTAAGGAGGGTGTCAGAGAGGAGTTCAACATGCAGAAGTGCAGGATAATAACTTGGGTATAAATAATCTAAGTCTCAGAAATGTCATGGCTCTGAGCTACAGGTTTCAAAGGAGGAAAGTGGAGTGAGGGTGAGGCTCAGTGGAGAACCCAGCCCTGATGATCCCCAGGGAAACTCTACAGTCAAGGAAGTCACCACGCTGAGGACTAAAGAATCTTCCAGGACTTCCCAGTGACAACTCCATGGACTCCAGGGAAGCTTCACTTCTCAGAGCCGACACTTCCTTCCACACACCTGGCCATGCTGTCCTATCCCTGCCACTCTATAATTTTTGCTCTGCTTACACACATTTCTCCTTTGGGCACCTTGGAAGCTAAGATCACCCTTATTCACATCTCTTCACTGCACCCAGAACAACAGTGTCTGACACAAGCATGGGTTTTGGTTGGCCTAGAACCTGTGTAACACATCACAGAATGTGCACAAATACTAAACTGAAACACTAAAACTGTTGTTCTAGGTGGCAAGGGAGGAATAATTTTCTTCCTTGTTATGATTTTCCTAATTGATGGTATACTACTTCTCTCTCTTTCTGTCTCTGTCTTCATATACTAAACACACACAAACACAATTTGCAGCGAAGAGCAAAGGAATGGCAGGAACATTCGGGCACTCCCACCAGGAGTAATAACTTGAGGAGAACATCTCTGTGCATCAGTGTTCCTTTATTTCTAGCTTTTACATTGGTAGCCCAAGGGAAAGAAAAATAATTTTTATTTAATATTAAAAGACATAGTTAAGTAAAGTGAAGGGGTTTCATGATTTAAGATTTGATGCAGATTCTCAAAGCTATAATTTATTTCTTAATTTGAGAGCATGGATTCTAATGGATTGTTCTTTTAGGAGAAATGTTTGATGATCTGGCTCTAACATCTAACGCACCCAGCCAGGTGCAAGCAGTGTAACCCATGATGAGCACTCCCAGATGCTGGTGCCCTGTTCTGCCCGCTTCCTCCTCGCCCAGCACCAGACCAGGCCCAGCTCCTGCTTTTCTGTCACCACCTGATGAATAGTCTGAGTCATCTGCAGAGCGAGAGCTAAAAGCCCAATCTGGAAGGGACAGACTTGAAAGTAGTAATTATATATTTTCAATTTGAAATTGCTTGAGTTGAGAGATTCAAAATCTATTTGGGGAATGAATAATAATATACTGATAATTGGCACATTTTTACATCAGCCTTCCCCTTTTAAACACTCATTTGGGACAACTAGCAAGAAAATGCTAACGAAATAAAAATACCTTATTTCTTGCACACATCTTATTTGTCACATTCATCTGCCTTCACATTCTACTGTCATGATTTCAAAATAATCAAGAGCACTAATACTGCTATCAAAAAATTGATATATTGTGTTATTAATTGGAGTATTTGGTACATTTATATTTGAGGTGATTATTGATATGTTTCTGCTTGCCTTCCGTCTTGCAATTTGTTTTCTATTTGTTGCATCTGTCCTTTGTTCCTTGTATTTTTCTTTTCTGTCTTTTGGATCAACTAAAATGTGTTTTAGTATTCAGTTGTATCTCCTTTATTTGTTTTAAGCTATACTTCTTTGTGTTATTTTTAATGGTGGCTCTATAGTTTACAATATGCATCTTTTTTTTTTTTAATGTTGAGCCTTCTTTTAATTTATTTATTTTTATTTTTGGCTGTGTTGGGTCTTCGTTTCTGTGCAAGGGCTTTCTCTAGTTGTGGCAAGCGGGGGCCACTCTTCATCGCGGTGCGCAGGCCTCTCACTGTCGTGGCCTCTGTTGTTGCGGAGCACAGGCTCCAGACGCGCAGGCTCAGTAGTTGTGGCTCACGGGCCTAGTTGCTCCGCGGCAAGTGGGATCTTCCCAGACCAGGGCTCGAACCCGTGTCCCCTGCATTAGCAGGCAGATTTTCAACCACTGCACCACCAGGGAAGCCCGATATGCATCTTTTAATTTATCAACGTCTATGATAATTTAATATTATATTATTTACCTATCATATACGAAACTTACAAGAGTATCTACTTTCAATTCCTCTCTCCTCTCCTTTGTGCTATTATTGTTGAATGTTCTTTCCACATATAAACTTGAGTACACATTGTTATTACTTTTGCTTTAAATGGCTAATTGTCTTTTGAAGAAATTAAGAAATGAGAAAAAGTGCTTTAAATTTACTTACATATTTCCATTTATCTGAGCTCCTCAATCCTTCAGTAGACCCAAGTTTCCATTTGGTATAATTGTCCTTCAGCCTGAAGCAAGGTTTTTAATTTTTCTTGTAGCACACCTCTGCTGGTGATGAATTCTCTCACTCATTAATCATGTATATATATTTTTAAAATATTTATTTATTTGGTTGCACAGGGTCTTAGTTGTGGGAGGTGGGCTCCTTACTTGTGGCTCTCTGGCTCCTTAGTTGTGGCATGTGAACTCTTAGTTGTGGCACGCATGTGGGATCTATTTCCCTGACCAGGGATCGAACCAGGGCCCCCTGCCTTGGGAGCACAGAGTCGTAACCACTGCACCACCAGGGAAGTCTCCCAATCATATATTTTTTAACATACATTTTGAAGGATATTTCCCTTGGTTATATAATTTTTTACTAGATCGATCTCTCTCTCTCTCCTTTAAAGATGTTATTCCACTGTTATTTTTAGTTTGCATTATTTCAGATGCGAAGTCAGACTATTTTCATCAACATTCTCCTCTGTAATATGTCACTTTTCCCTCTGGTTGCTTAAAAATGTTTTTCTTTATCTTTTTTTGTTTCAGCAATTTAATTATTATTTTCCTAGTTATGAATTTTCTGCCTAGTGTTGGTTATGTTTCTTTGTCCTGAGGATTTATATTTTTCAGTTAAACTTGGAAAATATTCAGTCGTTATTTCTCTATTTATCTTCCCCCAATTCCTCTCCTTCTGGGGCTGCTATTACACACACTTGAGACCACTTGACATTGTCTCAGAGGTCACTCAGGCTCTGATCATTCTTTTAGCCCTTTTCCTTCAGTAGTTCAGCTTAGATAGTTTCTATTGAAGATAGAAAGTTCACTGATCTTTTCTTCTGCAATACATGCAATATTAAATTTCCTGTTAAGTCCGTATATTATTTTTAAATTTTAGATATTGCCTTTTTGAGGTCTAGAATTTTGATTCTTTTCATAGTTTTCAGTCTCTACTGAGATTCCCCATCTCTTCTTTCATTATCTTCCTGTTTCCCTTTAAACCTTAATAATATTTATAATAGTCTTTTAATGTCCTTGTCTGTTATGTCCACCATTACTATTCTTTCTGAGTCTTTTCTGTGAAGACTGAATTTTCTCTTGATTATTGCCACACTTTCCTGCTTCTTTGCATATCTAATAATTTTTAATTGTATTATGGACACTGGATGCAACGCTATTAATGTCTAGATATTGTCTTTTTTCAAGTACATTGCATTTTGTTCCAGTAATTAGTTAATTCAGCTTGTTTCGTTTGAAGCTTGTTTTCAATCTTTTTTGAGTAGCTCTAGAACTTAGACTTCTTACTTTTGGGTTAGACTAGCCCTATTTCTAAAGCATTGGCTTCCTTGAGTTTCAAATAAATGCTTAGTGTCTCTCCACTTTGGCTGGTCTGAATTCTAATGTCTCTGAGCTTTGTACAATTTCCAAAGCTGCCATTCAACACAGAGCTTCCCAGTAATTGTTCCCTCTCAGGTCTTGTGAGCACTGCCTCACAGCTTATTATTTTGGTCAGATTTCTGAACCTCTTCTTCTGCACAGTTCCCTCTTCTCTGATATTCGTCCTGCATCTCCAGCCATGTCAGCATCGCAGAACTCTGATCTCCATTGCCTCAGCTCAGTGAGGCCAACATGCTCTGTCTGGGCTCCATCTTCTTGCACCAGGACTGGAGAGCACATCTAGGCAGAAAGCCAGGTGATGACGAGGCTCACCTTATGAGCTTTCCTGCTCTCCAAGAACATGGTCCCATACTTCCTCCTGCCCAACATCCAAAAACAATCATTTCATATATTTTCTTCAATTACATAGTTATTTATGGTGGGAAGGCCAGCCTGACACATAACTTCTGCATGGCCAAAACAGGAAGTCAGTACAGATTTTTGAAAATCAAGACCACAAATTGTAGGAAAAAATGTGGTCAAGGCAGTCCTACCAAGGCACAGAACCAAAACCATGGTTGCATCATTTCCTCAGAAAGTAGAGCAGTAAAGGTAACAAAATGCCCCTGATAGCTGTGAGAAAGTCTGAGACTGAATTGAGTTGTGTGGATGGTGCTTTGGGCTTGGGGAAGAAGACAGACCAAATTAGTGATGGAAGGGTAAAATGAAGAGTGAATTGTAGGAGTTCAGCTTTTGCTGCGTCTCATCTCTGACTGAGACATCTGTGTTGACCACACCTGAAACAACGTGGACCTTGGCCCAGGTGTCTTCAGTCATCATAACTGAGAAAAACTGATGGGGACTAACTAACAAGGCATTTTTCCCACCCTAAACCAAAGTGAAACCAGATGGGCAAATGAATTACAATCCTATGGTCTCCGCCCAAAGGAGGAAAAGACGAGGTCTGAATTGTTTGGCTGGGTGAGGGGTAATTGGTAGTTTTCTGAGGCCTGGGGTCTCTGTCGTAAAGTTCATCTTACAAATCCCAATCCACCCTTGTGCATACTTTGGGGCTGTCATATAATGGGGTTTGGCCCCCCACACAGACATCCCTTGACAAGGTCATGCATATACATAAAGGAGTATTACCTAATAGGCCAAAATAATAACATACTGGATGACAGATTCTATAAGCAGACATATTCGAATAAATTAATTTAAAATTTTATATTGGCCTGATAAACACACTAAAATCTAAGGAAATATAGTAGCAATATTTGATATGAGAAACATTAAAATAAATAAGATATTAAATGGGATGACTAACTGAATGGATATAGCAGAGGAAAAACTTAACAAAACTCAAAGACTAGATTGAGCAAATGCCAATGGATAAGAAAAGACAAAGTCACATGAAATATAAAAGGAAAGTTAAGATATATGCAAGACACAGGCTGAAGTGCCGTCGTCCAGATAATAGAAGTCCTGAAAAGAGACAAACATTAAAATGGGTTGTAAGAAATATGTAAAGAAAGAGTGAAGCTAAAGAATTTTTAAAATTTAAGAAAACACTTATATTGAAATGGCCTACAGAGAACCAAATAGGATATTTCAGGTGTCTGCCCCCAGTTCCTGAAATAGGGCTTCTGAAACCCTTGTAAACAGAGGTGCTAAGAAAACTTTTGTACTAATATTTAGTCTTTGACCCCAGTTCCCTGCACAGAGCTCATGAAACCCTTGAAAATTCCTAAGTGGTAAAAGCACTAGGAACATCTTTTGTTCTAACATTTGGTCTTTGACCCTGGTTCTTGACACAGAGCTCCTAAATCCCTTGGAACTTCCTGGGTGATGGGAGTGTCTTTGCTCTAATGAGTTGACTGGGTGGGCACCTGGATGGCTCCTGGATAGGGGTTGGTCACCAGGAAGACCAAGCCATTATCAAAATTTGGAACTTTCAGCCCCACCTCCCATTCTCTAGAGAAGGGAGAGGGGCTGGAAACAGAGTTACTATTCATGCCTATATGGTGAAGCCTCTGTAAAAACCCCAACAGTATGGGACTCAGGAAGTTTCCAGGTTGATGAACACATCCACATACCAGAGTGTGATGCACCTCAACTCCACGGAGACAGAAGCTCCTGCACTTGGGACCTTCCTAGACCTCCCCTGATGTATCCCTTCATCTGGCTGTTCATCCACATCCTTTAATATTCTTTAATAAGCTAGTAAAGGTAAGTGTTTCCCTGAGTTCTGTGAGCTATTCTAGCAACAAAAATTGAATCCCAGGAGGAAGGAGTCATGGGAACCTCCGATTTGTAGCCAAATCAAACAAAAGTTGTGGGTAATCTGGGGACCTACTACTTGAAGTTGGCACTGAAGTTGGGGGGGACAGTCTTGTGGGACTGAGCCCTTAACCTATGGGATCTGACACTAACTCCAGGTAACACTGTCAAAACAGAGTTAAATTGTAGGACACCCACCTGGTGATGAGGAATTGTGTGGTATGGGGAATAACCCCCCAACATCTTACTGTGATGTTGGGGAATAACCCCCCAACATCTTACTGTAAGAGTAAAGGAGAAACACAAAAGGAACACTGAAATTTTTGCAACACTGAGGAAAATGCCAGAGCACATACAAAGGAAATGAATCAAAATGACATTACATTGGATACATGATAGGAGTGGAAGGAATAACAAAAGATGCAAAAACTTGAAAAATTCTTCCCTTTTTTTAGTCTTTAAAATCCAAGTATTTAGTGAAATTAATACAGATTCTTCAGCTTTCTTTAGTTAGTATTTGTCCTGCTATTT
This sequence comes from Globicephala melas, assembly GCF_963455315.2. Taxonomy (NCBI): domain Eukaryota; kingdom Metazoa; phylum Chordata; class Mammalia; order Artiodactyla; family Delphinidae; genus Globicephala; species Globicephala melas. The sequence continues at coordinate 51,761,370 of NC_083315.2, forward strand.
TCTGCTTTCCCTGATGCTTTTATTTGTGTCAATCTTGAACAGCAAATATTTGTATTCGGTTTTTCCAAATTGTTTTCTTCTACTGGGAGAGTTTTATCTATTTACATTTTAAACTTATTTATGTTTGGAACTATTTCTCCCTTCTTATCTGATTAATTTATCCTTCATTATCTGTACTTCTTTTTAGTTATGTCTTATCTTCCTTTTTGTAACTGACGGATCTATCAGTTCTGTAGAAAACAAGGATTTAGAATACTCTCACAATTGTCAATGAACCCTAGTCTATGAATGAGGCCCTGCTCTAGGTACTGGAGACAGAAGAGTAAAATAGACATAATATCTATCCTCAAGACAGTGGAGGGGAGAAAATCAGTCTCCACATTTCTGGGATAAAAGATGCCTCTAGCTAACTGATAAACATTAGTGTCTTTATAACAATTTTTAAAAAGGAAAAGAAAAAATAATAATTGGTACACTGATGGAAGGAAACAAAAGAATGCCAGATAATATAAAAAATATATAACAGTGGTTATTGAACTTAGTCTTTTAAGCAATGTTTCACAAAAGTATATGAAGCAACATGGCAAAGATATAACTATAAAAAATGACAATTGAAAATTTCTATGTTTATTCATTTGAGTTTTTCTGAATTATAACTGCTGCCATGTCTGTAATTGAGGTTGAAAACTGCCTTTCCAAATAGTGAGGGAACCATTGAAGAGCTTCTGGTCCATTTCTCTTCCAAAGATAATGACTCACAGCTTATTCATAAACAGGAAAAAATAATATAGAATGTTGGTATTTTCCCCCTCAGTCTTAAGAAAAGCTTGGGAACCTAGGTTTCTGTTATTGACTTTTGACTTCTGGTTCCCATCAAGCCACTTCACTTGCCTCTTTTTCAGTTTCAGGATAACGTGTGAGGAACCCCCAGAATAACATCTGTGAAACTATTCTGCAAAACATAAATTCTTATACCCCTTTAATTTATGGAATGGAAGACATTCTGAACAGGGAAACAATGTAAGTCCTTTAAGCCTCTACCCGGCACTATGTCTATTCCTGTCACCAAGGAAGGCTGGCCCCCTTCTGAAGGGGCAGTATGTTACAAAACAGAAGTGCTTGAACGTTGTCACTCTTTCAAAGAGCAAAACAGGCATTTCTAAGATCCAGGGTCACATTTAAAACAATCCTATTAGAAAACTGGTTGAAAAACTGAGATTTTCACCATAGAAGATATTTGGGTGGCAAATAAGCATGTAAAAAAGATGTTCATCATCACAGGTCATAAGGAAATGCAAATTAAAACCAAAGCGAGCAGTCACTACACACCAATCAGAATGGCTAAAGTAAAAACAGCTGAGCTCTGCCAACTCTCAGTCTGGTACTTCCCAAGTAATAATCTCTCTAAGCCTCAGTTTCCTCACCTGAAAAGCAAGTATTTTTCACGTTTCTTCCTGTGTTTGAACGGTCATTTTCAGACTTGAAGATGATAAATGCAGCACCTATGACAGTCTCTGACCTCTAGTGGGGCTCACAAGAAGTAGCTACGAACACATACAGTAGGTATACAGCGATATGGATGCGTATAGTTACTTAAAAACTTACACAACCTCATATAACGAGAAACATTGTTTTCAGGGTAAAATATCATTTTCTATTCTCTCAAAAATGAAAATTGCTAATCAAAAGGAAAAAAACCTCACGTATCACAGAGAAGTAAAAAGTAAGAGAGGATTGTGAATTCACTTGGTTTTTTTAAAGAGGCATATGAAAATCTTCCTCAATGCATAAAACATTTAAAATAATATGCAAATTTATATATTAATAAATTAAAAGCAAGAGGAGAGGTGAAAAATAAGTAGAGAAAGAAGAATTAAAGATGTTCTCAGAGATGCAAAGAGTTTCTGAGGGAAAAATAAGAATAAGCGTGAAAATACCTGTGGAAGAAAGGAAAGGGGATGAGAGAGGTAAGGTGAGGTGTAAAGATTCGGTGTAATAATAAGGATAAAGAGGAATTATTTAGACATCAAGAAAATTCTAAAAATCTTGAAAAAAAGTCCTTGTCACATTGCTGCCTCTCTCAGGACAATGGTCTTAGAAGCTTTCAACTCGTTTTATTGCTCTCTGAAATGCCCAGTGAGCTGTCTAACCATTTCTCATGGCTCTTCATCGGTGTTCTAAAAGGTGGCAGAAGATCCACCTAGTAGGAGAGGGAAAAATGTTCTCTAGTCTCTAATAGTAACCTAAGAAATACCCTCCATGCGCGCGCACACACACACACACACACACACACACACACACGCACACATGGTGAAATAAAGCCAAAATTCTGAATATGTCCACCCCTGATTTAATTCCAGCCTTGGAAATAGCTGAAAAGAATTACCTGTCTCTAATCAGTCATTGGATTTCCACTTACCTGAGTTTAATGCTATTTCAAATATTATCTATACCTTTTCTATCAAAATGAATGATTTTGGACTTGAAAAGGGTAGAGTGATGAGAAAAATGATGATGATGACTAACAGAAATCATTTATTGAGTGTTTAGCACACACCAACTCTGCTAGGGACATTATGTAAACTGCTCCATTTAATTATTAGTTATAGTAATGTACTAACAATTATTAGCATTTATTGAGAGGCAAATACATTTCAGCATACTGCTTTATTATCATGCATTGTTTTCTTTGATCCTTACACTGTTATGTGAGGCAAGTGAAGTTGAAAAGGGTCAAATTCATTGAAGTAGAACGTGATAGTGCTATGTCTGATTCATCTTTCTTAGACCATTGCCCATTGTCAGGATTCCATTTATTCAATCATTCTTTTTTTACTGTCTACCAGGTATCAGGCTAAGAGGATGTGTGGTAACCTGCCCTCATAACTAACTGTAAATAACTTTCCTTGGGTCATAGAGTGAGTAGGTGGCTGAGCTGAGCCTCAAACCCAAGTTTGTCTAACGGCAAAGCCTTGTTCTTTGTCCTCATGACACTGCCTTCAAATGCGTCTTGAGACATAAGATTTAGGAAGATTTTGATAAAGGGCAGACTTTATCAGCTTTGGAGGGCTGAATAAATAAAATTAATATGTCCTAAAGCCCATGTACCACTTCAGTTTTCTCTCTTCTTTTCAATGAGATAACTGAAGCTCACTGGAGTTGTTACAGTACTGTACTTAAAAAAAACTGATCCAACAATCTCCTAAACCAGGCATTCATTATGCAGTAAATGTTTGCCACATTCTGGGCACTGTTTTCAGGACTCACAGCCACTCTTTACAATCCTACTAATATTTGATAATAGATACTTCTATTATCAAATTTTGATGAGGAAAATGCGTTTGAGGGAGGTGTCTGGGCTGAGTCGAACCCAAGCTCCTTGCTGCCTCGCTCTCTTAGGCTTTCCCAGCATGGCTCAGCTTCTGGATGGAGGCAATGAGCAAGGCTGACCAGTAGAATTGGCAGCAGCAGAATAAAGGCCATAACTGAATCAAGTCATAAATGTCAGTCTAACTGACACCTAAGGAATGTGAAGTGGCTGGTAGAATGAAGATTTCCACAGCGATTTAACACACTTTGGCCAATAAGGGGAAAGAAAATAAGGCTTGATTTAATAGGAAATGCAGAGTTTTTGAAAATTTTTGAAAAGGAAGATACCAGGATGAAATCTATGTTTCAACAAACCAGATCTGAAGCAGCATATGGGAATAGATGCAAGGGGCAGAGTCTGGAGACTTTGGGACTGCCCCAGGCAAGAGGATTAGAGAACTCAACCCTGGGTTTTAAAAGGAGGGTACAGCGACTTGCTTGGTTATAAAAACAGTTAAAGATAGCAATAAAGGTTAATGCTAAGAGGAGCCCAGAAAAGCTATGGGGTGGGGGGAGGGGGTCACTCTATAGAGGGAGGAGAATTTTGGAACAGAGATGGTGCTCTTGTCAACAGGGAATGTTGCCCAACATTCCAGTTCTACGTGGATCAAGCCACCAGCCACTGCAGCTGCCCTCACACCCAATGGTGTGCCCTGAGGGGAATTTAGGCTGGATCAAAACAGGAAGTTTTCTGTGCTTCTTAAGATGTATATCTAAGGAATAATTTCAATAAGCCCAGACTCTTGCATCTTCCCACACACAGAAAAGCACTAAAATCATCAACGTGAGACATTTGTTTTTTGTGATTAGCAGTAATCTTTTTTTTTTTTTTTTTTTTTGCGGTACGCGGGCCTCTCACTGTTGCGGCCTCTACCGTTGCGGAGCACAGGTTCCGGACGCGCAAGCTCAGCGGCCACGGTTCACGGGCCCAGCCGCTCCGCGGCATGTGGGATCCTCCCGGACCGGGGCACGAACCCGCGGCCCCTGCATCGGCAGGCGGACTCTCAACCACTGGCGCCACCAGGGAAGCCAAGCAGTAATCTTTTGATGGTCAATTACATGGGTTTTTTTTCCAGCAAAAAATCCCTATATATCCTGGCTCTTCCCTTAACTCTTCTGAGCAGTTCCTCAGAGCTATCTGAGAGGCTGTCTCCTGGGCTATAGTCCTCAGTAAGGTCCCCAAATAAAACTTAACTTGTAACTTTTAGGTTTTGTATTTTTCTTCAGTCAACACTCTCCAGTAAGTTTTAGATATAATAAAAGATCCAGGGGGCACTAATAGCAGGTAAATGGAAGTACTAAAATAGTCTTCCAGGAGGCTTGATCTGAGAAAGGTGGCATTTACTTGTTACAATTTATAGTTTCAGGTTCACAAGAACTGCCTCCCATATAGATGTAACTGCAAACCACAGGGAGGGCAGAGAACACAGTGGTTATGGAATTGTGGAAACTGGCCCATGCTGTTATGATTTTCATAAGAGGGAAATAGTAGGTTTAGGACAAACTGGTAAATCTAACAATTTCTACTCAAAGGCAAGAATAAATAATTATCGGGTAGTTGTTAAGCCTTTAGAAAAGGCTACTCTAATCACTAGGAGCTAAAATGGAATCACTGAAAAAAAGAGTCATGGCAAACAATGCCACATCATTTCAAGACAGAGCTAACTAGAATTGCAGGTCAGAGAAATTCCAAAGTTACCGGCCGTGTGCCTTGATTTTCAGCAGGTGTTTGTGGACACCAAATGTTGCAGTGAACACAGAAATATATGCTGAACAGTGCAGCAGGTTTAAGAAGGCGTGAAGAGCCATGCTCAGAGAATGGCCAAGAGCATACTTTTCAGCATCATGAAGGTTTGTTCACCTTTGAAAATGTGGTTGAAGACACAGGAGACATCATAACATCATGAGCTGCCTAGCTGAGCATTCTGTGTGAAAAATGGAATATTTCCTGCCATATCAGTAGACAAAGGATGTCACAGTCATCAGTGATTACAACCACTGCCAACTGGTGTGCTGGTGAGCCCTGAGGGCACTCAGGAAGGAAACAAAGAATGCTTGCTATCTAGCAGCCATCAGAGGGCAGCCACTCCCTATGGTGAGCCCTGAGGAAACTTAGGATGTGAAAATACAGGACACTGACCCCAGATAGCTGAGGTGCATATCAAAGGAATGATTTCAGTGAACCCAGACTCTTGCATCTTCCCATACATAGAAAAGTGCTAAATTGTTTAACTTGACATATGTGGTTTTCTTTAACATCTTTTGATGTTCCGACTACCTGCCCTTTGTTGCAAAACTCCTATATATCCTAGCTCCCCGCCTTGTCTCCTCCGAGGAGTTCTCTCAGGGTTAACTTGAGATGCTGCCTCCCAGGCTTGAAGTCCTAGAAATTCCTGCAGAATAAAACATAACTCTCAATTTTTAGGTTGTGAATATTTTTTTAGTCGACATGTGCAATGAGGGGGAATATGTCAGATGACATTAATACACAAAATATTCTTTCCAGGTTATGGTGATCAATTTAAACCAAAAAGAACTTTAAAGGAAAGAAGTAAAAATTAAGCATATAAGAACTGAATAAGGAGAGATAATTTAGCAGGAATTCATTTGAGAAGAAGCCTCAGAGTTTGGGTTGCAAACAAAGTTTAAGCTAGCAAAAAAATGCTACTACAACCTTATGCTGTGTAATAGTAGTCTTCTATTCCTACTAAGGGCAGAAAAGGTGGCCCAGCACAGGGCACTGAACTGACTACATCTGGAGTCAATGCATGGTTGGGAAACATATTTTTAGGGCCCTTCTGAGGACTGACAAAAAAAAAGGAGTTCACCACAGAACCAGAGGATTTCCAATAGAAATCAGCAGAGTTGAATATTCTGAGGCATGAGATGGATAAAAACACTTAGGTCTAACCAGGCTGGTGAAGGGAATCTCAGGAGAAGAGAATAAGGAATTTTTAACCTTGAAAACGGAACTTAATTGTATAGAATTATATTCTCAAATACCCGAAGGGCCTTGATAATCAAATTATCAGTTATTCTATGTAATGCCAAGAAGTAGAATTAGGAGCACTGGTTTGAGAGATGTTAATGAGTGTCTAGGAATATTCTCATGTAGGAAAGGATCGAACAAGAAGTATGACTCAGATGGTCTAAGACCCTTCAGGCAGAAACATACCCAGTCTTGGACATGCTGGCAAATGTCAAGACCAAAATAATACGATTTATTCCACAAATATTTATTAAGCTTTACTGTAACCCCCACACTGAGTTTGAGGCTACAGATGCATTGGTAAAGAAGAGAGACAGTCCTTCACCCTTAAGTATGGGGCTGGTCATAGTGGGGACTTAGGCAGGACTTTCCCATGAAGGTAACCTCTGGGGAGCAAGTGCTAGTTAAGACTCTGAACTCCTGAGACAAGAGCTAGCTTGTAACCAAGAAAGAGGAAAGATAGAGTAGGCGGTGGAAGCAGGGAGGCTGTGTGTTTGGTTGACCAATATCGCAATCAGATAAACTGAAGCAAAGTTATTTTGCTGTAAGTCCCTTTCACAGAGGGTTGCTGGTCTTATCTTTTTTTAAGAAGGTGTTGCTCTAAGTATAAATGAGTTTACATATGTAAAACACCTAGAAGAGTCCCAGGCACATAAAAAGTGCTATATAAAGGTTGGCCATTATTGTTATTGTTGTTGTTGGCCTTTGTCCTGATGGTCCCAGAGGGGTTGCATTATGGACTGAATGTTTCTGTCTCCCCAAAATTCCTATGTTGAAGCTCTAACCATTCCCCCACAATGTGATGATATTTGGAGGCAGGGCCCCTGGGAGGTGATTAGGGTTAGATGAGGTCATGAGAGTGGACCTCTCATGATGGGGTTAGCTTTAAGAGGAAGAGAGACCAGACTTTCTTTCTCAGCACCATGTAATAGCACAGCAAGAAGGTAGCTGTCTGCAAGCCAGGAAGAGGGCCTTCATCTGACAACTGCATTGGCTGGCAACTTGATCTTGGACTTCCAGCCTCCAGAGCTGTGAGAAAATAAATGTCTGTTGTTTAAGCCAATGCAGTCTACTGTATGCTGTCATGATGGCTTGAGCTAAGGCAAAGAGGGAGGGGGTGCTGTTATGACAGGAGGCCGAACCCTCTCACTGGGCTTGCAGCATATGCTATTCTTGGTCACCAGTTGCATCTCCTCTCAGGCAGAAACCCTCAAGTAAAAGGGATTTGGCACACAATTTTGATCACGTTCCCGTCACTACATCCTCCCTGCTGCTGGCTTTCTACAGCTCTCAACACTGAGGAACTCTGGATCCAGAGTCATCTGGCAACATGCTCCTCTTCATTCTCCTCCTCACACTCACTGGCCTTTGATCAGCTCCTTCAGTGGGCCATGCTTCCTCTGGCCTCATGCCCTTGTCGTGCCATTCCCTCTTCATGACATGCTCATCCAGTCCTTCCACATCAGCATGTGTCCAGTAAAGTCTGAATTTCCTAATCAGATAAATTTCCCCATTGTACAGTACACCTTAGCACTTACCAACATCTGTAAATATGTTTTCTGTGAAAATGAAACTAACAGCTTCCCCCTTACCCTTTTCCCCACACTCCACCAGTACAGAGGCTCCATGTCTAGTGCTGACCATCTCACCCCAGCCCTCAGCACAGTACCTGGCATACATCTATATGCACTGAACATGTCTGTTTTAATGAACACATTGATAAAGCGCAATAAAGACTTGAACCCACCACACACATTAGGTAATGCCTCCGGCCTGGGTTTAATTTCTCTGCACATACCTTGACTCCAGAGACCTTGAGGAAAAACAGGAGAAGCTTTTAAACCATGCATGTCTTGCCTCTCACAGAGGGAGCTGCTTACTCATTGTCAGTCATATGTGGGGTGACCACCTTTCTGGGGAGTTGTGACAGTTCATTTTACGTGTCAACTTAACTAGGCTAAGGGATGCTCAGATAGCTGATAAACCATTATTTCTGGGTATGTTTGTGAGGGTGTTAGTAGACTGAAGAAAGAAGGTCGTTCTGCCCAGTGTGGGAAGGCACCACCCAATGCTCTGAGGGCAGAGGAAGGAGGAAAAGGGCCCTGGGACGCTGTGCCAGTGGGAGGCACAGTGGCCTTGCGGATGGGCTCCCTGCTCATTCCTGGAACCATCTGCCCAAAGCCAACAGGCCTGAAGCACGCAGGCCGAGCCTTGCACTGTGCAGGAGCTGGGGACACAAAATGAAGAGAAGACAGCCCCTGCTCTGCATGGGCACAGAGTGCAGTAGGCCAGGGTGGTAGTTTAGAGAAGCCTAACTTCAGAAAGCTGAGCAAAAATAGTCACACTGAAACTTCTGTAAGGCTATCAGTGGATTTATCAGCCAAAACCTTACAGAACAAGAGAGAGTGGAATAGTATATTCATTGTGTTAAAAGAAAAAAATACCAATCAAGAATACTTAACCAGCTAAGTCACCTTTCAAAAATGACAGTGAGATAAAGACTTTCCCAAACAAACAAGAGAGTTCATCATCACTAGACCAGCCTTATAAGAAATGCTAAAAGGAGTTCTTCAAGCTGAAATGAATGGTGATATTCTGTTTGCAATCAGCTGAAGTGCTATAAGAGAAATTAAGATGTAAGAGAAAGGAGAATATAGTTATTTCTATATTTCTTTCCTTTTTGGTATTTCTGAACATTAGTTGAGAAGTTGCTCTATGTCATAGACAGATATTTTCTGTCGGATATCCTTCAAATGTTGCTAGTAAATATATTTAGAAGCACATTTGCCATCCTGAATCTCTTGGAGAAGACTTCTAAGAACAGTTTGGAGAAAACTCTGATCCAAGACTAATTACTCATTTGCTTTTGGACCTGAACATCTAAACAAATCAAAATAAAACCAATTTGATGTGAGACATCACTTTCCATTAAAAGGAGGAGGTTCACATGTGTTAATTTTGTTGGGAGCTAATATATGCATGCCAATTATGATGCAAAGACTCCCTTTCACAACAGCAGTAAATGTAATACTTAATATTTGATGTTTAAATTAAAAGTATTCCACCAATGAGATATTATTTGCTGAAAATGTTCAATGTAAATTTAATCATGATGGAGGAATCAGATATACCAGAATGTGGGACCTGATACTGTTATCAGATAACTAACCTACAATCTTCAGAAAAATAAAATGGTACAATAAACACAACAAATCAGAAGGGAGGGCGCCAGTCTAGATCAGAAGAGACTGAAGAGATATGGTTAGTAAGTATCAAGGGTGAACTTGATTCTTAGATCAAAATAACATAGTCATGAAAGACATTTCAGATGCAACTTGGAAATTTGGGTCTATAGATTAGATACTAAATGATAACTTTGATTTAATGGTATTATGGGTATGTAGGAGAATGCTTTCTATCTTAGGTGGTGCTTGTAAAATATTAAGGGGTGGTGTATTGTGATATCTGCACTTTACCTTCAACTAATTTGCTAAAAAGGAGTGTGTGTGTGTCTGTGTATGTGTGTGTGTGTTTAGAGAGAGAGAGAATAAATGTGCAAAAACTCAGTTAATCTAGGTCCAAGGTTAATAGGTGTCTATTGTACTGCTCTTTCAGCTTTGCTTTACATTTGAAAATTTTCAAAATTAAAGTAGGAAAATATTTTATGTTAAACATTCTAATTTCTTCTATGTGCCATGACAGTAACATTTGCTCAGGGACATGGAGATGGTTTGCTCTGATATCTCCTTCTTCCAGCCCCTCCACCAGCTGAACTGAACAGGAGTCCACTCCAAAGAAGGCACTGTTGAGCGACAGTGAGGCGAGCACTGTCAACAATGGGGTTGGCCCCACCACACACGGTCCTTATACAGCCTCTGCAGGGGAGACACATAGAAGGCTTAGACACTTCCTGCCCCCATAGAATGTTCACCGTTAGGTGGGGCTAAGGCAAGCAACTCTGTATACACGTGGTAGAAAGCAATGCTTACATTGGGAAAGATAGCAATGGAGCTTACAAAAGCTTTGGAAAATCTCAAGATGTTTGTAAAATTTGTTTGACAACAGAATAAAAGAGAAGTGAGAGGTAAAGAAGAAGGGTGCATGGCTGTCAGGCTTAGGAGTTTATTTGTAATTTTGGGGGCAGTGGGGAGTCTCCAAGGGTGTTGAAACATGGTAAGAGCTGTGTTTCAGCAGAATTTGTCCGTGAGTGGTATTGGTCAGACAGGTCAGGATTGCTGAAAGGGACTAGGGTGAGAATCCATGTGGGGACAGTGAGGCTGGAGAGGTTAAGAGGCAATGAAGAGAAACTGACACCCAAAGACCCAGTGTCTAGTGGACCTGGATCACCTACTAACATTGTAGGCAAATCTCAACCTCCATGTGACCCCTACCACTTTTTTACCTTAAGAAAAATAGCTGCAATCTCTTGGGTTGTTAAGAGTATCAAATAGGTAAGAGATCTTAAATGTTTTAAATTCTAACAATAATGTTGCCTTACATTTATGGGTTAAATGTAGTTTTTTGCTGGTCCTTCATCCTAGCTGCTAACTAGGGACCACTGTGCTTATCCCTCTCCTAATAATAATCTGTATCTGGGAGCATCAAAGGGATGCTCCACACAATCACCACAAGATGCCCACTTCCTCTCCTCTGATCCTATTTTAGAAAATGCTGGGTATGCTCTTTCATGTTTGGCATGCTTTGGTTACCATCTTCATTATTGCTGGGTACTGCCACCTGACCCAGCACTAGATGTATCTAAAAGCTGCCACAACCATTTCCACTTAGCCCGCTGGCCCTGTACTCTCAGAAGACCAAAGCTGCACAGTGGGCAGTTGGCACAATGAGGAGGAATTAACTTCACCTTTTTGTGTAGATCCTTATCTAAGAAGTCTTAAAGTAGGGTTGCTTGAGCCCCAATGTCTTACCATGGTTTCAGGGAAACATGAAACATAAGTTCTCTCTTTCCCCCTCCCCCAGGTTCCCTGGAGAAAAGGGAGTGCCAGGTACCAACACTCAGCATGATCCCTTCTGTTGACCAAAGCTTTGTTAATGAGTCAAGTTTGCCTTTCCTGGGTGATCCCTGTCTTGGATTGAGTTCTCTCCTAGGGAGTTCCTTATCATGCAATGAAAAACAATTCTTTTAAGGCCCCAATTTTCTTTTTCTTTAGGCATGCCCAAATATTTTGGAGCAAATGTGACAACTGCATTATTAATATTCATATACCCAAGGAGCTGTAGGAGGTCTTAAAGAAACATGTATCAATTTTATTGTATATCTTTTTCTCCATTTTTATAAATAAAATAATAGTATATTTGTTAGGCTTATTTCTATCTATATGTTTATAAACTCCTTGAAGACAGGGAAGATATCTTTTATTTCTTTGTTTCCCATGAATAGCCTAATCATCATCTGGTAAACACAATAAAGGCAGCTGTATTTGTTTTCACATCCTTACATTTACAGAAGCAATAATATATTAAAGCACAGTAACGCTCTCCCACTCTTTAGGGTTCTATGCACTCTTTCAGATGGTTTTTCCATTATGTGGTCTTGTACCAACTGAATATCATTTTGGGGGAAAATGAGCCTTGGCTTCTAGCTCATACTATGGACAAAAATTAACCTGAGGTGGATTACAGACCTAAATTTGAATGCTAAAACATTCAAGTCTTAAGAAGAAAACAAATAAAAAATATGTTCATAAGCTTGAGTTAGACAAATATCTTCTAAATAAGACATAAAAAGCATTCAGCATAAAAGAAAAAACAAATTGACAAACTTAACTTCTTTAAGATTCTTCAACAACATTAAAAATATGTACAGACATTAGAAAAGATTGGAGTTTCCTAAATTCAATGTTCCTCAGCTATGACACAAACCCTTGGCTATTTCACATTTGCCCCACAGAACTTGAGGACAAGGAGAGTAGATACAAACATGGAGCTCAGGCTGCCTGCTGTGTCCTGAGTAAGAAAGTCCTTGTCTCTGACCCAGGCATCTCCTGTCTTCTGCCAGCATCCATAAAACTGCAGTAACTTGTTAGTTTGTAAGTAAAGTAATATCTCAGACTGTCACAGCTCTTGACAGGGAGAACCCTGAAGCATCTCAGTAGTTGGAACTTGTCCAAAATAGAAAGCCAAGTTAGAACTCCAGATCACCAAAGCACAGAACCAGTGACTGTCTCTCCCCACCCCAACAGAAGATGGGGTTCTCTGTACATGGAGGTTGAGTCAGAGACCCAAGATTTGGTGACAGAGAAATAACAGGTGAGCAAAACTGCCATTTCCCTGATTGGCTGGCTCACAGAATTTTGTCCACAGGTTTACAACTTCCAAGGCAACAGATTTTAAAATAAATAAATAAATAACAAAAATGTAAAAACTCTTCCAGTTTATGAAATTAACAAACTGAAGAAAAAAGGCCTAGAAATACTAATTAGCAGTACCTCCCCCAAATTCTAAGTCTTCACCCCAAAGTGAGGCCCACAGAGAGCTTCCAGTCAGCCATGAGTGTTTCATTTCTAAATATTGAAAGGCCAGTGAGGAAATGCTTTATCTAAATATACTCCAGAACAAACAGAAAAGTAGGATTTCAGAGGTAACAGAAATAATGTGGGACCAGAAGAAAACTTCAAAGACACCATGGTCAATGTTCTCAGAGAGAGAAGTTACCAAGCCACTGAAAAAACAGCAGTATGCTGTAAAAAAGGAATATTCCAAGAACAAGAAAGATCCTTTGGAAATTAAAAAAAAAAAATCCATAGATGTTAGGTAAATTTGGAGGAATTTCCCAAAAACTATTTCGAAAAAAGACATATAAATAAAAATAATAGAACATAAAATAATATGTAATATAAAAGAGAAAATTAATTATATCAAAGAAATAATTTATCAAAGAATTAATACAAGACAAATTTTCCAAATCCAAAGACTTCACTTCCCAGATAGTTAAGACTTGCCTAGTGCATGGTACAGTAGAAGAAAATAAAGTAGGTAATACCCATATTTAAAATATATCATCAGAAATTCCAAAATATGAGGGGGAAAAGAAACTTGCTGTTTGGAGCAAGAAGCAATCATAATCAAATGAGCATCCATAAGGACAGGGTAGAACTCATCCATAGCAATTCAGCAATCAAGCCAGCTTGTACAACTCTGAGGGGAAATTATTTCCAACCCAGGAGAGTGAGGGTAAAGATATCCAAGGTTTCCAACATGCAACATTCCTCAGGAAGTTCCTGTAGAATGTACTCCACCAAAATAAGGAAACAGAATGACCAAGAACAGGAAGATCTGATTTGGAGATGAGGAAGTCAACACAGGAAACAAAGGAAGGGGCTTTGTGGGATGCTGGTGCAGGGGGGCTCCAGGTCCACAGATGAGGGACAACAATCAGAGAAATATGGCCAATAAGGGCTGTCTGAAGCATTCAGACCTATGGAGAGGGTCTTATGGTTCCATCAGAGTTGCTGATAAAACACTGCAGTGCTAGGATAAAAACACCAAATTTTTTTAAAAGGAAGAAATTATCTCCCAGACAAACAGAATTTATGCCTCCCTCAACTCTGCAAAAAAGTAAGTAAATCACACTAGAACATTCTGCAGAGTTCAGTACTTCTATATTTAAAACATTGGAAGCAGGGAATAAGGATTTCATCAAATTGTATTTTGTAATTGTTTGGGGAGGATGAGGGCAGGGAAGGACATGTAGAGGAGGGCTGATAGTAGAAGAGAACTAAATTCTAGTTTTCTCCAGTAGGCATCACTATGTATTGTCTTCCACTGATTAATCCAGAAGTTTTCATACCAGGATATTATGAGGAACATGAAGGTAAATAACAGAAGGAACTCCTCAAAGAACGAACAGTGGACTCAAGTCAGACAGGGTGGAGAATGAGGCAAATATATTTTTCTTTTTAAAGTCTTTTAGTAGTATTTTATTCTTTAAGGTATGAAAATTAAATTCCATTAATGAACATAAATTTTAAAGTAATGAGGAAGATAAAGAGGAAGAAGTGGGGGGGAAGAGATAGTGAAGGGGGAGGGTGGAAGGGGAGGAGGAGGTGGGAGGGAGATGCAAAGAGCGAGAAGAGGAAAAAGGAAATAAAAAAGAAAGTCCTTGGTCATTGCATAAACAAAGTGAGTTTGGAGAGATAACTTCACATGACTTCATTACTAAAATGACCTATATAATAAAATAGGCATTTTGATGGGAATAGGATGGCAGTGAGCATGGAGGAGGGACATGCAGGTTATAAGGATGATGTCTTTCAAACTAGAGAGAAATGAAAGAACATTATCAGAATAAATTAATATTTAGATGGCATTTTTACATATGAAAAATTTTAGCAGTAAAATATTTTCATCTAATAAAGGAGGTATTCTCCAACTGACATGGTTTATAAGGGAAATAATGGAGGTTTTATTTTCCTTTTTTTTTTCACATATCTGACAAGAACGCCATTTACTTGTTATTAAATTTTTAATAGATAAACAGTAGTTTATTCTAACCTCTGGCACATTATTTAAAGGGGAATTCAGTGCAGGTCCACAGCTAGGAAAAAATAATATATCACACTCAGAATCCATATGGAAATAAGTATGAGTAGCATAATTTCTTTTTATTACTTTTTATTTATAAGTAGATAAAATGATTAATACAAAGCAAATTTAAACAGTATTTGTAGGTATAATTGAAAGTAAATGAAAAACCCCATTGAAAAGAGCATGGAATAAGGGGAAATAAAAAGTCTTTACTAGAATTATTCCTTCAAGGACTCCTAGGTACAAGATCTGTTGAGCTCTGATGAATATGTGCTCAGCACCAAATGAGAGGAACATCATGTCCACTGTCCCTGAGAGTTGTGCTTCCACTGCTGCCCTGCTTCCTTCAGTGGCTAATTCATGATTTTAAATATATCTTCTTCCTATCTCCCTCTTCTCCTGTAATTTACCCCAAACTAACACTCGACTTTCCATATGAACCTCTAACCCAGGTCTTATTCCTCACAGCTATGTTTCCCATTCCCCCTGCATTCCAGAAGCTCCTGTGACCTGCAAATCTCACCTGGCCCAACAGGGCAGAGGGAAAGGCCCATGGGCCTCACTCACTGTATTATCCCCTGCTAGCACAAAGGAGATGCTCAGTTAGTACTTGTCAGCTAAGAACATAAGAACTCCACTCCCTTTGTTCAGGAAAGTAGTAGGAATTCCATGCAGTGTGGGCAAATGCAGATGAAGGAAGAGGTAGTGATTTATATTCAGCAAGAGAGCTCCACGCACAGGAAATCTGAGGAGCCATGATGAGAAATTCTGACACTGCACACATGGTCTTACATATTCTGCCCGGTACACAGTGATATTTCACTATAGTTATAATTACAATGGTGAGCACACAGATACCTAATATTAGAATATACTGATATAAGAATTATTACTATTACAAGGCAAGTAATATTATCCCCAGTTTACAGATAAGGAAATAGAAATGCAGTAAGATTAATAACTTACCCAGTGTCACATAGGCAGTAATGACCAAACTAGAATTTGAGCCCAGGTCTGTCTGTCCACCTTTTAAGTTTGGAATTTACCTGAACACAGGAGTAAGTATCTCAAGTACCTTCAAAGTTCAGATTTATAAATAACAATGTGAGAACCAGAGGTATACACAAGAGCGAACACAGCAGTTGTGATGAACCAGGAAGTTCAGGATGAGCCTAAGGGAATTCAAATCTATTATTTTAAAATCCATTGTGTTTTCAAATGAAACACTACTGCTGGCTTTCTTTTTTTTTCAGTCAGTTTATGGTCCCTTGTGTTCAAATCTTGAAAAGTTTACATTTCTTTTGTTACATTTGAGGCAAACTATCACATTGGAATAAAAATTTTAGTGCCATAAAGGTGAGGTTATTTTTTTAACCCTGTTTAAATCATATAATTTTGCAAAGCATAATTCTTGAAAAGTATTTATAATCTTTTTTCCTCCAAAAAAATTTCCATCTTCCACTCCAAGCATGCAGTAATTGAATTCTAGTTATCATATTTCTGAAGTGGAACAAAAGCATATATTACTGGCAAAATCATTTTTTTATACTGCAGTATTACCTAACCAAAAGTGCAAGTAATTTTGCCAATAATATATGCTTCTGTTCCACATCAGAAACATGATTCTTTCTCCGTTGAGGTGGAGAATAAGGAAGTTGAGACTCTGTCATCTCCTATAGTTTCTGTATTTGGAAAAGAATGTCCTTACATGTATATTATACACTTAGATAAGAGGTAGGTAGGAAAATGGTGGGATGGAATTACTTGTCAAGTGTGGACTTTTTTAATGGACAAACTACTTAAAAAGACATAGAAAAGAAAACACTCCAAAACATTTAATTTTATCTGTAGCCCAGAGCTCCAAATGTATATAGCCTTATCCTTGCACAAAAATCTGGTCACTTAGAGTGAAAACAGGAAAACAAACCCATCTTCTACTAAAACCAAAACTTGCCTTGACGGGAAAAGGGTGAGTTGGGGAAAAAAAATCCATCTCAGAGATTTCCACCTCTGGGAAGAAGCAAGAGACATACTTACACATATTTCTCTAGAAATCCCTGGATATTATCTATAAAACAAACACGAGAAGACTGTGAAAAGTAGAGAGAAGAAGGCAGACCCCCCCCCCCAGGGCATCAGGACACAAGGAACAGCTCAGTGGTTAATTCATTGGGGTGATGTAGCCTAGACTTGGAGCTGAAGAAGCCAGCAACTCAAAAACATCATAAACACCACAAAAGTCTGTTCTTTCTAGATAAAGAACCAGTAATGGGGCAGCTAGAATACTTTTAAACAATAATTGCTCTATTTTACCCGAACACAAGAGAAAAACTGTGGAATTAGCCTGACCCGTGTCAACAATGATGAGTGGGGAGACTTGACAATCCAACCTTGCCAGGCTATAATAATATGCCCCAAACCTCAACCCCGTGACTAAGGTGATGTCAGGGAAGGCTGAGTAGAGAGACAGGACTTTCATTCCCATCATACGTTGGGAGTTTCTCCTCCCAATGGTATGACTGGAGATGACATGGCAAGGAGGCACTTCTATGCCTCCAACCAGTTAGGTATCAGTAGAAGTCAAGTGGAAATTCAGGACATCCAACTCTAACCAGCAGTAATTAGAAGACACCAGTCTTCTGGTGTCAAGGGATACCAAGTAAGAAACCAGGACTTCTACAACTTGGAAGTAATGAGGTGACACCCTAACCCCTCCTCTGCTGGAGTGGTGTCGGGGAAAGATAGCTAAAACAAAAAGGTTAATTGAACAGTTTCATAACATAGTACCTAAAATGCCCAGGTTTCAATTAAGAAACACTCATCATACCAAAACCAGGAAGATCTCAAACTGAAAGAAAAAGTCAATCAATAGATGCCCAAACTGAGAAGACAGATGTTAGAATTATCTGACAAAGATTTTGTCAGGTGAAAGCAGTCATCATAAAAATGCTTCATTGAGCAATTATCTATATACCTGAGACAAGTGAAAAAATAAAAAAAGCATAAGCAAAGAAATGGAGAGACTCAATAGAAAATATATAGAAGACAAATGAATGTCAGAACTGAAAGATGAAATATCTAAAATTAAAAAAAAATTCATTGATGAGTGCAACAACAGAATGGAGGGGACAGGGGAAAGAATCATGAAACAGAATATAGAACAACAGACATTACACAATCTGAAAAATCAGAAAGAATACAGACTGGAAAAAATGATCAGATTTTCAGGGACCTGTGAGACTATAATAAAAGATCTAGTGTTCATGTCTTTGGAGTCTGGAAAGCAGAGGAGAAACAGAGTGGTGATGAAAAATTACTTTAAAAATATAGGTGATAACTTCTTAAGTTGTCAAAAGACATAAGCCTACATAATAAGCTAAGCAAACCAAAAGCAGAATAAGTGCAAAAAAATGTAAACTACAACCAAAAAAATGTACTATGACATCATAGTAAAATTTCTGACAAATAAAAATTTTTAAATCTTAAAAACAGTGAAAAAAGATACTTTATCTATGGGGAAAAGACAATTTGAGTGACAGTGAATTTCTCATCAGAAATCAATGAGGTCACATGCAAGCAGTACACATTTTTCAAATACTGAATAAAAAGAACTCTATAATCTTATATTCAGCAAAAGTAACCTTTAGGAATGAAAAGGGAATAAAGACATTTTGGACAAAGAAAATCTAAGAAAATTTGTCACCAGCAGGTCTATCCTAAAAGGATGGCTAAAGGAACATATCTAAACAGGAAGAAAACTATTGAAAAGGAAATCTTAGAACATCAGGAAGGAAGGAAGCACACAGTTGGTAAAAAACATAAAAAATACAATTGATTTTCCTTTTTCTCTTTGGTTTTCTGTATGATGGTAGATGCAGAAATTATGATTCTTTCTTCTGTATGTTCATAAAATATTAAGACTATTTTATTATAAACTAGGGAGGACAAAAGGATGTAAAGGAGGCAGAGTGTGTATATTCCACTTAAATTGGTAAAATTATGACACCAGTAAACTGTGATAAGTTTGCATATATAATGTAAGATTTAGAGCAACCACTGAATGCATACAAAAATCAATACACATAAACACTATAGATAAACAAAAATGGAATTCTACAAAAGCTCAAATAACCTGCAGAAAGGCAGAAAATGGAAAAAAAAAACAGGAAGAGCAAACAGAAAACAAACCACAAAAAAAAAAAAAAAAAAAAAAAAAACCACAAATGATAGAGTTAAATCTTAACAAATTGAAAATAACATGAAATGCAAATGGTCTAATAACATCAATTCAAAGATAAAGACTGGCAGAGTGGATTAAAAAACATGAACCAATTACGGTTCACTTAAAACAATTCAACAACATAGGTACGTTGAAAAAGGATAGAAAAGGTATATCATGCAAAAGATAATAAATAAAAAGCAGGAATGGCTACATTAACATCAGATAGAGTGGACTTCAGTGTAGATTTTCATAATGGTGAAAGTTTCAATCCACCAAGAAGACATAACAATTGAAAATATGAATGCACCAAACAACAGAGCTATAAAATCTATGAAGTAAAAATGACAGAACTGAATTATAGGCTAAAAAGAATTATAGACTAAGAGCAAATCCCAAGGATGCAAGCCTGGTTTAATATTTGAAAATCAAGTAATGTAATCTAGCATATTAACAAGCTAAAGAAAGAAAATCATATGATCACATCAATCAGTGCAGAACAGGTATTTGACAAAATACAACACTCTTAGTATAACCTCTCAGCCTAAGTTTTCTTATAGGAGTTTCATGGTCTCTGGGCTTAAATTTAAGTCTTTAATCCATTTTGAGTTTATTTTTGTATATGGTGTGAGAAAATGTTTTAATCTCATTCTTTTACATGTAGCTGTCCAGTTTTCCCAGCATCACTTATTGAGGAGACTGTCTTTCCTCCACTGTATATTCTTGAGAATGCGTCCACATGCCATTGTGCAGGTTCCCAAACTCCAAGAGGACAGAGGCTCATTTGTTTGGGACCTCGCCCTATGTATCTCTTCATCTGGCTGTTGGAAAACTGTTGTCAGGCAAGGAGTCTCCTCCATTCTGCCTTATTGCAATTGACCAAAAATCTATTTCATGCAAGCAGTCTAAAGCACTTCACTACCTGGAAGGTACCTGCAAAGAAGCTATGTGGGGGAGTGAAGTAGGAGAATTGGCTTCCTCAGTCTTCAATTCATGATTCCTAGGAGAGCTATGAAAAAAAGAGAACCTTGCATGTAAAAGTCATGTCTTGGGCAGAGCGCAGTGATGGAGACAAGATGGCAGAGTAGAAGTACATGAGCTCACCTCTTCTTATGAAAACACCAAAATCACAACTAACTGCTGAACAACCATTGACAAAAAAAGCAATGGAACCTACCAAAAAAGATAGCCTACATTGAAAGACAAAGAAGAAGCCACAACAAGGTGGTAGGAGGGGCACAACTGCAATAAAATCAAATCCCATGCCCACCGGGTGGGTGACCCACAAACTGATAAATAATTATACCACAGAAGCTCTCCCACAGGAGTGAAAGTTCTGGGCCCCACGTCAGACTCCCCAGCCTGGCGGTCTGGAAATGGGAGGAGGAGACCCAGAGAATGTGGCTTTGAAGGCCAGTGGGGTTTGATCACAGAAATTCCACAAGACTGGGGGAAACAGAAACTACACTCATGGAGGGTGCACAAAAGGTCTTGTGCACATCAGGATCCAGGGAAAACAGCAGTGACTTCATAAGAGCCTGGGTCAGACCTACCTGCTGGTATTGGAGGGTCTCTTGTGGAGGTGGATGGCAGCTCACTGTGGGACAAAGACACTGGCAGTAGTAGTTCTGAGGAGTACTCATTGGCATGAGCCCTCCTGGAAGCTGCCATTTTCTCACCAAGACCTGGCTCCACCCAACAGCCTGTAGGCTCCAGTGCTGGGGCACCTCAGGCTAAACAACCAACAGGGTGGGAACACAGCCCCACCCATCAGCAGACAGGCTGTTTAAAGTCTTCCTGAGCACACGGCTGCCCACTAAACACACTCCTTGAGCTGGCCCTGCCCACCAATGGGACAAGACCCAACTCCACCCACCAGTGGGCAGGAACTAGTCCCTCCCACCAGGAAGCCTGCACAAGCCTCCTAGATAGCCTCACCTGCCAGGGGGCAGAGAGCAGAAGAACTATATCTGTGCAGCCTGTGGAACAGAAACTGCAATCACAGAAGGTTAGACAAAATGAGACAGCACAGAAAACATGTCCCAGAGGAAGGAACAAGATAAAACCCCAGAAGAACAACTAAATGAAGTTGAGATAGGCAATCTATATGAAAAGTAATCCAGAATAATGATAGTAAAGATGATCCAAGATCTCAGAAAAAGAGTGGAATCACAGATCAAGAATATACAAGAAATGTTTAATAAAAACCTAGACGAACTAAAGAACAAAAAACAGAGATGAACAATACAATAACTGAAATGAAAAATACACTAGAAGGAATCAATAGCAGAATAACTGAGGCAGAAGAATGGAAAAGTGAGCTGGAAGAAAGAATGGCAGAAATCACTACTGTGGAACAGAATAAAGAAAAAAGAATGAAAAGAAATGAGGCCAGCCAAAGAGACCACTGGGGCAACAATAAACACACCAACGTTCACATTATATGGGTCCCAGAAAAAGAAGAGAGAGAGAAAGGACCGGAGAAAATATTGGAAGAGATAATAGCTGAAAACTTCCCTAACATGGTAAAGGAAATTGTCACCCAAGTCCAGGAAGTGCAGAGAGTCCCAGGCAGGATAAAACCAAGGAGGAACAAGCCAAGACACAGAGTAATCAAACTGACAAAAATTAAAAGACAATTTGTGAATGTACCATACTGTTTTGATTACTGTAGCTTTATAGCATATTCTGAAGTCTGGGAGCATGATACCTTCAGCTCTCTTCTTTTATCTCAAGATTGCTTTGGTTATTCAAGTTCTTTTGTGGTTCCATATAATTTTAGAATAATTTTTTCTATTTTTGTGAAAAAATGTCACGGGTATTTTGGTAGGGATTATATTAAATCTGTAGATTGCTCCAGATACTATGGACATTTAACAATATTAATTCTTCCAATCCCTGAACGTGGGATATCTTTCCATTTATTTGTATTATCTTCAAGTTCCTTCATCAATGTCTCATAGTTTTCAGAGTATAAGTCTTTCATCTTCTTGGTTAAGTTTATTCCTAGCTATTTAAAACTCCTAGAAGAAAACATAGGCAGAACACTCTTTAATATAAATCATAGCAATATTTTTTTGGATTTGTCTCTTATAGCAAAAGAAACAAAAACAAATAAAACAAAAACAAATAGAATCGAATTAAATGTAAAAAGCTTTTGCAAAGCAAAAAACAAACAAGCAAAAAAAAAATCAACAAAACAAAAAGACATCTACTGAATAAGAGAAAATATTTGCAAATAATATGACCACTAAAGAGTTAATATCCAAAATATATAAACAGCTCTTACAACTCAATACCAAAAACCAAACAACTCCATTAAAAAATGAGAAGACCTGAGTAGACATTTTTCCAAAGAAGGAATACAGATGGTAAACAGTTACATGAAAAGATGCTCAACATTGCTAATCATCAGGGAAATGCAAATCAAAACCTCACATCTGTCAGAATAACTATCATCAAAAAGAACACTATCTGCTATTTGCAAATGCTGGTGAGGATGTGGAGAAAAGGGAACCCTAGTACACTGTCCAAGGGAATGTAAATTGGTATAGCCACTATGGAAAACAGTATGGATGTTCCTCCAAAAATTAAAAATAGATCTGCCATATTTTATCCAGCAACTCCACTCCTGGGTATATATCCAAAGAAAACAAATATACTAATTTGAAAAGTACATGCACCCAATATTCAAAGCAGTATTATTTATAATAGCCAAGATATGAAAGCAACCTAAATACACACACACACACACACACACACACACACACACACACATACATACACACACATATATATGATTATTACTCAGCCACAAAAAAGAATTAAATCTGCCATTTGCAACAATATGGATGAACTTGGAGGGATTATGCTTAGTGAAATAAGTCAGACAAAGGCAAATAATATATGTTATCACTCATGTGGAATCTAAAAAATAAAACAAATGAGTGAATATAACACAACAGAAACAGTTACAGACATACAGAACAAACTAGTGGTTACCAGTGAAGAGAAGGAAGAGGAGGGTAATATAGGGAAAGGGGATTAAGAGGTACAAAATACTGTTAAAGTAAGCTATAAAGACATATGGAGAAATATAGCCATTATTTTATAATAACTTTAAATGTAGTAATGTAGCATAATCTATAAAAATACTGAATTACTATGTTGTACACCTGAGTCTCATATAATATTATAAAATAAATATATTTCAATAAATAACCCCTCAGAAAACTAGAACTTGCTCAACTTGATAAACATCTACAAAATACTTATAGCTACTATTACTTAATAGTGAACAGCTAAATCCTTTCCCCATAAAATCAGCAGCAAAGCATGTCCACTCTCACCACACATATTCAACATACTATTGAAAGTTCTAGCCAATGCAATAAGGTAAGTAAAGGAAATAAAGGGCATACACATTGGAAAGTAATAAATAAAACTGTCCTGATTTGCAGATGATATGATTGTCTACATATGATAGAAATCCCAAAGAATGGACAAAAAAACTCCTTATAAAATAATGAGTGAGTTTAGCAAGGTCTCAGGATACCAAATGACTACACAAACACAAAAATTGTATCTACATACAAACAAAGAACATGTGGAAACCAAAATTAAAAATACAATAGCATTTATAATCCTTCTTTTATAAAACAAAATACTTTGGATTCCAGTTTTACTTCTAACATATAAAAAGCTTGAAAGTCCTCACTGGTCCTTGCAACAAGAATAAAGCCCAACAACTAGAATCAATGACTTCTCTTAGAGCCACTGGATAACGGAGATTGTAAGACTCCAAAAGTGAGTCTTTTTGGAGTCAAAAGACTCCAAAAGTGCAGCCACCCCAAAGTCTGAAGATACAGGTGAACACAGAGAATTAAAGCTGATGAGTAACTTACTCAGTAGAAGCCACTGAGCCATAAATTGGGAGGAACACTTAAAGTTGGAAGCTGAGTGTGGACTAGTATGTAAATGAGACATTCCTGGGGGCTGCAGTCTTAAAAGAACCATCATACTCTCATGGGTCTTACGAAACTTCAGGAACCTCCCCAGGATCTCATGGCAATGTTTTTAAAAAATGTCCCTCTGTCTCTGGCAGTGGTAAGGGAAAATAAATCATTGTGAAATATGACGAGAGTGTTCTCCACAACCAAGGCCTACTTTCCAGAAGAAAATAATTTACCAGAGCCTTATCCCCACTATGGGAAATGTCAATTACCCAACTCCTTCCCTGTGTACTTTTCCTCTCTTACCTCCTAAGGGAGTTGGCGGGAGGTAAGAAACAATTATGAATATCACAGCCTAGTGACACAGGGCCACTAAAAGTCAGATTAATCATAAGATAATAGAACACTTTCCCTTTCTCTCACCTTACTAACACCTCCAACGTGGCTTCAATATAATAACATTGGATTGCAGCTGAAAGTGTTGCAAGTCTACCTTTGGAAGGCCAAAGACAGCAAGGGAGACCAAAACAGAATTTGGAGTCCCTGTTACCTATAGCTACAGTAAATATTAAATAAACTCAGTCCAACTACTAGCCAGATTAACATAAAACCTCACTCTGAAAGCTCGTTTGCCCTCAGTGTCTATTACCCAATAAATGTCTGCATTTCAACTAAAAATTACAAGTCGTACTAACAGACAAGATAAAACACAATCTGAGAAGCAAAGAAAGTATGAGAAGTAATTCAGATATGCCACAGGTTTTGGAATTATTGAAGAGGGAATTTAAAATAATTATGATTAACATAAAGGGCTGTAAAGGAAAAAGTAGATTATATGGGTAATGTAAGCAAACTTCAGAAAACTAAAGAAAACAAAATATAGACAGAAGCCAGAGAGCAGAAAAAAAAATATGTAGGTGTAAGTCTATACAACATGTACAGGATTTTTATGTTGAAAACATACAACATATATTTCATCATGTCTATGAGAGAAATTAAAGATCTAAATAAATAGAAAGACATATCATGTTTATGGATTAGAAGAGTCAACGTAGTAAAGATGTCTTCTTTCCAAATTGATATACAAGTTTAACAAAATTCCCATAAAAATCTCTACAAGATAATTTCATATATATAAATACACTTATTCTAAAAATTATATGTAAAGTCAATGAAACTAAAACAGATCTGAAAATGAAGAATAAAGTAGGAGGAACCACTCTACACAATATTATGGCTACTATATATAGCTACTGTAACCAAGACCATAAAGCATTGCCAAGGGGTAGACATAGATCAATGTAACAGAATAGAGAACCTACAATAGAAGGAGCCCACATATACAATCAACTGAGTTTTGACAATGGTACTAATGCAATTCAATGAAAAAAGGGAGCATTTCCAACAAAGACTCCTGGAATAATTAAACATTCATAGGCAAAAAAGAACCTCAAATTAAACTTCAAACCTTATACAATATAACCCCCCAAAGATCATAGATTTAAATGTAAACTTATAAAAGGAAAATTGAATTGTACGATATTTAGTTGGCATCAGAGAATTGCTGGAAAACATCGAAAGAGAAATTATTGCTAGAATATATAAAGAACTCTTATAATTCACTGCTTTAAAAAAAAATCCAATTAGAAAATGGATGAAAGACACAAGGAGACATTTAACACTGATGAAAGAAATCAAAGAAGATCTAAAAACATGGAATGACACACGATTTTTATGAATTGAATGACTCAACATAATGTGTGTGACAACAGATGTGATTCTCTCCAAATTGATACACAAGTTTAATAAAATTCATATCAAAATTTCAGGCAAGATCTTTGTAGGAACAAAGATTATTATAACATTTATACGAAGAGTCAAAGAAACTAGAATAGCTAAAACACTTTTGAAAAAACAGAATAAAATTAGAGGAATTAACCTACCTGATTTAAAGACTTATTTCATAACTATTGTAAACAAGACTGTGTGGTATTGGTGAAGTGATAGATAAATGGAACAGAACAGAGAATCCAGAAACAGACCCACATGTACACACATATGCCTAAATTTTTTTAACATCTTTATTGGAGTATAACTGCTTTACAATGTTGTGTTAGTTTCTGCTGTATAACAGTGAATCAGCTATATGTATACATATATCCCCATATCCCCTCCCTCTTGTGCCTCCCTCCCACCCTCCCTATCTCACCCCTCTAGGTGGTCACAAAGCACTGAGCTGATCTCCCTGTGCTATGCAGCTACTTCCCACTAGCTATCTATTTTACATTTGGTAGTGTATATATGTCAATGTTACTCTCTCACTTCGTCCCAGCTTACACTTCCCCCTCCCCATGTCCTCAAGTCCATTCTCTACTTCTGCATCTTTACTCCCGTTCTGCCCCTAGGATCATCAGAACCTTTTTTTTTTTTTTTTTTTTTAGATTCCATATCTATGTGTTAGCATACGGTATTTGTTTTTTTTTCTGACTTACTTCACTCTGTATGACAGACTCTAGGTCCATCCACCTCACTACAAATAACTCAATTTCATTTATTTTTATGGTTGAATAATATTCCATTGTATATATGTGCCACACCTTCTTTATCCATTCATTCATCTGTCGATGAACACTTAGGTTGGTTCCATGTCCTGGCTATTGTAAATAGTGCTGCAATGAACATTGTTGTACATGTCTCTTTTTGAATTATGGTTTTCTCAGGGTATATGCCCAGCAGTGGGATTGCTGGGTCATATGGTAGTTCTATTTTAGTTTTTTAAGGAACCTCTATACTGTTCTCCATAGTGGCTGTATCAATTTACATTCTCACCAACAATGCAAGAGGGTTCCCTTTTCTCCACACCCTCTCCAGCTTTACTGTTTGTAGATATTTTGATAATGGGGCCATTCTGACCAGTGTGAGGTGATAGCTCATTGTGGTTCTGATTTGCACTGCTCTAATCATTAGTGATGTTGAGCATCCTTTCATGTGTTTGTTGGCAATCTGTGTATCTTCTTTGGAGAAATGTCTATGTAGGTCTTCCGCCCATTTTTTGATTGGGTTGTTTTTTTGATATTGAGCTGCATGAGGTGATTGTATATTTTGGAGATTAATCTTTTGTCAGTTGCTTCGTTTGCAAATATTTTCCCCCATTCTGAAGGTTGCCTTTTCATCTTATTTATGGTTTCCTTTGCTGTTAAAAAGCTTTTAAGTTTCATTAGGTCCCATTTTTCTAGCTTTGTTGTTTTTTTCTTTTTTTGCGGTACGTGGGCCTCTCACTGTTGTGGCCTCTCCCATTATGGAGCACAGGCTCCGGATGCTCAGGCTCAGCAGCCATGGCCCATGGGCCCAGCTGCTCTGCAGCATGTGGGATCTTCCCGGACCAGGGCATGAACCCGTGTCCCCTGCATCCGCAGGCAGACTCTCAACCACTGCACCACCAGGGAAGCCCTTAGCTTTGTTTTTATTTCCATTTCTCTAGGAGGTGGGTCAAAAAGGATCTTGTTGTGATTTATGTCATAGAGTGTTCTGCCTATGTTTTCCTCTAAGAGTTTTATAGTGTCTGGCCTTACATTTAGGTCTTCAACCCATTTTGAGTTTATTTTTGTGTATGGTGTTAGGAAGTGTTCCAATTTCATTTTTTTATATGTAGCTGTCCAGTTTTCCCAGCACCACTTATTGAAGGAACTCTCTTTTCTCCATTGTATATTCTTGCCTCCTTTTCATAGATTAAGTGACCATAGGTATGTGGGTTTATCTCTGGGCTTTCTATCCTGTTCCATTGATCTATCTTTCTGTTTTTGTGCCAGTACCATACTGTCTCAATTACTGTAGCCTTGTAGTATAGTCTGAAGTCAGGGAGCCTGATTCCTCCAGCTCTGTTTTTCTTTCTCAAGATTGCTTTGGCTATTCGGGGTGGTGGTATAAGAACCCTTAACATGAGATCCACCCTCTTAAGTGTTTGAGTGCACAACACAGTATTGTTAACTACAGTTTCCATGTTGTATAGTAGATCTCTAAAACTTATTCTATCCTGTATAACTTTATACCTATTGAACAACATTTCCTTATTTCCCCCTCCCCCATCCCTTACAACCACCCCTGAAATTCTTAAGATACTAAATGAAAAAAATCCATATCTAGTCACATAGTAAGATTTCAGAGCACCAGGAATAAAATAAATTTCTCAAAGCTTCCAGAAAGAAGAAAAACATTACAAAGAATAATTATTCAGAATGATATTGAAATTTTTAAAAAGAAAAACTGAAAAACTATGGAACAATGCCTTCATAATTCTGAGGAAAAATGATTTTCAGTCCCACAGTGGAGCTTAACCGAGGATTAGGAAGGCCAGTATAAAGGGGGTCCAATGCCAGAGGGACGTGAAGTTCTTTAGATGATAGTCAAGGAAGACCCTTTTATGACAGGTGTTCATCAGGGTTAGAGCTCTCCCAGGTCTATAAAAAGTGTCACACTGGGGGGCCAGGAGTGGGAGATGAGTAAATCACCAGACAGAACTGACTGTGTGGAAAACTCTTCTGAGAGATATATTACAAAGTGCTAAGAGTACAGGAACTTTTAGTGATATACTCCAAGAAAATCAAGTCTACAGTAGAAAAAAAAAGTCAAGTTTTGACTCCAAGGAAAAACAGAGTTTGATGAGAAATGACACTAGCCTAAGAGTGAACAGAATTTACATGGTCAAAAGAATGAAATCTCTTATTATGTGTTTACCCAATTGATATGCATTTACACGGGGAGAGGCAAGGTTGTGGACAGCGGCTGTGAGGTCCCCACAGTCCTCAGCAACCATTACAAAAAGTCAATCATCTGCATCTAAAATTAAATCAAAGAAGTAGAATATGCAGATTATTCTGAACTAGAGAGAGAGATATCAGAGAAAATAAAGCTTTAGGTGAAAGTGGTTGCCTCTGGAAAACAGGATTGAGAAGAGAGACATGATTTTTTGTTATATTTTAAAGTATTTACAAATAATATAAGGATAGGAATAACAAGTTAAATGAACACAAAATGAAATTTAGGAAAGTAAAGACATTTTCAAAGTGCTGTTGCATTGTCTCCATTTATGGGGGCACAAGATACTATGTCAAATCCTGATAAAGGACTTTGTCACAGACTCTAGAGCTGTAGACCAATAAGAAGAAAGCAAAAAAAGTTATTTATCTTAAAGATAAAAGCAACCTTCCCCACCCCCACCGAAAAAGGAGAGAAAGACAAGATGAAAAAGTAACATGAACACAGTTTCATTTGTCACAGAATACCCATGGTTTTATAAAAGGGAAACCAAATATGCCCCAGAAGTAGTCACAAAGTCCTCCAAATAGAGAAGATAAAGTCCTGTAAACTCTGAAAAAAGAGAAAAATAGGGCGTCTGTATTACAAAATAGTCACAGATGTCTCAGCTGTGTTGGCCCCAGTATATTATACATTAGGCTTGGTTGTCCAGAAAGGATGTGCACAGAGTCTTTGGAACATCTAATATTAAATAGATATTGCTGTAGTCTTTGGAACATCTAATATTAAATAGATATTAAATAGATATTGCTGTAAATATCTAATATTAGATAGATATTACATCAAAAGAAAAAAACCACATGTCCTTGCTCTTACATAAGTAAGGGTTTCAACAATTATGACAGCGTAATATGTTTCTTCAGCCATATTTCTTTTTTCAGGACTAGGGAACCACAAGCAAAAACAATAGAGCAATAATGTTATTGAACTATTGTTTCTACTTTAACCTTCAGTCTTGTATACATCTCCCCTTAAACCATCCAGAATTTGATTTGGAGTTAACTGAGTGAAACTTAGGTTTAATATTCCAAAATATGTGCTCCCTAGCTTATGAAGGGGAATCTTTTCAGGCCAGAGCCCTTGGCTTTCCTCTCACCTATACTGCAGTGACCTGCCTGCTCCTCTTCCCAGGATACTCCATTCCATATGGTTCTTCCTGAATTCATTTGAACATTTTGGTTTTGCTCTTTACTTGAAGAATTTTTCATCAATTGGTTTGCTTTCTCACAATTCTCTCACAAGTTTCCTCAAGCTCTCTGGGAAAGGATCATTCATTTATCCACGAACCTTTGCTTAGCACACACTGTGCTAGGCAACATGCCATTGACTGGAGACGGCTGTAAGAATGAATCTGCAGGGTTATGGTCTAGTGCAGGATGGGGCAAAGAGAACTACTACAAGACAGATTAATACATGATACGAAAGATTTGTAAAGGACTAACCTTGGGGGTGTGGGGCCAGAGCTCAGAAGAGGCTTTCCTAGGGCGTCGATTACTGAATCTGGGAGGTCACAGGCAGGAAGGCCACCCAGACAGAAGTCCAAGGTGTTAAGCCAGAGGAGACCCTTTACAGTCTTGAGTTTGCTGCAATGAGCAATGCTTAGGGGAAAGCGGTGAAGCTGAGGCTGGATTCAGGTAATGCAGCGTCTTGCATGTCCCAGGAGGGCATCAGGCCTTTTTTATAGAGAAGAGGCAAGTAAGAATCATCACAGTATTTTAATCAGAGGGCTGACCTGGAGGAAGGGCAGTCCGAAAGCAGCCCCATCAGCAGCCACCCAAAAGAGAAGGCAAGGGCCTGAGCTGCAGGGAGGAAGGAGGAGTGGGGAGGGTGTTCTGCACTTGAGAGAATCCGGGTGGTGTAATTGTGACCTACTGACTGAGTTGCCTGATGGGGGGAACCTAAGATTAATTCACATTTTCTAGACTGGGGAATAAATTTAGAATGTTATATCTAAGAAAATATAAATGAAAAATGCCACTTAAAAATATGTAAAGAATTGATATCCATTTCCACATAATAAGAACAAGAGGCAGCTAAACCATGATCACATTACAAGAGATCATTTGACTGAGAAATTATGTCTATTATACATGACTAATTCATTTAACATTATCACCTCCCAGTAAAACACAAGGGAAGACATGCATTCACACAATCACATTCTAACCCCTAAAGTTAAAACCTATCCTTTATCTGAAACTATTTTCAATTATATTCAGATATAATTCAGAAGCATTAGAACATGCAGTCAAAAAACTTTCTCCTGAAAATCACTCTCTCAAAGCTTATATATGTCAATTTCACACTCCATATCAGCCATTATAAAATTCAATCCAAATTTTTACTATTTGAAGATCTATCTAAATGATTCCCTAATGCAGAAGTCATTTTGTCAAATATTACTTTGCAAGGCCTTAAAAAGGATAAAATGCTTAATCATTGTATTCATATTTAATGATCACAGCATCTTTTTGACATACGAGGCATGGCTTGAGCTTAAAGGATGGAGCCTGCCATTTCTTTCGCTTCAGGACATTGTGTGGCTATGGACGCCACACTCTCCACTCCCCATGGTGTAGTCAGCTCTTCACAGCTCCCAGTTAGAGGGAAGCAAGCAACAGGCTTACTGAGCATCAACTCAGGGCAAAACACTGCACTTTTTCTCCTTTAGCAGCACAAGAGACCTAATGTCAGTGCTGGACTCACACAACTTGCCCTGGGTCACACAACATGCTTGAGACATGGTTTACCTGGTCCACCAAAAAGATCTTCCTTGAATGTCTAGACCAATTACTGGACCACTGGAGCTACTGGGAAGTAGCTGCTGAACAAATTAGGATGGTGCACAGAATTTCCCTTGCTGCTTACAAGAACAGACTGTCTTCAAGTACGGAAGAACAGCCACTTAGGAAAATAGCTATTATCCATTCATTCAAAGAAGCTCTATCTGGCCACTCATCCTGTTACTCTCAAAGTTATTTAATGTTTTCCCTAATTAGGATCGGTTGTTAGTTTATTGTTTATTTGTATAGGAACACACACACACACACACACACACACACACACACATCTTAATCATATTTACCTAAACTAGTGAAATTTACAATGATAAAAAAGAAGTATCTCTGCCTACATAGCAACTGATTATTTCTCATCACTATAGTTAAAAACACACATTTATCAGTATAGATTTTAGAATACAAATTTTTAGAGGAAATTACTGATCTTGCTTTGTGTGATGTCTGAAAGTCCCATTTTATCACTCATGGTGCTAATTGTTCTTATGACACTTTGGAAAATCGATTCTAATTTGGTGAACACCATTAATGAATCCTGGGAAATTTGTATCTTTTTTAATCCGTTGAGGACCAGCCCTGTGAGGTTCTGAAGCAAAACACAGACACTTCAGAAATGATCTCTATCTTAAGGAAGTTCTGAGTTTCTTACAGAGGAAATTGTTTTTCCATTGGCATCTACTTTGGAAAAAGTGTTAAATTACACAATGTTGACTATGAGTGCAGTAGAATCTCTGTGGAGTGTGAGACCAACACGAGCAGAAGTCCAGGAAGGCTTCTTGGAGGAGGGGCTTTGAGAGAGGCTCTGGAACCAGGATAATTTGTACCTGTGGTTATTCTGAAGAAGACAATGCACAGTTGGAAGGGGAGGTATTGAAAGGACAAGCCAGGCATGAGTGGGAATAAGCCAGAGGCTAGTGTGGTAACCACCAGGGCTTCAGAAGATGGAGTGGACAGTGGGCATCTGGGTAGACAGGTGGGGTGTCACATGGCATAGTCCCCAGAAGCCAAGCAGAGGAGGTTAACGTTGAACTGAGCAGTTGATCACTGTGCTGGTGGTCTTACATAGAAGGGTGGTACCAACAAAGACTGCTTCAGGGGCACCCCTCACAGAGAGCTGTAGAGGGGATGCCCTTTCAATACAGTGAGGGGGTACTTCCCTGGTGGCGCAATGGTTAAGAATCTGCCTGCCAATGCAGGGGACACGGGTTTGATCCCTGGTCCGGGAAGATCTCACATGTTGCGGAGCAACTAAGCCCGTGCACCACAACTACTGAGCCTGTGCTCTAGAGCCCGCAAGCCACAACTACTGAAGCCTGCATGCCTAGAGCCTGTGCCCTGCAACAAGAGAAGCCACCACAATGAGAAGCCCGGGCACCACAATGAAGAGTAGTCCCTGCTTGCCACAACTGGAGAAAGCCTGTGTGCAGCAACAAAGACCCAATGCAGCCAAAAAAAAAAAAAAACCCATACAGTGAGGGGAAGGGATGGCAGCAAACTGAAATGCCTCAAGGACAAGGGCTGCAGCATCTCTTGGATAAATCTGTACTTAGCACATGATACTTAATCTAATTTACATGTATATTTAAGCTGATGGCATACATTTTCAAATCTGGTCTCAGGCCAATCATTATGGTCACAGCCAAGGCCATTTCTTATATTAGCAATTCCCTAGGAATGAGATAAATGAGGTGTAAGACAATTTTTTCTGATGCCTGTGGACAAGCTCAGAGATGTGAAATTGGCTTTTCCTTAGGTGATGGGAGGTAAGCAGTAAAGCATTTAATTTCAGGGAGGCCTTAAGAATTGGAACAAATGGTGTCATAATTCCCTTGGTTCATGAGTAATGTTGATTTTCTTCAATTAAATGCTTAAAATGCAAGTAGCTCAAAGAAGTCCAGATGTCTGGTATTCTGTGAGAACTTTATAAACAACTGAGATGTCTGGATCTTGTTGAAATGTGAAATTTGGTAAATGTGTAATATAAGATGAACCTAGATATTTACATTGACAAAAATCATCACGCTCAAGTTAACAGCTCCACTGCATTTGCAGCTTTAACAATTTGCTATCCAACTTTGTGGGTGACAAATCCAAATAACTCATCAGGAATTTCCTGATAGAGAAAAACTCCATCATCATAAGAATTAATAAAAAGCTCTCCCAGAGGGGTTTGTGTTTGGATTCCAGAAAGCAAATTATATTCTCAGAAACAGAGCAAATAGCCTTTGTTGATAGGAAAGCATTTCATTAGGAGTCTGTTCCAAGATGGGAAGGCAGTGAGAGGAGGAGAACTCACAGCTCAGAACCAAGACACAAGAGATCCAAAGATGCCCCAAGTGCCCCTTGTGCCTTGGCTACAGAAAGCGATCCCAAGCTCTGAAACTGGGGCCCAACACCCTCCCAGGGACAGGAGTTTCCATGAATAATAAATACTGAATGAGAAAAGGAGTCTGGCAATGGAAAACCTGGGAATTTGTAGGCATTGATTGAGGACACATGGTAAAAGAATTATGAATCCATTATTTTAAAACATCTTAATTTCTCAACAGGCATGCGTAGAGGGTAGCATTTCCTGTCAGAAAGCCAGTTTTATGTTAATATTAAAGCATGACCATATTCACTTTTCTGTTCTCTACTGATGGGTGAAGAAATCACAACTGCAATGAAACTAGAAATAAAAAACAGAAGGAAAATGAAAATTCACAAACATGTAGAAATTAAACAACACTCTCTCAAATAAACATAGGTCAAAAGAGAAATCACAAGGGGAATTTGAAATATCTTGAGAGTAATGAAAATGAAAAAGTCACATACAAAAACTTACAGAATGCAGCAAAAGCTGGGTTAAGAGGGAATTAAGAGTTGAAAATGCTTACATTAAAAAAGGAGAGGGGCTTCCCTGGTGGCACAGTGGTTGAGAGTCTGCCTGCCAATGCAGGGGACATGGGTTCGAGCCCTGGTCTGGGAGGATCCCACATGCCGCAGAGCAACTGGGCCCGTGCATCACAACTGCTGAGCCTGTGTTCTGGAGCCCATGAGCCACAACTACCGAAGCCCGCGTGCCTAGAGCCTGTGCTCCGTGACAGGAGAAGCCACCTCAATGAGAGGCCTGTGCACTGCAGCAAAGAGTGGCCCCCATTCGCTGCAACTGGAGAGGACCTGTGTGCAGCAGCAAAGACCCAACATAGCCAAAAATAAAATAAATAAAGAAATTTATTAAATTAAAAAAAGAAGAAAGATTCCAAATCTACAACCTAACTTTACACTTTAAGGAACTAGTAAAATAAGAACAAAATAAACCCTAAGCTAGCAGAAGAAAGGAAATAAGAATTAGAACAGAGGTAAATGGAATAGAGAATAGAAAAATAAAGAAAATCAACAAAACCAGGAGTTGGTTCTTCAAGAAGGTCAACAAAATTGACAAACCTTTAAGTTATATTGACTAAGAAAAAAAATAAACTCAAATAACTAAAATAAAGAATGAAAGAGGGGACATTATAACCTAATGTTACCAAAATAAAAAGGATTATAAGAAAAAACTATGAAAAAGTGTACACCAACAAGTCAGATAACTAATGAAATGGAAAACTTCCAAGAAGTACAACCAATCAAGACTAAATAATGAAGAAATAGAAAATCTGAACAAATGTATAACTACAAAGGAGACTGAATCAGTAATCTAAAACCTCCCAATAAAGAAAAGCCCAGGACCACATGACTTCACCAGTGAATTCTACCAAACATTTAATGAAGAATTAACATTAATCCTCCTCAGTCTTTTCCAAAAGAATTGAAGAGGAGGGAACACTTTCAAACTCATTCTATGAGGCCAGCATTATCCTGATAGCAAAAACAGACAAAGACATTAGAAGAAAAGAAAACTAGACACCAATATCCCTTATAAATATTGATACAAAAGTCCTCAATGACATATTATCAAACAAAATTCAACAGCACATTAAGAGGATTATACATCATGAACAAGTGGGATTTATTCCTGAACAGCAAGGATGGTTCAACATGTGAAAATCAATGCAATGAACTATATTAACAGAATGAAGAAAAAAAAGACATGATCTTTGCAACTGATTGAGATACAGCATTTGATAAAACTCAACACCCTTGCATGACAAAAACACTCAACAGACTAGGAATAGAAGGAAACAACCTAAACATAATAAAGGCCATATGTGAAAAGCCCACAGCTAATATTGTACTCAACAATGAATGACATAAAGTTTTTTGTCTAAGATCAGGAACAAGACAAGGATGCCCACTTTACCACCTCTGTTCAATGCAGTACTGGCAGTCCTAGCCAGAGCAATTAGGAAAAAAAAAGGAAATTAATAGGTAGCCAAATTTGTACCAAAAATGTAAAATTATCTCTGTTCACAGACAACATGAACTTATATGTAGAAAACCCTAAAGATTACACACACACACACAATCTACTGGAACTATAAACACATTCAGCAAAGCTACAGGATACAAAACCAATACTCCAAAATCAGCTGTTTCTATACACTAGAAATGAACAATCCAAAAAGGAAATTAAGAAAATGACTCTATTTACAATAGTATCAAAAAGAATAAAATACTTGAAACTAAACCAAGAGGCAAAGAAACAAAAACAAAAACTTAGATACTGAAAACTACAAAATGTTGCTGTAAGAAATTAAAGAAAACACCAATAAGTGGAAAGACAATCCATGTTCATGGATTGAGAGACAATATTGTTAAGACATCAACATTACCTAAAGTTATCTACAGATTCAATGCAATCTCTATCAAATTCCCAACAATGTTTTTTTGCAGAAATAGAAAAAAAAATCCTCAACTTCATATGGGATTTCAAAAGATCTCAAGTAGTCAAAACAATCTTGAGAAGAGGAAAGCTGGAGGTCTCACACTTCCTAATTTAAAAATTTACTACGGGGGCTTCCCTGGTGGTACAGTGGTTGGGAGTCTGCCTGCCGATGCAGGGGACGTGGGTTCGTGCCCCGGTCTGGTAGGATCCCACATGCCACGAAGTGGCTGGGCCCATGAGCCATGGCTGCTGGGCCTGCATGTCCGGAGTCTGTGCTCTGCAATGGGAGAGGCCACAACAGTGAGAGGCCCGTGTACCACAAAAAAAAAAAAAAAAAAAAAAAAAAAAAAAAAAATTACTACGAAGTCCAGTTATCAAAATAGTGCAGTACTAGTATAAAAACAGATGTATAGACCAGACAAATAGAAAAGATAGCCCCAAATAAACCCAGACTTATATTGTCAGATGATTTTCAACAAGACTAAAAAGACTATTAAATGGGGGAAAGGACAGTCTTTCCAATGAATGTTGGGAAAACTGGATCTCCACATGTCAAAGAATGAAGTCAGACACTTACCATGCACCATATACAAAAATAAACTCAAAATTTATTAAAGACCTAAATGTAAGAGCTTAAACTATAAAACTCTGAGAAGAAAACATAGGGGAAAAGCTTCATGACATTGGATTTGGCAATGATTTCTTGGATATGACACCACAGCACAGTCATTAAAAGAAAAAAATAGACAAATTGGACTCCATCAAAATTTAAAACGTTTGTGCAACAAAGGGAACTATAAACAGAGTGAAAAGTCAACCTACAGAATTGGGGAAAAGGTTTGCAAATCATACACTTGATAAAGAAATATAATCCAGCATAAAAAAATACAAACAGCCTGATTTAAAAGTGGGCAAATAATGTGAATAGATATTTCTCAAAGAAGATATATAAAGGGCCAATAAGCACATGTAAAGATGCTCAACATCACTAATCATGAAGGAACTGCAAAGAGACACTACTTCATACCCCATAGGATGGCTTTAATTAAAAAAAAATTTTTTAACAGAAAATAACAAGTGTTAGTGAGGATGTAAAGAAATTGGAATGTTTGTGCACTGCTGATGGGAACGTAAAATCGTGAAGTTGCCATGGAAGACAATATGATGGTTCCTCAAAAAATTAAAAATGGAATTATCATATGATCCAACAATTACACTTCTGACTATATACTCAGAAGAACTGAAAGCAGGGACTCAGATATATATTTGTGCACACATGTTCACAGCAGCGTTATTCATAACAGTCAAAGGTGGAACCAATTCAAGTAACCATTGACAGATAAATGGATAAATAAATGTGGTATATGTCAATACATAGAAAAGAATATTATTCAGCCTTAAAAAGAAAGGAATTTCTGACACATGGCACATATGAATCTTGAAGACAATATGCTAAGTGAAATAAGCCAGTCACAAAAGGACAAAGACTGATTCCACTTATAGGAGATACCTACAGCAGTCAAATTCATAGTGACAGAGTGTGGTTGCCAGGGTTTAGAGGCACAGGATTGGATGAATTATTGTTTAACGGGTACAGAATTTTAGTTTTAGAAGATGATAAAAATTCTTTGGATGGACGGTGGTAATTGTAGCATGATTTGAATGTACTCAATGACACTGAACTGTACACTTAGTTAAAATGATAAATTTTATATTATGTATATTTTAACACAAGTAAAAAAATGCCTCTCCCCTGAATGTTTTCGAACTTCCAATAGTGACTTAAGTTATTTAATTTTACTTAAATAGGTGGGAACTTAAAAGTAGATATAAATTCCGTATCTTCTAATTCTCACACAGCTGTAAATTAAATTTTATAAACAAAATACAAAACTCAAAATCAATTAAAAATATCAAATCGACCTCATTAAAATAATGAGATACATGGTACTGTTCTGGTGACAGTTAATTATAGCTGCTGTAGTCTCCTCCATTGGACATGGATAACACATACCATTAATCATAATAAATCCGATTTTAAAGGATGAAAGGGAAGTTTCCCTCTGTACATCACCAGATGTGTGTTAATGTCATTGTCTTTCATATCCAAGTCTCATCTGTTGTTTCTCTGTTCACAGTTTCTTATCCACAGATACACTCCTTAACTGGCCTCTACTGGACCAGCTCACAGGATGGAGCAGCCCCTCCATGCTCATCCCTGCCCTTCACCTGCCCACTAGCTGAGGGGTCTATTTTTAGTGACAGTTGTGTGCTATCCAAATAAGCCAAGGCCAAATTTTTATTGTTATCACATGTACTGTTATTTAAAATACACATGAAATATGAATTAGTAAAAGAATGGTTATTTCCTTGAAAACTAAGTTGACAACTTAGGGAAAAGTCCGATGATGGCGTCACTAAATAAGCACTGCCTAAACTCATGTTGGCCAGGCGAGTGGAGAGGCTTAGGGGTCTGGCACTCTGTGCACCAGTATCTAAATTCTCACTCCACCATAAAAGGTGAAGATTAACATGTATAGAAGAAGCTGTGAATAAAACTCTTAGAAGAAAACATACACTGAACATAAATCACAGCAAGATCTTTTTTGACCCACCTCCTAGAGTAATGAAAATAAAAACAAAAATAAACAAATGGGACCTAATGAAACTTCAAAGCTTTTGTACAGCAAAGGAACCCATAAACAAGACGAAATGACAAGCCTCAAAATGGGAGAAAATATTTGCAAACGAAGCAACGGACAAAGGATTAATCTCCAAAATATACAAACAGCTCATGAAGCTCAATATCAAAAAAACAAACAACCCAATCAAAAAATGCACAGAAGACCTAAATAGACATTTCTCCAAAGAAGACATTCAGATGGCCAACAAACACATGAAAAGATGCTCAACGTCACTAATTATTAGAGAAATGCAATGAAAACTACAATGAGATAACACCTCACACCAGTCAGAATGGCCATCGTCACAAAATCTACAAACAATAAATGCTGGAGAGGGTGTGGAGAAAAGGGAACCCTCTTGCGTTGTTGGTGGGAATGTAAATTGAGGCAGCCACTATGGAGAACAGTATGGAGGTTCCTTAAAAACTAAAATAAAACTACCATGTGACCCAGAAATCCTACTACTGGGTATATACCCAGTAAACCATAATTCTAAAAGACACATGCACCCAAATGTTCATTGTAGCACTATTTACAATAGCCCGGACATGGAAACAACCTAAATGTCTATCAACAGAGGAATGGATAAAGAAGATGTGGTACATATATACAATGGAATATTACTCAGCCATAAAAAGGAACGAAATTGAGTCATTTGTAGAGATGTGGATGGATCTAGAGACTGTCATACAGAGTGAAGTAAGTCAGAAAGAGAAGAACAAATATCGTATATTAACGCATACATGTGGAATCTAGAAAAATGGTACAGATGAACTTATCTGCAAAGCAGAGGTAGAGACACAGACATAGAGAACAAGTGTATGGATACCAAGGCGAAAGGGCGGGGTGGGAGGAATTGGGAGATTGGGATTGACATATATACACTATTGATTGATACTATGTATAAAATAGATAACTAATGAAAACCTACTGTATAGCACAGGGAACTCTACTCGATGCTCTGTGGTGACCTAAATGGGAAGGAAATCCAAAAAAGAGGGGATATGTTTATATGTATTGCTGATTCACTTTGCTATACAGTAGAAACTAACACAACATTGTAGAGCAACTATACTCCAATAAAAACTAATTTAAAAAAAGAAGAAGGGCTTCCCTGGTGGTGCAGTGGTTGAGAGTCCGCCTGCCGATGGAGGGGACACGGGTTCGTGCCCTGGTCTGGGAAGATCCCACATGCCGCGGAGCAGCTAGGCACGTGAGTCACGGCCGCTGGGCCTGCATGTCCGGAGCCTGTGCTCCGCAACAGGAGAGGCCACAACAGTGAGAGTCCCGCGTACCACAAAAAAAAAAAAAAAAAAAAAGCAGCTGTGATCTCTGTAAAAAAAAGAAATCACAAACTCTAACAAACCCTGATTCAGGGACCAGCCTTGGTGCAGGATTCCCCTCCGGCGGGGGATGGCCATGGTCTGCACCTCAGTGGCCTCAGTGGCCAACCCAGGTGTCTCCTACTGTTGTTCCCAGGCTACCAGGGCTGCCAACACCTTGGTCTCTGGGGACCAGGCTGCTGGAATCACACAGCTTGAGTGTTGCCTCCTAGATCAGAGCAAAAGTGAGTCCTAAGGAGTCTCAAACTGACCATTAAATGTGAAAGTGATATCATTCTTGGTGTGAACTAGTTCCCTGTCCCTAACCAACTATAGGGGTCTAGAAAACCCAATCCTACCATGTACTGAGAAAGCGGGGGCAAAAATATTTTATGAAAGGCAATCCAGTTACATGGTATTTGGCCTCCTCTCCTTCCTGCAAGAAAAATACTCGTCCCTCCATCACAGGGGGACAACCCACAGGCCTTTCTATTCATGGCATCCAGCTCAAAGCTCCAGCATTTCTGTGTAATGTGCAGGAGTCTCTCTGTCAAGACCCTGCTGCAGTTCTTCCCGATCCAGAGACTTAGAGCTAAAAGAACAAGTTACTTGCCTTGTCTCCAGCCCACTGGGTAACTGCAATAAATGTTGGAAGATGGCAGTAAATGTCCATGCCTGTGCCGTGAGGGCAGCTCTAGGAAGTGTCCGTGCTGGTTTCAGAGAGTGTCTCACCAATTCATTGTGCCAAGTGTCCTTGGGAATGAACTTTCTTTTCTGTTATTTTCCTTGGGCCCTTCTGAAGTAGACACTGGAGAATATCCCTCCATAGGGGCTGAGCAGATTTCTTAGTCTGGCTCGTAGACATTTAATGGGTTGTTTTCAGTTGCAAACTTAGTTTGGGTTCATATGTTCAGGTTTGTGTGTTGGTATCTATTTTGGCAGTGTGACTTTGCTGAGATCCAGGAGGCTTCTTCCAGCAGCTCGATGCTGCCAGCAGCACGAGTCCACAGCTGTGCCGAGGCTTTTTCTTGACACTGTTTATGTGTGTCCTGTTTCTTTGCCTCTCCCCCATGCCTTTAATCTCTTCTTTTTCTCCAGCATTTCCTCTCTGCTCTGGGTACTTTCGGTGTAGGTGCTTTGGCCTCCAGTGGGAGGACCACATCTGTGGTTCTTTCTCTGGACCTCCATACCCTGTTGGAAGGTTTACTGGGTGCCAGTTTTAGCAATGAGTGCAACAGCCACACTCTTGATTCGATGATGGCTGCTGGCTTATTGTAATCTGACTTTGTTCATCAAGATGAGTCTAGATTTTATCCTTTTGAGTTTGGATTGAGAATTGTCTTTTCCCACCCATTTAAATCCCTGAATTTGTGAATTCCATTTAGTGTCTAATATTCCTGCTTGCAAACAACCATTTGTTTTGGGGGAATCATCTTTTTCTCTTAATGCTTTGTCAAATGCAATCAATATCAAGACAGATGTACCACTGAAAATTTGTTTTCCAATCTGTCTCCTGGCCACGAGATTCCCTGTTAAGTGGGTGAGACCTCGCAGGGCTGCCATGAGAGCAGAAGATAAAGTGCCGGTGAACTAGACACAAATGGGATAAGTATAGTTTCTTACCACATTTGTTTCAATGATCCCATTCTACAAGTTGTGTTTAACAGGTAAACCTTAGTTTTACAACAACCAAAACTATATCATTAGAAATCTTCGACCTGGCAATTTATTCCCAGGCCCTAAAAAGATACAAACACAGGCCATTCCACTATGATTTTATGAGAGTCAAACTGCTCTAAAGGTTCCTCCTCACTGCTGCCCTCCAAATAACCCAGACAATCCAGATTTTAATTCAATCTGTATTTTAATTCGCCCACAAGCTTCCGAGGTCTATGCTAGCAGAAAGGGATCCAGCCAAGTGGGTGTTAAGCAAACATCTGGTGGATGGATGAATGGATAGATAGGATAAGACGGATGGATGGATGGATGGATGGGTGGATTGTAACCCCTTCAGTGAACTCAGTCACTCCACAGTGACCTTGCCTTCCTCTTATTCCTACATTCACTCTTTTGGGTCCTGTTCAAACTCTAAGTTATCATTTTTGTGGATGTATTTCTCCCCAACCAGACACTAAGCTGTTTGAGAGCAGAGGTTGGGTATAAGTTATCTTTATTTCTCCCACTGTACTAATCATTCAGGACTACATGGATGGTGCTTAATGAATAATTGCTGTCTCACTGTAGGCTATGGCAATGAAAATGTACCAAGATGTTCAACCAGGCAAAAGATATTAGACATGTAAAAGGATGAAAATCCACCTTTTTTCATGAACACATTAGCATACCTATTTTATTCATTAGAATATTCCAACTCTCAATAAAAGTTTCATTCACAAAGAAACAAAAAGGAAGATTTCATAGATGCCTTATTAGGCAAAATCAACATGTGATATTAAGATGGTTCTTAGAATTTTGGAAGGTAGAGAGAAAGGAACTCCAAGTTATCGCTGTGAGCCAGGCCCATCTGTGCCCAACATCTTATTAGAATTGGGCTAGACTGACATTTGGGACCACTCTGACATTACTGAAACAATTTCCCAGCTTTCTTTCAATGGGAAACATAGTCTTACAAATACCAAAACTACTTAGGTGCAGAAGGTATAGTAATTCACTGAGCTTCAAGCATAATCATCAGCTTATTATCTATTTTGTTTGACTGTGTTTCTCTTGCTAAACAGTCACCTCTTAGCACCCAGGCTTATCAGCACTGTTGATGTAGGGCTGGGGAACCAGGCCAGTGGTATGTGCAGTGGCACCTTCTCCAGGGCACAGGTTGTCTGTACCTACACATGGTAGCAGAGGGTTACTCTGAAATGATGCTGCTTTGGCTTTCTCTTCCTTTTGCTTTCCATTTTTATTTTTTTACCAAATTCAGAGCAGGGCCACACAAATAAATTAATTCCTCTACACACTCAATAATAATTCCTTAAAAATGCAGACACTGGGTTTTAATCCACTTCTAGCTGTGGGACTTCGAACAAGTTACCTTTCTGTGCCTCAGTTTCTTCATGTGGGAAAGAAAATAATAATAACAATATGTCTTATTTCACAGTGTTGTCCTAATAATTATATACAGTACTGTATATGAAGCACTTATTACAGAGTCTGGCACATAAACGTTTGTATCTATATTATTTAGCCAAAGCAGACTTTATATACCATGCATCTGTAGTGAGATCAGACTGCTTGAGTTCATACCCCGCCTCAATTATTTTCTAGTTTTTGTGACCTTGGGCAAATTATATAACTTTTCTAAGTGCTTAGAACAGTAGGCAGTACAGAATTTACCCCAGTGCTTGGTATTACTGTGGTGGTGGAAGGCTGGGCAGCTCCATGCTGGAGCTTCTACAAAAGCCGCTCTTAGTCACATGGGCTGCAC
The DNA here is from genome assembly GCF_963455315.2 of Globicephala melas. Taxonomy (NCBI): domain Eukaryota; kingdom Metazoa; phylum Chordata; class Mammalia; order Artiodactyla; family Delphinidae; genus Globicephala; species Globicephala melas. Next base: position 51,805,311 of record NC_083315.2, read on the forward strand.
AGCCCTGGGATACCTGTAGGTGTCTATTCAGTAAATTGGGTACCAGCTGCTCAAATGAAAATTAGAGATGATGGAACAAGGATGGGTATCACCAAATGGAAACTGAGCTAGTCTCTAAGATTCTGACTCCTTGAAGCTGTGAGGTGAAAATCTGAGTCCTCTCCAGAGGCAAAGGCATCGGTAGTCTATGAATGTCTGCTTTAAAGCGATCATAAATTCTCAAACACTAAACCAAAATGCAAGGTCCATTTCACTGCTGAGAAAGTTAAAAAGCTTCCAAAATAAGTAGACATTTAATTCCTTATATAGTTGACATCATAGAGCTGATGTTTGCAGTGTACCAGAGCCATAAGATACTCTGTAAGAATGCTATTCTCTTGTTGCTTATAAGAATTGGACTAAGTAGACACAATAAATAAGGCAAGGGAGATTGGTTCATGATGGTTGAGTAGAAGGACGTGTGCTCATTCCCTCTTGTGAGAGCACCAAAATCACAACTAACTGCTGAACAATCGTCGACAGGAAGACACTGGAACTCACCAAAAAAGATACCCCACATCCAAAGACAAAGGAGAAGCCACAATGAGACAGAAGGAGGGGCGCAATCACAATAAAATCAAATCCCATAACTGCTGGGTGGGTGACTCACAAACTGGAGAACAATTATACCACAGAAATTCACCCACTAGTGTGAGGGTTCTGAGCCCCACATCAGGCTTCCCAACCTGGGGGTCCAGCAACATGAGGAGGAATTCCCAGAGAAGCAGACTTTGAAGGCTTAGTGGGATTTCATTGCATGACTTTGACAGGACTTGGGGAAACAGAGACTCCACTCTTGGAGGGCACACACAAAGTAGTGTGCACATCAGGACCCAGGGGGAAGGAGCAGTGACCCCATAGGAGACTAAACCAGACATACCTGCTAGTGTTGGAAGGTCTCCTGCAGAGGCAGGGGGTGGCTGTGGCTCACCATGGGAACAAGGACACTGGCAGCAGAAGTTCTGGGAAGTACTCCTTGGTGTGAGCCCTCCCGGTGTCCGTGGTGAGCCCCACCAAAGAGCCTATAGGCTCCAGTGCTGGGTCGCCTCAGGCAAAACAAGCAACAGGGGGGGAACTCAGCCCCATCCATCAGCAGACAAGTAGATTAAAGTTTTACTGAGCTCTGCCCACCAGAGCAAAATTCAGCTCTACCCACCACCAGTCACTCCCATCAGGAAGCTTCCACAAACCTCTTAGATAGCCTCCTCCACCATAGGGCAGACAGCAGAAGCAAGAAGAACTACAGTCCTGCAGCTTGTGGAACGAAAACAACATTCACAGAAAGATAGACGAAATGAAAAGGCAGAGGACTATGTACCAGATGAAGGAACAAGATAAAACCCCAGAAAAACAACCAAATGAAGTGGAGATAAGCAACCTTCCAGAAAAAGAATTCAGAGTAATGATAGTAAAGATGATCCAGGACCTCGGAAAAAGAATGGAGGCAAAGACTGAGAAGATGCAAGAAATGTTAACAAAGACCTAGAAGAATTAAAGAACAAACAAACAGAGATGAACAATACAATAACTGAAATGAAAAATACACTAGAAGGAATCAATAGCAGAATAACTGAGGCAGAAGAATGGATAAGTGACCTGGAAGACAGAATGGTGAAATTCACTGCCATGGAACAGAATAAAGAAAAAAGAATGAAAACAAACGAAGACAGCCTGAGACCTCTGGGACAATATTAAATGCAACAACATTCGCATTCTAGGGGTCTCAGAAGGAGAAGGGAGAGAGAAAGGACCTGAGAAAATATTTGAAGAGCTTATAGTTGAAAACTTCCCTAACATGGGAAAGAAAATAGCCACCCAGGTCCAGGAAGTGCAGAGAGTTCCAGGCAGGAAAAACCCAAGGAGAACAATGCTGAGACACACAGTAATCAAATTGATAAAAATTAAAAACAAAGAAAAATTATTAAAAGCAACAAGGGAAAAACAACAAATAATGTACAAAGGGACTCCCATAAGGTTAACAGCTGATGTCTCAGCAGAAACACTATAAGCCAGAAGGGGGTGGCATTCAAAGTGATGAAAGGGAAGAACCTACAACCAAGATTACTCTACCTGGCAAGGATCTCATTCAGATTCGACAGAGAAAGCAAAAGCTTAACAGACAAGCAAAAGCTAAGAGAATACAGCACCAACAAACCAGCTCTACAACAAATGTTAAAGGAACTTCTCTAAGTGGGAAACACAAGAGAAGAAAAGGGCCTACAAAAACAAACCAAAAACAAGGCAGTGGTAATAGGAACATACATATCGATAATTACCTTAAATATGAATGGATTAAACACTTCAACCAAAAGACACAGGCTGACTGAATGGATACAAAAACAAGACCTGTATATATGCTGTCTACAAGAGACCCACTTCAGATCTAGAGACACATACAGATTGAAAGTGTGGGGATGGAAACAGATATTCCATGCAAATGGAAATCAAAAGAAAGCTGGAGTAGCAATTCTCATATCAGACAAAATAGACTTTAAAATAAAGATTATTACAAGAGACAAAGAGCAACACTACGTAATGATCAAGGGATCAATCCAAGAAGAAGATATAATAATTATAAATACATATGCACCCAACATAGGATCACCTCAATACATAACGCAAATGCTAACAGCTATAAAAGAGGGAATTGGCAGTAACACAATAATAGTGGGGGACTTTAACACCTCTCTTACACCAATGGACAGATCATCCAGACAGAAAATTAATAAGGAAGAAAAAGCTTTAAATGACCAACAGACCAGATAGATTTAATTGATATTTATAAGACATTCCATTCAAAAACAGCAGATTACACTTTCTTCTCAAGTGCACATGGAACATACGCCAGGGCAGATCACATCTTGGGTCACAAATCAAGCTTCGGTGAATTTAAGAAAGCTGAAATCATACCAACCATCTTTTGTGACCACAATGCTATGAGATTAGAAATAAATCACAGGGAAAAAACTGTAAAAAACACAAACACATGGAGGCTAATCTATACGTTACTAAACAACCAAGAGATCACTGAAGAAATCAAGGAGGAAATCAAAAAATACCTAGAGAAAAATGACAATGAAAACACAGTGATCCAAAACCTATGGGATGCATCAAAAGCAGTTCTAAGAAGGAAGTTTGTAGCAATGCAATCCTACCTCAAGAAACAATAAAGATCTCAAATAAACAATCTAACCTTACACCTAAAGGAACTAGAGAAAGAAGGACAAACAAAACCCTAAGTTAATAGAAGGAAAGAAATCATAAAGGTCAGAGCAGACATAAATGAAATAGAAACAAAGAGAACATTAGCAAAGATCAATAAAACTAAAATCTGATTCTTTGAGTAGATAAACAAAATGGATAAACCTTTAGCCAGAATCATCAAGAAAAAGAGGGAGAGGACTCAAATCAGTAAAATTAGAAATGAAAAAGAAGTTACAACAGACACCACAGAAATACAAAGCATCCTAAGAGACCACTACAAGCAACTCTATGCCAATAAAACAGACGACCTGGAAGAAATGGACAAATTCTTACAAAGGTATAACCTTCCAAGACTGAACCAGGAAGATATAGAAAATATGTACAGACCAATCACAAGTAACGAAAATGAAACTGTGATTAAAAATCTTCCAACAAACAAAAGTCCAGGACCAGAGGGCTTCATAGGTGAATTCTATCAAACATTTAGAGAAGAGCTGACACCCATCCTTCTCAAACTCTTCCAAAAAATTTCAGAGGAAGAAACACTCCCAAACTCATTCTATGAGGCCACCATCACCCTGATACCAAAACCAGACAAACATACTATAAAAAAAGAGAATTACAGACCAATATCACTGATGAATATAGATGCAAAAATCCTCAACAAAATACTAGCAAACAGAAACCGACAACACATTAAAAGAATCATACACCATGATCAAGTGGGATTTATCCCAGGGGTGCAAGGATTCTTCAATATATGCAAATCAATCAATGTGATACACCATATTAATAAATTAAAGTATAAAAACTATATGATCATCTCAATAGATGCAGAAAAAGCTTTTGACAAAATTCAACACTTATTTATGATAAAAATTCTGCAGAAAGTGGGCATAGAGGGAACCTACCTCAACATAATAATAGTCATATATGACAAACCCACAGCAAACATCATTCTCAATGGTGAAAAAATGAAAGTGTTTCCTCTAAGATCAGGAAGAAGACAAGGATATCCACTCTCACCACTATTATTCAACATAGTTTTGGAAGTCCTAGACACGGCAATCAGAGAAGAAAAAGAAATAAAAGTAATCCAAACTGGAAAAGAAGTAAAACTGTCACTGGTTGCAGATGACATGACACTATACATAGAGAATCTTAAGGATGCCAACAGAAAACTTCTAGAGCTAATCAATGAATTTGGTAAAGTTGCAGGATACAAAATTAATATATAGAAATCCGATGCATTTCTATATGCTAACAATGAAATATCAGAAAGAGAAATTAAGGAAACAGCCCTACTTACCATCACATAGAAGACAATAAAATACCTAGGCATAAACCTACCTAAGGAGGTAAAAGACCTGTACTCAAAAAACTACAAGACACTACAAAACTACAAGATGAAATCAAACTACAAAACTACAAGATGAAAGAAATCAAAGATGATAGAAACAAATGGAGAGATATACTATGTTCATGGACTGGAAGAATCAATATTGTGAAAATGACTATGATACCCAAAGCAATCTACAGATTCAATGCAATCCCAATCAAATTACCAATGGCATTTTTTAACAGAACTAGAAGAGAAGCCACCACAATGAGAAGCCCGCACAGCAACGAAGAGTAGCTCCCACTCTGCAACTAGAGAAAGCCTGCACATAGCAACAAAGACACAACGCAGCCATAAATAAATAAATACATAAATAACAAAACAAAGAAGTTAGAGATTTTAAGAAGTTTCTTACAAGTCAACATTCTGACAACAACAAGATGTGGCTTCAGGATTTGGTCTCAGCAAAGAGATTTAGTTAGCAGTTACAACCAGCAGTCTGGGTACTGGCAGCCTGGTCAGAGAACACCAACTGACAAGCACAGGGCCCCCCAATGATTAGACATTTCAGTGGCCAAAGATAGAATATTTCCTACCATCTTTGGCACAAAATAATGGCCAGAATTCCACAAGCGGTGAGAGCAGAGACCATGTACCTCTAAAGAATAGAAAGAGGTAACATCACATATCTAGGCCAGATGTTATAAAAACTTAAATGCCAACAGAGGCCAGCCAGGTAACACAAATAATTGAAGTGCCTAGATGTAAGAAAAACAACTATGCATGCATGACAGTGAAGGGCAACATACAATAAGGAGAAGCAGGGACGGGGTTGCAAGAAGGAGCAACTGACCTGTTGAAAGGGAGCAGCTATTCTCAGTTCACAGCAACTTGCCATATAAAAACACACCTAGTTTATCAGGGTTTTTAAAATCTGGTAACACCTGATTTTTTAACATATAATTTCATAACATTTAAACAGCAGCAATGAATTTAGTTGTTTAAACATCATGTGTCACAGACAGACTTGAGAGTGGTCCTCCTTCAGCGGTCCCCAACCTTTTTGGCACCCGCGACCCGTTTCACAGAAGACAATTTTTCCACGGACCGGGGACAGGGGATGGTTTTGGAATGATTCAAGCGCATTACATTTATTGTACACTTTATTTCTATTATTATTACATTGTAATACATAATGAAATAATTATACAACTGACCATAATGCAGAATCAGTGGGAGCCCTGAGCTTGTTTTCCTGCAACTAGATGGTCCCATCTGGGGGTGATGGGAGACAGTGACATCCGAGATGTGTTGCTTATGTCCAGTTTACTCCGTAATCTGGTTTTGGTTGCTGTCACTGCAGAAAACCCTGCTTCACAAAGATAGGATGCTGGAAATGGAAGTAGGCTTTTCAGTGCTTTTGTGGCAATCTCAGGATATTCTGCTTTGACTTTAATCCAGAACGTATGGAGATTTGAAGTTGTCTCAAACATACTTTTCAGGCCACTGTCATTTGCGATCTCAAGAAGTTGATCCTCTTCTAGCACGGACAAAGTCGATTCACCTGGCTTATTCACAAATGGTTCGTGGATCCATTCCTTCCCAGTTCGGGGGTCTTTTGTGGTTGGGAAGTAATGCTCAAACTCTTTTGAAAGCCAAGATAGGTGATCATGCACCAGCTGGGAGAAAGAAGGCCCTGGCTCAGTCTCTTTCAAAATCTCTGCTGATGTTCGAAACATGTCAAAAATCCCAATGTTCACTCATTACCCCTGTAATTCCAGTTTGGCTTTGAATGCAGCCACTTTATCGGCCAACTTGAACACAGCTGTCATTCTCTCCTGAAGTGACAGCCTGTCGTTGAGCAGGTTGAATATGTCACACAAGTAAGCAAGTTTTGCGACCCATTCTGTGTCACTGAAATGTAATGCCAGCGGTGACTGTTCTTCTAAAAGAAATCTCTAGAGCGGCTCTCGCAACTCAAGAACTTTGGCCAGTGATCTACCTTTAGAAAGCCATCACACTTCTGTTTATAAGAGAAGACATGTGTGCTCTGCATCTATCTCCTCACAGAGTTGTACGAACAGACGTGAGTTAAGGGCATGTACTTTAATGTGGTTGATAATTTTAATCACATCCTGCAAAACGTTGTTAAGTTCAAGTGACATTTTTCGGCTAGCCAGTATTTCTCTATGGATGACTCACATTCAGAAGTGCCCTCTTTGACCCGAGCAGTGAAACCACAAAGCCGTCCAGTCATGGCAGCCGTTCCACCCATGCATATACCGACACAAAATGACCAATTCAGTTTTCCTGATATGTAATCATCAAAGACTTGGATATTTCTGCAGCTGTGGTGTTGGTTGGCAACAAAAGTGCACATAACATATCCTCATGCACATCCTCCTGAAAAATATATCGCACAAAAACAAGTATTGTTGCCTTGTTGTCAACATCGGTAGACTTAACCTGGATTGCATATCATGGTGACTCATTAACCCTCTCTAACAATTGTGACTCAATATCTTCTGCTGTTTCATCAATTCATCTAGTTATGGTGTTAGTCAAAAGAGGAACACGTGCCACCTTTTGAACTGCAGCCTCTCCCAAAAGTTCATGACAAATGTCCTTAGCAGCAGGCAGGATCAACTCTTTACCAGTATTAAAGAGCTTCTTACCTTTAGCAACGTGGTTAGCGCTAAGAATGATGCTCTCAGTGCAGACACATTTGATGAAGTGGTGGCCTTCAATAATTGCTTCTGTTCTTCGTGTTCAGGTTTTTTTCTTTTGAAAAACTCCAAAGTCTAGTCTTTTAATGCAGGATGCTTTGTCTCCATGTGGCAAAGCAGTTTTGAAGGTTTCATGGCTTCGTTGGATAGCCAGTCACCACATATTATACAAAGCGGGCTTGGAGAATGTGAATCAGCTGTTACAATGAACCCATAATTTAAGTAGGACTCTTGATATTTTCTTTTAACTGCAGTTTTCTTCTTGTTGGCAGTCTTAGAGTCATCTGCTGTCTCATCATTTGGTCTTTCCCCCTTTTCAAAGAAGTTTTCCAGCAACATTTGTTTTTTACTCATTTTGGCTAGGAGTAGCTTGTGGGCTACCAAAACTGTGGCTGAGACAAGTGCACAGTGCGGGAAAGAGGTGAGGACACAAGTGGTAAATAAAATAAAGGGCGGGCCATGCACAGACTAAAATAAGTGTCAGATTCTGACTTAAAGCCTGCCACCAGATGCAGCTGTACAGTTGCATCAACTCACTTGCCACTATAAAGCCTGCTGCCAGATGCAGCTTAATTGTCACTTGCCACTCACTGATAGGGTTTTGATATGAGGCTGCAAGCAACTGATTTATTATGGTCTCTGTGCAGTCAAACCTCTCTGCTAATGATAATCTGTATTTGCAGCAGCTCCCCCGTGCTAGCATCACCACCTCAGCCCTACCTCAGATCATCAGGCATAAGATTCTCATAAGGAGTGCACAACCTAGGTCCCTCTCATGTGCAGTTCACAGTAGGGCTCACACTCCTATGAGAATCTAATGTCACTGCTGATCTGACAGGAGGTGGAGCTCAGGCAGTAATGCGAGTGATGGGGAGTGGCTGTAAATACAGATGAAGCTTCACTGGCTCACCTGCTGCTCACCTCCTGCTGTGTGGCCCAGTTCCTAACAGGGCACAGACCACTATCAGTCCATGGCTCAGGGGTTGGTGACCCCTGTCCTCCATGATGCCTACCTCCTGGTGTTCACATTTTTGTTTAATCTCCTCTTCTTGAGTGTGAGCAGAACCTGTGACTTACTTATGACCAAGAAAACATGGAGAGGTGATAGGGCATCATTCCCATGACTCTGTGACATTATATAAAAGTCTAGAGAAGCTCATTATGGATGGATGAAGTAAGTAGCCAAGTAGAGACAGCTCATATGCCAAGGCACTGAGGGTTCCCCTAGGGTGGTCTCCAGGAGCTGAGGGTGACCTCTAGGAACTGTGGTTACCCTGGGGTGTTCTCCAGGAACTAAGGGTGGTCTCGAGGAGCTGTGGTTCCCCTGGGGTGGTCTCCAGAAGCTGAGGGTGGCCTTTAGGAGCGGTAGGCAGTTTATAGCTGACATTCACCGGGAATCCAAGGCCTTCAGTCCTACAAGCACATGGATATAAACTCTATAAACAACATGAGTGATCGCAGAAGCAGATTCTTACCCAACTGATCCTCCAGATGAGAACACAGTCAGAGACACTTGGATTGCAGACTCGTTAGACCCTAAGCAGAGGACCCAGTTAAGCCTTATCTAGACTTCTGACCCACAGAAACTATGAAATAATAAATGTGTTCTTTTTTAAGCCACTAGTTTTTGCTCATTTGCTACATAACAGTATGTAACTAATTAATAAATACACCGTGCAAAAGGAACAAATCACATCTAAAGGACATATTTAAAGGACGTATTTTGGATATATTTTGCCATGGACAACTAATAACATCTGCTGTATTTCATTAAACCTGGCATCAATATTTGCCAAAATTATAAGATTATCTAGGCTGAGAGTTCAAAGCATTTAGAGGACACAGATGAGCCTTAAGTGTCATCGTACTACAGGCAGGGTAAGTTTTTTTCTACTTCATTTCCTCAATAGTCAATCAGGACGATGATTGAGACATAACCCTGGATTTTACTTTCACAAAGTCTTGTGATCATTTTTACTGAAACTGTGGCCTAGATAATAACACAATTAGCTTTAGAGGTGGATTCTTTAGGGATTGGGTGACTCGCCAAATGACATTTAGGGCAGAACTAGATGCATAATAAGTATATATTAAATGAATACACGAATGACTTTTAAATATCAGGTGCTACCCTGGCATACCTCAGGTGCCAGCGCTTGTACTGTTCTTCTACAACATCAGAATTAGTAACTAAGAACAAAACAGAGGGTCTGGATACAAAATTTATGAGTGACATTGTTCTTTGAAGGGAAAGCAAGTAAGTTGAAAAATAGAACAATATAGACTCAAAAGTTCAGAATAATGCACCAACTCTAATGAAATATAAATTAAAAACTCTCAATTTAGGCTGAAAAGCATAAACTACACACACATAAAATGGGTTATATATGGTAGCATAAGTGGAAAGGCTTAGTTCTTGGGCTACATGCCCATTCCTTGTGAACTGAAAGAAATATCATATTAGTTAATGCCACTATTGTTACTGCATTTATTGTATAATAAACATACACATGAGTCAGGCCACTGGCATTTCCTTCCATCTCAATTCCAGGCCTTGGAGAACCATGTTTAATTTTGACAAGTATCACCAACTAGAGACCATTTAGAGGAGTCAAACCAGCACAGTGGCATGGCGCCTGGTACATGGTTGACATTCAATAAATGTCTACTGAATTACTAACTTATGGATTGAGTGACAATAATCTTTAAACTAAACCCTTGAGAAAAAAACTTGAAAAAAATGAAGTGTTCTAACTAGTAGGATACTATGTTGTGGCGCTTACAGTTTGTGATTATGGCATGCTGGTGACAGGGTTCAGGATACACAACCCCAAAATATGGCACCTTGGCATACTGAATATTCCAAGCTGAAGGAATTTGAGAAATGGCATGTGCAAGAAAGACTTTCTGATCTTCCCTTGAAGCAAGTCATAAACCCTCCTATGAGAGATGCCCTTCCTATACCAGCAAGAAAGGAGCATCCTTATCCCCAAAGACAGAGGGACACAAAGCAGAATCTGAAGGAACAGGCCTTGCTAAGTTTCTACAGTTCACTACCTTTAGCTCACGTCCTTTGTGCTATCACATCTTTCCACAGCTTTCCACCCTTCATCAAACATAGCACAAAACCACTCAGCTTTAACCATTTCTTTAGGTCTTCATTTCCTATGAAGCTCCATGTCACATAAATCTTATACTAAATAATTTTGTATGCTTTTCTCCTGTTAATCTGTCTTGTCAGTTTATTTTTCAGACCAGACAGGGACCCTATGAGAGTAAAGGAAAACTTTTTCCTCCCCTACACTGGTTTGGTACACAGACACAGGAGCCAGATGATTCAGGTTCAAATCCAGCTCCTACACCTGCATTTAATGTCACTTACCCCCTTTATACTTAAGTTTTCTTATTTGTAAAATAAAGAATATTAGAATACCAGCACCCATCTCAAGAGGGTTTTCATGAAGAAAAAGCATGTTAGCACATTTACCAAGTTTAGAAAAAAGTACAGCACATGGTAAGTAGCACTTAGTAAGCATTATGATTAGTATTATTGTCATTAATAATAACATTATTCTTGTATTAGCTAAAAGGCTAGTTAGAAGTAGGCCTACTCTGAGTCATTCCAGGGGTCAAAAATAGGATTAGTGGATAGAAGTTACAGGGAAGTAGACCAGTCCTCCACAAAGAACTTTCTGGTTATCTGAGCAGCCCCAAAACAGAAATAAACTTTTAGAAGCAAAGAACACCTCACTCATGGAAATTTGCAAATAATTCTTTATGATTTTTAAGAGAGAGTTCATGTTAAAACATCTTTAATTTCTTTCAGTCACTCAACAATTCAAGCGATCCCTTTGACCCAACCGCACTCCAAAACGGAAAAGGAGTACCACTTTTTGTTTATTTGGAAGAAAGCAAGTGTATAACTTATTCAGAACACTGAGAGAGAAAGCATTTCTCTGTGGTCTGTTAATATTTGCATCTGTGAAATCCTGAGTATTGCTTTGATTCAGGGAAGAAGACTCCAAACTGAAATCCAGGCCTCAATTCAGGGGGATGAGAGAGAAATTTACATATGTAAGAATTTCAGGGAAAGCAAAGTTTTTTTTTTTTTACCAGTTTTCTTTTTTTTTAAATTAATTAATTATTTATTTTTTACATCTTTATTGGAGTATAATTGCTTTACAATGGTGTGTTAGTTTCTGCTTTATAACAAAGTGAATCAGTTATACATATACATGTTCCCATATCTCTTCCCTCTTGCATCTCCCTCCCTCCCACCCTCCCTATCCCACCCCTCCAGGCGGTCACAAAGCACCAAGCTGATCTCCCTGTGCTATGCAGCTGCTTCCCACCAGCTATCTACCTTATGTTTGGTAGTGTATATATGTCCATGCCTCTCTCTCGCTTTGTCACAGACTTGAGGATATGGGGGGGGGGAAGAGAAAGTAAAGTTTTAAGGGAAATACTTCAGTGAAATGAGACTTAAAGGGAGTTTAAACAAAGACTGTGCTCTAAAGCCAAAATCTCTAGGTTTAAATTCTGTCTCCATCCCTTATTAGCTTTGTGACCTTGAGCTAGAGCTTAACTTCCTTCTTCCTTGATTTATTTTACCTAAAAACCAAGACAGCAATATTACCTACCTCACTGAGTTGTGAGGATTGAATGGATTAGTATATGTAAGGTATTTAGAAGAGCTTTACACATAAATGGTAGCTATATTTCTCCTTCTCCTCCTCCTTCTTTTCCTAGAAGCAGTAGTAGCAGATATAGTAGCACTAGAAGTGGCAGTATTTATATTATTTTACTAGAATCCTTCTTTAATCACAGTATTGTGCCTTGGATAATATAAGTAAACAGTAAATATTTCAAGGTTTTTGGTGGTTGTTTTTTTTTGCTATTAAGAAACTCAAGATAGAGTAGCAGGAGTATTATATATCCCAGGCATGTAAGTGGGTGAAAAAATCATCAACAGGAAAACTGTAGAGGCTGATAAAGTCAATTCACGTATCAGAACTCACAAAATGGAGGCCACCCAGTGGCTGGGCAAACATCACAAATGTGAACCTAATTCACCCCATAGTCACAGGAAACACACCTAACTCAGCTTTAGCTATACTATTTGCCCTAGAAAAGAAGACCTGCTGGCCTTAAAGGAACTCCCCAGCCTCCTAGCAAATCATGCCCTGTTAACACATTTGTTGCCTTGCTCTTGACCCAAATCCCCTGGGAAGAGTGCTATACTGCTTGTGACCTAGTGCGTGAATTGTTTTCCCTTAAATAAAGGGCATCAAACTCATTATTGAATTGTCTCAGTTTTGCCATTTGACAAAGGCTATTATTGTTTTCCGTAAAGTGGTTAAACGAAGGACAGATCACCATCAAATCCTATTTTCAACATTTGTATGTAACTGCCTTGATTTAGAAACTGGGAACTTTGAATGTTTTACTCTGAAAGGATTTGGAAATGCTGATTAAAAATAAATGTTTATTTAGCATATATGTAGGAATATTATTAAATTCAAAGGTATGTTGTGAGGAGCTGTTGCACTCAGCTCTGATGTACTTGCATCAGACTGACACACTGGGCATGAAACATAGTAACTGACAGTGCTGATGATAAGCACAGATCTGAGGAGTTTGGGGGATGGCATGCACCAACTGTTCAGCATGGTTTACTGATAACAGTGAGACTGATGAATCACAGGTGGTAAAGGTGAGAACCCTACGGTGGGGATGGTGGTGCACGCAACCAGCAGAATATAGCATATCCTGACCAAGACTTAATTTGGGGTGTCTGGACCCAAGGTGTTTGGTGCACATGTCAGTGATTCTTGGTTTGAGAGAATGAGTGTTTCCATATGGCGCCTGGTCTCTCCAGACCTGTGAGAGGGGCCTTTGACTGGCAGGTATCTCCTTTCTTCCACATTGCTGCTATACTGCATCCTTTTCCTGCAAAAAACTATAGCTTTATGGCCATCATCACTGTGGGTTCTGTGAGGTGTCTTAGTAGTCGAACCCTGTCTAAATGCCACCAGTAGTAAAAAGTGTAGCCAACCTACAAAAAAAAAATTGTGTTCAGGTAGGTCACTCTTTCTATTTATTTCATTTTTTATTTTTTAAGTATGTCCTGGTTGTGATAATATGAAAGAAAACTAAGGACACATTTTAACTTAAGAAAGATATCAATATCTATCTAAAAATTTGTATTTCCAGAATTCAAAGGACCAAAAACATCTGCTTAGAGACTTATTCCATGTAATAAAGATAATAAATTTCTTTCCAATGAAGCCTGCAAATCTTAATTAGACCTGTGAGTTCAGTGTTATAGTACATTTCCATGGGTAAATAAATAATTCTTTTGGGTATATAGTCCCTTATTCCCTCAGTAAATCTGTACTTTATATAATCTAGTTAATTAACTTTGTCTCTCACTTTCCATTTTAAATCATCATCTTCATTCATCAACTAAACTATCCTGGAAACTCGTAGCAGAATATTTATTCATGCTCACTCAGCTACTTTCATGACATATTTTTAAAATCAAAAGTTATTTTTTGAAAAGAGTGCAGCAAGGGACCTATAAAAGCAATATATCTTAGTGTTGGTATTGTTACTCTGGGACTGTTACATGTGTGTTGCAGAACAAAGCAAATGAAGAATTAAGTCAGGGAACTGGGATTTTCAACCATCAGAGAGAGAATATACAGTTATAAAATGGATGAAGTTAAATAAAATCATGTAGTCTTAAATTTCAATTAAGTGTATCAGCTCAGGCTATATCTTAGCTTAACATATTTCCTAGATTGCTCCACTGAAAAAGCCTAGAAACAGTATCAAATCTAGTAGCAATGAGTACCCTAGATTCCAAATAGTAGCCTATAAATACTAGTTAGCAGTAAAGGGAACCAGAGTTCCTTGAAAAAATGGTCATTCTAGGTTTGATGTAGGAAATATATAAGATAAGCACAGAATATCTTGTTATAACAGGATGCAAATAATCTATTAAATGTATTTCCAAAGAAGCCAGGAGGAAATCTCAGTATCTTTCCACTGCCTAAAGATAAGAAAATTTGAGTTTCAGTAAGAATAAGTGCAATAGATTGAAAATATATCAGATATGTTTACCCCATGTCTTCAGAGAGTTTTAAAAAGCTGATTGGTCATCTTTGCAAAATAATGAGCTGGTGCCCTAGCATCCTCTAAACCAGTAAATAAAGGCAGAAAAAAAATCAAGCATTTATCTAGGCTTTTCTGTACAAACTGCACCTTAGGGTATCCAGGCAATCAAATAGTTGATAAGAAGAGGTTTATCTTTATAGAGTATTATATTCCCTGCTGTTGTTAAACCTATTTCACTCATATGTAAGGTTATATTCTAAATCAAATTTTCTATTTTAATGAAATTGGTGTCTCTTGGAAGTGAATAATCAAAGAAACCTATTTCTAAAGGGAGAAAACGTGAATCCCTAGGATTAAGGCTCAAAGGATTGATCAATTAAGAAGCCAGGAGCACATGTCTCTGCCAAAAATGTATTAGAATTGTAATTGTCTAGCCAACCTATGTCTCACAGGTCTTAAAACTCAAGAGTATACTACATGCATCAGTCCCCCACCAGGTCACAACCAGTACATCCCCCATCCTACTGCTATGTGATCCAGTGATAGACACTAACCTGTGGTTACTCCATTAATCTCCCAATCACTCACTACCTACACACTAGGCAATGAAATGTCTTGAATTCACTTGTCACATGATAACCTAATTTATGAGCAGACAAGTGAGGATCAATGGAGATTAAAAAAATAAACTAACATGAGGAGATCAAGATGGTGGAGTATGAGGACCACCCTCAAGAACACATTAAAAATACATCTACATGTGGAGCAGTTCTCACTGAACACAACCTGGAGACAGGCAGAAAGACTCCAGTGCAACCAAGGCTGTAAAGAAAGATCCACATGGAGTCAGGTATGAAGAGAAGCAAGGCGATCAGGTCAGAACCAGTGTCCCTAGGTAAGGACACAGAAGAGGAAGGGGATTACATAGGCAAAAAGATCCTCCTTGGGGAACGAGTGGTTCAAACCACATATTGGGTGCCCCAGCCCTCGGCTGGCACTGGGAAGACAAGTCCCCTAGCTGGTTTGAAAATCAGGAGGGCTGTAGGAAACCTTGACTCTGCTAGTGAAGAGCTCACACGTATTTGTTACTCTTGGGAACAAGGCAGAGGAAGCAGACTGAAGCTGCCTAGGATGCTGGCTGGTTTCCCATAAACACCACAGCACACCCTGGCCCACACTCAGCACTCACTCTGGCCCCTATGGCTCTGGTGTAGCTCCACACTATGGCAAAGGCTTCTGATGCAGTTGTGTGGACGAAGCTGGCTCAAAGCCATCATGGCATACAAATGAGGCAAAGGTGGCCATTACAGGCATTCACGGAGGCAACAGATCAGGAGCAGTCTGGAGTTCTGACTGGTATGGCAGGACTGCCCCAGCACCTGCCCCAGCCCTCACCAGGTGACCATTCTAGGCAGGTACTCTAGAGCTGCTGTCCTCTGGGCCAAAGGTGCCTTTGCTGGGAGAGGGCAAAGCACACACACACAAGGAATGGAACCAGCTGGGACTCAACCCATAGGGCTTCTGCTCCAGCACCCTGGAACCTGCCTCTGCTCCTGATAGGGTGGTGATGGCCACTGAGCATAGGGGAAGCTCAGCTCACATCTGGCAGTGGCTCTGGGTGCTCCATCTCCAGCCCTACCTCCCAGCAAGGTGACAGTGGCTAGCACACCCAAAGGGAAAACATGACCCATGATCATGTCAGATCCAGATTTCCCACCAAAGCCACAGGGCACTGCATAGGGACATTCCCACAAAAGGACACCAATTTGGGACTAAGATAGGTGACTATTTCACCTACTGTCATAGAGACAGAGAAAGTTAAACAAAATGAGAAGACAGAGGAATTTGTTCCAAATGAAAGAACAAGGAAAAAAACCTGAAAATGCAACTATTGAAACAGAGATGAAAATTTACCACATAAAGAGTTCAGAGCATTATTAATAAGAATGCTAACTGAACACAGAAAAAGAATAAATGAACACAGTGTATAGTTTAATAAGAAAGTAGAAAATATAAAAATCACCAGTCAGAGCTTAAGAATGCAATAACTGAAATGAACAACACTAGAAGGAATGAACACTAGATGAATTAACAGCACACTAGGTGATACATAAGAACCCATAAGTGATCTGGAAGATAGAATAATGGAAATTGCCACATCAGAACAGCAAAAGAAAAAAAATTTTTTAAACGAGAACAGTTTAAGGGATCTCTGGAAAACCCCCAAGTGTACTAACATTTGCACTATAGGGGTTCCAGAAGGTGAAGACACAGAAAAAACTGTTGAAAATGTTGAAATTATGGCTGAAAACTTCCTAAACCTTAAGAAGGAAACAGATATCCAAGACAGGAAGCACAGAGGGTCCCAAACAAGATGAACCCCAAAAGACCCACATCAAGACATTAAAATGGTAAAAATTAAAGATCAAGAGAATTTTAAAGGTGGCAAGAGAAAAACAAAAAGTCACATACAAGGGAACCCCAACAAGGCTATCAGCTGATTTTTCTGCAGAAAATTTGTAGGCCTGAAGGGAGTGGCATGATTCACATAAAATGCTGAAAGGGAAAAACCTACAACCTACAATACTCTACACAGCAAGACTGTCATTTAGAACTGAAGGAAAGATAGAGACAAGCAAAAACTAAAAGAGTTCATCAATACAAAACTGAACATAAAAGAAATGTTAACGGACTTTCACTAAGTGGAAAAGAAAAGGCTGCAACAAGAATCCATAGGAAAGGAAAAAATCCCACCACTAGAGGCAAATATATAGTAAAGGCTGAGGATCAACCACTTAAATATGTATACTTAAAGACAAAAAAAGTATGAATATCAAAAGAGAAAAAATGTAAAATAAACTATAACTACAATAAACAATGAAGGGATAAATATGAAGATGTAAAATATGACATCAAAAACACAAAATGTGGGAATCTAAAATGTTTACCTTTTAGAATGTGTTTGAATTTAAGTGACTCTCAGCTTAGAACATGTAGAAATATTATAGATCAATATATAAGAACCCTGTGATAACCACAAATAAAAACTCTACAATAGACACACAAAAACTAGAGAGAAAGGAGCACAAGCATACCACTAAAGACAATCATCAAACCGCAAGGGAAGAAACTAAAAGAAGAAGAAAAGAACAGAAAAGAACTACCAAAAAAAACCTCCATAGAAAACAAGTAATAAAATGGCAGTAAGTACACAGCTATCAATAACCACTTTCAATATCAATGGAGTAAAAGCAACGATCAAAAAACATAGGGTGGGGGCTCGAGGTCAAGATGGTAGAGTAGGAGGACCTGGGGTTCACCACTCCCCACAAGTACATCAAAAATACACCTACAAGTGGAACAATTTGCACAGAGCACCTGCTGAACACTAGCAGAGGACCTCAGACACCTAAAGGACAAGAAAAGATAACCATGTAACCAGGTGGGATGAAGGAGAGAAAGGGAAGAAAAAGAAAAGAGGAAATGGGATGGGAACCACATCCCTGGGGGGAGCTGAAGGAAATAAGAGGTTACTGCACCCAGGGAGGTCCCCTCACAGGTGGCAAAATACACTGAAATAGAGGGGGAGCTTTGGGGTCTATTGGAAGAAAGTGCAGTGGCCAGTCGGTGGCAGGCAGGAGAGAGCACAACTTCCACCAACAGTCTGTGCCACAGCCCTGTGCATCCAAGCATGAGATGGGTGCCCGCCCATGCTGGCAGGAACTGGGTGTTGAAGTGTGGGGTTAGGACAGTGGATCTGGAGAGAGGACTGTTGTTGGCTGCAAGAAGATGACCTGAAGGGATGGGAGTGAGGAGCTCACCTGCATGGAGAGAGACTGAGGGGATGGGCATGAGGAGCTCCGTGGCTGGGAATGCTTCTGGAGGAAGCAAGGAGCCATTGTTGAGTAGTGCACAAGGGGTGGGGTCACCATCAGGGACTCTCTATGCACATGTCAGCCCCTTCCTCCACGGGCACTGGGAGGGACACCCACCAGAGCAAGCATGCGCACTCCCATCTGTTGCCAACTCCTGATGGCCCCTGCCTCCATGGGCACTAGAGGGGGATCCCACTGGAGCAAGCACACAGGCCCCAGTCATGGCCGCCTTAATCCTCTCCTGCATGAGCGAGCACGCATCTCTGTCTGTCACTGCCTCCTGCTGGCCCCTGACACTGTGGGCACTAGAGAAGGATCCCATCAAAGTGAGCACACATGCCCCAGTCATGGTACTCTTCTCCCTCTCCCACCTAAGCGAGCCCGCACACCCCAGTTGCTTGCTGCCTCTTGCCCCTCCCACCTAAGTGAGCAAGTATACCTCAGTCGCTGCCTTCGCCACCTCTTGCCTCGGTGGGGAACAGACACCTGAGGGTGGCCTACACACAGAGGTGGAGCCAAAAACAAAGCTGACACCCAGGGGCTGTGCAACTAAGAAAGAGGAACTGAAATCTCTCTGTGCAGCTCCACAAGCCGCGGATTAACCCCCATGATCGGCTTGGTAAGCCCAGAGTCTGCGGAACATCTGAATGGAAACATCTCCTACAACTGAGACCAGTCTAGTTTTAGCAGCTCTGGACTATGGGAGCACATACACACATGAGCTGGGCCAGGTCAGAGTCTGAGCTGTCCCCACAGTGTCCACAGATGGTCCAGAGACCTACCTAGAGGTTGTGGAGGACCTCTTGGGGAGGAAGGGGTTGACTGTGGCATGGTGGGGGCAATGACACTGATAGCAGAGGCCACAGGGAATTTTTTGCTTTGTTGTTTAATTTTTAAATATATTTTCATTTTTCTACTTTTATTTTTTTCTTTGTTTTTTCTTATTTTGGTTTTTACTCTTTTCATTTTTGCTTTTTTGTTTCTTTTTCCTTTCTTCTGTCATTTTTGCAATTTTATTGTTTCTTTGCTTTTTTCTTTGTTTTTATTGTTTGTTTTGGGTTTTGCCTGAGATTTTTGTTGTTTTTCTCTTTTTTTCTCATTTTTGTGTGTTTTTGTTTACTTTGACTTTTTGTGTTTTTCTTTTGTTACATTTGCTTTTATTGTTTGCTTTGCTTTTTGAGTTTTTCTGTTTGATTTTTTTCTTGTTTTTTCTTTATTTAGTTTTTTGTTCATTTTCATTTGCTTGGTTTTGTTTTTATTTTTTGTCTTAGTTTTTCTCTGGAGTTTTTGTTTTGTTTCTCTCTTTTGTGTTTTTTTGACACTTTTATGTGTTTTTTGTTTACTTTGACTTTTTGTTTTATTTGCTTTGGCTTTTGAGAGCTTTTAGTTAGTTGTTTTCTTTGTTTGTTGGTTTGGTTTTGTTTGTTTGGTTTGGTTTTTGTTGTTTGTCTTAATTTTTTTTCTGCTTGTTCTTTATTTGTGTTTTTGTTCCTTTTGGACACACCACACAACTTGCAGTGTCGTGGTTCCCCAGCAGGGGGTCAAACCTGAGCCTCCGTGGTAGGAGTGCCAAGTCCTGGCTGCTGGACTGCCAGAGAATTCCCCGGCACCTGAGAATATTAATCAGCGGGAGCTCTCCCAGAGGTCCGATCTTGGCACCATGATCCAGCTACACCCAACACCCTGCCAGATGCAATGATGGATGCCTCAGGCCAAACCAGCAAGTGAGGAACACAGCCCCGCACATCAACAGACAGGCTACCTAAAGACGCACTAAACTCACAGACACCCCAAAACATACACCCTGACACGGCCCTGCACACCAGAGTTACAAGACCCAGCTCCACCCACCAGAGTGCAGGCACCAGGATGCCTACACAAGCCCCTGGACCAACCTCACCCACCAGGGGGCAGACACAAGAAGCAAGAGGAGCTACGACCCTGCACCCTGCAGAAAGGAGACTACAAACACAGTAAATTAGATAAAATGAGATGAAACAGAAATATGTTGTAGACGAAGGAGCAAGGTAAAAACCTCTAAGAAAAAATAAATGAAGAGAAAATAGGCAATCTACCTAAAAAAGAATTAAGAGTAATGATAATAAAGATGATCCAAGATCTTGGAAATAGAATGGAGACGTGGATCAAGAAGACACAAGAAATGTTTAAAAAGGATGTAGATGAACAATACAATAAATGCAATGAAAAATACATTAGAAAGAATCAATAGCAGAATGACAGAGGGAAAAGAAGGGGTAAGTGAGCTAGAAGATAGAATGGTAAAAATAACTGCTGCAAAATAGAATGAAGAAAAAAGAATGAAAAGAAATGAGAACAGTATCAGAGACCTCTGGGAGAACAATAAACACACCAACATTTGAATTATAAGGGATCCCAGAAGAAGAAGAGAAAGAGAAAGGGTCTGAGAAAATATTTGAAGAGATTATAGTCAAAAACTTCCCTAACATGGGAAAGAAAATAGTCACCCAAGTCCAGGAAGTGCAGATTCCCTTATAGGATAAAACCAAAGAGAAACACACTGAGACACATATTAATCAAACCAACAAAAATTAAATAAAAAGAAAAAATATTAAAGGCAGCAAGAGGAAAGCAACAAGTAACATACAAGGGATTCCCCATAAGATTATCTGCTGATTTTTCAGCAGAAACTCTGCAGGCAAGAAGGGATTGCAACAATATATTTAAACTGATGAAAGGAAAAAACCTACAACCAAGAATACTCTAACCAGCAAGGCTCTCATTCAGATTCAATGGAGAAATCAAAAGCTTTACAGACAAGCAAAAGCTAAGCTACTTCACCACCAAACCAGCTTTACAACAAATGCTAAAGGATCTTCTTCAGGTGGGAAACACAAGACAAGAAAAAGACCTACAAAAACAAAGCCAAAACAATTAAGAAAATGGTAATAGAAACATACATATCAATAATTACCTATGATACAAGTGGATTAAATGCTCTAGTCAAAAGACACAGACTGGGTGAATGAAGACAGAAACAAGAACCGTATATATGCTGTCTACAAGAGACCCATTTCAGACCTAGGGACACATATGGACTGAAAGTGAAGGGATATAAAAAGATATTCCATGCAAATAGAAATCAAATAGAAGCTGGAGTAGCAATACCCACATCAGATAAACTAGATCTTAAAATAAAGATTATTACAAGAGACAAGGAAGGACACTACATAATGATCAAGGGATCAATCCAAGAAGAAGAAATAACAATTGTAAATGTTTATGCACCCAACATAGGAGCACCTCAATACATGAGGCAAATACTAACAGCCATAAAAGGGGAAATCGACAGTAACACAATGAGAGTGGAGGCCTTTAACACATCACTTACACCAATGGATAGATCATTTCAACAGAAAATGAGTAAGGAAACACAAGCTTTAATGACACATCACACCAAATAGACTTAATTGATATTTATCAGACTTTCAATCTGAAAGCAGCAAATACACTTTCTTCTCAAGTGCACATGGGACATTCTGCCAGATAGATTGTATCTTGGGTCACAAATCAAGTCTTGGTAAATTTAAGAAAATTGAAATCATATCAAGCATCTTTTCCGACCACAACACTATGAGATTAAAAATCAATTACAAGGAAAAGAAAACACAAACACATCAAGGTTAAATAATATGTTACTAAATAATCAACATATAACTGAAGAAATCAAAAAATACCTACAGACAAATGGCAGTGAATACATGAGAAACCAAAAACCTATGGGACACAGCAAAAGCAGTTCTAAGAAGGATGTTTATAGCAATAAAATCTTACCTCAGGAAACAAGAAAAATCTCAAATAACCTAACATTACACCTAAAGCATCTAGAGAAAGAAGAACAAACAAAACATAAAGTTAGTAGAAGGAAAGGAATCATAAAGATAAGAGAAGAAATAAATGAAATAGAAATGAATGAAACAATAGTAAAGACCAATGAAACTAAAACCTGGTTCTTTGAGAAGATAAAAAAAATTGATAAACCTTTACCACACTCATCAAGAAAAAAAAGGGAGATTATTCAAATCAATAAAATTAGAAATGAAAAAGGAGAAATTACAATGGGCATGGCAGAAATAAAAAGGATCATAAGAGAATACTACAAGCCACCATATGACAATAAAATGGACAACCTGGAAGGAATGGACAAATTCTTAGGAAGGTACAACTTTCCAAGACTAAACCAGGAAGAAATAGAAGATATAAACAGACCAATCACAAGTAATGAAATTGAAAATGTAATTAAAAATCTTCCAACAAGCAAAAGTCCAGAACCAGATGGCTTCATAGGCAAATTCTATCAAATATTTAGAGAAAGGCTAACACGCATCATTCTCAAACTCTTCCAAGAAATTGCAGAGGCCACCGTCATTCTGATTCAAAATCCAGAAAAAGTTATCACAAAAAAAGGGAAATTACAGGGGCTTCCCTGGTGGCGCAGTGGTTGAGAGTCTGCCTGCCAATGCAAGGGACATGGGTTCATGCCCTGGTCTGGGAAGATCCCATATGCCACAGAGCAGCTAGGCCTGTGAGCCATGGTTGCTGAGCCTGCGTGTCCGGAGCCTATGCTCCACAACAGGAGAGGCCACAACAGTGAGAGGCCCGTGTACTGCAAAAAAAAAAAAAAAAAAAAAAAAAAAAAAAAATTACAGACCAATATCACTGATAAACATAGAGGCAAAAATCCTCAACAAAATACTAGCAAACAGAATCCAACTTTTAAAGGATCATACCCAAGATCAAGTGAGATTTACCCCAGGGATTCAAGGATTTTTTCAATATAGGCAAATCAATCAATGTGATACACCATATTAACAAATTAAAGAATAAAAAACATATGATCATCTTAACAGATGCAGAAAAAGCTTTTGACAAATCTCAACACTCATTTATGATAAAAACTCTCCAGAAAGTGGGCATAGAGGGAACCTACCTCAAAATAATAAAGGCCATATACAAGAAACACACAGCAAACATCATTCTCAATAGTGAAAAACTGAAAGCATTTCCTCTAACATCAGGAACAAGACAAGGATTTTCAGTCTCACCACTATTATTCAACATAGTTTTGAAAGTCCTAGCCATGCAAATCAGAGAAAAAAAGAAATAAAACTAATCCAAATTGGAAAAGAGGTAAAATGGTCAGTTTGCAGATTACACGATGCTACACATAGAAAATCCTAAAGATGTCACCAGAAATATACCAGAGCTAATCAATGAATTTGGTAAAGCTGCAGGATACAAAATTAATGCACAGAAATATCTTGCATTCCTATACACTAACAATGAAAGATAGAAAGAGAAATTAAGGAAACAATCTTATTTACCACTTCAAAAGGAATTAAATACCTAGGAATAAACCTACCTAAGGAGGCAAAAATCCTGTTTTCAGAAAACTATAAGATACTTATGAATGAAATCAAAATGGCACAAACAGATGGAGAAGATATACCATGTTCTTGGATTGGAAGAGTCAGTATTGTGAAAATGACTATACTTCCCAAAGCAATCAACAAATTCAATGCAATCCCTATCAAATTACCAATGGAATTTTTCACAGAATTAAAACAAAAATTTTTACAATTTTTTTGGAAACACAAAAGACCCCGAATAGCCAAAGCAATCTTGAGAAAGGAAAATGGAGCTGGAGGAATCAGGCCCCCTGACTTCAGACTGTACTATAGGGCTACAGTATTTAAGACAGTATGGTACTGGCACAAAAACAGAAATATAGATCAATGGAACAGGATGGAAAGCACAGAGATAAACTCATGCACCTATGGTCACCTAATCTATGACAAAGGAGGCAAGAATATACAATGGAGAAAAGACAGCCTCTTCAATAAGTGGTGCTGGAGAAACTGGACAGCTACATGTAGAAGAATGAAATTAGGAAACTTGCTGACACCATACACAAAAATAAACTCAAAATGGATTAAAGACCTAAATGTAAGGCCAGACACTATAAAACTCTTAGAGGAAAACATTTGAAGAACACTCTTTGACATAAATCACATCTTTTTTGACCCACCTCCTAGAGTGATAAAAATAAAAACAAAAACAAACAAATGGGATCTAATTAAACAAAATCTTTTGCACAGCAAAGAAAAACATAAATGAGATGAAAAACAACCCTCAGAATGGGAGAAAATATTTGCAAATGAAGCAACTGAAAAGGGATTAATCTCCAAAATATACAAACAGCAAAATATACATGCAGCTCAATACCAAAAAAACAAACAACCCAATCAAAAATGCATGGAAGACCTAAATAGACATTTCTCCAAAGACATACATATAGCCAACAAACACATGAATAGATGCTCAACATCACTAATTATTAGACAAATGCAGATCAAAAGTACAATGAGATATCACCTCACACCATTCAGAATGGCCATCATCAGAAAGTCTACAAACCATAAACACTGGAGAGGGTGTCTAGAAAAGGGAACCATCCTGAACTGTTGGTGGGAATGTAAATTGATACAACCACTATGGGGAACAGTATGGAGCTTCCTTAAAAATCTAAAAATGGAACCCCCATATGACCCAGCAATCCCATTACTGGGCATATACCCTGAGAAATCCATAATTCAAAAACACATATGCACTGCAATGTTCACTGCAGCACTATTTGCAATAGCCAGGACATGGAAGCAACCTAAATGTCCATCAACAGATGAATGGATAAAGAAAATATGGTACATATATGCAATGGAATATTACTCAGCCATAAAAAGGAATGAAATTGCTTCAGTTTTGTAGAGATGTGCATGGGCCTAGAGTGTGTCATACAGAGTGAAGTAAGTCAGAAAGAGAAAAACAAATATCATATATTAATGCATATATGTGGAATCTAGAAAAATGGTACAGATGAACCTATTTGCAGGGCAGGAATGCAGATGTAGAGAATGAATATGTGGACTCGGGGAGGGGGGAAGGTGGGGGTTGGATGCATTGGGAGATTGGGATTGACATATATATACAACCGTGTGTAAAACAGATAGCTAGTGGGAACCTG
Organism: Globicephala melas; assembly: GCF_963455315.2. Classification (NCBI taxonomy): domain Eukaryota; kingdom Metazoa; phylum Chordata; class Mammalia; order Artiodactyla; family Delphinidae; genus Globicephala; species Globicephala melas. Next base: position 51,830,673 of record NC_083315.2, read on the forward strand.
CTGTATAGCACAGGGAGCTCAGCTTGGTGCTCTGTGGTGACCTAGATGGGTAGGATGGGGGTTGGAGGTGGGAGAGAGATTCAAGAGGTAGGGGATATATGTATACATATAGCTGATTCACTTCATTGTAGAGCAGAAACTAACACAATATTGTAAAGAAACTACCCCAATAAAAAAAAATTACATGATCATATCAATAGATGCAGCAAAAGTATTTGACAAAATTCAACATCCATTCATGATAAAAATGCTCACTAAAGTTGGTATAGAGAGACATATCTCAACATTATAAAGCCATATATTCCAAACCCACAGCTTACATCACATTCAGTGGTGGAAAGCTAATAGCCTTTCCTCTAAAATCAGGAACAAGACAAGAATATTGTCTGTTGCCACATTATTCAACATTGTAGTGGAGGTCTGAGCCATAGCAATAAAACAGGAAAAGAAACAAAAGTCATTCATACTGGAAGGGAAGAAGTAAGACTGTCACTCCTTGTAGATGACATTATATTATATATAAAGAATCCTAAAGTCACCACCAAAAAACTTTAGAATTATTAAATGAATTAATTAAAATTGCACAATACAAGATTAATATATAGAAATCTGTTGCTTTTCTATATGCTAATAATGAGCTATCAGGAAGAAAATGCAAGAAAACAATCCCAATTAAAATTGCACCAAAAAGAATTAAATACTAGGAAAAAAACTTAACCTAGGAGGTGAGAGACCTATACCTTGAAAACTATAAGATATTGTTGAAAGAAATTAAAGTTGATACAAAAAAAATGGAAAGATGTACCATGTTCATGGACTGTAAGAATTAATATTGTTAATTACATACTGCCCAAAGAAATCTACAGATTTAATGCATTCCCTATCAAAATACCCTTGACATTTTCCACAGAACTAGAAAAAATAATCCTAAAATTTATATGGAACCAGAAATTGCCTCGAATGGTCAAAGCAATATTTAGGGAAAAGAACAAAGTTACCAGTATCACCCTCTCCAACTTCAGACTACACTACAAAGTTGCAGTAATCAAAACAATATGATATTGGCCAAAAAAAGACACATAGATCAATGAATCAATGAAACAAAATAGAGAGCTCAGAAATAAAACCATGAACTTATAGTCAATTAACCTACAACAAAGGAGGCAAGAATATACAGTGGTGAAAAGACAGTCTCTTCAATAAGTGGTGCTGGAAAAACAGAACAGCTACATGTAAAAGAATGAAATAAGAACATTCTCTAACACCACATAAAAAAATAATGTCAAAATGAATTAAAGACCTAAATGTAAGGCCTGAATCATAAATCTCCTGGATTAAAACATGGGAAGAACACCCTTTGACATAAATCATAGCAATATTTTTATATGTCTTCTAAATCAAAGGAAACAAAAGCAAAAATAAACGAATGGGATCTAAATAAATTTAAAAGCTTTTGCACAGCAAAGGAAATCATCAACAAAATAAATTGATGGTATAGGCACATGAAAAGATGTTCAACATTGCTAATCAGAGAAATGAACATAAAACCACAATGAGATTATCACATCACACCTGTCAGAATGACTATCATCAAAATGATCACAAATAACAAATGTTGGCAAAGATGTTGAGAAAATGTAACCCTAGTACACAGTTGGTGGGAATGTAAATTGGTGTAGCCACTATGAAAAACAGTATGTAGGTTCCTCAAAAACTAAAAATAGATCTACCATATCCATAATTTCCACTCCTAGGGTATACCTGAAGAAAATCAAAACAGTAATCTGAAAAAATACATACATCCAAAGGTTCATAGCAGTATTATTTACAATAGTCAGATATGAAAGCAACCTAAGTGTTCATGAATAGATGAATGGGTAAAGGTGTCTGCAAACGAATCAATATGATAAACCACATTAACAAATTGAAGAATAAAAACCATAGGACCATCTCAATAAACCCAGAAAAAGCTTTTGCTAAAATTCAACCTCCATTTATGATAAAAACTCTTCAAAAAGTAGGCATAGAGAGAACATACCTCAACATAATAAAGGCTATATATGACAAAACCATAGCTAACATCACACTCAAAGGTGAAAAGCTGAAAGCATTTCCTCTAAGATCAGGAACAAGACAAGGATGCCAACTCTCACGAATTTTATTCAACATAATTTGGGAAGTCCTAGCCACAGAAATCAGAGAATAAAAAAGGAATCCAAATTGGAAGGGAAGAAGGAAAACTGTCACTGTTTGCAGATGACAGGATACCATATATAGAAAATCCTCAAGACACTACCAGAAAACTACTAGAGCTCATCAATGAATTTAGTAAAGTTCCTGGATACAAAATTAATACAGAAATATGTTGCATTTCTACACACTAATAACAAAATATCAGAAAGAGAAATTAAGGAAACAATCCCATTTACCATCACATCAAAAAGAATAAAATACCTAGGAATAAACCTACCTAAAGAGGCAAAAAACCTGTTCTCTGAAAACTATAAGATGGTGATGAAAGAAAGTGAAGATGACACAAACAGATGGAAAGATATACCATGTTCTTAGATTGGAAGAGCCAATATTGTTAAAATGACCATACTATCCAAAGCAATCTACAGATTCAATGCAATCCTCATCAAATTACCAATGGCATTTTTCACAGAACTGGAACAAAATATTTTTAATTTGTATGGAAACACAAAAGACCCTGAATAGCCAAAACAATCTTGAAAAAGAAGAATGGAGCTGGAGGAATCACACTCCCTGACTTCAGACTATACTACAAAGCTACAGTCATCAAAACAGTATGGCACTGGCACATAAACCAACACATAGATCAAAGGAACAGGATAGAAAGCCCAGAAATAAAACTATGCACTTATGGTCAATTAATCTACAACAAAGGAGACAAGAATATACAATGGAGAAAAGACAATCTCTTCAATAAGTGGCGCTGGGAAAACTGGACAACTACTTGTAAAAGAATGAAATTAGAATGTCTCCTCACAACATTTATAAAAATAAGCTCAAAATGGAATAAAGACCTAAATTTTAAGACCAGATACCTTCAAACTCCTAGAGGAAAACATAGGCAAAACACTCTGACATAAATTGCAGCAATATTTTCTTGTATCTGTCTCCTAGAGTAATGGAAATAAAAACAAAAATGGGACCTAGTTAAACTTAAAAGGTTTTGCACAGCAAGACAAAAAGACAACCCTCAGAATGGGAGAAAATATTTGCAAACGATGAGACTGACAAGGGCTTAACTTCCAAAATATATGAACAGCTAATACAACTTAATATTAACAAAAAACAAAACTCAATCCTGCAATTCCACTCCTAGGCATACATCTGGAGAAAACTCTAATTTGAAAAGATACATGTACCACAATATTCACAGCAGCAATACTTACAATAGCCAAGACATGGAAGCAATTTAAGTGTCCAAAGACAGATAAAGAAGATGTGATATATATATGTATACACACATACAATGGAATATTGCTCAGCCATAAAAGGAATAAAATAATGCAATCTGCAGCAACATTGATGGACCCAGAGATTATCATACTAAGTCAAGTAAGTCAAAGACAAATATCATATATCACTTACTTGTGGAATCTATAAAAATGATACAAGTGAACTTATTTACAAAACAGAAACAGATTCAAAGACAAAGAAAACAAACTTATGGTTACCAAAGGGGAAAGAGGGTCAGGAATAAATTAGGAATTTGTTTTTAACAGATACATATCACTGTACATAAAACAGATAAACAATAAGGACCTACTGTACAGCACAGGAAACTACATTCAATGTCTTGTAATAGCCTATAAGATGGAAAAGAATTTGAAAAAGAATATATATATATATATATATATATATGTGTGTGTGTGTGTGTATAACTGAATCATTTTGCTATACACTTGAAACTAACATAACATTGTAAATTAACTATGTTTCAATTAAAAAGAAGATGTGGTGTATGGAATGGAATGGAATATCCCTCAGCTATACAATGGAATATTACTCAGCCATACAAAAGAATGAAATTCTGCCATTTGCAATAACATGGATGGACTTGGAGGATATTACGCTTAGTGAAATAAGTCAGACAGAGAAAGACAAATACTGTATGTTATCACTCATATGTGAAATATTAAATATAAAAAAATGAATGACTATATAAAAACAAAATCAGACTCACAGATATAGAGAACAAACTAGTGATTACCAGTGGGGAGACAGAAGGGGGGAATGGTAAAACAGGGGTAGGGGATTAAAAAGTACAAACTACTATGTATAAAATAAATAAGCTACAAGTGTATATTGTACAGCACAGAGAATATAGCCATTATTTTATAATAACTTTAAATGGAGTATAATCTATAAGATAAATAAATAAATAAATAAATATTTTGGCTGCTTTGGGTCTTCATTGCTGTGTGTGGGCTTTCTCTAGTTGTGGTGAGTGGGGGCTACTCTTTGTTGTGGGGCATGGACTTCTGATTGCGGTGGATTCTCTTGTTGCAGAGCAGGGGCTCTAGGCGTGGGGGCTTCAGTAATTGCAGCACATGGGCTCAGTAGTTGAGGCATGTGGGCCCTAGAGAATGCGGGCTTCAGTAGTTGTGGTGCGTGGGCTCAGTAGTTGCGGTGTGCAGGCTCTAGGGGGCATGGGATTCAGTAGTTGTGGTGCGTGGGCTCAGTAGTTGCAGTGAGCAGGCTCTAGGGCACGTGGGTGTGAAAAGCTCAGTACTTGTGGGTCATGGGCTCCAGAGCACAGGCTCAGTAGCTGTGGAGCACAGGCTTATTTGCTCTGCAGCATGTGGGATCTTCCTGGACCAGGGATCGAATCCGTGCCCCTTGCACTGGCAGGCGGATTCTTAACTACTGCGCCACCAGGGAAGTCCCTAATCTATAAAATATTGAATCACTATGTTGTATACCTGAAATTAATACAGTACTGTAAATCAGCTAAACTTCAATTTAAAGATAATTAATAAATTAATATAAAGCACAGAAATCAAAACAAACAGGAATAAAAAAGAAACTTGGAACAGCATGAATAGAATGCCAGCTAATATCCAGGTTTCAGCAGGTGAAGATGAGCTGAAACTAATTTGCCCTCACCTCCTCTGGATCTTCTGTTCCCTTCAATAAAAAAAAAAAAAAAGAACCTTCAAGGGAAGAAACAATCCCAACTTAGCACCTACTCACAACAATCTGCTAGGTGAGCCTATGTGTGGGCTCCTGGATTAGCACTGCATTTGGCCTATAAAAAAACAGAAATTGATGAATCATACAACATATGAAATTTGTGTGGTGCTTTTCATTTGGAAACAAATGTCCAATTGATCTATAGGAAGCTTCCCCTTTTCCCTTTTCTATTCATTTCATTAATTCACGTGGTTCATTTGGGGTTGGTGGTACCTCACGTCCCTCTCCGAATGCACAACCTGCCCCCAACAACAGGACTTTTACTGAAACTATCAAGAAAGGTGGTTTATCCTCCTGAGACAGAAGGTGGTAAAGACCATTGGAGCCTGGACCTGGTGGGGTACAGAGAATGAAGCTCACACAGAGGAGACAGAGATTCTTTAAAGCATAATTTGGGGAGAGGGGGAAGATGGTGGAAGAGTAAGACGCGAAGATCACCTTCCTCCACACAGATACATCAGAAATATATCTACACGTGGAACAACTCCTACAGAACACCTACTGAACGCTGGCAGAAGACCTCAGACCTCCCAAAAGGGAAGAAACTCCCCACGTACCTGGGTAAGGCAAAAGAAAAAAGAATAAACAGAGACAAAAGAATAGGGACGGGACCTGCACCAGTGGGAGGGAGCTGGGAAGGAGGAAAGGTTTCCACACATTAGAAGCCCCTTCATGGGCAGAGACTGTGGGTGGCGGAGGGGGGGAGCTTCAGATGTGCAGAGGAGAGCGCAGCAACAGGGGTGCAGAGGGCAAAGCAGGGAGATTTCCGCACAAAAGATCAGTGCCAACCAGCACTCACCAGCCCGAAAGACTTGTCTGCTCACCCGCCAGGGCGGGCGGGGCTGGGAGCTGAGGATCAGGCTTCAGTAGGAGCGCAGGGAGAGGACTGGTGGTATGAACACAGCCTGAAGGCGTTAGTGCACCATGGCTAGACGGGAGGGAGTCCGGGAAAAAGTCTGGACCTACCAAAGAGGCAAGAGACTTTTTCTTGCCTCTTTGTTTCCCGGTGCGCAAGGAGAGGGGATTAAAAGCACTGCTTAAAGGAGCTCCAGAGATGGGCGTGAGCCACGGCTAACAGGACGGACCCCAGAGACGGGTATGAGACACTAAGGCTGCTGCTGCAACCAGCAAGAAGCCTGTGTGCGAGCACAGATCACTAACCACACCTCCCTTCCGGGGAGCCTGTGCAGCCCACCACTGCCAGGGTCCCAGGATCCAGGGACAACTACCCCGGGAGAATTCACGGTGTGCCTAAGGCTGGTGCAGTGTCATGCCGGCCTCTGCCACCACAGGCTAGCACCCCACTACGTACCCCCACCCCCTAGCCTGAGTGAGGCAGAGGCCCCGAATCAGTGGCTCCGTTAACCCAGTCCTATCTGAGCGAAGAACAGATGCCCTCTGGCGACCTACACGCACAGGCGGGGCCAAATCCAAAGCTGAACCCCGGGAGCTGTGAGAACAAAGAAGAGAAAGGGAAATCTCTCCCAGCAGCTTCAGGAGCAGCAGATTAAATCTCCACAATCAACTTGATGTACCCTGCATCTGTGGAATACCTGAATAGACAAAGAATCATCCCAAATTGAGGAGGTGGACTTTGAGAGCAAGATTTATTATTTTTTCCTCTTTTGTTCTTTTTGTGAGGGTGTATGTGTATCCTTCTGTGTGATATTTTGTCTGTAGAGCTTTGCTTTCACCATTTGTCCTAGGGTTCTATCTATCCTTTTTTTTTACTTAAAATTTTTTTAATAGTTATTTTTTTAATTTTAATAACTTTAGTTACCTTACTTTCTTTTCTTTTATCCTCTTTCTTTCTAATTTTTCTCCCATTTATTCTGAGACGTGTGGATGAAAGACTCTTGGTGCTGCAGCCAGGAGTCAGTGCGGTGCCACTGAGGTGGGAGAGCAAATTTCAGGGCACTGGTCCACAAGAGACCTCCCAGCTCCATGTAATATCAAATGGCGAAAATACCCCTGAGATCTCCATCTCAACACCAGCACCCAGCTTCACTCAACGACCAGCAAACTACAGTGCAAGACACCCTATGCCAAACAACTAGCAAAACAGGAACACAACCCCACCCATTAGCAGAGAGGCTGCCTAAAATCATAATAAGTCCACAGACACCCCAAAACACACCACCAGACATGAACCTGCCCACTAGAGAGACAAGATCCAGCCTCATCCACAAGAACACAGGCACTAGTCCCCTCCACCAGGAAGCCTACACAACCCACTGAACCAACTTTAGTCAATGGGACAGACACCAAAGACAATGGGAACTATGAACCTGCAGCCTGCAAAAAGGAGACCCGAAACAAAGTAAGATAAGCAAAATCAGAAGACAGAAAAACACACAGCAGATGAAGGAGCAAGATAAAAACCCACCAGACCTAACAAATGAAGGGGAAATAGGCAGTCTACCTGAAAAAGAATTCAGAATAATGATAGTAAACATGATCCAAAATATTGGAAATAGAATAGAGAAAATGCAAGAAACATTTAACAAGTACCTAGAAGAACTAAAGATGAAACAAGCAATGATGAGCAACACAATAAATGAAATTACAAATACTCTAGAAGGGATCAATAGCAGAATAACTGAGGCAAAAGAACGGATAAGTGACCTGGAAGACAAAATAGTGGAAATAACTACTGCAGAGCAGAATAAAGAAAAAAAATGAAAAGAACTGAGGACAGTCTCAGAGACCTCTGGGACAACATTAAACGCATCAACATTCAAATTATAGGGGTTCCAGAAGAAGAAGACAAAAACAAAGGGACTGAGAAAATATTTGAAGAGATTATAGTTGAAAACTTCCATAACATGGGAAAGGAAACAGTTAATCAAGTCCAGGAAGCACAGAGAGTCCCGTACAGGATAAATCCAAGGAGAAACATGCCAAGACATGTATTAATCAAACAGTCAACAATTAAATACAAAGAAAACATATTAAAAGCAGCAAGGGAAAAACAACAAATAAAGCACAAGAGAATCCCCATAAGGTTAACAGCTGATCTTTCAGCAGAAACTTTGCAAGCCAGAAGGGAGTGGCAGTACACATTTAAAGTGACAAAGGAGAAAAACCTAAAACCAAGATTACTCTACCCAGCAAGGATCTCAGATTCAGATTTGATGGAGAAATTAAAACCTTTACAGACAAGCAAAAGCTGAGAGAGTTCAGCATCACCAAACCAGCTTTATAACAAATGCTAAAGGATCATCTCAAGGCAAGAAACACAAGGGAAGGAAAAGAAGTATATTAACAAGCCCAAAACAATTAAGAAAATGGGAATAGGAACATACATATCGATAATTACCTTAAATGTAAATGGATTAAATGCTCCCACCAAAAGACACAGACTGGCTGAATGCATACAAAAACAAGACCCATATATATGCTGTCTACAAGAGACCCATTTCAGACCTAGAGACACATACAGACTGAAAGTGAGAGGATGGAAAAAGATATTCCATGCAAAGGGAAACCAAAAGAAAGCGGGCATAGCAATTCTCATAACAGACAAAATAGACTTTAAAATAAAGACTATTAGAAGAGACAAAGAAGGACACTACATAATGATCAAGGGATCGATCCAAGAAGAAGATATAACAATTGTAAATATTTATGCACCCAAGATAGGACCACCTCAACACATAAGGCAAATACTAACAGCCATAAAAGGGGAAATCGACAGTAACATATTCATAGTAGAGGACTTTAACACCCCACTTTCACCAATGGACAGAATCATCCAAAATGAAAATAAATAAGGAAACACAAGCTTTAAATGATACATTAAACAAGATGGACTTAATTAATATTTATAGGACATTCCATCCAAACACAACAGAATACACATTTTTCTCAAGTGCTCAGGGAACATTCTCCAGGATAGATCATATATTGGGTCACAAATCAAGCTATGGTAAATTTAAGAAAATTGAAATCATATCAAGTATCCTTTCTGACCACAAAACTATGAGACTAGATGTCAATTACAGGAAAGATCTGTAAAAAATACAAACACATGGAGGCTAAACAATACACTACTTAATAACGAACTGATCATTGAGAATTCAAAGAGGAAATAAATAAATACCTAGAAACAAATGACAATGGAGACAAGATGATGCAAAACCTATGGATGCTGCAAAGGCAGTTCTAAGAGGGAAGTTTATAGCAATACAATCCTACCTTAAGAAACAGGAAACATCTCGAATAAACAACCTAACCTTGCACCTAAAGCAATTAGAGAAAGAAGGAAAAAAGAAACCCTAAAGTTAACAGAAGGAAAGAAATCATAAAGATCAGATCAGAAATAAATGAAAAAGAAATGAAGGAAACGATAGCAAAGATCAATAAAACATAAAGCTGGTTCCTTGAGAAGATAAACAAAATAGATAAACCATTAGCCAGACTCATCAAGAAAAAAAGGGAGAAGACTCAAATCAATAGAATTAGAAATGAAAAAGGAGAAGTAACAACTGACACTGCAGAAGTACAAAGGATCATGAGAGATTACTACAAGCAACTCTATGCCAATAAAATGGACAACCTGGAAGAAAGGGACAAATTCGTAGAAATGCACAACCTGCCAAGACTGAATCAAGAAGAAATAGAAAATATGAACAGTCCAATCACAAGCACTGAAATTGAAACTGTGATTAAAAGTCTTCCAACAAACAAATGCCCAGGACCAGATGGCTTCACAGGTGAATTCTATCAAACATTTAAAGAAGATCTAACACCTATCCTTCTCAAACTCTTCCAAAATATAGCAGAGGGAGGAACACTCCCAAACTCATTCTACGAGACCACCATCACCCTGATACCAAAACCAGACAAGGATGTCACAAAGAAAGAAAACTACAGGCCAATATCACTGATGAACATAGATGCAAAAATCCTCAACAAAATACTAGCAAACAGAATCCAACAGCACATTAGAAGGATCATACACCATGATCAAGTGGGGTTTATTCCAGGAATGCAAGGATTCTTCAATATACACAAATCAATCAATCAGTGTGATACACCATATTAACAAATTGAAGGAGAAAAACCATATGGTCATCTCAATAGATGAAGAGAAAATGTTCGACAAAATTCAACAGCTATTTATGATAAAAACCCTGCAGAAAGTAGGCATAGAGGGAACTTTCCTCAACATAGTAAAGGCCATATATGACAAACCCACAGCCAACATCGTCCTCAGTGGTGAAAAGCTGAAAGCATTTCCACTAAGATCAGGAACACGACAAGGTTGCCCACTCTCACTACTCTTATTCAACATAGTTTTGGAAGTTTTAGCCACAGCAATCAGAGAAGAAAAGGAAATAAAAGGAATCTAAATCGGAAAAGAAGTAAAGATGTCACTGTTTGCAGATAACATGATACTATACATAGAGAATCCTAAAGATGCTACCAGCAACCTACTAGAGCTAATCAATGAATTTCGTCAAATAGCAGGATACAAAATTAATGCACAGAAATTTCTAGCATTCCTATACAATAATGATGAAAAATCTGAAAGTGAAATCAAGAAAACACTCCCATTTACCATTGCAACAAAAAGAATAAAATGTGTATGAATAAACTTACCTAAGGAGACAAAAGACCTGTGTGCAGAAAATTATAAGACACTGATGAAAGAAATTAAAGATGATACAAATAGATGGAGACATATACCATGTTCTTGGATTGGAAGAATCAACATTGTGAAAATGACTCTACTACCCAAATCAATCTACAGATTCAATGCAATCTCTATCAAACTACCAGTGGCATTTTCACAGAACTAGAACAAAAATTTCACAATTTGTATGGAAACACAAAAGACCCTGAATAGCCAAAGCAATGTTGAGAACAAAAAACGGAGCTGGAGGAATCAGGCTCCCTGACTTCAGACTATACTACAAGGCTACAGTAATCAAGACCATATGGTACTGGCACAAAAACAGAAAGATAGATCAATGGAACAGGATAGAATGCCCAGAGATAAACCCACGCACATATGGTCACCTTATCTTTGATAAAGGAGGCAGGAATATACAGTGGAGAAAGGACAGCCTCTTCAATAAGTGGTGCTGGGAAAACTGCACAGGTACATGTAAAAGTATGAGATTAGATCACTCCCTAATACCATACACAAAAATAAACTCAAAATGGATTAAAGACCTAAACATAAGGCCAGAAACTATGAAACTCTTAGAGAAAAACATAGGCAGAACACTCTATGACATAAATCACAGCAAGATCCTTTTTGACCCACCTCCTAGAGAAATGGAAATAAAAACAAAAATAAAAAAATGGGACCTAATGAAATTTTGACATTTTTGCATAGCAAAGGAAACCATAAATGAGACCAAAAGACAACCCTCAGAATGGGAGAAAATATTTGCAAATGAAGCAACTGATAAAGGCTTAATCTCCAAAATTTACATGCAGCTCGATAACAAACAAAGAAACAACCCAATACAAAAATGGGCAAAAGACCTAAATAGACATTTCTCCAAAGAAGATATACAGACTGCCAACAAACACATGAAAAAATGCTCAACATCATTAATCATTAGAGAAATGCAAATCAAAACTACAATGAGATATCATCTCACACCAGTCAGAATGGCCATCCTCAAAAAATCTAGAAAAAATAAATGCTAGATAGGGTGTGGAGAAAAGGGAACACTCTTGCATTGCTGGTGGGAATGTGAATTGTTATAGCCACTATGGAGAACAGTATGAAGGTTCCTTAAAAAACTACAAATAGAACTGCCATATGACCCAGCAATCCCACTACTGGGCATATACCCTGAGAAAACCATAATTCAAAAAGAGTCATGTACCAAAATGTTTATTGCAGCTCTATTTACAATAGCCAGGAGATGGAGACAAACTAAGTGTCCATCATCGGATGAATGGATAAAGACGATGTGGCACATATATACAATGGAATATTACTCAGCGATAAAAAGAAATGAAATTGAGCTATTTGTAATGAGGTGGATGACCTAGAGTCTGTCATATAGAGAGAAGTAAGTCAAAAAGAGAAAGACAAATACAGTATACTAACACATATATATGGAATTTAAGAAAAAAAAAAAGTCAAGCAGAACCTAGGGGTAAGACAGGAATAAAGACACAGACCTACTAGAGAATGGACTTGAGGATATGGGGAGAGGGAAGGGTAAGCTGTGACAAAGTGAGAGAGTGGCATGGACATATATACACTACCAAACGTAAAATAGATAGCTAGTGGGAAACAGCCGAATAGCACAGGGAGATCAACTCGGTGCTTTGTGACCACCTAGTGGGGTGGGATAGGGAGGGTGGGAGGGAGGAAGATGCAAGAGTGAAGAGATATGGGAACATATGTATATGTATAACTGATTCACTTTGTTATAAAGCAGAAACTAACACAGTATTGTAAAGGAATTATACTCCAATAATGTAAAAAAAAAAAAAAAAAAGAAAAAGCATAATCTGAACACTGGGACTCAGCCATGCCTGAAGCTAGGAATACCCTTGGACTTATCAGTTACCTAAGCTAAAATGTTCCCCTAAGCCAGTATCTCGAAAAGAATTGTGAAGAATAAAACAGTTATCTCTGGATGGTGAGATTTCAGGAGATATTTTCTGCTTTTGTACTTTTCTGTCTTGTTTGCAGTTTTTACAATAAATATGTACAACAAATAAAGTTTACAATATAATAGAAACAATATAAGACAGCGGTATTTGGGGCATCACTCTATGTAAAGAATTAACTACAATGTGTGGATCTCTTAGATAAAGTCAAAATTATAGAAAGGATCGTAAAGCCATCTTGTTTATACTAATATTTCAGACAACAGAACCTATTCCATGTTGTAACCTCATCAGAGAGGGAATCTCTGTAATTCCCCTCAACTACCCATAATTTCCAAATCTTGTCATTTACCATTAGGAAAGTCTTCCTTAGCTTTAATTCTGAACACTCTTGGCTCATGTTCTGTTATTCTTTTCTTGGTGCAGACGCACAAGTGTTCATCCAGCCATATTTCCACTGGGACCCTTTCCCTTCTTCTCCTATTTGGCCCTTAAAAAACAAGCTGCCATATGAGACATCCAAAAGAAGGGGTCAGGCCCTTATATTGTGCATAGAAAGAAGTAAGGACAAGGCAAGAAGCTTTTAGATTTTAAAATAACAGCTTCCCTCTTGAGCCTTCCTGAATGGTGAAGTCCTTTTCCTGTCAGTTGGAGCTGCCCGAGGGAACTTTATTCCTATCCAAATGGTGGCATGGTTCCAGGTTATAAACAGACTGTTTTGCCACTGATCCTAGACCAATGTCTGATTTCTAGACACTCCCACCTTCTGTGACTGTCTGCTGGTATGGCCCTACAATTCCAAATATCTGTCTAAATATTTCTAAGGTACCTGTCACTGTCATCTCGAAGCACCCAAAACACCATGTGCATTTCCAACTACAGAATGACTCTACCTTCTGAATCATCAAAAAGAGATTAAGCGCTCAATATAGTTTTTGTGTTGAATCAGCGGTTACCCTCCCATTTCCCTGAATCACATCTTCAGATTTTTCTGAAACCTCTGCAATAAGCATCCGCAGCAATTTGTATATTGTTCAGATGTATGGGGAAAAGAGGGTGGGGAGGTATGCAATCTAGGCAAGAACAACTATGTCTTTGAAGTGAGGACCTATGTCAATGGTTATAGGCAGTTTCACTGAGAAATAAAATGAAATACTAAAGCAAACTTGGGACAAGTAAAAATTATTACCTATGGATTCAAGCAGCAACTACTTTACAAAAAAACATGGCTTATGCATGGGAGCATAATATAGCTTCTCAATATAGACAGGTCATGTAGTATTGTAGAAAGAGATGAAGCTACGAATCAAAACACTTGGGTTTGATCAATGATACTATTTATTTTACAGGGATAATAGTTATAAAACCTAAACATTAATTTTTTCATTTGGAAAACAAGGAAAATAATGCCTGCTCTCCTACATTACAAGGTTATTATAGAAAAATTTTGTAAACTCAAATTATCAGTGTACATTAATTTTAAAAAAAAGCAACTTGGAGGAAGCAGAAACAATGCACAGAGAAATTGCATAAAATAAACTGTTATTAATAACCTCAGAGAGATAAAGTATTGCATCCAGGAGACTAAGAAAGACATTCACAAAACAAAAAGAGCTCTTTGAAAAAACAATGCATTACAAATAGAAGGAATACAAGATAAAGTTGAGGAAATCTGTGACTAAAGATTAGAAAAACAAAAAAATAAAAAAAAATAGAGAAAGTATATGCAAAATAGCAGAGGATCCCTCCAGAAGTCATCTTAACTGAAGGAATTCTAAAAATTAGAACAAGAGAATATGTATTAGAGGAAATTAGTGAAGAAATATTTTGAGACTTTATTCGTGGAACTTCAGGGCAGAGTTTCCACATTGGAAAGGATTACTGACTGTAACTAAAGTACAATAAATGAAAAAAGTCCTGAAATAAATTACAGTGCTATGAACCAGCAAACTATTTAATTTTATATAATTACTAATAAGGTATTAGTTGACTAATTATGAGCACGTCCATACAATGGAAATGAAACAACACAAAATTGTGTTTTCTAAAAACATTTAATGACATAAGAAAATGTAGGTAGAAGTTGAAATGGGATTTGTTTTTTAATAGGACATATTGATTCAGTTCCTACAGAGAGCTTGGAGGTTGTCACTTCTGCTTTATGACAAGAATAAGCTGGAAAAACTAAAAATCAACCATCTTTCTTGGAACCATCAAAGAACTAAAGTCATAGATCAAACTGCCACCGGCAAATGGGCACATTTTGAGAGATAAGCAATGGAGATCTTCTTGCTTGGGGCAGAAGTCACAGGAGCCATAAAATAATAGGAACAATGAAATGCTGATTCAATGGAGGCTGAGTGAAGACCAGCATGACAATGAGAAAACCCTGTGGGCCCAGCATAAGCAATACCCCAATGCTCTCCTGGATTTTCTTTTAGGAAACCCTCCCTCCCAGATTCTGTGATATTGTTATTTATAATACAAAATGTATATTTGGTCTTAATCCCCATTTCTGGCACAGAACTCCTAAAACTCTGGGAACCCTTGTTGGAGAGCAACAAAATAGTCTTTTGTTATGTGAATGAGGTAACTTTTGAACCACACTGAAGGATGGGGCCTGGTTGCAAGGAGAACCAACCATGTGACTAGAGGGTTGGAACTTTCAGTCCCACATTCCCTGACCTCAGATCTCTGGGGATGTGAGAAGGGTTGGGGGTTGAATCAGTCACTAATGGTCCATAATTTAATCAATCATAACTAAGTAATGCAACCCCCATAAAAATCCAAAAGGCTGGTGTTTGCAGAGCTTCCAGGTTGGTGAACATGCGGAGATGCAGGAAGAGTGGCATACCCAGAGAAGGCAGGGAAGCCATATGCCTTTCCCACATCTTTCACTGTGCATCTCTTCCATCTGGCTGTTCATCAGTATAGAGAGCCCAGAAACAAACCCACACACCTATGGTCAATTAATCCTTGACAAAGAAGGCAAGAATAAACAATGGAGAAAAGACAGTCTCTTCAGCAAGTGGTGTTGGGAAAGCTAGACAGCCACATGTAAATCAATGAAGTTAGAACATTCCCTCATACCATACACAAAAATAAACTCAAAATGGCTTAAAGACTTAAAAAAAGACATGATACCATAAAACTCCTAGAAGAGAAAGAACATAGGCAAAACATTCTCTGACATAAATCATATCAATGCATTCTTAGGTCAGTTTACCTAAGATACAATAGATACAAAAGCAAAAATAAACAAATGGGACCTAATCCCATTTGATCTAATCAAACTTATAAGCATTTTGCACAGCAAAGGAAACAAAGACAACCTAAAGACTGGAAGAAAATATTTGCAAATGATGTGACCAAGGGGTGATTAATTTCCAAAATATACAAACAGCTCACCCAACTTAATAACAAAAAACAAACAACCCAATCAAATGGGCAGAAGACCTAAATAGACATTTCTCCAAAGAAGACATACAGAAGGCCCACAGGCACATGAAAATAGGCTCAACATTGCTAATTATTACAGAAATGCAAATCAAACATACAGTGAGGTACTACTGCATACCCGTCAGAATGGCCATCATTAAAATGTCTACAAATAAAAAATGCTGGAGAGTGTGTGGAGAAAAAGGAACCCT